>NW_024066996.1:0-627421 GCF_015039405.1 Cantharellus anzutake | reverse complement strand
TGTAACAAGAGACCTAGACAACAATGCGAAATAACAAAGTCAAATACAATGAGGATACTACAAACACCACGGAAGCAAAGATACACGTCACAACGTCGTAAACTGCGCGCGAGAGGCCATTACAAGAAGGTTGGATCGGGGAGGATTGCGTGTGTATGTCGTAGTTGTGCAATACTGAATGCGGGCGATTCCAAGAAAGCGAGGGAACGGGAAGGAACAGGGCCAACGAAAGATCAGTGTCCTGTCTGGCAACACTGGCAACAAAGGCGAGACCAAGGATATTTAAGCACCTGGAGCAGAAGAGCCTATTCGACTCGTACCCGAGGAGTTGATCTCAGGAGTTGAGCCGGAATCTGAGCCAAGCACTGGGGATAACCTATGGTGTTGAGTAGGTGGACTCGGTAACGGTGCCGGTTTGGTATCATGTGGTGGTGGCGGATACGAAGAAGTTGTGTGAGGCGAACCAAGTATGGATACAGACTGGCTCGAAGCAATTTGCTTAGGATACTTAATGAGGAAAGGAAGAGTCTTTGCGTTAAGCCTTCGGAAGAACTGGCAGGATTGGAAAGTGTATGAGACCAGTAGAAAGTTAGATGGGGCAAGGAGGCGTACGAGAGCACCATATTTATGAGGCTGGTCGATGCCTTTCCATTTGTCTTCAAGTTTGATGATTTTCTCTTCGCGATCAAGATGTATAACCACCATCGAATGAATTGTCTGCTAGTATCATCAGTGCCTCTCCCCTGATGCTGTCGAGTCGACGAACTTTTTTCTGCTTCATGAATTTGAAGGTGTATTCCTGGACTTGACTGTACACTATTCGACTTGGCGAGGTGGTCGAAGCCAACACGCGATGCGAGACAGTTACAGTCTTGGATACAAACTTCGCCTAGACGCGGGACAGCTATGAGCATGACCTTTCATCGTGACTCTCCAAGGCATCACCCCAAACGCTGGAGTGCTGAAATAATGCACTCACCAGACCATAAAACTGTCCAGGCACAAATCCACTAGTGAGTTTTCAATACAAGAATCCTCGCGACAAAGTGGCTTACTTGAGCAGCATATTCCCGATACCCATGACACAAAGTCAGAGGATCCTAAATGCAAATGGCACGGAAAACGTCAGCCGGTTCCTTGACCAGAACGCTAACCGCGGCCGATGCCGTCCATTCGACACACCTCAAACACCGCGTCCTAAAATAGGAGACAGTGGCGTTAAGCCAGACGAACAAGTAAGACAGCATTGGCGTGCAAACCTTCCTCCAATATGTCGAAAATATTTCGATGGATGGATTTCCGGAGTAGAGAGCTAGGACAGAATCAAGTATTGCCTGTCGGACGGGGCCAAGTTCTGTTCGGTCCTCCCCATCTGCGAACGTGGGCTCGAACTGCTCGTGTATACCTTCCTCCTAAGTACCCGGTATTAGAAGATGTAAAGCACCTCAAAAGGACTCATGGCTATCGGCACCACAACTTACAGTCGCCATTCCAGAATAATGTGCAGCACCAGCAACACTGTTCAGAAGACTCTTGGTAGGCATCGGGGAACATGAAGTGAGGCCGGACAACGGAGGGGAAGTCGGCGGACTCCCGGACTGGAGGTAACACGAGAGAAAAATCACCCAATTAAGGCTTCCCCCCCGTACAAGATTAAACGTGTCACGCTCCGCGGGTGATATGGAGGCACGGCGAAAAGAGCCTTCGCGGTGAGGACTCCTTTGTGACAATCGGCGAGAGGTGATAGGTGGATGAGACGAAGTATGTCCATCTAAGGACAATCTGTGATGATGACGCTGGGTCCCTTGCGCGGCACGAGCTGCCGCGGAGTGGCACCGAGATACAGGATGTGGAAGAGGCATCGATTGCGCCGTGAGGGAATGTCCGACAGTTCAAATGGATTGAGAGGCTCTTGGTTTCACGATCGCTAGTATCGGAGAGCTTATATGGTCAATAGAGGGCAGTCTTGCTGTTGATGTCCCGCTGTGGCAGTTGTTGAATCATGTTGAGTGTCCATCATTAAGAAGCTGAGTGTTGATGGTTTGCACGGAACCCCCCCCTGGAATTTCCACGGTCAGCTGCCGGCCGCATGTGATCCGGTGGAATCTTGTCATCATCGTTGTGTAATCACAGTTCCACCTGGACGATCACAGTTGTCAGAAAGCTTGCTTACTTGAGCATCTCGGTAACCTGATGTGACAGCTGAGTTCATCCCAACTTGATACCAGCTTACAGCGACGAAGTTGCACTGGTCATTTTGATCTGCAACCAATGATTCTCTGATCTTCACCTAATTTCCGGGGAATGCTGGCCCGCTGACTTAAGTTTGTTCCGACTCCGTGCTTATCGCGTACGGGAACGGGTCGTGTTACCGAGATAAATTGGAACGCTTGGATTACGTCGATGCGCGAGTGTGGTGCTCTTCATACATTCATCCATGTGAATGGGCGCGTGGCTCTATTAAGCTCGCACCATGTACGCTGCGCAGGGTCACTCCCTCATCTTTTTAGTCTTGGCCAAGGTTCATAGCCGACCTGGGCTACTAGCGTTGGGAATACTGCCTAAATCATGCAAAGCTGGTTGTGGGTTCGCATGGGAGTTCGCCAGGATCCTTCGCATTAGTGGACTTTGTGCGATAGTTCCGGGAGATGAAGGCGAAGCTGGTGCTTAAACTCTCTTCGCCGGGCCATCCCTAGATTCGGATTGTGAGTTTGCCATCATCCTCGAATTGACCATCAAACAGGATGATGAAGCACTCTTGGATTATTGAGGTGAAAAACCAGCAGTTTTGCTGTGAGACAGAATCTCATCAATTCATGGGCACTCATTGATTTCTACCAACAGACCTTGCTGAGACTGTACGTCCTTAATTCCCGACAACAACCTCGAGCAGCCGGGTGAACATAACCAGTGGCACAGAAGCTGGAAAAGTCATGATTGCTTCTGCTTCTGGAGCATAGTCACGAAAGACATTCTGCATTACGTGAGAAGCTCGCCTGAATTGCTGAAACTGAGCAATATGGAGGCTATGCAACGACAAAGCTTACAAAATCCTTAGCGTCGGAAACCCCGCCCTTTAATACAAACTTCCAGAATGGGATCCTCTTGTCATGGCGCCGGTCAAGACGGATGTAAAACTCGCCACCGTGACCATGAAGTTGCTCGACGTCAAGGATCAAAAACCGATGAGGGACGCCACTTATCTTGCCATATCGTTTGAGCGACACAATCTGTGCCTTTCGTGCCAGTGAACTACGCTGGAGGTCCATGCAAAACTTTTCGAGAGTGCAGATTGTGTATGCATCGTGTGGGATGTGACCGAGGATGTCAGGCTCATAGTTGGAGTGACGCGTGTCGCGGGCATCTGCCTTTGTTGACGACGTCTCCGGCGGCAAAGCACTGTATGATCCGCCAGGTGGTGACGCGACTTCCTGAAAAGAAGTTAACGCCGACTGTTCGAATATAAGGATGACGGCTACGTGCACGAGTTGGTTGGGCAAGTGTAGAATCTCCGATCACTAGGCCGAGGTGTCTGGACGGGATAGAGTGAACCAACGAGAAAGCACCGAACATGAACGAACGCGTTCCCCTTACCTGAAAGACGTAGTTACTTCCAGCATGCCCGGTCGCAAATTTGGCTGGAACTCCATACATTGTGCAATAACTCTCCCAACCTCATCTGGTGGATCCCAGGTATACGGAGGTGTCTTTCTCACTATTGCAAACATGACATGAACATCACGTAACTCGTGATAGGGGGGCTGATTGCTAAGAATCTTGACGATAGGCTGAAATCAACAGTCTAAAACTATGTCTAAGAGCGAGTTCACCTCAGCAGATGTGCATCCGAATGCCCACACATCGCTCCTTTCATCTCGGTGAACCTCGTTGTCATCGGCGTTGAAGAGCTCGGGAGCCATAAAACGCGGGCTACGAATCGCACTCGACCCTTCGGCATACGTGGACCTATCGCCAAGGATAGATGAAACCCCAAAATCGCATAGCTTCGCTGATCCCTCGTGGTCAATCACCACATTTCGCTGAAGAATGGATTCGAGTGTAATGAGATAAATGACCGCGAGCAGCGGAAACCGGACGTGTGTACCGGAGTGATATCTCCATGAACAATCCCTCTTAAGTGGAGATAGGCAATACCTTCCGCAACCGAGCAAATCTGAGTTCGGATGAACCTCTTAAACACTGAGGCACATATGAGCACTACTTACAATCCGGCCGCGATCAGCAAGTGGGTGATTACGAAGATACTTCTTCACGTCACCCCCTCGCACCAGGTGGAAATGAAGCTGGCAGTTAGCCTATCCGCCATACCTAACCCGATAGTCCAACCGTGAAGGTCTACGATGTTCGGATGACGTAGATCCTGCCAAATTTTCAACTCGGTTTCTAGTCTCTACATGTGGCGTCTGTCGGCATGAGCTGAAGACAGTCAGCAATGTCCGCTCACACGAGAAAAGATGCGAAATTTGACATCATCCATCACGTCCACCTGATGAAGGACTTTGACACAGACATATTGCTGAGACTTGACGCACCACCAGCGACAAGATTAGCCCAGACATCAATGGCCAAAGGACGTCCGACAGACTTGTTTATAGACTCCAATGAAGGTGCACGCAAAACCCCCAGAAGCTTGACGGGCCTCATAATTCACCTCCACCAGACCATCAAGGTTACGATTGTCGATCGCAATGAGACTATCCAACAGGCAATGGAACTTCTGCTTCGCTTTTTGGGACATCGTACACGCTGGAAGTAAAGAGATAGTGCGGTTAGGACTGCTCACAAACAAAGGGAGGATTAAAACGGAGAATGCACCAAGCCGTACAGACCAAACTTAGCGCGCGCGCGCGCAGCGTAACAGAAGCTCGGAATGAGTTCGTTCACACGCTACACAATTCTGGACTTGGGCGCCAATTCGATACTCGAAGAGAAAATTATTAGGCAATGGGCAACATGAGTGAAAGAGTACAGCATATGTGTGCACAACGAACACCTAAGCCAGGACGCAACACCTGTTGACAGACAAGTGGTGGACGGCTCGTATGCTTGCCATGGACGGCATCACACGTAACCGAACACCATCGCCTCCTCACTGCCATTGTAAGGGGAAAATCATAACAACAGAATTCCCTCGGAAGGAACGCCAACATCAAGTGTGGTTCGTCCTTCCGAGGGATGTGTTGCTGTCTCGTGCCCGAAAAATGGTTTGTCTTGGAGAATCGCTGTGGGGTCGGGCTCCCGCGCGCGGTCGGCTGCCAACGCCTTTCAATCCCAGGCTATCACATTACGATCAATCTCTGTCCAGAAACTTTGCTCCCTGGTTTCACGGTCCGGCATTTCAGACTAGAATTCCCATGCTCTAAGCACGCTCACAAAGTTGTTAACGGCCGGTTTGATTGGTGGCAACTCCTGGTCTTCACCTGATCCCTGAATGCTGGCTCTGTCCAATCGCATGCAAAGGAGCAAACCGAATTGATAGCGTTACCGACATAGAGCTTGTAGTACATGATCAGCCCGCGAACCTAGCCTATTACAAACAATTAAAGAATGCATCGCTCGCATCGCAATCGTCGGCAGGGCGACTTGTTTCTTTGAGCTCTCACCTCTCTTGGCCAACGTCTGCAGCCGACCAAACTACTACACGTCGAGAACGTCTGACTCATGGTCCAAGTGCTAGAGATGGTCGTGAGTTCCAATAATACGGATATTCACCAGGATCCCTGGTATCGGGGGGCCCGTTCTGGAAACTGGAGGTAAAGCTTGTCCCTAACTTGTGCTCGCCGAGACATTCCTAGGCCTGGGTTGTTGAGTTCCCCATGCTCGAACCGGCCATCAAATAGGATGATGAAGCACTCTTGGATTATCGAAGTGAAGAACCAACAGTTTTCCTGCGGCATATTATACCATCAGTTTATGGGCGCCAATCAGGTACTACCGACGAACCTTACTGAAGCTATACGTCTTTAGTTCCCTGACAATGACCTCAAGGAGCTTGGTGAACATAATCAATGGCACAGGAGCTGGAAAAGTCATCAGAGCTTCTTCCTCTGGAGCACAATCACAAAGATATTCTACATTGCGAGAGAAGCTGGCCTGGATTATCGAACTGAGTGATATGGAGACGATGCAACGACAAAGCTCACAGAATCCATAGCATCAGAAACCCCGCCGTTAAACATAAACTTCCAGAGCGGGATCTTTTTGTCATGGCGCCGGTCAAGACGGATATAGAATTCGTCGCCGCTGTGACCATGAATTTGCTGGACACGAAGGATCAAAAACCGATGGGGGACGCCAATCTTCCCCCCATGTCGTTTGAGTGATATAATATGTGCACCTCGCGCCAGTGAACTGCGTTGGAGGCCCATGCAGAACTTTTCGAGCGTGTAGATTGTGTATGCATCGTGTGGGATGTGACCGAGGATGTCGGGCTCACGGTTGCGTTGCATGTTGTCTGTGCCTATCCTTGTTGAGGATATTCTCGGCGGTAAAGCATTGCGTGCTCCGCCAGATGGCAGCATACCCTGGAAAAAAGTTAGCACTGGCTGCCTAGATATAGAAATGATCTCTACGTGCACAAGTTGACCGAGCGAGTGTGGAACCTCCGGTCACTAGGCCGAGGCGTCTGGACAGAATAGAGTGAGCCAATGACAAAGCGCCGAGTATCGACGAACCCGTTTCCCTCACCTGAAAGATCTAGTTACATCCAGCATGCCCGGCCGCGAATCTCGCTGAAACGTCATACATCGTACAATGACTTCCCCAACCTCATCTGGTCGATCCCAAATATACGGGGGTGTCCCACCCGCTATTTCAGACGGAACATGAAACTCATGTATCCCGTGATAGGGAGGCCGGTCACTAAGAATCTTAATGGTAGGTCGGAATCAGAAGTTCCAGGATCATCTGAAACAAGAATCTTCACCTCAGCGGATGTACATCCGAATGCCCACACATCGCTCCTCTCATCTCGATGGACCACTGGGTCATCGACATTCAAGAGCTCAGGAGCTATGAAACGCAGGCTGCGAACCACACTCGACCCTTCGGCATATGTCGACTCGTCGTTAAGAATAGATGAGACCCCAAAATCACATAACTTCGCTAATCCATCACGGTCAATCACCACATTTCTCTGCGAGGGGAACGCAGGCACAATGAGAAGGGTAGCCACAAGCACCAGATATTGGACCCACGTACCGGGGTGATGTCTCCATGGACAATTCCTCTCAGGTGAAGATAGGCGACGCCTTCTGCGGCCGAGCAAATCTGACTCTATGAGACTGCCTCTCCTATGTCGAAGTACGTCCAAGAACTACTCACGATTCGACAGCGGTCAGCATCCGGGTTTCTTTGAAGATACCGCTTGACGTCACCTCCCTCACACCAAGTGGAAATGAAACTGGCGGTTAGCTTGTCTGCTTCATCTAACTCGAGAATCCAACCGTGTAGTTCTACCACATTTGGATGATGGAGGGTACGCCAAATCATCAATTCGCGCACAAGCCTCTTCATGCGGTGTCGGTAAGCCGGAGCAGGCGCTTGGACATGCGGTGGAGACTCACCCGGGAAAAATCGTAAAACTTGGAATTATCCATCACGTCCACGCTATGAAGGACCTTGACACAGACATGTTTCTGAGGAAAAATTGAGCACAAGTCAACGACAATATTAGCCCAATCGTCAATAACTCAATGGCGGCTTTACAGACTGATTGCCAGACTCCAGCAAAAGCGCGTGCAAAACTCCCAGAAGCTGGATAGCGCCCATAATTCACGTCTACCTGACCCACCAAGTCACGGGCATCGATCCGAGAAAGCCTAGCCAACAAGTGACGATGCTCTTGCCTAGCTGATTGAGACATTATACGCCCCGGAGGTGAGGGGTGATGAGTGTAGGTGTCTCACAGATGAAGTGAAGGGGGGGTCAAATGTGACTAGAATTTTAGGCGCGCAAGGTGAGCAGCACATTGGTTATGGACACACGCGCGGTTCGCTGCTCAACAAGTAACGAGCCGCCATGCGAAAAGATGGCGCGTCCGAACTGAGTGGAAAAGCGCACATACGGGTACATACACTTTTCTCATATTATTGGCCGGCCCTAGCTATCTCTAGAACGGAATGCAAGTGGCTGTACGAGTGCAGCCTTGACACCACAGAGAACCGCAAACAGGACCGAGCGTCAGAATCTAATCAAGAAACAGCATATTATATTCTGCCTTGCAGATCCGACACGTTCATTCGATAATTATCAAGAATTACGGCAAAAGTTATAGAATGGCGCTATCAACAAGAACAATGCACAAGAGTAAATATGTCCAGGTATATTCTCTAACTACATATAAAAATTAAATAGTTCGGTCAGAGCTTGTTGTGAAGTTGTCTTCGGGTCGTGAGCCAGATTCCTCGTCTATGTTCCTGAGCCAAGCTCCGATCGCCCCTCTGTAATGTCATTCCAAGTTAATTTAGACACCTTGAAAAACGAGAGACGCAGAAATATACGCACAAGAACCCTTCGTGTCTCAAGAACATAGCCTTCTTTGTCCCCTTGCTCCAGAACCGTATGGCATACGAGAGAGTAGCGACCGTGGCGGCATGCCCTATCATTATCACATGTGGTAGTGGGTTTGCTGTGAGCTTAATTAAGATCTCAGGGAATATGATTACTGACCTCGGATGAAGCATCCTCCAAAGTAGATTCTCTCGAGGCCATACTTTTCCGCGTTCATGTAGCTGTAAGAGGATAGTAAGAAGATACGAAAATCATGAACATGAAATGCGATCGAACGGATGATCATAGATCGTAATGGAATAGGCTGGGGTGGGTTTCACCACATGGAAATCAAGCAGCATGTCCACTCACGCAATCTGTCCGATATTATTCGATATGGCATACAGCAGTGACTTGGCAATATCCTCTGGACGAAATTGCTTTTTCTCTTTCCCTTTCTTGAAGACCTTGCCAAACGAGGATGCAATGACACTGGACTTGAGACCAAGTCGGCCATAATCTTGTCCGTAGATATCTGCAACGAGCATGTCTATACTCTCGTTCGAACCCGTTTCAGAAAGGGTAAGCATCTCTGATTATAAAAGAACGCCTAAAATTAGTCTTGCTTGCAACGTTGGAATGGAATGGCTGACCATCAAAAGACGTTGCGGGCGTTAACAAACTTAGCAGCCCCCACAATGTCCCACCACCTAAACTTGTTCCGCTCACACGCTCAAATTTTCCATCCTCGTCGACTTTGATGATCGACACACCAGATCCAATGTTCACTAATAGACAGGGAAGCTGGGCATTCGGCTCCTTGACGTACGTCACACCGTACCGAGGTGGGTCCGGGGAGGGTCTTTGCAGCTCATGCAAATCGTGATGGGTCCCATTACTCTTCGACACCTCCGCAATCAGTTCGTCCGAGAAGAAATACGCCTCATTTGGTATTGACGTGATGAAAACCAAGCCTGTGATCAAACACTCCATCTCGTCCTCCCTCTGAACATCCACGCCCAACTCCGTGCTGAATAAGTCGTAGAACCGATGGGCGCCTCCGCCCGTAGCCATGATCTTCACACTCTTCCGCATCTCCTCGATCGAGACGCGGTTTACATCCGCCGAGCGGGAAATGAGCTGTTGAATGAACTCGACGCATTCATGAATGTTGTCTGTTTCGAATCGTTCAAAGTTGAGTGAACCACCCGGCACATTCTGAAGCGTTTGCCGCCGGAGGAGAGCGCCTCGTAACTTGGCGCTTTCAATGGCACCCCCTTTGTTCTCGCCGCCACAGCCGACAAATCGTTGAGAAATGGTGGTCATACGAGGACCTTCGAGGACCAAAGGTGTCAGTGCACCTGTAAGCTTTGGACGCCTGGCAGGGATTGATAGAGACGTGGAAGGGTCTTCGACATCAGGAGGCGTGGATGGGATGGAGTCGCTTGATATTATGCTTTCTGAGTCGAGGGAATCTTCAGTTGAGGATTGAGGCGGAACAGGGGAACGAGTGAAATAAATGATTTTGGCCAACGAGCCACCAATCTAAGATAATTAACCGCACAGCAGCAAGCGCATTGATGTTCATGGAGGGCGTGACGAGCCGTTGGAGGAGGTTATTTGATGCATCAGTCCACTCGTACGATTACCCCAGCGATGCTTTACTCACGTCAACTGCGATGTGTGACACTGGTTCCACATGATTGGGGAGGTATATTCCTCTACTATCTCTCGTCTATAGTCCCGTTGCATGATACCAATCAAACAAACGAGACGCATGAATTAAGTTCCCCCACGTCGTCATCTGACGGAATGAGGTAACGCACCTCAGGCGATTCTTCTTGTAGTATTACTGCGCCCCTTGTATCGACTTGGATGTTGCGCGGCACTGGTATGACGCCAGAAGTGCCAGGCATAGTGCTCAGCTGAGGTCAGCGTCTAGGCTAACGAACCTCAGCCGAGTATGGGTACAAAGAGAGTTGCCGCTGGCGGCCAACCCCAATAAGCCAGAGCGCAGCTATAAAGGCTCACTCAGCAGTAGCACAGCAACCTGATACGTTTGATGACTCCGTGAATATGGTATCCTCAGCGGAACTTGGGGGAGATGACCCCCAGCTCCGATCTCAATCAATATTACGGTCACACCCGACAAGCTCGCGTGAACTAACGCTCGGAATGAGACAAACCTGTTTAGAAGAGCTTCAAGAGGTATACTGTAAGTACTACGAAGCATGGCATAAACTATGAAACCGGAGGGATAGAGTAGGGAATTTTAGATTACATGTGATGCAATCATGCCAGGAAATCTTTGAGGAACGACAAACACGGCATCACACCACACAGCGATTAGCCCCCAATGGCTGCAATCACTAGGTTACAAGCCGCTTCCTTCTCTGCTCGCACCCCTAACTCGAGGGTGACGCCTGTGTCGGAAATGTAGGTCATCCTGGCGCGAACGATGGCCTTGCCACCTCCGCCGGTAATGATACCGGCAAGCATAAGCGAATGTACCGACTGGGATGTTGGATGCTCACTACCTCCAAGGGGCTCCATGTTCAGGATCTCAATGATAGAGTCGCACGCCGCTAGAACGATAACACGGTAATTTAGGGACCGGAGCAGGGCGTGGATCTAGGCACTCACCCTTAATACTATCCATAGCAGACAGCGAAAATGTCTCAACCACGCTCGGCCCATTAGCCATCCTGGCCCATTCGGACTCAAATGAAGCATAGGTAGGAACAATGTACTCGGACCCAGCCCCGATTTCCACCTCCTCGACCTGGTACTCGTCTTCATACCCTTCTTCCTCCGGTTCGCCACTTGAAGGGTCAACCTCCTTGCTGATGAATTTGAGCGTAGAGAGGAACGAGCCCAAAACATATTCAGCGGGGTTTTCGCGCGTGAAGGAGACATACACGACTTGAGGTGAGTTGGCGGAAGTAATTTGAGGGGCAGGGATAATGAAATCTTCCGTGAGACCTGCTTCCGAAGTAGCCTGCATGAGAACGGACACGTTCTCGAGAATGGTATCAGGGAGAGTATTGGATACATTGAACTAGGTTGTGTAATTTAAGTGACGGCATTCCGGAATTACGGCCCACAAAGCTGGGGCTGCACTTACCTGGAAAACAATGTGTTCTTTATATACATGTTTGACGCACGACACAGTGTATTCTGTCTCGCTCTCCGTAAGTTGGGTGGGCTTCCAGCTGCTGTTGATCACAGAACCGTACGACTCAAACTCTGGCACGGCAGCAAGCTGTTTCGCGTATGCCGATTTGGCCTCTGCGATAGATGGAGCGGGAGCGGTGGAAGTAGGAGCTTTTGGAGCAGGTATAGTATGTGCCGTTTCAAGAGCACTGGGACCTAGAGTATGTTACCAGGCGACATTAGAGTGCGGAAGGCCGACGGAAGGGTGTACAAAGCACATACGGGCGCTCTCTTGTCTGGCTTGCTCCTTGCTGACTTTGGGTATCGAGGAGGTGTCAAAAGGGACGTCACTAGCGTTCGCGTCCAGAATGTAGGCAGCAAGTTTCGACTCCAAGGCAGCGAGAGAGAAAACAGATTCTGTTCAAGTTATTAAGCAACGCAGTAGCTTTCTGCCCTTGTCAAAAGACATACCATCCTTAACATATGTTTCGGCTAATGGAGGCTGGTTCATCACCTTCAAGTACATTGCTGCTCTATCGCGAACCTCATCATCCACATCATCGAGACAGCTGGCTTCATCGTAAGCACACCTCATCAAGTGACAAAAAGTAAAGTGCCACCTACCGAGTTAGCAGGACTCGAATACTCTTCTTAACAGCCTGATCCACCACATTTACCCCGAACTTCGCCAAGCTCGAAACCGCTGCAGCCCTAACCAGCGCATTCTCGAGTATAACCCGGTTATAGATGTACCGGATATACCTCGCGGGCTTCGGAGACTTAGGTCCTTCAATACCCAATAGGTACAAGATTCTAACCGAGAGCTTCGTGAACTCGCAGTCCTCGATGAATTCGCACAAATGAGCGAGGGCAGCCTCCTTGGAATCCTCGATGAATTTGATCATGTCGAAGATCGCTTCCACGACCGCCCGTTTGAAGTCATATCCCCCCTCATCACGTAGGACACCGGCCAAGAAGTTGAGCATAGTTGCTTGTTTTCCTGGGAATTTGAGGCACAGGGAGCGAATAGCATCCACAACAATGACTTTGAATTCATCACTAATTTCGTTCATGAAGCCAGAGATTTGTTTCATTAAGCGATCGACGGAAGCTTCATTACCAGTCTGCGAAACGGTATTAGTTGAAACTCATTCAAGGAGCTGATTACATGAGCGACACACCTTAAGGAGTGTAGTGATAGCATATGTAGCGATGCTACGGTTGGAATCCGCGATGAGATTCTCTATGTCTACATTACAAGTAGAGACTGGCCCAGGGTGTGTAAGTGCAAGCGTACTCAATGTCCGAATGGCCGCAAACTTGAGCGTAGGCTTGGCAGACGACAAGAAAAGTTGCAAGACTTCACAGCAGAGGCGAAGATGTCAGTGTCAAAGGCCGGAAAATATATCAAGTAAAGCTTACCCGCAATAGGTCTGACGAGCTGAGCAGACGAGACGTTACGAATCTCACAGATAGCCCGAGCAGCTTCATAGTTAACCATATCGCTCTTATGACGCAGCCATCCTTCCAAGAGTTCAAGCATCTGCCTCTGAACACTAAACAGAGACAGGATTTATCAATTCCGCTTATTCAACACCCCATCGCACTCACTTGGGGTCCTCATCCAAAACCTTCGCGGCGTATCGAATCAGCATACACAATGCCATCGGATTCTTCAACGTCGTCCCAGCGCCAGACTTCCCTCCTCCAAGCTGTTGTATCATTTTTATCACCGCCATCCGATCCTGCTGTCTCATCAGGTACAACAAACCAAGGGCATGGTACTGGGTAATATAGCTCGTGGATGGTACAGCCTGGTACCCGCCGGGCGACGAGGACTGCGAACCCGTTGAGAAGTTAAGATATCCCCCAGCTGCACTGGTCCCAAAGAAAGATGTTGTTGATTTTGCATTGACAGCATCTTGTGCTTCGTTCACCCAGCGTTTGATAACTTCTCTTGATGATGGAAAAAGATGGTAGGAAGAAACGAGTGCAGCGGAGGATATGGAAGGATTACGATCCACAATAGCGGTCTTATAAAAGCGTTCGATCCCTTGAGCCATTGAGCCCTAAAAATTCATAATAACCGCAGTAATTTCTCTAACGTCAACGGGAGAGAAAGTGGATTCACGCACGTCTATTATCCGACATAGTGCACGGATGGCATTGGGACGATAAATGACCTCTAAGTTAGGTTGCATATCCTTCATAATGCTGCTCGTCACCATGATCACATCGTCAGCAGAAAGTGCCAGCTCCTTTATTGCCAGATACACCGCTTGTCTCAGGGCACTCTAAATAAGACAAAGGCAGCCTCATCAGATCCCAACTATCCCCAAACGAGAGCACGCGCCACCCCATCCAAACGTACATCCTTATTCTGAAACAACTTTGTCGTCCCGAAGAAAAGTGTCGTAGCCTCCTGAGAGCTAAACGTCTCGCCCAAATAAAGCAAATAAACGATCCGCGTCAGCAGCGCTCGGCATTTCCGTGGACTGATAGGAGATTCATTGAACACTCGTGCTTCCTGTATGATCGTTGTTTTGTTGTTATAGTAAGACCCAAGCCCTGTCTCCTCATCCTTCTTCGCGAGGCTCATCGTTTGTAATGTGAAGAATTAAGAATGGGAGAAAAGGGGAGGGACGAGAAGAAGACGAAATACCAGAGGACTGCGACGCGAGGATACACGTCGAAGCGGATCGTTCAAGTTGATCACGTGTCACTTTCCAGTCGACGGTTCAGTGGGGCCACCGCAGACTCTTGGAAGTAGCTGCTTGCGAAGTCACGTATGGTCAGAGGGATACGTGCGCATCATTTCACAAAAATTGCCCCAACTGTTGATTTTGTCCCGATGCGCATACTTGAACGCGACAACACAAGCCAACCGTCATTGGCACCTCACCGCACACTCGGGTCTACTGGTCGCAGAGCTGAGGCGGAAGTGAAAATAGACTTCTGAACGATATATTTGAGCCTGATTCAAGCTTCTATCCACACACAAAGCTGCATGGACTATGGTGGTCAAACCTCAAGCCTCGTCTCAGCGGTTACAAGTCACCCACGCTCGGTAAAATTCTCATATGACAGCGCCCACCGCTCGATTCTTAGAAAGTAGGAAGAACAGAAAAGATACAGCACCGCTACTATATACAACAAATGTGAAGGGTCAGCCGATCGCCCACCAACTCGTCTACACGTTTATCCCGAGCCCAAGGTACAAGGAACAAGCGTGTGAATGAACCAGTGGGAAGTGTAATGAGATGTGGTGAGCGGAAGGTGAAGGGGAGGGGAAATCAAACAACCTAAAGGTGTGAATCAGCGTCCAAGAGATGTTGCTGGTGCGGAGTGGCCGGTCGAGTGATGAGAAGATCGGGGGGTCGAGAAAAAAAAACCAAACACTAAATCGGAAGATGATGAAAACCGCATCGTATCGATCAAGGGAATGTTGAGGACCGACGATTCGCAATTAGTATGTAGACAACGAGGTCGATTGCTGAAGAAAAACGCGCATAACGTCATCAAATATGCACATAGTTCTATCTCGCACATACAATCAAGCACCAAACCACGAGACGAAGGAAGGGAGGAAAGCAGGATAAGCTGGACGGAAGTGCGCTAGCACGAGGACGACATGAAAAACCGCACGCGGTTGGGGCCGTCACTCATCAGCATTCTCCCCGACAACTGAACACATAGTCGTGCACAATATCCTGGCCGAGATCGTCTCAAGCGATATAGACGAAGGTAGCTCACAAGCAAGAACCACGATGAGAGTCGTCTAAAGTGCGCATGCCGTTACCTATGCTCCATCGAGCGCACGCGCCGAGGGCAGTGGGCAGGAGAGAGGGGGGACGAGGCGGAATGTGCATGGACTAGCCAACACCACTCAACGCCATACGTCGTACCCAAACACCAAGGCAAAGCGCAGGACTCGTCGACGGACGTACCGATGATCCACGGAGTAGCAAACCAACATCCAGGGCGATCGCAGCGATGCAGTCAACAATGTCATCCATCCATAGATGGGCAGAGAGGGGAGAGAGGAAGAGGGGGGGACTCGTGACTCTATCACGAAGTAGAGTGTTCGTCATCACTGATGTCGTAAATAAGCACGTAAATATATCATCAACTCGAACGCGCGGCGTGAGACGTGCGCCGTGGTGGGGGCGTGGCCGTGTAGATGGGTTTAACCAGAAAACCCAGATCCAGAGTTAAGTGAGTGTGAGGGGTATGATAGATGTGGGGTTGCGTGAAGGGGACGATATGAGTGAACGGTGAGTATGATGTAGTAAACGGTGATGCGACGTGTAGAATATAGAGATAAAAATGTAAGGGTGTCTGTCATATAATGCCCAAGGTAATCTGCGTGGTACGCATCCGTTTTGTGATAAGCAGGAAGAAGAATATGTTAAAAACGCATAACCGAGGAAACGCAGCATAAAAGGTTCTTCAGAAGACAGCACCAGAAGAACGGCGTTCCGCGGCGCTTAGCATGAGAGTTTCATTAACGCTGTATGAATTCATCAGACATACTGAAAACAACACTGTTTCTTAGGAAGGTCAACTCACTTTCGCAAACGAGCAATCTCCGTTTCGAGCTCGTTAATTTTCATGATCATGTGTGAGTGGGCCATCTCCAATGTCCGAATGTGGGTTGTCGCTGAAAAAGGTAGTGGATCTTATCAGCATGCCGCGCGCACGCACACACAGAGACACAACGCCGAAACCCACCTCTATCCAACAGGCTAACTTTGCTCGACTTCTGATTCGAGACCGGTAGCACGTCCTTAAGTCTGCGGTACCCATCCCTGAGCTCATCCCTCCGTCTCTGTTCGGATTCAATGCGCTGACGACGAACTTCCTCACGACGCTTGCTGACAGCACTCCGGTTGGAGACTTCAACGGGCATCGGAGCATCGTCTTCATCACTCGCAAACTCATCGTCGTTCGTCGACTTTCTCCTAGTGGTGCGACGGCCACCTCCGGCAGCAGCGACCACAGCGCTGTTGCGGACGGGTCGACGCTCACTACGGCCATGGCTCGAAGAGGCAGGGGAGCTAGTCCCCGTGCTGCGAGCACCATAGGCAAGACCTTGAGTTTCGGAGAGGTCGGAAGCAGACATGGAAGTGAGTGGTGGCGAGATGGATTGCATTGGGGAGACGGGGCGAGGTGACCGAATGGACTGAACGTATGAGGGTGGGTAGTATGAGGGCATACCCGATCCAGTGAGCTGGAGCGAGTTGAGGGAACCGAGACCAAAGCGTGGAAGCTCGGCTGGGGAAGAATGAAGTGAGTGATAACGTGAAGATTGAATGCAGAGCGAAAAAGGAGCAGAGTGCTTACCTTCTACAGCAGGGACGGCGTCGTATGGAACAGGGGACTCGTAGTTGGCGAAGTCGGGCTGGCCGATGAAGTATTCGTGAGAGTAGGAAGAAGGGCTGGCGGGTTCCATTGAATCAGGTAGCGACAAAAAAGGAGGCGTTGAAGTTTGGAGAGTGGCGATGGTCTTGATCTAAAAAATCGACGAGGGAGGCCGCAGGCGACAGTGCAAGCACAAAATCACAAATGGGCGATGAGGGAGATAGAGACGTAAGTCAGTTGCGAAACGTGTGTGGAGATGTCGACGTGATATAAGAGCTGGGTCGACGATGAAACTCGTGCGGGCCTAAGCGTTGTCAACGAAGCACAGACGCGTAAACAGAAACCGAAAGACAAAAAAAAAACAAACACCGAGTCGGACAAGCCGATCGCGGGATATCGCTGGCGAAACAAAGATGAGGGGGATGGTTGCGAGGATGAAGAGAGAAAAAGGCGGCACCGGTCCTTTTTATCTACTTAAGCAAACTCCTACCGGAAATTATGAACTATGCAGTTCAATTATTTTTTTTCTCTCATCAAAAAAAAATAAAATTTCATCGGCCGGGAAACCCCCAAAGGGAAAATTTTTATCAAAACTTTGGCGGCAACTCGATTTACATCCAAGATGGCGACAACCTCAAAAATTAGACGCCGCTCTGTCACACGTGTTGTGACTGCGTCAAAGGTTGTCACACGTTGTTTGACAGAACGGACAAACAAGCTGACAGGACAGTGAACGCTGCCCAACGGTTAACAACACCGCTGACTAAACCTCCCACCCCATTAGGGGAACAAGTCCGGTTTTGCTCAGGACATCCCCAAGAGGGCAAGACTTCTCCAGCATTCTGCCACGGACTCTGATTGGTCCAGATCTCAAACAAACTACTACCGAACCTCAGAGTATCAGCGGCCAACTTGGCTACACCCAGCAGCAGCCTGCTCCTGGTCTCTCTGCATCATTACCTAATTTTTCGGACAGCAATAATACACCGCTCCCGTTGGGTTGGGAAGAAGAACGATGAGCGCTGATACGTGCTGGAAGCAGCGCCCGATGGCAAGAGGCCCGAACCGGCCAAAATGGGCAACTTGTTTCGTCCAGCCATGCCTCGTGCACGGCTTCTCTCAAAAATCAAACCAATCTGCTCGGTCCGGGGAACACAGCTTCGCTGCTTCTCCTTCCTGGGGCTTGCCCGCTGTCTGACCCTGCACCCATATCGTAAAGCACACAGCCTTGGCTGCCATGATATCCATTTATAACCAATATCCATATCTGATGCCAGATCATCGGTTATTACCTTCCCATACTTCAGGATATTGTCCACACGCAAATATGTTCTTGGGGCGGACGAGTGCACGCCGTGTACATAGTATGTGAAGTGACATCGTTAGTCATCGTGATCGTTGTCACAAGGGCAGTCGTAGGCAAAACAGAATACAAGAGATAGGCAAATAGATAAGAAGCCAAATAAAGGGAATCAAAAGCAAGGAGGTGGCCATACATGCATGGCGATCGTGGTCGTAAGAAGTGAGGTAACGAGAAAACCCCGCAGTCCTGAAGAACGCGAATTCAACGAGAAATGGCAAAATGGCGAAAAAACTTACTATTACCATACTGGGGAATGGGACAATAAACAGGTCGAAAGGGGGAAAGCACTGATAGATGCGCCAAAACCACCCAAATGAATGCGGATAAGTGCATGAGGTAAAATGTGAGAAAGCGGAAAGGGGTCCCCATCCTCGGCTCCAAGGGGTTGTTGTGTGGAGTTTACAAAGGGACAGGGGGGAATTGGAAGAAAGAGACCACGGTAAACGAGGAAAGTGCAGGCAAATGGAGAGAATATGAGATGGAACGATTGCTGTTCCGATACCAGCAAAGTCGTAAAGGACATCGCAAAAATCCCGTATCCGATGATCGGAAGGTTTGATCCTGATCGGCCCTTCATACGGTCGGGTTCCACTTACAGCAACTGGAATCGATGGCAGATGGGTAATCTCCTTCCTTTGCTCCGCCCGACGTCCTCCGTACCAGTCTTCGCGTAACAGGGTCGTTCTTCTCAAGCGACATAGTAACTTGGAGAGAAAAACAGCCCAATTCGCTTCGTCAGTCGGAAACCAACAATCCGGAAGCGGATGAGTGGAATGATCGATGCCACAGCAGAAGAGGAGCCGAGACATTAGGAAGAAAGACATGGAATGGGAGAGAACGACAGGAGTGACTTAGAGCAAGAAAGAACAGATTCATTTGAAAATGAAGAAGTCAAGTTGGAAAGCAACGGATTTTTGCGATGTGATAGTGAAGAGCAGGAACAAGGGGAAATGTTTGTGTCAAACAACGAGAAGGAATAACCAGGTACGTTGAGTGAGCTAGTTACTCTCGCATAACGGACCGGCATTTTTCCCAAGAACGCCAGTTCCAGAATATAATGTAAATCTATCCCAAATAAACACGACAAGGCAGGTGTCAGTCTATCGGTCAGCAGGTCACATTTCTCAAACGAATAGTCGAACAGGTGATAACAAGTGAATCGGCATTCACAACCGAGTGGAAAGAAATTAATTCGTGTGATACAGAAAAAACGTACCCTCGAAACCAATGTCCGCTAAGGTCTAGTCGACTACGGCTTTGTATAATGGTGGGTGCCGTAACCGCAAGCATGGGAGGGGAAGGGAGGTATGACGCCACCAGCATATTGATCAGGTGTTGCACCCAGAGGTGGCCGCCGTGATCTCATTCTCACTGAGCTTTGCCTCGCCTGGTTAAAGGTTGAAGAGATGATAGCCAAACCGTTAGTAAGAAACCCAACCCAATCACAGATCCTTTCAAAATGAAAAAATGGCGGCGGTGCATGAAGAGTTTGGAGCATTACATAACTCAGCGGGCGAGATGAAGAGACGCCGAGTGAAAAAGGAGGCAGGTGCGCGCGGCAAATGAGAAACGGGGTAACAGGTGAAACTGCGGGGCCGATGCGAGGAGCAGCCCGTACGTACGCTTTCTTGGATTAGCAATCATCAAAGTGGCTTTGATATAAAATAAATAGAGACAATCGGCCATAACGCTTTGCAAATTTGGGTTCCGACATATTAGTGCTGGACAAGACCCGCAAAAGCTGTTTCATTAGCTCCGAGACCGCCTGCCTAATGAGAATGACAATTCCCCAGGCTATCACCTTAGTGAGTGCAAGAGTAGCGGCTGTTGTTGCGATTTTACTGCACAAGTAACTGAGAATATAAACAGATTGTGAAGTTAGAACGGAATTCCAGGATCATCATGACCACAATGCAGCTGAAACTACTGCGGGGAAGAGATGCAGGAAGGGGACACGACGTACTACTCGTACTTGAAAGAGAAGTGGACGAATTGACCATACTTGAAAAGAAATATTGGCCCCAACAGACTGTAGATCTAGCGGATGAAATTTTCCTCAGCTCCTTGGTGGGAGTCCTAAATTGCAACGGATTCAATGGCTAATCCAGGGTGTGTCGGTTGTTGGAGTTGAAGAACGTCCGCCCACGGAGATGGTGGTGCCCCAGATCATGGCCCCGCCACACGTGTTCGAAGGGTGAATCGATGACGCCCCATATGTGACGTTAAGGGGCTGCTCACAAGCGGGAAGCGCAGCAAGCAATTTGTTACATCTTGGGCGGATGATTTTAATCAAACGGACTAGGTGCCTATCCGTTACTCACCACATGGTGGCTGAAACTCAGCCAAAGAGAGAGAAAAGTAGCAAAGAGTGGCTAAATCAAAATGTGACGATGAAACAGAGCTGTGGTGGGGGGATACTCGATTGAGTCGTCGGAAGTGAGAGTGAATGGACCAACTGTAAAACCAACACTGATTTGGTTAGACACACGAGGATAATGATGGGCAACGCTTCGTGAGGTTAGGGCAGAAGAATCTAGGCGTTAGGAGGCTGAGGCGCGCGACACAGTGAATTGAAACGAAAGATATGGACAGAGAATGATGGTCTCTTGTCTCCAAGGAGGGTGATGGAGGATGAAGGATGGGAGTCACTAAGGACGACAGCAAGAAACCGCGAGGGCAAGGCGTGTTCTGACGAGTTGGGGGAAAGGGGAGATGGCTGTACGGTGGATGCCGATGATATGACGCATCGATTGTTGCCTCTTTCTAGCCGACTTCCCGACTCGACATGGATTCAATTGGAGTGAGGGCATACACGTTGAAGCATGCAAGTGCAGATCGCAGTCGCCCGTGTATGCATAGCAACGGGATCTATTCGGCGAAGTCCGTTGGCAAAGTTTGGCTTGCATTAAGTGTTATGACTGTCCCATTTTGGGAGAGGCGTGCGCGCGGTGGATATAAGTGAATCACAAGGGAAAATTGACACGCGTCAAAGTGGTGAGGAATTATTCCACGGCAGTGCGTCCAAAGCTAGGGTTTGGTTTCGAAGGCGAACCACCAAAAGTAGAACAAGTTCACTGAACTCTGGTCTTAGCCGTAGCGTATCAACTAATGATTGCGATATGATTTGGTCCCGGCGCCATACATGGAGAGCAGTGCAGATTACGATATGAACATCCGCGGAGATTTTCAAAGGCTCGAGTTCCGTTGAGATGATGTATGCGTTTCTAATGAGTTCCTTCAGAAGGATCGCTGGCAGAAACCCCGACCGTTTTTTTTTAACATTGCGAGCAGAAAACAGAGCCGATCCCAAGGCTCATATCGATGTGGCGAGATGGTTACTCAAGCCAGTACGGCAAGAAGCCTTCCTCTGCAGATGCTAGAAGCAGATAGCAAACCCCGGAGCCTTCTGTGCGGAGATTGGGAATACATATTGTTATGAATGTTCTTGGCCTGTTCCTGTGGCAGTGGGCGTAAGGAACAAACCAAGAATGAATTGGCCTAGTATATCTCAGGTCCAGAGAAAGTCGAGATGACTTTCGTTACGAAGTCAATATATGTACTATCGAGGAAGGATGATAAGAGGCTGGTCACCTGAAGGATGAGTGTGTTTCACCGGTTCAAGACCACAATTCTAAGGGCAAATCAGCACGTGCTCGTATTGGCGCCGCGCGCTCCCACACAAACTCAGGCTCGGTTATCTAACCACAAGCCGCGGACTCCGGCATAAAACGAGTTCCCCCTATTCCGTTGGGCCCCCTAGCAGATAACAGGGATTACATGTAGATCGCAGGGTCTTAATGGAACGAAGATGCGATTTGGAAATTGACTTGTCCAGATTCCAGCACTGTTCATGGCATACAACACCAATACTAGGTATCCCTCGATAGCCAGTAGCCAAAAACGCGTGCTCCATTTCAGTCTTGCCAATCGCTGCAGCATGTAAGACCTGCGAGATGAACGTTACACCATGATGATTTGAAATCTTGCTTTGATCGTGGTGATGAGCATGTGGATTGGTCTGTTTTCGAAGGCCTGCAGGATGCAAGCACGAAAACCCTGAGTAAGAAGTACATGAGGCGGTGATTCAGGATGTTGGGTTGACCCAGGTGGATACGATGCTATCGCGATATGATCGTCGCAAGTGCTCATATCGCATATCGATGAGTTCAGGGAGTGGCACTCTCGCACGACCACCGTCTGAAGGTCGCCTCCAATAGCCAGCCTAACCTATAAATTTGTGCGGAACATCTGGAAACGAAAGCATAAGACAAATATTAGCCATCACCAGCATTGACAACGCTACCTGACTGCCACTCTTGGAACATCCTTGGAGATGGGCTCATCGGGGACGGAGGTCTTCTATTCTGATTGAAGTAATGAGAATTCGGTGCATGAGATTCAGAAGACGTGCGCACAATGGTTACCAGCGCTCATATTGCTTACTGGGGAGTTCACCGATTGATCAGTTTCGAGCTCGATCCGCCAAAGAGGCAGAAGGGAAGGGTACGGGAGGAAGATATGGGCCACTGCTGCAGTGCCGCTACTTGGTGCAGCAGCCTTGCGAAGTCATAAGAACCTCGCTAGTGGTAAATAGGAAACAGCGCATCAAATTCATGGTGCCAGAGGAACCAGGGTTAGTAGGTGATGTTGTCTAGCTACTGTTAAAGGACGCTCAAGGCATGTGCAGCACCCCGCAGAGCGATAAGAACATAACTGGTTCCAGGAGGCTCAGTCGCTCAAGCGGTTGAGCTGACACGCAAGGGGATCGTGTTCTGCTCCTCGTTAGTTGAGAAAAGCTTTCCAGCGCGGGTGTCGTGAAGCGGGTGAAATGGGATCAGAACTTCCAGCGAAGTACCCAAACCCTCAAAATGTAGTGGAGGGCCATTCAAGTACCATTTGAGTGCAACTCGTCAGGAGTTTGACCCGTGGGAAATCGCAGGTGCCGGTGGCTGTCCACCGGCCAGCTTGCACGGAATGAAGTTGCATGTGGTTCGCACAGCTCAATCACGATGACAGGAGAGCAAGTTCAACACCCTTTAGTTTCGCTGGTCAGAGCCAGTGTTTCCGTCGCAGGTGAATATGCAGGTGGCCTCGAGTCCTGCATTTGGTTTGATGACTATCTGCCCAGTGTGGATACTGGCTTGGGCGCGAACCCTCGTGGCATTTGCGACCATATCTGTTCCTAGATTCGTATATTCCATCTTGTCATACTCCCTTACCTTGCGGGTAATGCCAAATCCTTTGTGATGTTACCAACAGAATCTGACGTCACGCGCTTGTGAAGCTCGACTTCAGATCTTTAGTACTCCTGTTTGTCCTCTCCGGTATTCTGGTATCGCATTTCATCCGTTATCGGTATCTCAGTACGCACTGTGAGTCTTATGGGCGTGTGCGTGTATTTCTCCTGAATAGTGTGCATCTTAGCCACTCTGAGAGAGGTCCCCTGTCGCGCCCTGCGATAGAGCCGTTGCACCCCGATGTGCAAGGCAACGAGGCGCGCGAGCCGTTCCATAATTATTTAGATGAATTCTTGCTGGCTATCAGGGTGTTTGGATTCTTGGAAAAGCCAGTACGTGTCTCCACATCCGTCGACACTACCTCGTTCACAACATGAAATCCACACCTTTGCTGTCTCCAGGTGTTCCACGAACTTGCGCGATATTTGCAAACGCGCCGCCTCATAGCTGGAGACACTTTATCGCTCCATCAGGACAAGAATTTTTATTGTGTTATTGATGGCCTCGTTCAAGTCTTCGCCAAAACAGACGGTAGAGAAGATGACGCCGTTAGCACATGGGAAGGTGAGGATCTCAACGGGTATCAGCTCCTTAATGAAGTTGGGAGTGGAGGCACGCTGTCAAGTTTATTCACAATCCTGAGCTTGTTCACTGAGAACGTGCAGCTCACATGGCCAGAGGAGACGTATGACCATGATGTTGCTGAAGACTTTGTCGACCAACTACAAATTCCCGATTTCTTGTCGCGATCGCGGGCGAATTCCGACGTGTCTCTTCTCCAGCTGAATAATCATGACTCGCGTCCAGGTCGCACATCCGGAAGAACCCCAGCATCTTCTTCATCTGGATCAACAATCCATGCCGCTGCTAATGTCCCGTTGCCACGATCAGGCTCTCACTCTACGTCACGAAGTGCGGGTCGTCAAAGCATGGGCAGCGTAGATGGCTCGGAGGATTCGCGCAGCACTTGGAGAGCTAAGCGACCTTCACTTAGGAGAAGCAAGACGACTTTCCCATCCGGTCTTGATCGTGCAGGGGGATCGGTGGCACGTGCGACGGTAGACACCACCTTAGCTGTCATACCTGCCGGTATGTACCTGTCCCCTCATTCCAGGGATGAAATTTAAATGTGACGGTCGCTCCGGATTCAGAGGCTTTCCGTAGGCTGACATCCAAGTACCCCAAGAGTTCTGCACATATCATCCAATAAGTCATTCTCAACGCTCGGTTCATCCTATAGACTAATTAGCCTCGTCTATACAGTGATCCTGGCTCGGTTCACCCGTGTTACTTTCATGGCAGCGCATAAATATCTCGGATTAACTTCTGAACTTCTCCGAACGGAGAAAGCCATCAACGACCTTGCATGTCATCCGCTACCCCTCGACTTTTACCGAAGAGGAGGAATGGAAAAATTGCGTCAGCGATTCGCTCCAGACCCCAAGGAGCCGGGGTCAGATACGTCATCCAGTGACTCAGATTACTTTGGCAGCGCCGCAAATGGTCATATCATCGACCAAACCAATACTGTTGCTCCTAGCAGTGTGACGGATTCACCTCCTTCGGGACCGTCGAACCGAAGGATGCACCCCAACGCTGGGGATCTTCATAGTTCCGCCATAGTCAACAGCGAAGCATATCTACCTTTGACTAGAAGCGAGAGTGTCCTCTTCACGCCTGCGGCCACGAGACATGCGTCAGGTGAACAAACTCGCAAGAATCACCTTCACTCGGACGACTTCGACCTGCGAGAACAAGTTATGGACTGCATCGTCAAATGCATCGGCTTGGTGCAGCCACCATCCGTTAGCGCAGAGTCGGTGGAAGCCTCCCCAGCCTTTGGACCCATGGATCAATTCGGCCGGCCTGCGTTCACCACGTCATTTAGTTCTCTTTCGCTCCTACAAGCAGCGGATGACGCATCCAGCGTTACAGCTAGTTCTGTCAATGCTCAATCGCCTAATGTGATTGAGAACGAAGTCGAGATATTGTTTTTCCGTCAAGGTGATACGCTCGTACATGCAGGCGAGAGAGATGCGGGTGAGTTGTCACAAGTATCTGGAGCGATCGTATAATTTTCACCCTTCGTAGGGATTTTCTATGTCATTGAGGGCTTTCTCGATGTCTCGCTCCCTGCAGAAGAACACAGCGCTAATAAACAAAAGGAGAATGAAATCGAAAATTGGTTTGCCTCAAGCATCAGAGAAGCACCTCAGGATGCAAGTGCTCAGAAGCCGAATCCCATGAAACATTTATTCGATGTCAAGGCCGGCGGGATCGCAGGTTACCTCGGTGGTTTCTTCTCAGAATGAGGCTGACACATGGCTTACCTTTTCCTCTAGCTTCCTTGTCTGAGACGGCTTCATACGTGGAAATTCGAGCCAAGACAGACACATATGTGGGGTTTCTGCCGCACAAAGCACTGATGCGGCTGCTAGAGAAGCGACCCATTGTTCTGCTCACCTTGGCGAAGCGCCTCATCTCATTGCTTTCTCCCCTTGGTGCGTTTTTCCATTCCTCTAGGTGCAACGCAATTAAGGGGTTGTTTCCTCGCTCAGTCTTACAAATTGATTCTGCCCTGGATTGGGTCCAAGTCAGCGCTGGTCAGGTCCTATGGCGTCCGGGTGAGACCAGCGACAGTTTTTATATTGTCATCAACGGTCGTCTCAGGGTGCTTGGTGAGGATGAGAAGGGAAACATGAAGGTGCTGAACGAATTTGGACAAGGTCTGTGTTGATAATTGGAAATTTGACCTTGCTGACGTTGATGTACAGGTGAAACTGTTGGAGAGTTGGATGTCATTACCAGTTCCCCTCGAACAACTACTCTGCATGCTATCCGTGACACCGAACTAGTTCGAATGCCACTGACTCTTTTCAATGCAATATCCGTGAGGTAAGCAATTTAGGCGTTGTCATGGTATTCGAAGCTCAGCACTTTCGGGATTCCAGGCACCCAAAAACGACCATCCAGTCCGCAATCATATTCCTATAAGCGCTGAACCTCGCTGATAAATCTGCTCTAGATTGCTTCGCATGATTGCCACCCGAGTCAAGGAATCGGCATCCGGCTCGAAGCCTGAGACAGATATCGGAAAAAATCCGAATTTGAAGACTGTAGCTATCCTTCCAACAGCCAAGAATGTCCCAGTTGCGGCTTTTGCTAAAAAGTTGCAAACTGCGCTGGAAGAAGTTGGCGCACCTACATCCTACCTCACACAAGCTTCTGTGACCAATCATCTCGGAGCGCATGCTTTTACCAAAATGGGAAAGCTCAAAATTGCCGCATGGTTAGCAGACCAAGAACAGCGATATCGTATCGTTCTCTACGTGGCCGATTCTCCCGTCAACGCACAATGGACGCAAACGTGCATCCACCAGGTGTGACAGCTGTTTCCAACTTAATGGGTTTTATGAAATATGTTCGTGACAACAGGCAGACTCGATCATGCTGGTATGCATGGGTAATGACCCAAGTATTGGCGAATATGAGCGTTTGCTTCTCTCGACTAAAACGACTGCTCGGAAGGAGCTCATTCTACTTCATCCTGGTCGACACGTTGTTCCTGGGTCGACGCGTGAATGGTTGAAGGTATATTAACAGTGTGCCTGTCAATCAAGTTATTCACAGTGACTTGGTAGATCCGACCATGGATCCACACTCATTTCCATGTTGAACTTCCAGTGTGTGTCACAACCTATCTGCTGCAAGGCATACTCAGAGGCTATTTCTAGGGTATGCTGGGCCGAAAACCTCCTACGACGCTGGACCCCACAGGAATGGCTGCCTTTAAGAAGTTAAAGAAGCAAGTTGAGGTCAGTATCGGGAAGTATCGTGGACCTCGGCCGGTATCCAGGCGGCCAGATTCGGCAAACGACTTTTCCAGACTAGCTCGTCGGCTTATAGGGAAGTCTGTTGGCGTTGTGTTGGGCGGTGGTGGCGCCAGGGGCATCTCCCATCTTGTAAAGCCTGCGCTCATACTCTTTCAGTGGGTTTAGAGCTGACTAACCTGCCAGGGTGTATTACGGGCTCTGGAGGAGCAAGGCATACCGGTGGATATGATCGGAGGCACCAGCATCGGCGCGTTTGTCAGTGGTTTGTACGCACATGAGGCCGACTTGTTCTCGAGCATTGGGCGCGCCAAGCATTTCAGTGGTCGAATGGCGAACATATGGCGTATCATCTCGGATGTCACCTACCCTATCGTGGCTTACACAACCGTGTGGTGTTTATCTTCCCTATTAAATTTTGACTCCTGATGTTTAATTTCCAGGGGCATGAGTTCAACCGATCTATCTACAAGGTGTGCAAGAAATTCCACTTTGCCCTGACTCTGATCCTGACGCACGAGCGACATAGTCATTTTACGATCTCCATATTGAGGATATGTGGTTGCCATTCTTTTGTAACACAACCAACATCCTGACCTCGACTCACGAAATCCATACTTCGGGTTATGCATGGCGGTATATCCGTATGTTCTGAGTCGTCAGACGGCGTGGCCCCACTTGATGTATCCCTAGGTGCATCGATGACACTAGTTGGCTTATTACCTCCTTTATCGGACAACGGGAAGGTTCTGGTGGATGGTGGCTACAGTAAGCTTCTGTATCACCCGAAAAGATTGACTTCTGACGTCGCCTACAGTTGATAATTTACCGGTATGGTTCAATGCCTGAACACCAAACTTCTCCTGACCCATCATCAACAGGTCTCAACGATGATCTCAATGGGGGCATCTGCCGTTGTGGCGGTCGACGTCGGCGCTGTGAGTGGATTCTTGTGAACTAATTTAGTTCCGCTTACCCACCTTCAAAGGTGGATGATACAACTCCACGGGACTTTGGGGACTCCATCTCTGGGTGGTGGTTGCTCATTAACCGCTTAAACCCCTTCAGTTCAACGCCTGGTGTCCCTCCTATCACTGAAATTCAGAGCCGCCTCGCTTAGTGCGTGTGGAGCCTTCAACATAGACTAATATCTTGCTAAGTATGTTTTGTGTTCAGTGTGTCAAGTGTCAAGACCCTTGCAGATGCCAAAGTCATGAAGGGATGCTGGTATATGCCCGTGCCGGTGCAAGAGGTATGCAAATCGGCAACTTATAGTAGTACCGGGACTCACGGTATGTCTGAAGTTTACCACGCTACAGTTCGGAAAGTTCGAAGAAATCTTCAAGCGTGGATATGAGGCTGCAACGAAGATGCTAGAGGATTGGAAAGAAACTAACAACTTGCCCACATGGAGCGATGAAGAATTCAAAGAAACGGAGAAGAGGAGGAAAGGAAGAGGTTTACGTCGTAACTCAATATAGGCTAGCAACACAATTAACACATTCTGCTCGCGAACCCCTTCGTCTGGCTCTCAAGAAGCGCTCTGTTACACTGTACTGAAAGATAGGTATACAGATGCGATATGCAAGCGCGAATACCTTCGCATCGATCACCGCCTGGGAATGCCTCGCCCCCGTCCACGTAAAGCACGCGCTGCCTGTTGCTGTGAAACCTGCGGGCCGGGATTTTGCTGTCAAGTCGCATCAGCATCGCCCACCGCTGTACAGTACTCGCGACTCTCACCGCTTCACTCTGTGGGTTTTTGACTGTTTCGTCAATGCTCAGTATCAAGCATGCGGCCTCAGTCGCACTCCCTATCGCATTTGACTTCACCAGACTCGGCTCCCACACAAATGCTGCCAGATTGTCTCGCACTCCTTCACCTTCAACATCTATCCCCGCCCAAGTCTCTCCCATAGCATGCCGCTGGCGAAGGCGATTGAGGATGTCAGTGGAATCCAGACCAGCGTTGTCACATATCTGGCGAGGAATAATTTCCAGGGCACGAGCATATGCGGTCAGAATTAGCTGGATTTTTCCTGGAATAGTTCGAGCATGATTCCGAATATGAGCCGAGAGATCCATCTGTCGAGCCATTAGCATGATATGAAGTTTTCACATGACAACTTACCTCTACAGCACCGCCTCCTGCGACGATTTCACTATTTTTAATGGCCCTTTTCACAACCATGATAGCGTCGTGTAAACTGCGCTCGACTTCTTCAATAAATTGATCTGCGCCTCCTCGGAGCAACAATGTGCATGTTTTTGCCTGCGGGCACTCCTCGAAATTGTTATACCTTTCATTCCCAATCTGTCGCTCCTCGAACCTCCCACATGTTCCAAGGTGCTTGCGCTCGATATCCGAGCATGTACTCTGAATACTTCCTCCGACTGCTTGCACCACCCGCTTGAGATCGCCCGCTGGAACACGGCCAGCACAGAAAATTCCTCTATCAGCGAACCACTGGGTGGCGAGATCGCCAATCGGAAGCTTTGAGAGGACAATTTGAGCACCAGTTTTATGAATGAGCTCCAGCTTGCGGAAAATTATAGTCCACTCTGCGTCGACAATGGCCTGATAGTCAGAAACTTGTTCGATGCGTACTTCCGCATTATCCTTTTCAGCTTTGAGCTCAAGCTCGACATTCAGGCACAGAATGAGGGGCTTCTTGAATGATTTTGGTTGCTGTTCAGCACCTGCATAGGTGAACGTTTTTTTGAATGAGACCCCACGGATCAATTGGGAGTCCTAGTTAGAAGCTGGATCTCAGACAAACGCCATAGTGCTCAGTGTTACCACAAACCTGCATGCCACCCCCTGGTATTTTCTTCACACCGATCAGCGATTCATCTAGTTCATCTTGATCAAGGCTCAACACTGCATCAACGACCATGTTCGAAAAGAATGGTTTTTGTGAATGAATCAGTTTTGAAGACATAGATGTGGATGCACACTTCAGAAGAAGCGAGCGGAATTGTCTGGGTAGCCTTCAGTTGCTATTTAGAACTGATGATGTACGCCTACGCACTCGGTGTTAGACTTGTCGACTTTGACTTGAATTTCACGCATCCGATCAATCGCCTGTCAACCATTCTGGTTGGATTTAAATGACCAATAACACTGACAATGGATACACGCACCAGTTGGGCAGCTATTCGGAAACCTTTCATGATGAGGTGCGGACTGACGCCCTCCTCAACGAAGTCGCGCACCTCCTTCAACATGTGCGCTGCCAGAATCACAACACTTGTAGTCCCGTCACCAATTTCAGCATCTTGAGCGCGCGCGATATCCACCAGAGTTTTCGCCGCAGGATGCACGATCTCCAGCAGCTTCATAATCGTCGCGCCGTCGTTCGTTATTTGAGTTTCGCCGCGTTCATTCACAATGAGCTTATCCATCCCGCGTGGTCCAAGTGTTGTAGCGAGCGTGTCTGCAATCGCCAAGCATGCAGAGATATTCGATAACAACTGACCCTTTCCCTGCGATGTGTCTGTGCCCTCTTTCAACAGAATCACAGTGGGTTGCTGATTGGATGGACGGTGAGGATCCAGAGGAGCAACCAAAAACCCCTACTTACCATCCCCGGTATCCCTCTCTGCATTTTGAGTTAATTGAAAACGAATCGGCGCGTTGAAGTTCGAGTAATGATATCCCAAAAACGCGGGCGGTTGATTGATCACCTGATGGGGAAAGATATTGATCACGTGTGCGCACTCTTTGCCCCCAATTACGATGCAGCCCTCCGACGCTGAACCATCCCAGTCGAAGCCACCCTTCCATGAACACGGAGAAAATCAGCCACAGGACTCGTCTGATGCAGTTCAGCCGTCCCTGACGTTTAACCCACCACCTCCCCCAGTGCCTTACCAGCAGTTCGAGTATTCATTCCCCCCTGCATTTCCAGAGCTCGTTCTACCGCCTGGTCATAATTCAGCTACCCAGGATTTATTTTCGGCTTCTGAGCAGGATAATTTATTTGGGTTTCTTGACAAATTCGAGTGGCAGTTTGATCCTTTGCTCCCCTCGGGCATACCTTCGCTTAACACCGGTCAACTTTCAGGAGCCGATTCAAGCCAAAGCCTCCGATCTGCACCATTAACTAGCCAAAATGATAATGCTTTGTCTAATGTACATGCTGGTGCTACCCCTCGAGCCCATTCTCCGGCGAATTCGTTGCATCCCCCACGAGCCCAATTGTCTAGTCCAGTGTACGCGTCGCGCCAAAGTTATTCAAACCCTGCTTTGGTACATTTCTCCCCCAGTAACCCCCATCCATCTTCTAATGTACCCCCGATACCGGATAACTCATACTCTGATCCCCTTGGGTCGCGCGATGAGCAGACGCCACTAGCCGCCTTACCGCTAAAACAGGAAACTCAAGAATCTGGTGTGAATCTGGCGCATGATGGCTTAGAGGCCGGTCAGCAAGGCGTGGGGTTGCTTCCCTCTCTGGATTCTGGAGGGGAACGTGTCAATAGTACACCTGCCCATTCAGCAAACGGGCGACCACAAAAACCAGTACTTAGCACTCCAGAGAAACGTGTAAGGCATATATTATCGGAGCAAAGAAGAAGGAATACAATACGTGACGGATATGCGGCCCTCACGAATATGCTGGTGCCCTATCCTTCTGCTGTGTCACGACCTGCACCCCACGGCCACCGCGTGGAAAGGGAAAGGGAACGAGAGGAAGGACGAGGGGAAAGGGGAAAAGCGGAGTGCTGTTCCGCGCTGTTGAGTACATTAAATGGTTGGACGAGTGCGTGGAGGACCTGACCGCGGAAGTTACTAAGCTGGAAGCTGCAGTCCAAGACCAGCAACAGCAGCAATCGCAACCACCTTCAGCACAGCATCATCAATTTTCTGCACAATCGCACCAATCTCACCAACACCACCTTCCTCCTCACGTTCAACATCACTCGCAGCTGCTCCCATTCCCACAACAACATCGCAGAAGCACCTACCACTCCTAGCGTACGCTGATCTCATGATCCTCGGACCATATAAATCATAGTGATTACATGGCTTCGTTTGCGTTATCGGAGGTTCTCTGCCTCTTCTGGCTTTGCAAATTTGGCGTGGGTTGATTTCCATCCCCAACACAAAAATTTGCGGTATTCCCTTATAGCGTTCATATAGGACACTCGCACCATGTTCAGTATTTGTAACGATTTTCTCACGTTCAAAACATCAGATCACCGACGTTGTATTTCTAGGGGGCTACAACCTATCAGCAACTATCAGTGTGGATACGTGTGTCGCATCTATTCTTTACATACGTTCTATTAGTACAACACCAGACGCCAAAGGAATTACATCGAAGATACCCCCTTAATCATGGAAAACTTCCTTGCCATTCAACCCTTCCGCTTCCGTTCTTCATCATAAAGGATATATCCCTATTCTTCGCATCAACAGAGCTTGCAAAATCTTTCCCCAAATCTCCCCCAAATCTCCCGGTCGACCTTCCAATGCAATACGTATGACCCCGAACGGAACATCATTGTCTCCCAGTGCCTCCCTCGTCAGACGATCTAGCAGCTCAGTTGGTCTTCTATCGCCCTTCTGGCCTTCCCATGATATAGAACGTATACACCCCATTGGATCTGCACCAAGCCGCGTCATGCTCACCATTTGCAGGGAGTCATTTCCGTGAGAAAATCCGCTTAATCTCGATTAGGATTTCTTTGTCTCTGGGGCCCGACGTTCTTTGGCTTCAAGCACCTTTTTAAACGCCGTTATTGCTCTCCAGTGGGACCCGCCAAGGGTCTTGAAAATAGTCAGAGTGAGTGACCAATAAGCCTCCTTTTCCGCCAATTCTACCACCGGAAGTCTTCCCTGTGGGGGGGACCGTTCAATGCTGTCGTCAGAAATGGGGCGCTGAGGTGACGGTTTTGAACTGATTCAATGGTTCAGGACCCAAGGGGACCTTGCGTCCCGACGTTGAGGGCATTGATGGTATTACGGGCGCTGAGGTGGCTGATGGAGTTGATGGTTGTATTAAAGCACTCACTGCCAATCAGGCGGCGGGAGCGGACTGGATTAAAGTGAGTACTTGTCAAAACCTTTGCTACCTGTTATTCTGAAGGGGGTTATAGATTTGGGAGATACATGCGGTCGACATTTACGTTGAACTACCGCCGCAACGAGTTCAGACTATGCTTTTTTCCCAAGTTTCTCCTCATAGGTTCTGCTCCACTGATTAATTTCAATAACGATGAGGCACAAGCGATCGTAAAGCAAGCCCACGCCCGAGGTGTAAAGGTTGCAGCGCACGTTCCGTCCTTAATGCGTTCTACACCGTTACCAGTTCTACCGCACTGACCCACCCCAAGATGCACAAACAATGCACCATAAGGCCCTGTAGGCATGGGAACCAATTTAAAACTTACCGTGCTGTGTACCTAGTCTTGGTGCCAGACTCTGGTGACCCAGGTGCATTGAATTGTTGTGGTGTGGTGTGTTGGTGTTTGTGTGCCAAAACGGATGAAAAAACCATTCTTGAGGCGCTCATAGAATGTTGAGCTCATTTGCTGTGATCATTTTGCATGTCGAGGTCATTGACTTCTGCGATGAGGCCGCTTGGATTATCTCCTTATTGACAGGGATGCTCTGCGTTTGAGAATCTAATTTGGGTCAAGCGATGCAGTGCCAAGAGGACAGAGCAATGGCGTACGTAGATGAGATTACGTAAGGATGCTTGTAACGGACTCCAAACCGGACTCCAATCAACCTTCAATCGTTCATCACAGAGTAGATCACTGAGAATGAATTCACAGGGTGGGTTGCAAGGTTTCTTCGCGCAAAGGAAATGTTGGAGAAATAGGGCCGCTGTAGAAGCGGTGATTGCTTACATAACCCATATCCCTTCTTGCTCTTGCACCGTGATCTATGTATCTAGACATACCCGATCGATTTCATTGAACTAACCTCGACTTCCGATCGGGCTCCCTTTCATCATTCATGTAGAATTTGTTGAAGCAAGAACAACTACATACCCTTGGTAGGGAGATGTAGTCATTCCGTTTCAGTTGATGTTTTGCGTCAGAAAAACTCGACAAGTGCTCTCCAGTGTTCTAGAGCAGGGGATTTCGCCCCTGAACCTGTTGGATTTTCGTCACGTTGGCGCGACAGATAGCGATTAGACAAGCAGTGAACTTAACAGGTTTCATCAACTGAGACTACTGAGCTACCTCTGCGACGTTATCAGACACCGTACTCACGCCATTCCCTCTCGATTGATTGAGGATGCCCTCTCAAGCGAAGAGGATGACACTATTCCTTGTGACTATGATACACGTTCAGAACAGGAACTGACGCTCGAGCCTCCTGACACTCGACCACCTTGCTTGTCCCTCATCTACTCTAGACCCGTATGCACACGTCGATGAGATGTTATTTTGGGCGATCTGGTGCTGAGGCCGTCATCAATGGATTAGCTTTTGAGAGATCGGTTAAGCTCAGGGCAGCGAAACAAGAGTCGACCATGTCTCAGAAGTAAGATCTGAAACCGAACCTACTGTGCAGAACCATACAACGCTGACAGTGCCTAAGGCCTCAGCGTTCGTACCACCGTCAGCTTTCCTCGTGAAACATTTGACGCCATCCGGCCTGTCAGACAGTTCATCAGATTCATGGATGAAGACCAGTACCGACCTCGTAAAGCTAGGGGATGATGATGGCATCATTTTAAATTCCGTGTCGGTGCCTATTGCCATATGACGGAGCAAACAATGGATCACACCGTGCAAATCAGAGCAGGGCCGCGCGGTGTAATCTCCCACCTTGCCAGTCCTCCGATCACCATCTGCCAGTATCCCATCTATTCGCCCTTGACCATCCCTTCCTACGGTCGCCGGTATCCATAAGATCACCCCATCCCCAGATCCAACATGACTTGAAATACGAAGATCCGGATGAAGGGGGGTTAATCGGGTAGCTCACTAGGCGCGCGGCTGTTGTAGCGGTTAGCGTCTGTGAGCGACGATAGCAGTGGTACGTAGGAGCCGGAGTCGCTAAGCGCCCAACCGACATAGGTAGGTCCTAGACTGTCCTAGGGGAAGTTGAACACGCTGGGTCGGGGAACTGAAATGAGCCTTCTAATATCTTTACTCGAGAAGAAAGAAGATAGGCAGTCTAGTTTGCGCGTCAAGGCCAAGGGACCTGGGCCCTACAACAGCAACAGCAAGGAAAACTGTAGTATGGTTTGCTGGTGTGAAGACCTACTTCAAGGTCACCTAGCCGTATATCTGAAAGCGAAAGGACTTCTCGTTGAAGCGTGCGTACGGGCCTAGAGTAGACGAGGGACGAACGAGGGGGTCGCTGGGTCGCAGTTAGGAGGTTCAAGCGTCAGTTTCTTTTCTGAATATGTAAAGTAATAGGCATGCCATCCTCTTTGCTTAAGAGTGCATCCTCAACCAATCGGGAGGGTATCATATCACCCGCATTACGGGCATCCTCATCAGATACGGAAGGTATAACAGGGCTACACCCCAGAGCGGCATGTACCCGAACCGCGTCACTGCTGCAGTGTCTGGTACGTCTAATATTGCGAGGGTTAGGCTCGGTGGCCTCTACCGACGAACCTCCTGAGCGCACTTTGTTCTTATCTAGTCGCTGTCTCTGGCGCCAAAGTAAACGGAACAACTATGTGCACCTAATAAATTAGGTATGTAGTCGTTCACGATTCGCGGGTTCATCAAATTCGATCCCAAGTATGGGCCCAAAAACTTGAACCACAGCAGCGACCAATTGAGAAGTTTTTGTGCTGTATAATATGTATACATAATATAACCTCTCAGAGAACAACGCTTCACAAATGGAAAATAGCAGAGGTCATTCATGCACTAAGAGTACTAGAGGGTTTGGCGCTGACGAGGCGCTTGTTGTCAACGCAGGGTGACGATGTGTATTTGCATCCGGAAGCGCGTATTTTCTTTTCAATTCAGCACTTCCGGGTGGATGAATGCGAAGATCGGTTTTGCTTCTCGGCCGTGTCTCGATAGAAATGTCGGAATATGCTAGTTTGTCCAGAGAAGAATTAATCGCACGCCTGAGGTCCTTAACTCCCTCTCAAAAGTCAAGTGATTACTCCCATCTTCGCGAAGGGAAGAAACCATTCGACTTCTCCAGGCATCCCAGGCGGAAAGTAGCTCTTCGATTCTGCTATTTTGGGTGGAATTACAGTGGGCTAACTATACAAGAGGGCAACACTTTAATGCCCACCGTGGAATCCGTGCTTTTCAATGCATTGGCCAAGGCTCGGTTGGTAGATCCAGCGGCTGGACTTGAAGGCTGTGGATGGTCACGATGCGGAAGAACTGATCGTGGCGTCAGTGCGGCTGGTCAGGTTGTCTCTCTTTGGGTCAGAAGCAACATTGGCTTTCGAAAAGCCAACAACACTCTGGAACAAGCAACACAGGGTAATCCATCTGTTGAAACTGCCGGGTCCCGAGATCCTCCCGTCATTGGATCCGAATTGGATGGGTCCCCTTACGATCATGCACCATTACAAGCTGAGATCCCTTATGTTCGCAAACTCAACCAGATTCTCCCCTCAACTATCCGTATTCTCGCATGGTCTCCCGTCTCCGATGACTTTGACGCTCGTTTCTCATGTAAATATCGTCATTACAAGTACATTTTCACGGCTGGATCCAATCCATGCAACGACATCCCACTTATGCAACATGCTGCTTCGAAATTCCTCGGCGAGCATGATTTTCGGAATTTTTGCAAACTGGACCCCACAAAGCAAATTACCAACTACAAAAGAACAATGTTGCATTCCACTATTGAGCAATTTCGGCATTACTCTGATAGAGATAACCCAAGGGAGTGGGGAAACACACTGCTTGCCCCACCAGGCGTGTACGTCTTTAATCTGGTTGGCACTGCATTCCTATACCATCAAGTGCGACATATGATGGCCATATTATTCCTCATCGGTTCGGGTCTCGAGCACCCGGACGTCATAGATGCGCTGCTCAACGTTGGTCCCTCAGCTCATGCCGATCAGAGCACGTCATCTGCCGTTCGACTCCCAATCATTGAAACAAAACCGGTATACAGAATCGCAGATGCCCTGCCTTTGGTTCTGTGGGATTGCTCTTTCGACTCATCTGACGTTACGTGGAAAGACGATTCCGGTGATCCACTCCCACCCCTGCCTCCCTACAACCAACCACCTCCCTTCACGGTGCCACCCATGCCTACAGAGTCAGATTCAAATCCTCCAGGAATTCCCCGTTACGGAAAAGACAGCCTTGACTTATTTCATAATTTACACAAGCAATGGACAGAAAATGTTATTCGAACGTCCATTGCCTCACTCTTCCTCCAAGCATCTTGCACCTCGCCACGTCCCCGCCGTTCCCTCTCTCCACCACCCCATCCATCCGAATACACGGACTCCTCAAGGCAGCCCCAAGATGGTGATGAGACGGACAAACGGGGAAAACTCCCACGCCGTCGCCGAAAGTTCTCCTTTTCGGACTCAGCAGGGGCTTTGAGCGGGGGGATTTGGGATGCAGCTATGATTTGGGTGGCGGAGAAACCAGAGACGAGATGCGGTACGTTCCTCTCTTAGAACGAGAACGGGGAGCCACTGTCGAAGAGATTAATAACCGGCGGAAGGGTCGTAAACGTGGCTAGGGAAAAACGGACAGGAGGGTGGCTGCGAGGCTCGGGGAGCTTGAAGTGGCGGGGTTGAGAAACATGCTTTCATTCTGTGTCAGGCATCGAAGGCTCAAGTCACAAAGCCCATTACATTATATTGTACATGTATGGTGCATAGTAAGAAAGGAATGCACGCGTCACAATGGAAATAGGACAGGAAGTCAACAATCTAAGGATGGGAAAGAGCGTCCGTGGTCGCAAGGACACTGAGGCAGTGTGAGAAAGGAGAAGCGTAGCCGCATAGAATACTACTCAAAAGAAGCCCTCCCAACCGCCGGGGATGAATCGTTGCGAGCTGGACGTCGCATCGGACTGCCTGGCACCGCTATTGTGGGAAGTCGAACTGCCATTCCCACCGCCTCCATTAGGTGAAATGTGTGGCCCCCCGTGCCTCGGTTGTGGCACCAACTCATAGCGACAAACTGGGCATGTCCCGGACTGCCTGATCCAGGGAAGGATGCATTCATCGTGGAAGATGTGTTTGCAAGGAAGCGAAATGGTCTCTTGCTGCACTTCGAACGAGTCTTTGCATATTGCGCACTCATTTTCGAGCAAATTACCTAAAGGATATAGAGCCTGAACAGAGCATTCTTGAGATTCTGAATGTGAAACTTACTGCCAGGAGTGACGCGCCCACGCGGTAGTTGAGCAATCATTTCATCACTTGCGGGGACTGGCTTGTCACCCTGAGACTGTTCCATAAGATGAGTTAATATTTGGTCCAAGGCTGAAAAAAGTACACTCGTAAGCGAGGTGCAGGTAAAAGTTGAGGATAATGCGCACCTTCATTGTCGAGAACATAATCTCCAAATTGGCCATTGCCTCCAGGAGGTCCCAAAATGTTCATGAGGAGGTGCCTCAAGAAAGGAGGTGGCCCGCCGAGCTCTTCACGCTCTCGACTGGCGATACCTGGTGACATTGGAACACCGTAGAATATCGATCCAAAAGGTGGCAAAGAATCGATTCCGCTCCTCTCTCCATCACCAATTCGTCTCCCCCCTCCAGTGGACGTCCAAACAAATCCAGAAGTGCGAATCCCAGACGACGGGCCACCCCCCAAACGGAAATCACCGGCGGGGTCCGGAGCTTCGTTCCCGGTTCGTCGATCTATGCGGATGGATGCACGACGTTGAGGGCCTCCGACGCCGCCCATAATGATTTGAAACATCCGGAGTGCCTGATCTGTACCGATTGCGCCATCGTCTTGTTGTCCCAATGGGTCTAAACCAAGCGGACCATCATGGTCATGGTGGTGATGGACGTCAACCTGGAAGTTACGCGGATCATCATCCGGATTCTCGATCTGCGTGGTAGGTAGTGTGGATTATGGGCGGTGAAGGGAGTGAGACTTTTTGATACAAATCAGCACCTCCGACTTTGCTTACCATTTCTACAAAAGTGCCATTGCAGCTGGCGCAATGCGGATCAGGCACCTATATGGACGTTCAAAAGGAATATCAATAAATATCCACTGCAACTAGCTAACCATCAACGGCCTCATCTCTGCGTTGCACTTCACATAGTGTGGCGTCAGAGAACTAGAACTCTTCAACGCTAGGGGTACAGGAACCCACCTCATAACAATGCCACATTGGTTGATTGCTTGGCATGCTTCGTTCTTGACTAAGGAGAAGATAGTGTTTGGATAGACTAAAAAATACGAGTGTTGCACAGAAGTAAGCGCTTTGTGGTGGCTTAGTGCCACTTGTGGGTGTGATGACACAATGTCGGACATACCCGGAGGCTGCGCATTTGCCAGAAGGATCGAATTGCAGAAAATTATTACATTTGCTGTACCATACACAAATACTAGCAGGAAAATCAGCCTAAATTGTTGCTGAGAAAGACACCCAAAAGCAAGGTCATTTGCGTGCAAAGGTGATCTGGATAACTTCGATCAATAAAGTCGTGCGGGGCGAACATTTCAGTTTACTTACTTTGATTTTGTGTTCCTCGTCGAGCCTGTAATTGTGCAATGCATCCTTCGCGACGCTGGAGCTCTTTTCGTCGGTATATTCCACGAAGGCAATGTCCTTCTTTGTTGGTACCATACGAACTTCGAGCAAATTGGGGTATCTAATGAAAAGTCTATCAGTTGGCCGATTTCAAGGTAATGACCACGTACTGTGCGAAAAGTTCCACAAGCTGTTTCTGTGTGGTCGTTTCCGGAAGGTTCTGCAAAAATAGAATCTTGTTCGGGGGAAGGTACTCGTCTGGCATCTGGACAGCAGGGCGTTTCGGCGCGGGGGCGGCGAGGCCCTCAGCTAAGTAGAGGTGAGCGTGGGAATTGGTAAAGGAGGGGACAACGTAGTCATACCCTGTCCAGCGTTGTGCTTAGCTCGAGCTTTCCGTTTATGAGGGTTATTCCAACGCTGCTTCCCTACACTCGATGCGTGTGTTAGCGTGCTACAGAGCAACACCCCGATGCTCACTTTTGTGCTCTAACCGTGTTCTTTTATGGCCCTCGAAATCATCAGGCGTAAGCTTTTTGATGACAGCATCAGATCGGGTCCTCGCGAATGCCAGTTGCTGTGGAGGGAAATTTTGCCATGAGCGTAAGTCAAATCGGGGGTGATGTCCGGAACTACCATCGGTTTTTGGTACAACGGGAAGCCTTGGACCTCCTTCCTGGCGAGAGCAGCCGTTTCCACATCTCCGAACGATATGAATGCCTGCCCACGCATCCGGAGATTCTTGTGTAACACTACATCCAGTACTTCACCGTAGTTCTTAAACAGGCCATGCAGAACTTGTTTCATTACTATTCCACAATAATGTCAGTCCGGCCCAACCAGTCCGACTAGCAGAATCATACCGGAGAGTTTAATGCTCTCATTGAGGTTAGAAATATACAATGTCTCTGACGCATCGGGTGGCAAGGAGACGCCTTTCTCTTGGTCTTCCATCACCGCTTCTGCGTCATTTGGCGGAACGGGCCCAGGTTCTACGCCCTCTGCAGGCATCCGGGCTGCTTCATTCAACATCGTGTGTTAATCACCTTCTCAACCGTACTATCCTTAAATTTCGACTGTACCGGAGAGTTGAATATTCCCAATAAGGTTCGATATGTGTGACGTCTGTACGGCGTCGGGGGATGGGGACGTCGGGGAACCCTGCCCCCGTTTTGCATGGTTATTTCCGCTCCTTTTGGGGAGATGGGAGCAGCAATATCCCCAATATTTGCCTGAACATCCTCCATAGCGTTCGGGTCCGTTTTATCTGATGCCACATGTCGATCTCGCTCTAAAGCAACATTCACGTTCGGGTCTGAGATGTGTGATGACTCCAACACGCCAGGCTGCAAGGCAGAAGACGGGCTTTGCGCTCTAGTTTGCATTATTATTTCCTCCTCGACCGGGAGAGGTACATTGCTAGGACGAGCAGAAATGACTGGAGGAGCAATATCTGGCTTCGCTTGCACGCCATCCATGGGTGTTGAGCCTGCTTCCATTCCGAGAGTTCTTCGAAACGAGTTGTCGGCAAATACCACCCAATTCACTCCTTCAAAGTGCCTTTTGTTGCGAGTTTTCACCGCAAACTCCTTGACTGTGCCAAAAGTCTTATGGAAAAATAGGCCACCGTACGAGGCCTCCAACAAGCCCTTTGCTACCTATTCATTTATCAACTTCCCTTTCGTGACACATCCAGGCCTCGCAGGTCAACCCAACATTAGTATTGACGTCGCCACCAAGAGCCGCCGATTAGCGCCCCAATATCGCCCCGCAGAAATCTGTGCGACTCTTGCAGCATACCTACATTATACCAACTTACGCAGGCTCAGTTTAGTCCCGGGGGCCACGGGGGTCTCGTCCAGCTCTCATGCCTCCCTTCCCTATCAGTGATTTTTCACTTCATGACAGTACTCCATCAGCTGATTATCACCAAAACGCACTCTAAAATGGATTTATTCATCCATCCATTCATGCTTTGTTAATAGCGTCTATATTTACCACTCAAATCGTCCCATTTCCACATGCCCCCGCTAAGAACACTATTAGAACGGGTCGAACTTCCTGGCAATAGAGTGAATCACATCCATCATCCCCTTTGCATACTTTGGCCACATTTTGGGGTCTCGAGCGCGAATTTGAGAAATTTTACAGTACATTGACAACTAACGCAGGAGCTCATACTTTAAAACATCTGGTAGGGGCCATCATGAAAACATAATGCCACTTTGTTCTTCTGATCCTTCACAGAACTCTCACTTTAGGGTACCTGAGTTTGGGCCCGGCCTATGCATATAATCATTAGCCCATATCCGATTAGCCCGGTGAAATCGCAGTTACCCCGGTGACACATATGGCTCCCAACTTGTGTCCGACCTCCACTGCCTGGTCTATCGATTTACCCAAGAGGATGGCAGCAATAAAACCTCCGGCAAAGGCGTCCCCCGCTCCATTGGTATCCACAATTTTCTCTGGGGGTATAGCTTGTACAGGATATGTTTTGGCTGGTGATCCAGCAGTGACAGCAGTCGTCGGCTCAGCACCGTTGGTAATAACCACGGTTCTAGGTGTTTCGGCGTTGATTTTTTTGAAGTTTGCCAGCGCTGTGGCGATTTCGCCAAGGTCTTTGCTCTACAGATTGCAGATATGTTTAATTGTTGTTGATGGATATTCGAGGACCTACGGGCAGTCCGGAAGCCTCTGCCCAAGCGACAGCTTCTGACTCATTACCGATGATGAAGTCAGCGTACTCAAAAACTTGTTCCAATTCTGCCTTGGCGACCTGGCAAATGAATGGTGCAGCAAGGTTCAACGCAACAGTCTTCTCGGCCTCTAAAGCATGCTTGCAGATGATGAGGGCAGATTCGATCCCATGGGTGAGGAAGAACCCTCCGATGTAGAAATGGGTCGCAGCTTCTATCAGTGGCGCAATATCATCTGACGACAGATGTGATGAGTCGAACTTCTCGGCGGCACCAAGCCTGGTCACCAGCGACCTTGACGAAAACGTACATTAAAAAAATGCAGTAGACAATTGAATCACGCTCACCGATGAACGCCAGTGAGAATCACTGCACAGGCGCCAGTCTTCTCTTCCGCCTTTACCTGGTAAGCACTTTCGACATCCTCCTTCCTATTCGCTTTCCGAAGCTTTTCGGAAAGATCATCGTCGCCAACGCATCCGGTGTATGCCACGGAGGCTGGAGGCAACACATACTGGGCAGTTTGGTTAAATGAATTATCGAGCAGTGGTGAGCATCGAACGTACTGCCGCCGCTCTTGCAGCATTCTGAGCTGCTCCTCCAGAAAGATATACGGGTTTGTAATCATTCACTACATCCTCATATCTGTTTCCATGTCACATAAGCCACAGACTGCTTCCAGATCTTGAGCGCGCCTACATGGACATCTGCTCCGGCGAGGCAAGGATAGCATCATTCTCCTTGAGGTTGTACTTCTCCAAAAGCTTTTCACCATTGGTAACTTGGATATCCAGAAGTGGATTTCCTATGAAAAACAGGGGGAAAGTTAGGCGTCGTGACATGATGTTGGAGAGATCGATGGCAGTTAAGGAGCCCAGATCTTGGATCACTTGATCGGAAACGCGCGAATGTGGCAGTGTTCGACACGATTTCATTAATGTTCTGGTTATGTCTTTTACTTTTGATTGGAATCGCCCTCCGAATCCGTCTAATGATTGGGATCACAGCAAGAGGTAGAAGAGCCCAGTCCGGTCGACGCAGCGTTGCTGTCTTTCTTGGCTCAGGTACACATCCAATACCCCGCCCCTGTCGTCGTGTGGTGAACACACTGACACTCGTCGAGGTGGACACACCACCGAAGCTATCACCCTAGTTTCCTCTTTGGACTTTCAGCGGTACACCCCACGCATCTACATTATTAGTGAGGGGGATTCTCTGAGCGCAAAGAAGGCTGTAAAGCTGGAAGAAACTCGCGGTGTATGTATCAAAGTGTTGATTTCTGTCACGTTAGGTAACAGAATGCGACAGGGAAGCTGCGAACCACAGTACCGCATCTTGACACTCCCCAGAGCAAGACGGGTCCATCAGTCGTTCATTTCCACCCCTCCAACATTCCTCAGATCCTTTTTGCATTCATTTATTCACATTTGTTTGGTTCCTACCATAAAGCGGACACGCTTTGCCGATGTTCTGATTCTTGCAGGGCCAGGGACCTGTGTTCCAGTGTGCTTTGTGGCCCTCATCCCCAGGGTAGGTGGAGCAGTTCCACTGGAACTCAAGACGGCCGTTGACTTCTGCTGCTTCAGTTCTTTACCTTACCCTCACCTAGAATTGTTTATGTTGAATCTTTCGCCCGTGTCCGCCAATTGTCATTGTCCGGGAAAATACTGCGGCACTTTGTTGACAGGTATTTGACAACTGATTATCCATGGGTCGCAATGTGACTACGATCCCTCATTAGGTTCATAGTCCAATGGCCCAAGCTTCTACAAAATGGCGGCCGGGGAGAGTACTATGGATGTATTGTATAGTTGTGATTGGGATCAGTAATATCACTAACTTACACACCCAATCAATGCACACCAACTTCTCACGCGGCTTCTCATGTGCGTCAAATGAGTTCACACAACATTTTTACTAAAGGGGCAAGAGAAGTGAGAAGGGCGGTTTTTGCCCCCGAATTCTCGTGCCCATCCAACGTAACAACCTACCTCTTTCACCTCCAACATGAGAATGTGTTGGAATTTGCACGTGGTCTTTTAGGGAAACCTAAAAGTTGGACATACTGGGAATCGAACTCCAGTCTTCTGGATCGCGAACTCAGTGTGCACAGCCATTACACCATACGCCCCGTTAGGCTGAGGTGGTTATTTCAACAGAATGAAGGTCTGATTTAAGTGTGCGCTAACGACGAATTTGCCAAATAAGTAATATCTTCATTAGCTGCCTGATCACGCTGTGGGAATTTTCCGGAAAGTCTTCACCTCGATCAGCCTCGATCTCAACAACTGCTGGGCAGATGAGCATCTAATTAGCTATATGAATTGAAGGGAAATGGGACGAGTAATTATGGTATATGACAACAACTCTGATACAAATATACATATCGGACTTAATATATAGTGACAGTGAATGAGAGAGTTAGGGGTGACACCCTATAAGTGTCTCAATACAAGGGTAGGGAAATACGATAGGTGGTGTTGCTGAGGGAGCATGCAGCGCTAGCGGGCAAGGGGAGGCCGAACTGAGGCCGGTGGTGGCATCGTAATGGATTGATGCCATTCTTCCAAACATTTTTGAAGCTCGCGTGTGGGTGCCAAGCTTGTAACCACCTTCTGCAACGTCTCCTCGCTTTGACTATCATATTCCTCGCGAGCAGTTTGCAAGGCTCTCCCAAGCAGGGGCTTCAATTGCTGTTCAACAATATTTTGAACAATGTCATCAGCCACTGCACCAATTGTTGATGCATGTTCCATAGGTTTATTTTTGGCCCCACCGGATAAAGCGGATTGTGAAATAACTGCACCCCGATTCTGCACAAGAGCAGTCAGCCCATTCTTCATTATGCCAAGATCTTCAGTGCTCTGTGAAACAGAAGTCAGCCAGAACAGGGTGAAACAGAGTTAGCATAGACTCATCCTGTACCTTAGCCAGGATCTCCTTGTATTCCTGTTCTTCCTTCAAAAGTTCTTGCTTCTCCTTTTCAAGCATAGAGAGCCGATCAACAAGAGCCCTAAACTCTTCTTGTTGGACTTTGGTGTCCTTCTCCACCTGAGTGAACAATTCTCGCGCATCCTTCTCTAACGCAACCCTGGACTGTCCAAACTCACGAGTCTTGACCAGTCGCTGAGAGAAGCGCTCATGCAGCTCTTCACTGAGCACTGTTGTGGCCTCTGTTATCATTTCCTCCGCATCGGCGCTCCTCTCATACAGCTCATCCAGCTCCTTTCGCACGTTAGCAAGGATTCCTTCAACTTCATCACGGAAAGCCTTTTGCTCTGCATCTCGTTGATCCTGAAGAGGATGTCTCCCAATGCGACGCAACTGGAGGACTTCATCAAACTTGGCGTTGAGATTTCGCACTGTATCCTGTAATGCTTCACGGGTTTGCAAATCAGCTGATGTTTGAGATGACATTGCACCAGCGGGGTCTGTTGCATCCCCTATCGGTATCTTGTTCTGCTTAGCAGCCTCCATCACTCGACCTTGGATGAAGATTGCATCCTCCGCAATTTTTTCGCGAAGAGCAACAACTTCGGGGATTTTTGATAAGTCCAACGCGGACTGCCCCCGGCGTTGCAGCCAATCATTTATCCGGGAAAGCTCGCTCTGTTTCTCTTTGATGCGTGTAATGGGGGCATCGAGAGAAACCACGAGTCTAATATGTTCACTATGTCAGTTTCCAGCAACAAGAATCTGTCCGGGATACAGACTTGATGAAGTCCATCATGGCTCGTTCTTTTGACTCGGGAGTGGTCGCGGGCGTCGTTAAACTACCTTTGCGTGGCGGCTCGGACTTTGCTCCGGCAGCCGCAGGATTGGTTAAACTGTTGTTGCGTGATATTGGAATATCTGCATGCCTGCCCTGATCCTTGTCCTTGTCCTTATCTTTACCTTTTTCCGTATCCTTATCCTTGTCCTTATCTTTTTCCTTTTCTTTTTCTTTCCCCTGCTCCTTTCCCTTCTCCTTTTCCTTGTTTTTTGATGTCTCTATGGGCACCAAAGGCTCCCATTTCGATCGAGACTCTGAACTATTCAATTTGGAGAAAGAGGAAGATGGCTGACTACGAGATGCTGTCGAGTTGGTGGCTACCTTGTTGGGCTCAGTCGGGAAAGTCTTCGGTGGGATGGCAGAAGGGGCTGTGCTTAACTCCGAGATGATCTTTGTTCCATTCTTGGCTGCAGCGGAAGGTGTTTCTGGTGGTGCCATGGAGCTATCGTAGCTAGCTTTCCGGGTCGACGTGGGGTACTTGGTTGTGCCGGGTGGAGCAGTTTTCCTATTTACTTCCTCCTCTCCTATGGAATTTTTCCGTTTCGAAGAACTCCTTGGAATGGGTTGCTTATCGCCCAGTGATAGATCGAAGGCCCTAGGAGCCGTCGGCACGCGATTCTTTGGCGGAGGTGAACGTCTAGAGGGTGGTGAGGGAGGACGGGGGGAACGGTGGCGTTGTCCTGGCCAAGGGGGTGAGTTAGACCATTTGGGCGAAGATCCCCTGTCCGGCAATCCGCCAGAGCGTACAGGGGAGTGAGGGCCCGGAGGTGAATTCGGACGTGGTAACCATGAGGCGTTCCCTGGAGGTGATGAGCGGAAGTGAAATGAAGGGAAACGTGGAGGCGTGCGGGAACGTGAGTGTGACCGGCCGCGTGGAGGTGAGCGAGAATGATGCCGTGGACGACGAGGTGGCGAACGGGAACGACGAGGTAGTGGCGAACGTGAGCGGCGAGGAGGCGAAAATCCCTTCTTTGAAGATTCTGAGGAACGACCCCGCCATCCCGCATCCTGTGTGTCCTCTAAGCTAGAGCGTTTTGGCCCTCCTCTCGACGTCTTTGCAGTTACCCAGGCGTGCCCGTCAATGGGATGGGCGAAGCTATCTTCCGTTATCAGGGCTCAACATATTCCGCGAAGAGCTAGCTTGACACTAACCGACACGAGCCAGAATTCATGTCATGGCCATCCTCCGGCTGACCAGTAACAGGATCGAAGTGCTGTAAAGCGAGTGTCTTCAAAAGGTGTCGCTGAGCCCACATCATAAGAACTGACAAAACATTTGACATTCCGTGGCTTGAAGTTCCTTGCACTCCCCTTCGGACTCCCTGCATAGGACATTTTTGTTCGATGCAGGTAAAGGCTATGAATGTGCTGGAGGGAGAGATGTCTGGCGAACCAAACGCCTTAGATAAATCGATTCGGGGAACTTCCGAATAGAATTACATAATTTTGAATTGCCTAGCCAGTTACTCAGCATGATGTTCTGCGAACGAATGGAAAAGAGCAATCACACAATTTCCTAATTACACTCATCTCGCACAAACATCGGTTTTTCTTGTTACAATGAAAAAAGTCTAGGACGAAAGGAGAAGAAACTATCAGAAGGCCTTGATGAGTGGCGAGACAACCTCGCCGCCTTTCTTCCTGTAAAACTCGATGGTCTTCTTGCCAAGCTCAGCGATATCTAAGGACGGGTTTAACGAAAGAATGCCGATAAACAAAAGGGTCGAGCACCCACTTGATCCGGTGAGGCCAAACTTGGCATAAACCTTATCGTAGGGACCTGAAGAACCCCAGCCCTTGAGACCGAACTGCTCGTGGCTATATCTTTCCCAGCCAATCGTCTGTTCATACCTTCATTAGCCTCGCGTGGGGAAGTAGTCAGCCGACCATGAAGAAGTGCTCACCGAGTAAGCCTCGACGCTCAAAATAGGAGCTCCAGAACGAAGAACGCTCAGTCGATATTCTTGGGACTGGGCGTCGAAGATCTCCCAACTTGGTAGCGACACGACACGGATCTTGAGGCCATCGCTGGACAGCTTCCCTGCTGCCTCGACAACAATAGAGACCTCAGATCCGGTGGATACGATAGTAAGGTCTTCCTTGCCCTCAACTTCATGCAGGACATAACCACCTTTGGCGGCCTTCGCAATAGTAGAACCTTCTAGCTGAGGAAGATTCTGACGGGAGAGACAGAGGATGGAAGGAGTAGTCCGAGAATTGATGGCGACAAGATATGCAGCTGATGTCTCATTACCGTCTGCAGGGCGCCAGACTTGAAGGTTGGGGGTGGCACGGAAGTGGATGGCAGTCTCGACCGGTTGATGAGTGGGACCATCTTCGCCGAGACCGATCGAGTCGTGGGTCGCTGGGTTGTCCGAATTAGCGGAAATTAACGCTCAAACATTTAAATTTTGCTTACCGACCCAGATGACCTGATGCCCCGAGAGAGCGGCAAGCCTAACCGCTCCCGCAGCATACGACACGAAATTCTAGGATAAGCCTACTCAGTGCCTTCCAGAAACCTTTCCGTCGACAATTATTTACAAAGAAAGTCCCACCGTAAGGAAGGATGGCACCGTAGGCCGAAAGCCCGTTCAAAATAGCGCCCATACCGTGCTCACGGACACCATAACGGAAATATCTCCCAGCATGATTCCCAAGACCACTGCTCGGAGGCTGGAAGTCCACGTCGTTCTTTACACGTGTCAAGTTTGATCCTGTCAAATCCGCCGAGCCACCAAAAAGCTCAGGGAGAGTGCCATGAATGGCCGTAAGCACAGTCTCGGAAAGTTTGCGGGATGCAACGGCGGGATCTCCAACTTTGTAGACGGGGAGTTTTTGCTCCCAACCTTGCGGGAGTTCTCCCTTGATGCGACGAGAAAGCTCGGCGTATTCGTTCGGGAATTTCTTCCCATATTCAACAAAGAGGGCCTCCCATTTGCTCTGCGCAAAAGCACCCTTCTCCGCAATCTTTCCGTAAAGGTCATAGACCTCCCTGGGAACAAAGAATGATTCTTCTGGCGGGAAACCAATGGCTTGCTTCAACTGGACGATATCGTCCTTCTTAAGAGCTAGGTCGACCCAGTGAGAAATGGTCAAGGAGTGGAACGAATCACATACGAGAACCATGAACACCATGAGTACCCTGTTGCTTGGAACCGTACCCTATGATGGTTTCTAACTTGATCAGGGATGGCTTGTCCTTAACTTTCTGGGCTTCAATGATGGCGTTGTAGATCCCCTCGTAGTTGCTAAGAGAAGGGAGAAGCTGTCAGGTCGCCGCGCGCAAATTGAATAACGGGCCAACGTACCTGTTGCCGTTCTTTACCTCGGCAACGTGCCAACCGTACGCTTCGAAACGTTTAAGAACGTCCTCGGTGAACGCGACGTTCGTATCTCCATCGATAGTGATATCTACACAGCATATGTCTTCCTGAGTTCACACTCGTGCAAACATGAGGTGGAAACCCACGGTTATCGTCGTAAATCTGAAGAATTCAGCCCGTCAGCTTCTCGTCTATGTGAAGGGGACTCTGACACACAGCAATCAATTTCCCCAATCGCTGATGACCAGCGATAGAGGCAGCTTCACTCGCAACACCTTCCATCAGACATCCATCGCCCAAAAAAACATACGTGTAATTGTCAACGATGTTGAAACCTTCCTTGTTGAACGTAGCAGCCAAATGGGCTTCAGCAATGGCGAACCCAACAGCGTTAGAAAACCCTTGGCCCAGAGGACCAGTAGTGACTTCAACACCATCGGTATGATGGTATTCCGGATGACCTGGTGTCTTAGAATCAACTTGACGGAATGCCTTCAAATCGTCCAAAGTAAGTTTGTAGCCCAAAAGGTGGAGAATGATGTATTGTAGGGCGCAACTGTTTGGAAGAAGGAAAACGGTTGCCTGGAGCTTAGATAACGATTCGATGATTCGGCCGATCTGGAGTTGAGACGTACCCATGACTGAATAGCACTATAGTCAGGGCCAAAACTGAGAGGGAAGATGAGCAGAGGCAACATACCCATTAGAAAGAACGAATCGGTCTCTCGCAAACCATTTTGAATCTTTGGGATTGGCTTTCAAGAATCTATATAGGAGTGACGAATCGGTTTTAGTTCATCTCTGATCTCCTCATATTGATGGAAGATCGATAAGAATTTACCGTGACCACAGGACATGAGCAGCAGCAGCCAGGCCCATAGGGGCGCCAGGGTGGCCGCTGTTGGCTTTCGCAACTACATCCGCGGCCAAAGCTCGGATGGTGTCGATGGATTTAAGATCCAAAGGTTCGGGCGTGAATGCAACCATCCTTTGAGGAAATTATCTGAGGCGAAATGCTGATCTTTACTACGATATTGGGCTGAGGTAAAAGCAAAAGAGAGGGAATATGGGATCGTACCAGGGGTGAGGTGTACGATGTGGGATCTTTGAGAACCCCGACGCTTCTTATATATTTCACGCGATTTTCCTGCCCGATCCATCACGTGCCATAAATTTAAATCGGATTCATCTGCTCTCGATATTCTGCAGTTGTCCTGTGTGTCTCGGCTGTGCTCCCTGAGAGTATAGTAAATTCACGCTGGAAGCCATCAGTCCCCTGGTGGCACAGAAGGGGTTTTCAGCAATTCTATGGATACTGTACTGGCACAACCAACAACCGGTCACGCGTCACGCTGTCCCAGTTGGCACTTTTTTCGAAATTTGTCACGCCTCACGCAGGTGGCGGTCTTATCATAAGCCCGGGTGTCACATTCTGAGAGAGCGAGAGACATAACAGTGGCTATGCAAATTTCAATTCAAAACTTCCTAATTTGGCTACTGCATTTTCAAAAGCGGTGCCTTCTCCATCTGCTCCAGATTTCTCGCCCGTCTACTGCGTCCCAACTCACCGCTATCCACAAATCTGTCCGATTGTAAAAAAAAATAAGTTGTTCAAATTCTCTGGGACACAAACTCGTCACCCGGACATACCCATGTCACGCGGTCCTGGTCGGCTGTCACGCACCACTCGATGTCCGGTGTCACGTACTTATTCTGCATGTTCATGTCACGGACTTCAAAGAATCTGGCGTGAGGTCTCTGCAATTGAGGGTTGATCTTGGGAGAGACGTATCGGTAGGCCCCTGCGTACAGGCGGGGAATATTGATAAAGGCGAGTTTGAAGTTTGCATCGAAGCAGCGATTATGTTTGCATCACCAGGCTAAATTCTCGAAGGTGGAATCTTTAACTTCTGTCGACGAAGCGATACGATGATCTCGCGTGAGTGTTGGACGGTGGTACGCTCTTTGCTTCAGGATTCCATTTGTCTTCGGAGTGGTCAAATAAACTTTGATAGTCTCCCAGTGACCATACTGGTCATCGGGGTGCTCAGCGCGAAGTGGCATTTCGATTGTTCCTGGATCATCGTGACGACCTTTGTTCCATTCCTGGGGTGTCCGGGATGATGGTCCCAGCCTCATTGAAGTGTAACTACAGTCTCACCTCGCCCGCCTACTTCGAAGGCAGCCTCTTGCAGCACGGCATCAGGGATGGAGCTTTTCCGATCACCGAAGTTCTATGTAAGCCCAGGAATAGATGTGATTGCCATCTCTTGGATGGCAAGTTGGCAAGGACACTAGTCATCCCCCAGTTACCGAAATACACGCACATCACCTCGAGTATAAGAGATAGAACTTGGAAAATTTGCTATCGTCGGCTGCAACGACTGATTCGGTCCAGGATGAACTTCGCAATCAGGCCACATTGAGGGGGAGAACATTGTTGTTAGAAAGTGAACTATAATGCAGATATGATACATTATATTGGCAAAATGGTACATATATTCGGCTTGTGCAGGAACTTGCGTGTTCGTAAAGTTCGTATGAAATTGATAGTTTGTCATAGCAAAGGTTGCGCGCGCGACCATGGATATAGTCATTAAAAGAAAGCTTGTCCAGACGCAAGCATGGAGGCGAGTTACCAGAACAAAAACAGAATAGCTTTAAGCTGGTCAAGAACGCGCAAATCCTGCACATCGCCTGGGAGGTCATCGCCAAACAGATCATATCGTCAAAGTTCAATAGCATCACGAAAGCATCATTGCGTTAAGTCAAAAGGTACAGATTACCTTAGATCGCCCGAGGATATGGGCCACTTGCAGGCGTGGCAGGCGAACGTGGGTCATCGAACGGCGTCGCAAACGGATTCCCACCAGTAGCACCAGCACCAACAGGGCTAACGCTGTTGCCGTTGCCATTCCCACCGTATCTATTCGGTCCAGTTCCAACACCTACATATCCTCTATTAGGGAGTATCGTTCTTTCCCTCGAAGCTAACAAACCCGGAGGGGGGAACGTAGATGATATCCTCGCGTTAGGCCCACGTTTTGAATCGGCGAAGGGGTTGGATTCCCTGGGCGGACGTGGTCTGTCCATGATCGACGTCTTACGTTCCAGTTCGGGTTCCGCAGATTGCGGAGGAGAGACGGAGTTCTGACGCTGAGAGACGAAATGATAGTGAATCGGTACAGCAGGGTTAACAGAGACTCGATTTTCACGTTCGTGATCTTCATGTTCAGTGTTGTTTGCAACTGCATATGCCCCCGGGAGGTCTCCAGTGGAACCGACGGATCCTGGGACGTCCTGTTGAGCTCGACGTGGGGGTGGAGGGGCAGCGAGTGTGAAGGAGGGATTCTGAGAGTGGATGGGAACAGGTGATGGGCGGACAACATTAGGAACTGATGCAGGGGCCGAAGCCTGGATTGGAGTTGTAGGAATAAAATTTGACGCATTTAAAGCATTGTGCCGTTCGTAACTATTGTCTGTTAATGACTCGTTATCATCAACAGGTTGGGAACGCCAAAAGGCGAGTCTACTAAGCCAACCGCCACTCGTCCCGGAGGCATCCTGTTCGGGACGAGCTGCGAGCTCTGTAATGAGAGTTGGGGAATCAGGATTCCTATGATCGGGGGGACATGAATGCGACCTACCAGATTCTCGAAGCCGATAACCAAGAGGATCCATCATCCTGTCCGCCCTCCTCGTATCATTCCTCAGCTTAGTTCCGAATGTCTTCCAAATACTCCATCGTCCCCTCTTTCTCTCACTATCGTCTTCGTCCCAATCCCACTGGCTCGTATAAATGCCTTCTGCTTCCTTCTTCACGACAGGAATAGCAAGCGAATCGTTATTCGTCGGATTCGCTATGACGAGACGGGACCGTCTCGATCTAGGACTGGCCAGAGGTGTGAACGTCCTAAGATCAACCTCGCTCATGGGTGTCTTAACCTCATCATCTCCTCTAAACCTCCTTTCGTTCGAATCAGGGATATCAGAAGGGAACAACCCGATCGTTCTTCTGTCTGAAGGAGCCTCATTGGCCATACTCCTAATCACCTCGGGTGAACCCGCCTCTGCTCCCCTTTCGCCATCTGGAGTATGATTTCGATTATACCAAGGCGTAATTTCCTTCCCCTTCTCCCTCCGGAACTTCTCCCTCTTCCGCTCCTCGACCCATTCAGCACCGTACGAGTGCCATGCGATAATAAACAAAGCAATCAAGGCGACGAGGAGCCACAAGAGGAGGAATACAGCGAACATGATACGTTCCTTCTTGAGAGCGGCGATGTATCGGGTGATCACTTTTCCAACGAGACCATGAGTTGACCCGTCATTGTCTGGAGTGGAAGTAGAGTTGCCCGGAGCGCCACCCCCTATGGCTGCGAGAGCGATAGGACGCGTCATTTCGTCCATTGTACCGTTGCTCAGTATCAGGACGTCCGTCGGTACAGGGGTAATATTAACCTGCAATCAAATACATGGAAACTGTGTTAGCTCTTGTTTCACGATCAGAGGGCGAGGAAGTAAAACCAGATCTCACCTGCAGATTATTATGCAAAAATGTCAAAGCATCCTCAATGCTCTGAATCTTCGTCCCGAGCATACATCTCAAGAATTCTTGCGCAGGTCCCTCCAAAATAGTCCCGCCCAACGTTGCATTAATAGCGTTTTGTATCTCCTGATAAAATCCAACAACAGTATCGTTCAACGCTACGGTCGTCGTATTAACCCATCCAAACAAATTATCGTTAATCGTCTTCTGAACAACGAAAACTTGGCTATTGACATTGTTCGCGTACTCCGTACTTGAGTTGGTCATCCCCGAATTGAGTTGCGTTGCGATTGAGGTGGAGAAGTCGGATATGGAGGAATTAAGTCTAGATGTGTAGTGTGCCTGGAGAGGACCGACGGCTGCCAGTTGGATCTGAACTGCGATGAGACCGAAGAGACCTATCAGGAGGCATGCTAGTGCCGGTGGGTGGAAGACGTAGGAGGCAAAAAAACGAAGGTTGATATGTTGAGAGGGTGTTAACCTGAACACGGTCGTCATTCGATCGAGGAGCTTTGAGATGAGAGGATGTTCGGAGGTATTGATGAGAATCATGAGGTTATGATCCGTCATGTTGAAAGCAGGGACACCGTCGTTATTGTCTCGAACATTGTGAACGGTATTATGCTGATGTACGGCCGTCGGATCGGCACGCCACGCGTCTCGGATGTATTCAAGATGCTTCTGTGTCGATCTCCATCTCCACCACTGCAGGAAGCAATTTGCTCCGATGACGCAGATAACTGCCACAACAAGGAGGGCGGCAACTATACGTGCTATGCGACTAAGGTCGTGGCCTAGATCGTCAACAACGCCTGTGTCCATTGAGCCGCAGAACGAGAGGGCGCGTTGCTGCGGAAGAGTGAGGACACTGCCGTTGAAGCGAATGGAGGCGAAGGTGTCATTAATATCGGCCTTGACAATATCGAATGGCTTCTCGATGCTGATTCACGAACAATTTATCAGAAAGATGATGGTGAATATGGACCGGGAACATACATCGAATCGAGCCTTTCCCTTAAGCCGTCCAAAGTTGGCAATGAATTATTGAGCTTGATCAATGAATCCTCAAAGCCCGTAGGGATAGTGAAGTTGTTCAATGCATTCAGACTTGGGATATTGAATTGGGGTACATTCAGATTAACGTTGACCAAATTGGCCACCTTGTTGATGGCAGCCACAGCGGCAGCAATGACATTGTTGGCGGTCGCAACATCATTTTGGATAGACGTTCGGATGGTACTAAGAGAGTTTGTCACAAAGTCGGATATCTATATCGGGAATTCTCGTTGAGAACCTGAACATATTTGAAAGTGAAGTTTGAGCATACTTGCTGCACAGCTCCGATGAGGATAGCGAGACCACCACGAATAACAAGTTCGAGGAAACAGAGGAACGTGCTCCGGTACATATCAATAATGAACTCGATAATAGCCTCCACGATCGTTAGGCTAAGCGGCCTTTAGCGTTTTCCGAGGATGGGATTAGAATAATCACTCACCAGAGTATCATCGTTTCCCTTGACGCGTCGATACTTGCATTCACGACATTTACAATGCCTTCATTAGTAGCAATAGCCATATACCTCGGTATACTGGCGGCAGCACTGGCAGCTTCTTGTGCAGCGAGACAACTTGCCATGAGGGAGGACTTTGCATCTTTCACGGCGTCTTGAGCAGATTCTGTCGTGTTAACTAAGCGGAAAGCGACGAAAAGAAGCGATATGACAGGTGACGCCAGCCATGTCAATGAGAGGAGATGAGGCAGAGTAAGGTAAGGTGTGAGAGCTCGTGGATTAGGTTGGGAGTTGGGATCGTGAAGATGGATAGTGCTAGCACTTGTGTTTGAATTTGCGTGCGGTTCAAATGAAGACAGGTTCGCATGGCTTGCATTGCTGTGGTTATAGTTTGGAGGAGGAGAAGGGAAACGTGTGGTCATTGGACGTTATAGATAGAGCCGACCAGCGACGTCGAAATCGAAAAAGATGGAGAAAAAGAAAGAGAAAGAGGAGAGAGAAAGTAATGGAAGGGGACCAAGTTATCAATGGTTTTGTTCATGGTCGCAGTGGCCGATGGTAGGACAATGGTCTTGGTGAACAATTGAATGGTTGCCACTTGTGGACAAAAGAGCAGCTTAATCGCCCTTAATTCAATTGGCCTTTGCTTCCGGGGCCATTTCCTATCCCGGTTCGTCGCAATTCAATCCCTGTTTTTCCGACAGATACATCTTCTTTTGTTTGTCCTAAGGCGCCCGCAACAAAAGTGCAGCGTGGATCATCCCAGGACAGATTTGGCCACATATCCCAGTAGGCATTATCTAGGTTGCCTTAGGTTTGTGGCTTGCCCATACATTGTAGTCCACCTGTTTGGCTCCCGCTGATCTTATTGATGATCTTCACCTCTGGTTGCTGCGTAGCCCTTTTCCGGGTTCGGGATTCCTCGCGTCTCCCCGCGGAACCTCCTTGCCTTTGTTTGCGGCACAATTCCATTGTTGTAGGCTGTATGACTATACTTCGGTGTCGCTCAGTCGCCCGGGCGGCGTCATGGCTTCTCGCCTTGGTTTGCGTTGGAAGATGGAAATAACGAGTGGGCAGGTTACTTTGCCACCGCCGCCTGTGCTGAAGGGTCTCGGGATACCATCCCATCGCTTTGACGTCCTCGGATCCCGCCATTTCTCCCAGCTTGCTTTAGACTCCTCAATGCTATTGGAAGCTCATCGAGGATTCAGCGACTCTTTTATGTTTCCTATAATTCACCACGCGATTAGAACCGTTACACCTGCGGCAATCACCAGGTGTCATCGGTGTCTTTCCCGCCCTCCCCCTCCCTTAGATTAGAGACTGAACATCTAAGGGATCCACCTATTACTCCTAAATGGCCATATCTCCTCTGCTCGTGCGAAGCTTCCCTGAACAATCGAGGCTTATCAGCACCACTCTTGCCCCGTCATTTTGTCATGATCATACCGACTGAAGGTTATACTGGAGACTGCAGGTTTCCCTCGATCCTGCCGCCAGTTCGCGTTGAAGTCACCTATCTCTCACCGGGCGGTTCTTGGCAGCACTGAACTCAGCATGTCTCGGGCAATCACACATTTACAACACATTGCTCGATGTAGATTGACGAGGCTGTGCCGTTCGAACAGGTTCTCATATCAGAGCCTCTCAGTTGTGTGCCCTTTCAGGCGCTGTGTTTGGTTTACGTGTCATTGGTGTTCATTTCATCACTGTTGATATATTGCAGCTTGGCGCTATCTTAGACAGGCCAGGCAAAAAATGGCTCATCAGAGATCCGCAGACCAGGCATGATGCGTGCCCTTCAGGTGCGAAGGACATAGAAGTAGAGGATGATCTACAGTCAATCAGAGTCAATAAAGCCTTGGAATGTACAGACAATGACAGGCACGCCTACCATTTCATCTTCCTTGTGAAGTCTGCTTGTGAATTCGTGGTGGTTCCTCAGCCGGTGTTCTGCCTCGATAATGCAGGAGGGATGGAACAGCGCAAGGCCGCCTTGGGGAACCACATGAGGGTACTATGGGCCCGGGCTCGCTGTCTGGGTGCCTCCGGAGCCGCCAACACCTCGAAGTTGGAACCCTGGAAGATTGCTACTTCGCGGTTGAGACAACTCAATAAACGTATAACCCAGGAGCAAGAAGGGTCCCGCAATTGGTTGATGGACTTCGTATACTTCATCGTTTCGTCCTCTGCATCAACAACAGCTTCGCACGACTGCCCAATAGCACATCTCAAGATAGATGTTTATTGGAATTATAGTCCTGAATCTACCTCCTGGTATCGACTATGCCTCAATATGGTCAGAATGAGAGTCCTTAGCTCCGCCGAGCGTGCTACGGTGATGGGAGACGCACAAGCTCTAATCATTTGCGGAGGAATGTGACTCCATTCTTGGAGAGGTAATGAATAGGAAATAGTAACGGTACATCTCTTTGCGAAGGACAGTGCTGCCATGAAAAAATGTGCTTGAAACTTTAGTGTTCCAGGAGGCTGCTACAGCCCTTGCGTCCGCAAAAGCCAGCCAACACTGCAGGCGGTCTCAGTCCCAAGCAAGTTCCATCGTCGGGTTGATTATGGAAATGACATCTGCGGAGCCAGCGTAAAACACGGGAAAAACACAGATAGGAGCTAGATACTCTACTACCCATGCATTATTGTTATGCGTGGAATGGGTAAGGCTGGCAGAGACACCTTGGAGCTCTGATCTAGTCCGAATCACGCACCTCAACTACGATACGGGCACACAAGGAATGCAACCTGTAAGTCAAGGAACGAAGGGCTTCCAGGTCGTTGAGGGTCCAGTCGCCGCCAGACTTGAATGAGGCTAGACATGTGTTAGAAGCTAGCGTTAAGTCAGCAGATAAGTCATTTCAAGACACGTTTTCTGTTCTGACTCCAAGAACTCCAATCGGAGAGGTGCCTCCCAAGATTCAGGGGTTCCAGTCTTAGCAGGAGGCCCTAGGCTCTAAGGCGAGGATGCATTCGCTGTGGCCGTTGGGAAAACTTTTGCGTCACCAAATTTGCCACAGCCCTCGGTTGTTGGCCAAGGGCTGCTAAGCATTTCTGACGCTAATTCTATGCAACAAGATCACCATATAGAGCTGCTTGATCTCGCCATGATCGGTCCCATTCTACCGTCGCGCTTTTCAAGGTTCTAGGTTATGTTCGTCGAGATCGAGTGACACGGACGAACTCTCGCCTTTTATTCGCGGCAAGATGAGACATGCACGGGCCGATGTTAGTATTGTCGATTGCTCTTAGAACAATATTCTTGTTGTCCAAAAGGACAACAAGTTGGAGCTAGTGGAGCCCGATAATGCACAAGCTCAGCTTGTAGCAGTTGCAGTTGCGGCAATAACATGAACAGGGAAGCGATTGGACTCCCTCCCTAAGATGAGTGAGTCATTTCGTGAGTTTCTAAGCTCGTTCTCTCAGGTCATTCCCAGCACCACCATGATCGGCACGTCGCCGACGTTCTTTGAATCCCTATCACTCCATTACCTAGGCTCTGGCCATCCACATTCGCCATGGGACCTATCCTCCAGAAGAAACCCGCGTGAGCTATTGTTATCTGCCTGTTCCTTGTCCAAGTAAAGGGATGAAGCCTCTGGATGACAGGAAGGAGATCCCGAAGTCCTACGAAGCGTTTAAGGCGATTGTGGGCACTTCTTGATTGTGGGATCGCACATTGGCAGTGCGATATCTCGTGCAATCACAACACCATGCCATGAGTGAGAGGGCGACTTGTACAGCCCAACGCCCCTGCCCCCGTCTGCCTGCCCCACCCTCTCGGGATGCTGTGTCAGTTCGATGCAACACGTTTTATTCCTGAGCCAATGCACACCTATCCTTTCATGCTCGACCTGCCACCACTTCCTCCTGCCTTGTTGCATTGTTCTGCATCGTTATGTCCTTACTCTGACTATACCGCACTCCATCTAGCATCGTCCGCTCGTCGATCGAATCGTCTGAGTGTTCTGGCATATCAATAAGTTCCATTGGCGAAGCCCTCAAGATCATATTCGATATTCATCACAAATGAGACTTTTGGTCATGTCTGTCACTAACTCCGGGAGAACCATAGGTCCGTTTGAAGGAAATGGACTATCTGTATGCCCTATTGTTTGATTGACTCGTTACTAATTTCTTTGTTTGGTCTAGGTGGGCCAGCACTCGTGGCACACTAGTGATAACTCGATTTCATACTGCAAGGTTTATGGATTCTGGGAGCTCAAGGTAGAGATCTACTTCTCCAGCCTTTGGGTCTTCCAGGATCTGACGTACTTTCGGCGTTGCTTGTGTTAGTCAGGGTGAGCACGTTTCAGACAGTATTACATAAGTGAACGAGCGGACCCAGCGCTCACGGTATCCGTAACAGAACCACCTTTCAATCAATCTTACACCCATTCGCCCGAAATCAAATGAGGCACCCGGAGATCGGCTCACTGTCCCTTACAAGTGGCTCGTCAAAGGAGCGCAGGCGCTAAATCTAAATGGGCATATTCTGAGTGCAGCTTCGATCACCCAACCACCATCCAAATTTTCCCATTTCGTCATTTTGATGACTGCATACATCTGCGTTCGTTAACGTTGTTGAGACTTCCCTGCGCATCTCTGTCACATCTCGAACAAGGCTGATATCATTAAATCTGCTTGGCCTAGCACTCTCAAATGCCATCGGTTAGGATCTGGAACGCACAGGGGACCGTGAGATTTTCAGATCGCGCCCGCATCACTTTTCTGGTTCTTGGCGACCGTCTTTGTCAATATTGGTGAAAATGGTTAACTTAACAAAAACAGCCTGTTGTCATCAAGAACCCCATGCCAACTGAGATGATTGAGAGCAGTTTAATTTAGAGGCTTAGTTGTTTGATGTTATTATCGCCTGGTCAAACAGACTTAAGGAAACGACCACAGGTAACTGAACGAAGCTCGATTGTCTTGCATATTGAAAACACAAGTTAGGTGCTTGGTTTCGACTCATCCCATCATCTATTTCGTGCTCCCAAATCAATGGGTTGAGGTTTCCCCCTCCGAGCAGAGCGCCCTCGCGATGTCATGGTCCACAACCACGAGTCACTCCTACCTCGTCGCTTATCCTCATCCTAAAATCCCCCCGTTTAACTCCATTAAAAGATTTCAGCTAAATTCGGATGCTGTTGGGGATATTGTTATGGAAATGGGAATTTCCCATTTTAGACTCTTATGGGTTCCGTGTCACATGATTTGTATAGTAATTAAGTTTAACCAATCAATAATTGGCCAAAAACCCGCTGTGCTAACATCTGTTACACCACATGTCAAACCATCTGTGAAACCACCTGTAAACCATTATGTCCAACCCCCTTCCCTATTCCTGCGCCAGAACGGACGAAAATGGGCGCTTCCGGCCCCATTTTTGTAACAGATATACTCTTTGAGAAACTTGTCGATGTCTACCCACAACACTCTAGCGATTTGAAGGAACTGAACACCACCCTCTGGAAGGCAAGTCGTTTACCAATAGCAAAATTCCTGCTCTGAACAGCATCCCAGGCCTCAGAACTCCCAATAAAGAATGTTGATAATGAGTCTAGAGAGTTTGTACGCAAGTGGATCCGTGAAAGAGAAAGAGAGGGCACCCTGATCCGAGGCTATGAGTTTCTGAGTGACCATTTTCCCAGTGGTCCAGAAAAAGGGGAATTGGTTTATATCGTGGTTTTGACCCCAGAAAGTGTGTACCGGTCTGCACACCCAAGCGATTTAGCTAAAGAATTGCTGTCCAGTCATCGAAGATGCTGATGAGCTAGCGTACCTAGGTCACTTGAAGCGTATGAAAGGTGAGCGATCTCTCCATTTCGCTTTCCCGTATTTGCCCATCCTTTGCAGAACGGGGCAAGTTATCGGGGGCAATGAAAACGGCCAGTTCGCCACTCGAAAGTGTCAAGAGCCCCGGTGCAATAAAATGTGCAGTAGAGGGCCCTAGCGGACCACGGTACGGCAGACCCTCCGACCGATTCGGACCTCCTACGGCCCTTTTCAGCCCACCACTTGCCCGTTTGAGGTACAGAATCGAGCATTTGGATGCGATTCCGGATCGCGCTGTCGCACTCGCTACTTCTGACCTCATCGAGCTTTCCGCAGGCTTCTATGAGGATGAAATCCAACGAGGGGCAGATTTACGGATACCCTTGAAGAGTCTTATCTCCGGCACCAGCAAGTGGCAAACAGAAACCGAAGATGGATCAGCCAAGCCAGACGGAGTATGGCTGCTTGAAGGGCTTGCCTATCTGATCGTGGAAATAAAGAATGAGCCGGGACTAGGGGGAGATCCATTCCTCCAGGGTTTGATCACCTACAGTAAAATACTCGCCCAAGAAAAGGTACTACCTCCTGCGTCTGCATCTCACACCTTAGCTAATGTGCCTCAAATAGTACAGTGTCTTCATTGGCCGATCAAACCTACCAATTGTCCTGCTTGCAATAGCGGGCAACCGCCTCACCGTATCTACAGCAATCTTTACCGACTCTATCTATGCCGACGAACTTCTCTCGATCAAACTAGATTTTGGGCCCCACGCATCAGACAACGTCCTTCGTGTTGCGCGCATTTTTATGGCGATAGATGATTGTGCAAGGGAGCTTCGTGATCTGTACAGAAGACTCATCAATAGCAATGGCCCAGTCCTATCAGCTAAAGTTCTGTGGCCAGAACCTACTGTTGTCTCCTCTGACCCTGCCGAAGAGATTCCAAAACTCGAATTCATTTCTAAAGTGCATCGCTCTCAGGGTACACCGATCAATGAACCCACTATGAATGAAGAAGACAAGCGACATGCGATATATCTTGCGACGATTAAACCGAACAACAGCAAGGGCTCGGACATGCAAGTTTTAGTCAAGTTTGCTACAAGGTACCATGAAAACGCTCATCGTCTGCTTGCCGACCACAAACCCCCCCTTGCCCCTAAACTGTACTCATGCACACCCGTTGTGGGAGGCATGCTTATGGTCATCATGGAATACATTCCCGAGCCTGAAGGTGCATCCCTCCACAACAATCGTCTACAAGAGTCTGCCCTTCAAGTAATCCACCAGAATATTTCCAAGGCTCTTGAACTACTTCACGGACTAGATCTCGTTTTCGGCGACCTTCGCGAACAAAATGTGTTATACTTGCCTTCGAAGAATCAGGTATTGCTGGTCGATTTTGACGGCGTTGGCAAGCACGGAGAGGACAGGTACTCTGCCTGTCTCAACGAGGACACGTCACTCGGTGTGAGGAGGCTACAGATCATGGAAAAATCGCACGATGAAGAAAATTTGAAGAGGCTTATGGTACGACTGAAGAGGTGAACAATTGGTATTGGGTGTGCTGGGCACTTGGTCATGAGAACGTACTCAATTCGCGTGGTATCTCATGCTCGAATCTTTGTATCCAGCCTGCTGTACGTTAGATAAAAGCAAAAACTGCAGGGCAAAAGCACACACGTGTATACAATCCTACCAGATCAGGTCAGCTTTTTGTAAGGACGTTATGCACAGGCCCAATTGTTAGGACGGTAAACATTGATAAGCCAGAAAAATCCAAAATCAAGAAATGAAGGACAAGAACTCCTCGATATCGAGAGCAACGGCTCGGTTTCCGTCCTTACTCAAGTCGTGACGTCCTCTTACTTCCGTTTGGACATGTTCAACTTTCTGACCATTTTGCGCCTGACAAAACTGGTATCCGGGATACATGCAAATATGCCCCGCATTTACGAAAGGACAAGATTGAAAGATGGCACCTGAGGAAACCGCTTCGACCTTGTTGAGTACCATCATTTCGACGTTCAAGTCTAGTCTCCTGCTACAAACGGCAGGCGCCGGACGATGGCCGATCCTTTCCTGTCGGTTTCGCACCGGGACTTCGGAACACTGCATTGGTCCAAGGTACGTAGTATGTTATCATTACACCAGACGCCCCTTGTAGGCCGAGGCGATTTCCAACAGCCTCAAAAAGTAGCAACTGGTAACTACGGGCTCGGCCTAGTTAACGGGCAGCCTAAAAGTGCCACCGAGCCCGTTGGCCGAGCGGTAGTTTGAGTTACATGACCGACTAGTTCGGAATTATGATCTTTTCCCCAACGACATACTTACCCCACAGATCCACAAATCCATGATATATCAATCACCGGGCGGTTCTTGGCGGCACTGGATATGTGTTGGTCGGGGCACCACACGTTCCTTATACGCCATTCAGGGCGGAATCACAAGGCTGTGTCATTTGGACGGATCTCCATATCAGAGTCTCTCAACTGGGTGCCCCGTTCAGTTCGCGGGTCGTTGACGTTTATTCCGACACTGTTCACATGTTGCAGCTTAGTGCTATCTTAGACATGTCGGGCAAAAAATTCAGCTCGACTAATGCCAATGGTATGCCTCCTTTGTTATGTAACCAAATCTCGAATTTGCCGGTGAAATTACTCAACAACTAGTGACATCAAACTCAATCACTGCCCCTCGCCCATGGTCCACTCGCATGTCCACTCCACGCTCATAACCTTGCAGCGTCAGTCCTATTCACCGGCTTCCTCTTCCTCTTCGCATCCTCCGCATTGGCAATACTCCTCAACTCCTTCCTCAGAATCTTACCGGCTTGGCTTCTCGGTATGCTATCCCTCACGATTACACCACCCCTAAGGAATTTATGCTGTGCGACTTTTGTCTGAACCCATTTATCAATGGAGGATGCCCAGGCCTTCGCCTTGGCGGAGTTGAATGACCCGAGCAGAGATGTATCGCGAGGTACAACGTAAGCACGGGGGACTTCGGTGGCCTCCACTTCCGAATGTACGCCGATCACGCCGGAGTCAGCGATTTCGGGATGAGAGACGAGAAGCGCTTCGAGTTCAGCTGGTGGCACTAGATATACGGATAGGATGGATAATGCCAGTCGAAGGCGAATTTAGCCTGAAACTGTTTCGGTTTGCGTTGATGATATTGCTCACCTTGCCATCCTTTGTATTTGATAAGTTCCTTCTTCCGGTCAACGATTTTGTAAAACCCTTCGTTGTCGCGTGTGGCAATATCACCCGTCTTGAACCAACCATCAGGTGTTATCGAGTTTGCTGTTGCCTCCGGATTGTACAGATAACCTCTGCAATCACAGACACGGTAGGGGTCGGCGTAAGTAGTCAATCCACATTCATGAGGGTGCTTGCGGGTCCGGTGGAGCCGCAGCAGGCAAGGAGACAGAAGCTTACTTCATAATATTATCACCTCGAATCCAAAGTTCACCGCGCTCGCCCTCTGCGGCATCAGTTCCATCTTCGCCCACGAGTCGAGCCTCCTGATTGGGAAGTAAAATGCCAATGGAGCCCACTTTCTCAACTGAACGCTCGGGAGGGAGGATGTGCGTTGTGGCACTATAGGAAATCATCGATTCAATGGAATTGAACGAATACATCACGACATCACTCACGTTGTTTCTGTCAGCCCGAACGCCTGAGTTATTTCCAAGTGCTTGGCTCCCATCGCTCTCAACTTCTCTCTTGTCTGGAGGATGAGCTCCGTACTGACAGGTGCTGCTCCCAGAAGAATGTTCCTTAAGCTTGAGAGATCGTACTTCGAGACCATTGGGTGCTTATTCATGAACAATAAGACGGGGGGCGCAAGATACATCCCTGTGATACGGAATGTCTGAATTGTGGAAAGGAAAGTTTGCGGTTGAAAACGAGGTAGAATGACAAGCGGGACGCCAATGGACAGAGGGGCAAAGGAGATGACTACACCACCGAACCTGAGTCGATCATAATGAATAAGCTAGAACGGAAAGAGAAAGTCAAAAGGGCAAACTTACACGTGGAAAAAGGGTAGGACAGCGAGGAGCACGTCACGCTCAGGAAAGAAGTGTCGAAATCCGGCTCGGCACATCTCCAACACGGTGTTCACACCATTATGCGTACACTCCACGCCTTTTGAGAGGCCCGTGGTTCCGGACGAGTAAAACAGGAATGCAGTCTGTTTATTATAGGAATATTTCATACCAAACAAATGCAAGCGGATAGTTGTCAGAAATAACGGCTTACCTCATTCGCCCTCTCTCCGTTGAAGTCTTCTGGCGCCGATTGTTTTCCCTTAGCGAGCGTCATAATATCCCCAAAACTTGTCCACCCCTTGAACACATCCTCGTTCTTCCAACTCATCACAATTGTTCGCTTTCTTGCTTCATCCAGAGGGACTTTCAACAGATCGTAGGTAGCAACAACAACGGGAAGGAGAGAAGGATGCACAAATACGTGTGAAGCACACGAGTTGACAAGTTGATGTGCGAGTTCTGGTGGTGTGTACGCTGTGTTGGCGAAGGCACCTATGACTCCAGCGGCATTCTATATTGTAATTGTACACCAGGAAGGAAGCAGTTCAGCAAATGCGGACATTGAAAATGGGGATTTACACAGAGTCCAGGGTTTGAGTGGACGTCCTTTGCGACTGAAATCCAATCCACTCACCAATCCAAGCGAGATAACGGGGAAAAGCAAAAAGTTAGGGCTGAAGACTAGTGCCGTTTCTCCTCTTCTCAAGTTCCTTCCACCCAGATTGACGAGTTCGTGACGAATGCCCCAAGTGAAGGTAAGAATCTGCGCCCTGAGTTGACCACGCGTGATGACTTCAGATGTGAGACCATCGATGAGCGCAGTGGAAGAAGGATCAAAAGGGTCCTCCCGGCCGAAGAGGTGTGTGAAGACAGACCGTTTGGGAACGGTCAAACGCGGGAGAGGGGAAGTGTAGATTGTCATTCCTACTTTCTCTCTTCCAAACTCTGAACGGTGAGCTTATGACGCTTTATCCTGAGGGGAACGAGCTTGTTTAGTATGCGCTTAAGGAAGTACCGAGGGCTATGCTCTTTACGTCCTCCGCTGGTTGCATCCTGGACTCCATAGCAATTGGCTTGCAATAAGGATCATCCCCGTAGTGATGGATAGCTTCCGGGTTCCGCGCACAGCGCACCCTATAGCCCTGGATTAGGAAAAAATCTGTTCCAACTAGGCGCAACAAAGTTGGATAGGGTGAGTCCCTCCTCCCTGGCCGGACCTAGCGCATGGGACGCACGATCTTCCACTTCGTCTAACTGCCTGGTAAAAGGTAGGAATTTAGAGCGCATGCTCGCTGAGAGGATCCCCAGCACTGCCACGCCGGCGTTCGACGTCAACCATTGCCAAGCGGCTTCGGATCACATCACCGCTCAAGAGCCATGCACCACTTACACGTCCTGTCCCCCCTGTGTACTGAAGTCTTCTGTCTGAATAATGCCATCACGGGGCCCCAAAAACTGCCATGCAGATTGCAAGTGTTATCTGCAACAGCGAACTCGACGGTCCAACACTTCTGCTCAACACACTCAGCATTCCTGAAACTAATCAATTCAGTCAGATCAGACAAATTCTGTTCGTTCTCCTGCTCCTAACAACGAATCGTTAAATCGCAGGCAATGGCAATCGGCTATATTTGCTCATATCGCTACAGACACTCCCAGTAGCTTTGGCGTGAAGATCCATCTTTCTTTTTATCGTTCACCGAGGAAGAACGTCGGGTAGATCGGGCACACTTGGTAGCCGCAATTGCATCCCCGACGGTTACGAAGCGTGAGAGTAGCGGGCACTTACGGCAATGAGGGGCGTCCTACCAGGTATCCAGTTATCTCATTCCGATTCTCCGCATGAGCTAGATTACATGCTTATCGTCCCCGGTTAGGGGCTCGACGTTTGCAAGAATTTCCCCTGTTAGAACTCAATCGATCAACGGAAGCAGGCCGTATGAGCAAGCAATCTTCGACTGCATCGAACCCCTCTACTAGCTTGATCTTTTCATTTCCATTTTGGAGACATTGATTGTCACCTGGAAGCGGTTTTCACAAGCATGTCAGGTCATTCATGCAAGCCGAATCAGACCAGGACGACTTGTAACTCCATGGGGATCAATTTGCATTACACATTTGCCCAGGTCCGATACCGAAACCCACCTTTGCCAGCAATTTTGCACACCAGTCGGCTGCTGGGCCTGAAAACATAGTTTTTACCGTGCATAGGATAGGGTGCTTTTCGGTAGTCCGGGCGAATCGGGTAAGACTGGAATCTAACGCAAATTCAAATGCTCAATCTACCGACTTGGGGTATCCGCATCTGAGAAAAATCATTTGGCGGAACTTTGTTAGCTCTAAAACCCGTTAATCTGCGGGTCAATAGTATAATCGCGGGGGATTGCACTGTAATTTACTGATTATGAAAGTTGGAATTCTAGCGCGATCATTGTTTAGCTGCATTTTCACAACCGGCATGGGATGGACCTGTATGTAATGCCACTCTTGGGACCATTTCAGTCGCGCCTTGAGCTTAGCTTCGTCATAATCCTATGCTACGGGTCGCTCAGAGCTAGGCTTGCTGTTCTACATCCATTTCACATCCGATTTATGCTTCTATATAGGGATGTGCATGCGAACCAAACGTGGTAGTTGACTCCGAGCTTACGAGGCGTTTGTTCCAGCAGGTTCAATAAGTGAGTCCCGAGTCACAATACTCGTGGCAAGGGGTCGCAGATGATGGCTGCGAAAATACGCAGTAATTCGAGCCCACATAAGCGCGTTTTCGTAAGGTGCACTCGAATGACAAGCAAGATCAACGCTGACGAACACTGCTTGATAACATGTCACATGGCATCGTAGGCAATGACCTTTCATCGAACGCTGGAGAAACAGAGAGTATAATATTGAGTGAACCGACACGCAGGCGAAATGCGCAGTCGCCTCATTGATTTTCCAATTGCGGCATATTGCCGTTCCTGACTCCGGATGGCCCCGTGTTCGGTGTTTCTATTTAGTTAATGATCACGTTATCGTGAGTCGTCACTGCGATGAATGAAATTCAAATTAAATGCAACTTGGGCAACCCCGCAGGCCGGAAGCAAAGTGCTGCGGAATGCCTGAGTGCCGTGCCCGTCCTTTTTACCTGTTTCTTAACTACCCTTCGCACTCGGTTCATCCTTACTTACTGGCTTGCCTTCTTAAATCCTAGACGCCGCGCTAGCAGTCCTGTTGGTGTACTCTCTTGGACATCATGCGAGATGCTCAGCTAGCCTCGGCGAATAAGGAGCGAGTGTCTTCAAATGTTCTCAATCATCCTCGTGCGACCACTGGGGCTTCCGGAAAAGATGCACCTGTCCTTGACATTGCTGACAGACTGATCGCATTACAGAGGAAGAATGCGTCGTGCGTATGCATTCGATCTCATCCAAGTATCTACTAACTTGTACACATGTCAATCATAGAGCGACTAGGCGGGCAGAGAGACCTGCACCTTCTCCTGCTGTGGCGGCCACCGGCAACACAACTCCGATCCTTGTCGCTGGTCCTTCGACCATTTCCCCAGCACCCCCACCCTCATCATCCCCTTTAGGAAATACATATTCTCCGAGGCGCAAAACCCAACAATCCTCCCGTCCCGCACGCAATGTGCCTACCAGCGTAGATGCAGATTTTGATCGTACTTTAGGCAAGACAAAAGCTGCCCCAGTAGCAGGCAAACTCTTCGACCCAGACACAGATCCCGTGCCTACCCGACTAGCGCAACCACACCTACCGCCCTCGTTAGCAGTTCCGCAGCGACATCGCGAACCTGAAATCATGTCTGAGACTTCGTCCGCGGGTCCATCTCGGCTGCGCAACGGAATGCTTCCTGGAGTTGGTGTATCCCAGCCTTCGCACGGTAACGCTGTCCCGGGCATCAATGGCCTTGCTCCCACGAAGCCGAATAGTCGTTCGCCGCAGTTGCGTCATGCGCAGCCGCAACACACACAACAGCAGGGACCATCGCTACTGCAAAGAGGTGCTCCGCCGCCTGGTGCGAAACAGCTGTTTGATCCCTCTCGAGATGATCCTATGCGCTTCTCCGTGTTGTCGCGACAGCAAGCGTCGCTTTCTTCCGTTCCCCCGAACCTTGGTATGACGCCAGCAGACTATGCCTCTGTCTCGTCGACCTCAGACACTCGGTCATTCCCGTCTTCAGCGTTTACCTTATCATCCGTCACCAGTGCCAGCAGCGTAGATTCAGGTTTGAGTGGGACTCCCAAGAAGGATGAGCCCGGCAGCGTGAATCCTTTCGTTGTTGAGCTGAAGCGAGTGTATAGGGAGATTTCCGCACTAGAGAAGAAATTGTTGAGCGAGGATCCACCTGTCAGGTCTGTCGAGGAAGAATATGACATGTCGAGAGTCCAGGGGCACAGCATTGCCACCGAGACCGCAGACGAAACTTGGGTTAGGCTAATCGCGAGTCATAAAGTGTGAGTAACTTGAAATTAGACTCTTCACCCTCAGTGATGACCTGTTGTCTTTACCTCGGATAGACTCGCTGAGGCGCACCATAATTTATTGCTGCTCACTACTAATGCTAACGTCCCCGCTTCGATGCAATCCATCCCTGACAAGTACAACATTCCCACTCGGCTGTGGTCTATCAGTTTCCACCGCCTCATTGTCGCTCTCCGCCGAGCATCTCTCACCTCCCCGCGCGCCCTCGAGCACCTTACATCTTTCATCTATTACGCCTACCACCTTTACACCTCTCTTCTCGAAGAGCGCAATTTGGAGGCCTACAGAGGGAAATGGCTTGAAGCTCTGGGTGATCTTGCAAATTATCGGCTCTTAGTGGCTGTCCATGCGGCGAACATTCCACCTCTTCAGCCTGCTGTTGCGGCTGCCTCATCAGAAAGAGACGAGAGCATGGTCGTGTTACCGATTGACCCCCCAGTCCCAAAGATTGATGACTCGCCGATTCCTTCCGTGGGTGTCCGCGCTGCCGCCGAATGGGGTGACGAGGACGAGTGTGATACATGGAGGCGTACCGCCAGAGAGTGGTACGCGATGGGCCTGAAGGATACGCCCGGTGCGGGTAGATTGCACCATCACATCGGGATGCTCGGTCAGAACGTGAAGGGCGATGAGCTTAGGACAGTGTACCACTTCGTAAAAAGGTGGGTTTCGTTATCTTGTTCAAGGATACGAGGACTGACAAAACGGGGTTTCAGCTTGATTGCTAACCATCCGTTCGATACGGGCCGCGACGCCATGCTTGAGTTCTTCTCGCCTTCGATGCAACAAAACTTATCGTCTCCTACTTCACCCGCTACAGCACTCTTCCTCCACATCATCGGCTTGCTCTTCACGCGAATTGATCTGGACCAAGTTCGTCCCAACCTCGGCCGGTTCATCGAGCGTCTGGAACTCGATGAGTTCGCTGTGGCGGAGCACGAATGGATCACGATGGCTATTCTGGGTGTTGGGAGTATATTTGAGTTCGGGAGACCAGACGCCAAAGTACGCAAAGCGGGTGGTTTAGCCGGTGGAGAGAAGTCCCATCCCCAAAATGGCCAGGTTGCCAGCAATGCAAGTCAGCCATCCTCCCAGGGTGTGGGGAACACCGACCCTTCACCTGGTGCTAATGCGAATGATCCCATATCCGTTACTGTCTCTTCATGGGCGGAGCAGGTAGAGGAGGACAAGGTGGCCGATGCGACGTCGTCTGCTATTGATGCGGATCAGGACCCTTCACATCTCTCTGCACCCATGCAAGCCCTCTCCACGGACCCAGCGGAGGAAGATCCTGCAGAGAAGCAAGCCCAATTCATCCTATCTCTTGCATTCGAGGTTACTTTCACGATTCTTAATTATATTCTTTCTAAAAACCCGTACATGCCTATCAACCCTTCCTTCCAGCAATCTCCAATTCTCAACCCTTACATCACCGTCATCCTTACTTTCCTCTCCACTCTCCTCAAATCCCCTTCCGTAACACAGCTTATGGAGCGTTACGTCCCATGGCAAACTCTGTCCGCCCTCTTCACCGCATCATTCCAACAAATCTCCCGTCCCACGCCCTCGTCCTCCCGTGACGCCGGCAAGTTGTCGGCTGGTCATCTGGTACCTGAAGACTGGTGTCTTCGTGGTATGGAATGGGCTGGTCGAAGAGTTTATGAGCGAGGTTTCTGGAAGAGTAGGTGTCCTATTCCAAGCATTCATGGCGAGATGGACGTCATACGCCCTGGCGAGGCGTCTTCAGACGAGCCTACGACTGCCGAGAGTCAGGATGGGATTGTGGAGGATGAAAGGGAGGACGAAATGGATTGGGAGGCGTCTCCTGCTCCACCTCAGGCATTGTCGGCTGCGCGGTGGAAGCGGGTGCGGACGACCGCTGAAGTCCTACTCAAATTCATCCCTGGGTTGCAATGGGACGATCAAGCCAAGAGCGTTGTTGTACTTGGTGAGCTTGAGGTTAAGATCTCGAAATGGGAAGAGGAGAGGAGAGAGGAAGAGAGGGAGGCGCTCGCGCGCTCGAGGGGATACCGGAACGCGACGTCTTCTCCAGGTGATATGGAAGTTGAAGAGGAGCTCGATAGTGAGGATGTGGAAGATGAGAACGACGAGGATCCAGAGGATTCTGAACAGGTCAAAGACCTCAAGGTATTTCCGTTGGTGTTGTTCACAATCAACAGCAAATCTAATTCATTATTTAGGCCCGACGTCGCTATCTCCGTAGGTTATTGCTACGGTCGTCAGAAAGGCCAGCTCGACCGGCCCCCCAAAAGCGCCAGAGCAAGCCGCCAGCTAGCAGGCCTGCGCTCGAGGCCATTCCCGGGTATACTGTACTCGTCATTGACACCAACATCCTCCTTTCTTCTCTCTCCGTTGTTGCTAGCCTCGTTCAGTCGAACCGTTGGACCGTTGTTATTCCTCTGGCTGGTAAGTGTCACTCCTTCAATTGGTACATCATTGCATTCCTCATTCGGCGTTTTATAGCCGTCACCGAGCTCGATGGTCTTTCCAAGAATAACTCCCCTCTTGGCAATGCTGCTAATGACGCTCTGGCTTATCTCACCAGTGCTGTCCCTGCCAACTCGTCCTCTCTCAAGGTCCAGACATCCAAGGGCAACTATCTCCGAACCCTCTCCGTCCGTGCTGAGAATATCGATTTCCACGACGACTCCAACACGGACAAGACCATGGACGACTTGATTCTGCGTTCCGCGTCATGGCAAGCCGAGCATTTCGTCGACCGCCAGTTATTCCTTCCCGGGCTCCAAGGTAGCATTATGACGCCCACCTCCCGGACTGCAAAGGTTGTGCTTCTAAGCTTTGACCGTAATTGTGAGTCCTCGTTCCTACGCGATCATATCATGGGAATTAAAGAACTATCGTGTGTGTTACCATCAACAGTGCGACTCAAAGCCCGTAGCCGTAGACTGGATGCTGCGGACGAGAAGGAAATGGGTGCTATCCTTGCATTGAATGGCTAATGATAGTTTTTCTGAGAAGCTTGTCACATGGTATCTCTTTTAGCGGCGTTATGTTTCTGCTATTCGGAGATGAATGATCGCTCCGCAGCTGAGTCACCTCTCAAGAAGGGCTTGCTGGATATCCCTTTTTGATCTCATGGCGCCAATTCTAGGCCATTGATCGGTGGAAGCGAGTTGCTCGCCCCTTGTATTCTTCTACAATTCATATTACGACTGTGGCGAATTGCATAACAACCCCGTATTGGCTTTCACGCTCCTTGACCTCTTACGATCCCCTTTTTGCGGTACAAACACGTTAACCAATTATACCACTCCTTTGTCTGTTTCGATTTGATAGTTTTGGTCAAGAATTTTTCATGCTATTCACTGTATCTCTGCATTTGCATCCTTGCTTTCTGTCTTGCTATGTTCTTTTCCCGTCGTCCCATCATACTCCAGTGGGTTATCCTTATTTACTTATGTCAACAATAGCTAGCTTTCTACATCTTGTAGTTGTCTCTCGGATAGTAGTGCAGAATGTGTTCGGTATCGCGATTTCGAAATCATCATCATCATTGCTCCTGACAGCAACCTGAACAGTGCAGTGGATACAATCAAATGCCTCAAGTACCTAATCCTGCCCCTGCCAAAGACCGTACGTTTTTCCAGGAATCGTCTGCCAGAGACGAATCGTGCCATCCTCTGTAAAAATCGTCCAAAGAAATCAGGGCTTGGATCACACCTCCACTGAACATGACTCACCGCTCCCTGAGGCGTATATTTCACCATCAGGGCTATACTCGACACAGTGTATCGGCCCATGGTGGCTCTTGTACACTTCTCTCTCTTCTCCTTCCTGATACCCGTATACCCTCACCCACGGATCGGAGGTACTACCTGCAACGAATCGATCCTTTGACTTTGGATGCAGGCTGGCAGATGATGGGGCATGAGGTAAGGTAAGTTTATGCGTAGGAAACAAGCCTGGGACAAGAGGCATGAATGACACGTTCTTGCCCGAGGTGACGACAAGCGTGTTGTTTGGCGCCGAGAGTTCCATAGATGACACAGGATCATCTAACGTAACAGAATGAATTTCTTGTAGCGCTCGCAAGTCCCACCATCTTTCGTCATTGATGGAAATGGATTAATTTTTGATGCCATCAGATTTTCCTCGAATATATATGATTTGAAAAAAAGTTAAGAATCGTAGCTGTTCATACCTGATGATCTTGTCGTCTCCTGCACTGACGCCGACAGCTCGATCGGCATCCCAAATCACGCTCTTGATCACGGCATCATGTGCATCAACGCTGTTCGGACGTCTCAAAAAGGAGGGTTCTGAATCTGGACGTGTGAGGTCGAACAATCTCACTTTCTTCTCGTGTCCAGCAGTGAGAAGATGCGAAGCAGAAGGAGAGAGGCAGACAGTTCGGACGATGTGATTGTGAGGAAACGAGTGAAGTTGGGAACCAGTATAGGTATCCCACACTTTACTAAAAAATTTTTGCAGCAGTTAAGCAGCAGCAGCATCATCATCATCAAAAACGCCCCCGAGAAGGAAGGGTCAAATGTTGATTGCGTGACAAGGCAGCACGAACAAAAAATACGTACGCAGTGAAATCGGCACTTCCTGTAGCAGCCTTGGAACCGTCAGTGCAGAGCTTAGAGCTCCAGACAGCCCCCTTGTGACCTGTAATGCGGAATAACTCGGTTCAGGGACACACTCCGACTGTTTTCGGATCATACACAAGAGATATTACCAATGAAAGTGCCGACCCAATCGCCAAGCCAGTTACGGAGCATAGGGTTTCCATCTTTACAGCTAGAGATGAGGAGGTATTGGCCTTCATCTTCCAGCATAGGGGAGAAGCTGAGATGAACCACAGGTCTAGTGTGCCCAGAGCAAGTGAGAGGAATGACACGTGCGGCCATGTTCGTTTACAGAGCAGAGAAGATCGTTCGTGAATCTGGACGTCAGGAGAAAATAAAGACAACAAAACAGCAAAGAGCGAGGCCAGAACGTGAAAGTCGTCAATGGATTTCAAAGAGTCTTTTTTTGTAAGCGGTGAAAATCGGGAGGTGCGCGTGTTATTGAGGAGTACGGATTGGAAAGTTTAGACTCCTTTAGAGCAGGGAAGCGCCCGTTAATATGACTCGGATGACAGTCAGTGATGGGCGATGCCACAGCCCGACAACGGAAGCAAACAATTCACATATTTTCCAAATAAGGGAACGCTTCGGCCCACTTCTGTCATCTAGCCGCGGCAGCAGCGGCTCATACGGTGCATTCGAGGCTTATAGCGATACATGAGGGACGAATGGGTATATTCAGGACACCATGAGATACTAGGATACCAAGGAAAAGGACGGATGCAGCTGGATCGATCCGACGCAAAATCCAACTGTGCGTCGGCTGGTCTCACATCAGGATGAGATTCCCGTGGAAACCACGCGTGAATTGCATACGTACTCAGTGCCCGTTCACAGAAAGGTGGTGCAAGATACGAGCCCCGGGCCACATATTAGCTCGATGCTGATGAGTTTTCTTCAAGCAGCATCCATGACCCCGCAGTTCTGATGATGCGATTGTGTCGATCATCTAGCACTCAGCGTGCTCACAGACGAACGATACTGTTTTCTGATCTATAGATGACCCCGCGTGAGAGAGATACCTCGGCAATGATAAAGTTCTCCACTTTGACCCCGTTGCTGGACTGATATGGTATCGAAGTCTGGTCCTTATGAACGGATCCCAAATATCAGGTGAGGGTGAGTAAAAAGGCTTCCTTGCATACAATTATTTAATTCGATCCCAACTTTCGGTCATTATCTCTCCGGAAGGAAATGAAGCTAGGTCCCCCAATCGACCCAGTATTGCCTTTCAACCCATGTTGCTTGTGCAGAGGCGTGAATACGATACATATGGCGGTGGGGAAACGAGTGAAGTCCTGAACCAGAGTCGCGGTAGAAAATAAGTGAAGGCCAAATGCTGATTACGCGACAGGCGCGACAAAAAAGTAAAAACCACATGTTCAGCGAAATCGGCGCTGCCTGCAATGGCCTTGGAACAACCATCGAGTAGCTTAACAGCACCTTTGCGACCTGCATACGGAAATAACTCGTTTAGAAAAACCCTCCGACCATTTTCCGATCATACGTAGGAACGAAGGTCCCGATATACATAATCGCCAGTCCACTCACAAAGCACAAACTTTCTATCTTTGAAGCTGGAGATAAGGTGTCATTCAACAACAGGTGCATTTTCCCAGTGCATGAGGAACGACAGGTGGTCATATATGGCTTGGAGGGCTGAGAAGATCGTTCAACGTGGATGTGGGAACCGAGGGAAAAAAAGGAAAACAGCAAAGCGCGAGCGAGAACATGGAAGTCATCGTCAAATAGATTTCAATCAGCCGAGAGGTACGCGTCGGACATGAAAACGAAGCCTCGAACCAAATTGAATCGGGAATTGCCAATTTTCAAAGGGGGAAAGTAAACGCTATTTTGCCCTTTCTCCGCCTGCCTCTGCCTGCCTCTATCATGCCTATCAGCAAAAAACGCAAGCGTGCGAATAACCTTGGACACTACTCCCAGAAAAAGGTTAGAGAAGTCACACAGTTGTGAACTTGGGGTGAAATACTGTCTCACCTGTTTTCAGAAATTTCGCACCAATGCTCCTATGCAAGAACCACGTGAAATGAGCCCGGATGCCATTCCAAATCATGGGATGCCTTGGATGTAGCGTTCCATTTCGTGGTGGCACCAGGGAAGGTGGTTGCATCAACTTGACCAATGGCTCGGACTACCCCAATGTGGATGGAGTATCATCCGGCAACAAAGTCACTGCATACCCTGGCACAACCATAAATGGTGTTCGGTCCGAGCGCAGTCTACGCCGAGATAAAGCAAAAGAGAGGGAGACCTGTCAGAAACTCCGGGAGAAGCAGAGGAAGACTGCTCTTGATGGGAAGAAACACACAATCTCTGATTTTTTTCCCGACAAAGTCATAGAGGCTAGGTTCTTGCCTAAGAGTGCTATGGCTTCCGGGTTGGTATCCTCGACTTAGGACATTTGCACTGAACCCTGACAAGGGCTGTTTATCCTTTGAATGCGTATTTTATTCATGTATGTTGACCACGAATCTTTTGCCCGCGACCTCCACCCATACGACTACGAAGGGCTAGGTTTCGGAGGGTTGGCAATTGGTGAATCTTGGTTTCGTCACTACTGATCCAGTCGAGGTGTGTTTGCTTTTTGCCTTGTTCCCCAAGCGCTCCGTGGCAGACGATAGCGTACGGCATCTATAACTATTAACATAGAGGCTCTGCCATACGTTCCGCGCGCGTACCATCTCCTCATGCTCTGTGATTCTTGCGCTCCTCTGTGGACGCCCTACGGCTGAGGCACGTCACGCAACTCCAACACGTGTATGCTGATTGTCCAAGTCTATAAGCTGTGCTGTCGAACTGTTCTGTGAGTTGGTGGAACTCACGAGTTAGTTTCTCAATTCCAAGATGCAATCTTGAAGGACGAGTCTCCCGGGCTCATAAATTAATTCGATCATGTTATAGGTGGCTTGGTGTTTTGTACCGTGTACGATAAGTATTGGGACACTGGCAACTGACCTCCTCCGGATCTGGACCGAATGTGGATAAAGCTACTGCGCATTTTATGATAAACTCGTTCTCCTGTGATGCCATGTCGTTGGCCATACAACGGCTTAGCTTTCTTACAGCCAGCTGTCCGCTCGCCCTCGTCACAGGAAGAAGCACTTATTATTGATGAACGCTCCCCGAAGGACTATTCGGATGCACTTTTGACTGGCTCGACTCAGTTCTGCGCATTAATGTGCCTTTGCGAATCTGAAATATCGCATCAGCCATTTTTCAATCAAATCAAAAGTACGAGGATGGTAGGTATTTGCTGCGTCAGCGAGTCCTATTTTCCACTGACAGCGAAAATGTATAGTGATATATCTACAAATGGGCCATCGTCTCCCCGCCCCCGGGAAATGACATGATTTTGGGCCACGCCAGAGCCTCGCTACAAAGCACCCTTCTCCGCAGAGTCAGGGGTCAAGCTAGGCAACGACGATAACAGGTTTTCTGGCATACGTAGAGGCGACGCCGACGAAGTTTCTTCATTCGATCTTCATGACCCCATGGACCCCCGTGGGCCATGTAGGCTAGGCGACGGACTCTCATCTCCAAAAATATGTAAACAGGAGGGCTACGAAAATCAGTGCCGAAGCTAAATCTTAAGAGGTTTTACTTGCCCCCAAAAAGACCTAAGATTTTTGGTCTGCTTATGAGGACTAGACTTCTGTCTCATCTCATATCAGACCAACGGTGGGATGGGAACGTATGGAACTGTATCTTTACCAACATATCCCTCTCGCGTGGAGTCAGCTATGGACAATAGTAGGCACTGCTTTGAGTATATCGAACACTGGACGATTGATCAGCAGAACACATACCCCATATTTATTCACTGCATCAGGCTGGGCAACCGCAGTATGTATTGAGACGAGCACACTGGGAAAGTGGTTTGCGCTATCTTACCAGGCGGATGCTGTGACAAGTTGGATTCTCCAGATCAAAAGTATCAAGCACCTTGGGGACATTTTATTAGCCCGTCCAGAGTTCAATTTTTATTTCCTCACCATGGTCTTGCAAAGGCTATCACCACAATTGAACGTGATGATTTCGCCACTGCGAATCGCCAACCAGCCAGTACTCCAGATGGTCCTAACAGTACAGCCTGCCAGTTTAAAGCGCTCCTCGAAATTTGGCCCGCAACCTATCAGTGTTTGCTTGAGCGAAGTCATATACAAGTATAGTCTCTAGCGTTTAGCGAGTCAGAAACAAAGCAATAATTATCACAGTGACCAATGCCCACCTCCCAAACAACCGCTGTGAATAGGCGCCTAATCCCCCGATTTACTCCTGATAATGCAAGATAGTCTGAAAGCTAGATTGTAACCCCATCATCATCGAATTCCGCATCTTTGCTCTAAATTTATACGAACTATAAGCCCATTTTGGGGGTCAGTTATCTAGAAAACATGTTATCCATTGCTAGCTCCGCCAATTGTGGAAGGCGCGGGAGAATGCAACTCACCGTGTCAAGAATCTCGAGAGGTAATTCCATGAAAGGGGAGCGGTCATGCTTCCAAACTGGGATGTCGCGCCAGGCAATCTCCCGTCTCGTTGACCTCTTGTTGGGAACATCCTTGATATTTGTGGAGCCGACTGATGTTTTGCACTTCTTAAGGGCACGTTCCTCGGCGGCTTCATCTAGGCGGCTTTGGGCGTCGATGCCATTTGTGGGTTTATCTATGATGTCACGACGCTTTCGAACCTTAAGCTTCTTTGTGGTATCCCGAGGAGAGCTTTCCATAGTAGCTGCGTCTTTGCTCGCATGCGCTTGTGGCAGGGGCTCGATCTGAACAAAGGGGTTGCCTCGGCGGCCTGATTTATAATAATTTACCAACTCGGAAACAATTCATTCCTGAAACACAGGCGCTTCTTCGCTGCCAGCCAAATCCCCAGAAAATGCCTGTTCTTTCGCATCCAACACAGCTCCGAATGGAGGGAGATCTAAGAAAAAAGTATTGCACAAGAAAGGGGTCCCTGCCTAGAGGTGTGAGATGCACAGTTGGGATAAGTATATAGGTCACAGTAGTGGAAGACATCGACTGGTAGCGCGCTAAGGGTACCTTATTGTATTCCGAGTTCGTCATCCAACTGACAATGACAGCTGGCTCATACGACATATTAATGGCGAGCCTCGAAATGATACATAAGGGAAGGACGTGTATTACAGGGGGTTGGAGTGGCTTGGGGTACTGAGAATGGCAACCTCTGTTGGAATACAGGCGAATTAACTTCCATATCATGGTTAGCATTCATATTCTTCCCAGGAATCGGAATCGAACCCATCTGCGTGATCTATAGATTTCTGGTACTGTAGCGCCGGTGCTGATAGATTTTCCTCATGTGTTCCGCATGTCCGCGTGGTCCTCCATGAGCCATATAGGCCAGTCGGCGGACTTTTGCCTCTGGGAGCGTGTAGTTAGGGGGGAGACGTATGGCCCAACCATCCCAGTCTCCTGCAGAGTCATGGATCAGACGTTTACGAGGATCACACAACTATATTCACCCCATATCAGTTCAACAGTCGGGAGAATGGATAGAACTGTATATTTACCAGGATTTTTCCCTCGAGTGGAGTCAGCTATTGATAACAATAAGACATTGTGTTGAAGACTGCAGATACTACCTACGCCATATCGATCCACCGCACTCAACTGTGATGGGGATCGAGATAAGTGTTATTGCTGCAAATGAAGGCTAGTCTGGCTTACCAAATCAATTTGTTGACAAGTTGGGCCCCAGAAATCGAGCATGCGAAGCACCTGGAATACTTTAGGGCCCCGCCTCAGAGCTCAACCTTTCCTTCCTTACCTCGGACTTGTACGATGTATCACCACAATTGAAAGTTGGGATCTCACCATTGCGAATTGCAAGCCAGCCAGAACTCCAGATGGTGTTTAAAAAAGTGATGTTTGTCCGTCTTATATGATTTAAGTGATTCTCGAAGATCAGGAGTGTTGGCATGCGCACTCCCATATATAGGCGGTGTAATTTCTAACATCGCAAAATAAGCCGCATCCACCGTGAAAACGAATAATGCTTACTTCCCAAACATCCGCTGTGAACAGGCCCCTAATCTCCCGACATACCCCCGATATTGCGAGATAGTCCGAAAGCTAGGTTATGATTCCATCATTACCAAAATTCGAATCCCCACCTCGAATATACAAACCGAAAGACCATTACCGGGGTCAGTTATCTGGCAAGAAAGTAGAACCATCGTTAAGCCTTGCCAAAAGATCAAAGGAAACTCTGCTTGCCTTGTCGAGAATCTCGACAGGTAACTCCATGAAAGGGGAGCGGCTGTGCGTCCAAACTGGAATGTCACGCCAGACAAGATCTTCGGCGGCTTCATCTGAGTGGCCAATATCGACGCAACGATGCTTTAGAGTTTCCCATATGTCTTGGGGAACGTTTTCCATGAGAGCTGCGTCGCGTGGTTCAAGGCAGGAGTATATGCGTTGTGCATGCGACCCCCGCTCGAGCTATTAATCTAACATATAAATAATCGTTCATGTTTGATCCTGGCTTCTTCATTGTATATCAGAAGTTATCCGCTGCGAACTCAGAACCCTCACCCAACCTCGCCCAAAACCTCCTGTCGCCGGCCTCAACAACAAACTCCAACAGGATATCGCCCTGACAAATCGTAGCCGAAAGCGGTGGAACCTCCACGAAGAAGGGAAACTGCCGGACAACTGGCCGTGGCCCGTGGGTATACCGGACCCCCCATAGCCGGGGCCAGGTGGCGGACTGGCACTGACCATGTATCGCGAAAGCTACTGGGGCTCCACCAAAAAAAGAAACCTCATTTCTAAATGTTACATTGGCAATAACCGCTCCTCCTATCGCTGGTTGCATTGCATTTGTAGAATTTTTTCTGTGACCTGACTCACTGAGTTGGTTCCGCAGCGTCGTGTTACCCTGGCGAGGCCTGTACACCACATTACCGTCCTAACATCTGTGCTGCCCTCCCTTTGGGTACGCACTTCCATTGGCGTTGGCGTATTGCAGTCACGGTTTTGTTCAATCACTTTCTAATCTCAATATTTGATTGCAGTGCACTCGCTTTGATAATCGCCCATGTTTGATGGCTTCTGCCTTTAATCGCGGATGTTGGTCTACCGGTGGTTGGATGCATGTTACGTTTGCTTCGGCCTGGGTTTTCGCTACACTATTGACTGCCCTGTCCCCCTTTCACGCCCCTCCTCCCAAGTTTTGTTTGTTCCTGCGATCCAATATCCATCGTGTCACCAAAACCTCCCTCAACTCTATGCCTTTATTCGGCCGCCAGCCAAAACTCCGGATCAACCTTGGCATGCAAGGCAAAGCATAGTTAGCAAGATTTCTTTTGCACTCAAACTCGAAGTGAGAAATTCTGGTATGGATTGCATAGGATCTGCATAATTACACGCCGGTGCCGCCAAAGGGAACGTATGGTATATGTACATAATGCAAATGTTATTTCTTGAGCTCGAACTCTGCCCAAAACATATTCACGCCGAGTTTTCCACAAGAAAGGAACTAAACGTACAGATGGGATACAGATGTGGTGAAACTGATTGTAGACACAAGATATAAGCAAGAAACAAGATACACGGGGACCAAGAAAGTTTGCTAATGGAAACAGTGCGACATGCGATACGCAATTTCTCGTCAAGCCTCAGCATCCTCGGGTGGATCCTGGTTTTTGTTCATCTAATTCCTCGTGTGGGTGAGGCTCTCCTATGTTCCGAAGATAAGCGAAGACGTACGGAATTTTCAATCCTCGCAATAGCCCTTTCATTGAGTTTCTTGACATGTTGCTCATGTTCCCAAACGCCGCCATGGGCCATGAAGGCAAACCTCCGCACAGTAGGCTCAAGGAAGACGTAGCAGTCCTTGTTGTTCCTGAAGTAATGATTGGCTTTGTGAGAGGAAACGGCAATGGAGCTCGGAGTCTCGACGCACCCGATGGGATCGTTCCAGTTATAAGATCGCTTGTGGTGAAGCGCTTTCTGAAGAAGATATTCATCAGCAGAGAATAGTTAGATACGGAAATACCACCCACCAATGCAGGAACGAGCTTATTGCTAATCTATGAGATGAATGAATTCACCTACAAACGCATACCATGCATGAAAAGGAACGTACCTTGTACTTTCTTAGAGCCGCCGACTATGGGATCGCCGTGAGGGGAACGTATAACCTGATCACCCCCCGAGGAATAACACTAGCACTGGAAGCTCACCATGACGATTGTATATGGGGTGTGCTTGATCAAATGATGCTTTTCTCCATCTTCCCACTCAACCAGCTGAAGCTGATTCGATAGCTGGAATCTTAGCGTAAGCTTTAGCATTGTTCATGGTGTGCCATGGCATACCAGGTCTTTATGATGACAACTGCTGTTGAAGAACCCCATTGGCCTTCGGATCCGCCTGCTGGCAAGCCAGCCTGCACTCCACAAGTGGGGAACGTCCTCATTAATATCCAAATCCAACCTTCGTCCATACAGTTTCTGACGGTGCGATGACGTAAGCAATAGCATAGGTGGAATCCAACAAGCGCCTTACTTTCCAAACTTCCGGGGTGAAGAGACTTCGTATTTGCCTATTTACTCCGGACAGCGCGAGATAGTCCGTGATCTGTGAGAAGGGCCAGGTCAGTTCCGAAACTCACACCACAGATCTCTGGATTTGCGCACCTCGAGGCCATTTTCCCTACTCGTAATCTGTATAGAAAGAGATGGGGCTCCGACTAGTACTATTGAAGCCTGGGTTGAAGGAGGATATCTCACTTTATCGAGTATTTCGACAGGTAGGCTGAGAAAAGGAGAACGATCGTGGTGCCATTCAGGGATATCGCACCACGCCACTTCACCTTTGGCAAGTTTCTTACGAGGGCTGCTCGGAGAAGTATCGGTGGGCTGAGCCTTCCTGCGCTTTCTGGGAGATGGAGTCCTAGGGGTAACAACAACTTCTTCATCGGAATCGGCATATTCCCCGTCCTCTTCCTCAACCGTGCGTCGCTTGCGGCCTTTTTTTGTAGGGGTTTGAGGGTTCTCCAGTAGGGACATCTCCTCGATGCCTAGGTGTGTCTGGACAGGATGGAGGCTGTTGACGGTGTCCGTCCAGTTTTCGGGTGCAAAATGAACAATATAACAAACCCGTTTTCAATTCAAGGTCACCCGACCCGACGCTTTCCTAATTTGGTGACAGGAAGACTATTCTGGGTTATTTCCAAAGCGGATTACATAAGTAATATTCCACAGAGAACAATTCAGGCACAGGCTGTTTGACCAAGTCGGGCCCCGCCATGAACCATATAGCAAGGAAAGACTGACGCAATTGCACTTGCGACACGTCGCAAGATGGTGGACCAGGCAATGCGTGCATCTCACCTAAGTTGCTTACCCTGTCGTTCTAAACGCATGGAAACTTAAGGGGGACCTCAAACCTGATTACGAGCAAAGCCGAGAGATAGACCCAGACTCGAACAAGTGCACCCATTCATGCACAATGGCGTGACGCCGAGGCTAGGCAGGCTTTTAAAATGTACAAGGACTATGGCGCGTTAAACTTCACCAATAAATACATTTAGAATGATTCTCAAAACGATAAAGGGAATTCTCTCGAACAAGAGATTTGAGGGAGTGGGAGTGAAAAAAAAAAGCTCTCTTTGTACGCGAATACGCCAGCAGCGACTACACCGTATAACAGAGAGAACGAGGGTTTGAACCCCCAAAGATATTAGAATAATTACAATGTCCATCTCTGTCAATAATCATGTTATTAACAGTCGGATGACGGATATTCTCCAACAAAGGCTACTAGGACGAATAGACGAATAAATTCGCTTCACTTGCAGCTAAGGTAAGACATACAAGCCGACCTCGAGCTCTATACTGTAGACTGCCCAGCTACTAGCCTCTTCGCGGCACGGCCACCACGTCGTTAGTAGTAAGAATACCGCCAAGCGTGGCCACCCGTTGCGCGACCCTCAATAGCGCTCTTCATCGCATTTACCAGTCATTCCAGCTCTGAAGGGTGCTTTAATAGTTTTTGACTCATAAAAACGAAATAGACAAATAGACAAATATATTCGGCCAACTCCGCTACGAAATTCCGACAGTTGCCTTTCCCATCACGTGTGTCGAAGTTTTTAATTTCGGAGTTGGCGTTTACTTAACCGGGCCTTCGTCTGGTTTTGTGATCCCCTGTACATACTCTAGCCCCCTACGTCATGTCATATCCAGCGTGAGAATTGCGGAGCTGGCTTCGGAGCTCTCCTGAAGCCCAGAATCTGAGCCCTCGACAATATGGCTGCTCCCGTCGTCCAGGTCGCCCCTCAGGATGGAATAGATGCCCCCATACCCTTATTAGCACCTGAGATCCAAGCAGAGGCGAGCGGGCCAGCTCTGTCACGTGGAGACGTTTGGTTGTGCGTTACTGCTCGTACTCGAGGAAGGCTGCAGCAAACAAACTTACGTCTCAAAGCGTCACTCCTTTGCCAAAGGTCCAGGTATTCCTTCTGGCCTTTGCGTCGCTGTCTGATCCTGTAATCGTCACTTTTGTGTATCCTTTTATCAATGAAGTTGAGATCTTCCATATCCGCCATGGTTTGGGGTCTTGATACTGGATTGCATTTCACATAGAGAATCGGTGATATATCAAATTCTCCTGAACAACTAGCTCGTTGGTCTGGTCTCATCTTTGGATGCTATGCTTTGGCACAGTTCCTTTTCGGTATGTCGACCTCATGGTTCTAACTATGAATTATTCATGGCGAGGGATAGTGTATGTATGGGGAGCATTGTCCGATAGGGTTGGTCGCAGGCCTATTATTATGGCATGCCTCACGATATGTACTGTTTCAACTGTCGTGTTCGGGGTTGTCGAGAAGTATTGGCAAATGTTGCTCTCAAGGACGATATCTGGTATAAGTTATGGCGACGTCCCGTGAGTCTTCTCGTTTCTCCTCAATTCTGCTGCTGATAAAACGACCTCCCAGAGTCATCCGAAGGTGATAGAATTTGTGTGATTCAAGTGCACGCATGCTGAACCCTTTGACTTCGCCAGTGCCATGGGCGACGTCACCGATTCTACTAATCAAGCAAGGGCCTTTTCATTCATCCCTTTGTGTTGGACGATTGGCTCTACCATTGCGTGAGTCGCAAAATCATGAAGTTAGTTACCGGCACAATGGAGCCATAGCCCTTTGATAGGGGGCTTCCTGAGCCATCCGGAAAGGCGTTTCCCAGATCGTTTCAAAAATTCGCAATATTTCCTTGACCATCCTTATGCGCTCCCATGTTTCGTGGCCGCTATTGTTCCCGCAATTTCCTTCATTTTCATCACATTGTTCTTTCGAGAAGTGAGTGCAATAAGCTTCTCGTGATATGATGAAAGTGGACTGACTTCAATAGACGCTTCCGAGCCATCCTTTAACGAATACCCTTAAACATGAGGAGGAGAGCCGTCTGCTTTCACCCCAAGCCTTATCTATGGCTGGGGTGAATTATGGAAGCACCGGAGTGACCAGGCTATCGATACGGCCTCTATCCCAGTCCGAGGAACAAAGAGCCGCGGCATCTACTACACCTCCTTCCCAACCTGAGGACCATACGTCCGTTAGGCAGATTCTCAAAGATCCTATCGTGCGCGGCGTGGTATTATCCTATGGTTTATTGGCGATGATCTCCACTTCGAACGATTACATATTCGCACTCTGGATGTATATCGCAGTCGATCACGGGGGAATAAGTCTTACGGTGAGAGTGTACTTGTTCTTCCGGAGTTTATGTTGTGTGCTAAAAACAGTACCGCTGTTTAGCCTGCTCAAATTGCAACCGCTCTTAGCATAGGCTCAATCATGGGCACGCTCATGCTCGCTTTTGTGTTCCCACCTCTTCATAAAAAAGTGGGCACATTGAAGATATATCGTGTCGCCATGGTGTTCGATTTTATCTTCATTCTTTTGTATCCTGCCGTTCACGCCATCGCCGCCGCTACAGTCGAAACGAGACACCATGAACATACCGGGTCATTTCGCCACTTTCCGGACCCTGCACACGATGCAGGCTTCGGAGGGGAGTCAGGGGAGTCATGGCATGATGTTCCTTTCTGGCTAAAATTTGGAGTGGCCGTAATGCTTATTGTGAAAGCAATTGCTAGTCTTACCTGGGGGCGAGTGACTTCTTGCAAGCGGCACGCCGCGCATGCCATTGATATCCCTTGACCACAGATCCAATGCAATTCTCGTAACCGCTGCAGCGCCCTCTGCACACTGTTTGGGCAAAGTTAACAGTCTTGCTCTGATGACCGCAAGCGCAGCCCGAACAATAGGTCCGCCAATGTATGCGTACGTGCAATTATAAGTTCCCTGTTTTTTTTTTTTTGGCGCACATGCTCAAAGGGCCCCTTCTTCCAACATAGTTCGATATTTGCGCTTTCTATGAACCGACACGTTCTCGGAGGGACTTGGCTTATCTGGATTTTTATGGGTGCCATGGCCTTAGCATCTCTGGCGGTCAGTTTCGTGGTTCAGGAAGGTAATCGACCGTGGAGGCATCTAAACCCCGGTGATCGGACACCGTTACACCGTTCGGAGTAGTGCGTTTCCTATGTGCCTCTTTGTTGTATGCGTATCCCCTCGCCATAGATGCCTCGTCCTTGCCGCTAAGTGCCTGCGCATGACTTCACTGCACGCAAACTATCATGCACCAAGGCTCCCCTTTTTCGACGATTAAGGCCGCCAGTGATCAACTTCTTTGACGTTAAGAGCTGTAAGAGGCCATCGGACACAAAGTCAGTCCGTGAAGACAAACTGAACGTTGAAGCACTCACGTCCTTTGCCTATAAAAGCTGCAGGCTCCGTCTCAATCACCTCCATTCGAATCTTCCATCTCATGCCTAGTCGTCTCCTCCAACTTGGACTGCAACTCCGCCAATTTTTTCAGTTGCCAATCTTTTTCCATTCCCCCACTCGTTCGTTTTCATGATGGTGAGGATCGGTCGAAACAAACCAGGGACATTCGTTCCGTTCCGATCTCCATGATGATGACGATCGTCTCCCGAGAATTTCCCCCCGTATAAGCGGAAAGAGGATGGTTGAATCTCCGTCAACTTTGTGCTCTGCTCGCCTTTCTCGCTTTCCTCCCACGTCGAAGGAACGCTAACAAAATCAGCAAGCCCCACACTGGTTCAGAATCCCTCCCCGCCGAAATTTAGAGAACAGGCCGTTCAGTCCCGAGACTACATCCGTCAACTTCGAAATTCTGATAGATCTTGAGTTCAAAGAAAGCATCTTGAATGCCTTGACCCCTTCTCCTCCCTTCTGATCTTGTGTCATCGCCACTCTAGCTTTTCTCGAAAATCCCGAAAAATGGTGGGACCTTGCCATGTTAGACATGGTAATCGCCAACTGCACCATCCTTAAGGAGGTTTAGCCGGAGAAATGGCATGCGAGTTGATCGGAGGTCACTCCAGGAGGGTCATGTAAGGTTCGAGAAGGACATCGGGGTGATCCTGCGCAATCATTTCTATGGATCGTAGGGGGTGCTTTGATATTGAACCCCTCCAGGAAAGAACTCAAGTCTCTGAAGCTTGGGGCACGATCTGATGCCCTCGATCTGATGCCCTCGATCAGTTGCTTGGATGATGTTAAGATGTTGATGCTCCTCCCTGTTTAGGGTTCCTCCCGATGTCCAGCTGTAATACAAATTGATCGGACATATCCTCCAACTGAGCGATGCGGCCGGGGGTGTTAGGAGAAGCTTATAAACGTTGTAATATCGGTGCACGCAGCCACCATGCAGCGATAGTGGCATCATCATATGCATCCGTTACATTGCAGAGACGCCGATTGGTGACGTTCAACACTTTGAGAGTTGGCCGGTCGAGCACAGTTTCGCAGATGAGCCTCTGGAGCTCAACTGGGAGAGTGGGGGTGTATGCATTTGAGTTCTGATTGAGTGGGGATATCGAGACAAGTGGCTATATATGGGACTGATCCCGTTGACTCGCGAAGAAGCAATTGTGACATTCACTGCTAACAATGAGACCAAATTAGAAAGAGGGAAGCTTGTCGTGGCTAACCAACTGAAAAAGTTCGTGCTTTATGTTCACCTGAGGCCGGGGGGTAATAGGCGGCAGAGGCAATATATACAACGTTGATGACCAAAATGTATCGGGCTAAGCGGGTTGAACACAAGTTCCTGACGTCCCAAGAGCAAGTGCGTAGGGGAAGAGACCGTGGATCACTAATCTCACGAAGGGACTCCAAAGCAAATGTCACTATACGCTTCGGCGCTGAAATCAGAACATAAAGAGAAATCAAAATCAAGCGGCAAGACAATAGACCAATATTCTGGCGCTTGCTTCATGGCTGTTTTCCCTGAGATTGGGAGGTGATCGATGTTGGATCAAGAGATACACACCGAAAGAGGTTAGTCATTGTTGCTCGAAGCTGCATCTTGTCCGTACGATCTGTCCCTAGTTTCTACAACAAAGTTACCATATGCATTCAAGTTATCGGAATAATTCGGTTGATGCGGCATGCATACACGTTCAGCGTGTAAAGTGACTTTCATCGCAGCCGAAGATCTTCCTAGCACAATACTTAACCCCATATCATTTCAAAGGTTCTCCAACAATTAGCGCGACGGAGCCGGTGGGCAACCTTTGGAAACAAAGCTCGAAAATAGTTTTTGCATCCGCTTTGGCACCACAAACACATCAATTCGCTGCAGAGAAAGGAAGGATTTAGGTGCAGTGGTATCAGCAAATGAGAGCCGTGGTCTGAATGTTTGGAAATCATCTTTTCTTCGAACGGCTGCTAGCATCTCGGTACCGAAATTGAATTGGATTTCAGATCGGGTGTGTTAGCTCAACCTGAGTTTTGGTCGTTACTTGCTGACTCAAACCACCTCTCTCTCACCACTTTTTTGCAATGTCGAGCAAATTTAAAAGTACCAACATCCCAAAGCAACTTAAGGCCATTAAATCCGCCCTCGAGGCGACCAAGCGCCCTTTCTTCTGCACTGGTAACATCCCATTGGATGAGAACGTGCCCATCACTATATTGCTTTCCGAAACTTCTGGGGGAACATCACCCAAATTTACTCCCGTCTCCTTCCCGCTGAAGAATGAAAGCGAAATCGTGCCACTCATTAATGCATCTAGTCAGGCCTCGTTTGGGAGGGGAAAGGAAGACGTGTTTGATCCTTCGTACCGTCGCGCCCTCGTGCTGCAAAAGGAGAACTTTGGGGTTTTTCCTGCAGGGGGCCTGGACCCCTACGGTATAGGTATTATTACTTCCATATCCAAGTTCCTGCTTCCTTCGAATCCGCACTCGCCCGCCGGACAGATGAGCGATGATGTAAGCAACCTTTCAGGGCCGAAGGAGTGCAGTGTCAGAACTGTGCGAATCTTCGCCGATGGTAGCTGTAGGCAACCGAACGTTGCCCGCTAGTGGTAAAGGCATCCTACACACGACCGAGCTTTAGCGAGGGATAAACCCCACCGATCTCGAGGCCGAGGCTACTTAGGCGAGTGAGCCGGGATTTCGGCTTCAATGACTCGAGGAGGAGTGTTGCGCCTCGTTCTCGACGCGGTCCCGATACTTCAGAAGGTCAGAGGTCTTACGGGGGACAGAGGTAAGCTTAGGGGTGAATTCTAGTTGATTTCGAACTACTGTACAAGCATTAGTTACAAGCTGTATATAAGCGCCAGGGAACTGAATAGGGAATAAGTCGCCAGATCTTGCGGAGATTGTGGCATGCGCTGGAAGCAGACACGGGAAGGGTCCAGATCATTACTTGTTTGGACAAACTTAACGTTTATTCTACTGGTGACTTCTTTAAGGGACATATCGACACCCCTCGCTCCTCAGACATGTTCGGGACACTGCTAATTAATTTGCCTGCCCGACACGAGGGAGGTCAGCTTGTGGTCAGAGCGCCAGGAACGGAAAGTAGCAACAACAGCCTGGGCCGCGAGGAGTACACTACACAATGGGGAAGCGGTGCAAATCTCGAGTGGATAGCCTTCTTTTCTGATTGTGAGCATGAAGTTTTGCCAGTCACAAGCGGCCATCGGTGAGCGTATCCAATAACCGTTTTCGCAATCCATTCTAATATTTGACAGAGTGACACTCTCGTACACGCTGTCGTTTGACAGCACTGGTAGCGACAATACATCATTTGGCACCGAGATCTTGGCTCAATCGGGTTCCAATCACAATCTCAGTCTGCTATATCACGCACTCACTGCTCCTGGTGTTTTCACCAACATCGAACATCCTCGTCTGTGCTTCTATCTGGAACATCAATATGTGAGTCATTATCTACGCGATCGTCTCAACATTCTCGATGGCTCATGAGTATACCCATCTAGCCCATGGACGGGGCATTGAAGACGGCGGATTCAGTCAGTCACAAGGTAGGGACAATGCAGCCTCCACGGTGCAGTACCTGCATTCATACTCCATCTTTCTTTCAGCTCAAAGGTCGTGATGTCGTTCTTTATCACATGTTAATTCAAACGGGCGTCAGTGTCACCTTTCACCACGTTCTCTTCGCCCAGCACCGCTCCAAGCATCAAACTCGTGCAATACTCCCTCGATCTGCCAAGCTCCAAACATGGGATGAGATGGAAGGCGGCGTAAATACATTGATCCGTACACACAAAGGCCGGAGCCCCGGGAGGCTAGGGATCATCGAAGTGAATGGGGATCCTAAAAAGTTCGTTAAGGTGGATTTTGTCGCATACGGTAATGAGGCCTTGTTCGAGACGGAGTATGGCACTGTATGCATGGTGACAACCGTGCAGGGATTTGATGTTGACGAGCCTTGGGGAGGCCTCGATTCTGAATATTAAAACGAGTAATCTGGTTGTGATCTGTATTTTCCTTATCAAGGCGTTCACAAGCTTGAAGCACTTGTAAATGCGAATGGCGAGACACAGTGGTAGCAACCCTTGTCATTTGTTGCATGATCAATGTTAATTCTAAACTTGTGTGCTACATTTGGCGCATTTGACGGCTGGTGGCAACGGAACTCCGAAAACAATTTGGGATTTACTCAAGCACCTCGTCAGTTAAAAATTAGGTATTCATTATGCAATCTTAGGTCTATATACCCGACCATTTGACTAACTAGAAAGGTTGCGAATGACCTTGCTTGCGGATTACATGAGTACTGCTAGGCTCACAAGCAAGGTAACTGTAAGCCTCACGAGGATGACTCGAGCGGGCTAAGTTTAATACCCTACAAGGCCTGCATGTCACGACCCGGTGTTCCCCGGGGCCAGACGACCTCCTCCCTGACCTTCTCCCATGCCCGAACACTCCCCGCACACTCCGCTTGCTGCCCGTAGAGGTGGAAGTCACGATAATATACTTTGCTCTTTATATATGTAATATAACTACATATCCTAAGGAAGTGATGAGATGACTTGGTCCGACTTGATTTTTGACTTGGATGTATGGGACATTAGACTGTTTCAGGTACATCAGCAAAAGTCTGTTATGCTCCGGAGCATCAAGAGTGGCTGGAGCATGTGGGAGACAAAACAGCAGATTGGGCACTCCTGGAGCCAATAGTGTTCTCCTGGGAGGGGGTTCAGGAGCAGCTGGGAGTGGTGAGGAGTATGTAATGTGCCAGGAGCAGTGGGAGGAAAATTTTGGTCTCTAAAAAGTTGAAAAAAAAATTTAGGGAAAAATCGAAAAAAAATTCAGGAACTATAGTGCCTTTAAAGTGCTTTCAGGACATATAATTATTTGCAAAATTGAGGAAGAAATGATGGAGAAAAATGGAAAATACTTTCGGAGACCCGAGAAATAATGAGAACTGAATTGATGGGAAAGTCTGAAAATTGAATAGGAAAGTGAGGGGAAGCCTTGTAAGCATTGTTATTTTCTGCTGTTCCAATTTTTCCTGATTGTTCTTAGTCTCACTCCCAGCTGCTCCTGGACCCTCCCAGGAGCTTTCAGGAGCTTCCAGGAGTATTGAGGAGCAGCTGGGAATGAGACCAAGAAGAATTGGGAAAAATCAGAACAGCAGAAAATAACAATGCTACAAGGCTTCCCCTCACTTTCCTATTCAATTTTCAGACTTTCCCATCAATTCAGTTCTTGGGTCTCCAAAAGTATTTTCCATTAGCTGCTCCTGGACCCTCCCAGGAGCTTCCAGGAGTATCCAGGAGTATCCAGTAGCAGCTGGGAGTGAGACCAAGAACAATCAGGAAAAATTAGAACAGCAATGCTACAAGGCTTCCCCTCACTTCCCTATTCAATTTTCAGACTTTCCCATCAATTCAGTTCTCATTATTTCTTGGGTCTCCAAAAGTATTTTCCATTTTCTGAATTTTTTTGATTTTTCCCTAATTATTTTTTTCAACTTTTTAGAAGTCCCTATTTTTCAAATTTTCCTCATTCCCCCCTCATTCTCCCCCATTTCCCCCTCCCCCATATTCTGCCAGCCCGAAAGTGATTAAGTTGCCAGATTAATCATATATCAGGCCATAAATTTTGATTGTGTATTGGTGAGTCTCAGTGTCCTTGATATATAGTATAGTGTTTGATCTAAATGTTAAGCAGTGTCTTGTTGTGTTAGTCTTGTGGTAGGAGGTACTCATGGGGGATCTTCCCTCTTTTTTTCCTTTTCATTTTCAAATGCTCCAGGAGCTCCCAGAAGCTTCTCACCCCTATACACTTTGAAGCATTTAAATTGTATTTACTGGATATGTGTCACGACTGACAAATCCCAGGGCTCTGTCAGCGGCGAATCAATGCCGACAGGCGATTCCGCCAACCCGAACCCATCCTTACCAGCCCCAACCCAATGTCTGTTCTATCAACCATGCACCGCTTCCGCACCTTCCGCAACCTCTGTCCATTTCTGGTTGTCCTTGACACCTCTGGTCAGGTCAACACTCCCCTCCGTATCTTGCTGGCCATCATGCTGTCCTTTTGTGACAGCACTGACAGACCACCCTCTGTTGCGGACTCATCAGCACCATGCTGATTCCTGCATCCCTTTGCGGACTTGTGTCAGCATCGCACCGACCCCGCATCCTGATTTGTGGACTTGTATCGGTGCTGCGCTGTCAGGGACGCGTCCGGGGTCGAGAGGGCCCGGGGGTAATACCCGGCACTGAGGCCGTCGCGGGGTGTGGAGCGGGCGTGCGTACTGGTGGGCCCGATCCGGGACAGTGGTCCCTGGCCACTCAGACTGAAGTGGAGAATGTGAGAAGAAGGTTACTTCTTCGGTTCCCACTTCAGGTACATTTATGTACATGCGGCTTGAGTCACATGACAGGTGCCACGTCATCCTCGGAGGCAGCCGCAGGCATCCAGGTGTCCCCGTGGGGGATCCCGAGAGCGTCCGCTACATGCGCGCGTGCTGGGCACAGCGGGAAGCCGTCCGGGGTGTGTGGGCCGGACGGGTCAATAGTACATCGATACAAAGGAAGGTGGTCCGTGTAGATAGAAAGAAATAAACAGGGAGAGGAAGATGAGAAGAATGAAATAAAGAAAGGGGAAAGAAAAGGGAAAAGAAAGGGGAGGAGAGGGAGGAAGGAGGGGGGAGGGGGATAGACAGCGGGGAGCGGGTGTGGTGTGGCCGGGTGGGCCCGGGTGGGCCTGGGTCAGGCGGGTGTGCCCTGACATCACCCCCTCCTTAAGCCGCTTCGCCTTGAAGCGGCCAGGGGGTTCGTTCTCTCCCTTCCTGGGGCGTGGGGGTGTGTTTGGTGGAACTCCTCGATCCAGTCAGGGGCATGGATTAGTTGGTCTTGGGGGAGCCATTCATTCTCTGAGTTCGGCCAACCCGCGAACTTTACTAAATACCAGAGCTTCCGGCGTAACCACTTAGAGTCCAGTATTTTTTCCACTTCATATTCCTCCTCTCCATCTACGAGTTCTGGGCCCGGGCGGGGGTCAGGGGGTCGTTCTGCAATCTCGTCCGGGCGGTAGGGTCTTACGTTTGTCACAGATACGACTGGGTGAATTCCCTTTTGCCATGCGGTGAGTTGGAGCTTGACGGCAGCCGGGGAGACGACCTTGACGACTTTGAAGGGGCCTAGCCACTTATGGTCTAGCTTCTTGGTCGGGTGGTCAGTCGTATAGTTTTGGGCGCTGAGCCAGACTCGGTCACCCTCCTGGTACTTGGGGGCTGTCTCTCGACCTCGGTCGTAGTAGCGGGCCATCTCGTCCGCTGTGTGTTCCAGGGCCGCCTTCGCCTCTTCCTGCATCTTCATCATCCTGGACGAGAAGGCGTCGGCGGCTTCTACCTCGGACGTACGTGTGGGCTCCGTCCCCATCCTGGGATGCTGCCCGGTGTCAAGCTCGAAGGGGGTTCAACGGGTGGACGAGTGGACGCGGTTGTTGTAGGCAAATTCTGCCAGTGGGAGCCAGTCCGCCCAGTCATCCTGGCGGTGGTTGACGAACACCCGAAGGTAGGCCTCGATTTCCTGGTTAACCCGCTCTGTCTGTCCGTCAGTCTGGGGGTGGTAGGGCGTTGAGGGGGTTAGCTTGACCCCCAGGAGATCTGCAAGTTCTTTCGAGAAGCGCGAGACGAAGGCGCTCCCTCTGTCGCTAAGAATCTCTTCCGGGAGCCCGTGGTGCTTCCAGACGTGCTCTAGGAAGAGCCGGGCGATACCAGCCGAGTCCACGGATGTCACGGTGGGGATCGCGTGGATGCGTTTGGACAGACGGTCCACTACAACTAGGATGGCGTTATAACCTTTCGACTCTGGGAGCTCTCCCACCATGTCTACCGAGATCACCTGCCAACGGTGGGTGGGAACTTTATTTGGGGTGAGCTTCCCAACCTTCCGTGCGGGGAAGGGTTTGACGCGGTTACAGGTGTCGCATCCACGTACGTATCGCCCGACATATTCTGCCATCCGAGGCCACCAGTAGTCATGGGAGACGAGCTCTAGGGTTTTCCATCGCCCTGGATGTCCCATCGCCCGCGCGTCGTGGTGTAGCCGTACCAGATCGTGGCGGAGTTGTGGGTCTTTTGGAACGTACACCCTGCCCCGGTAGAGGACCAACTCTCCCTGTCTCTCCCACTCGTCCGACCTCAACGTTCCTTCTCCCAGTTCCCTCATGGCCTTTACCACCTGTTCGTCATGATCTCTCGCTCCTCGTACCCTCTCTAGGATATCTGCCTCCTCACCCTCCACTGAGACTGCTTCCGTCGCACGGGCCTCGAACCAGGCCGGTTGGAGGAGGGTCAGCCCCTCATTGTCGTCCCTTCCCTTCGGGTGGTCAGCGCGGCGGGAGAGTGCGTCTGGTTTCCCCATGAGCTTCCCTGGGCGGTGGACGAGGGTGAAATGGAAGCGGGAGAGGAAAAGGGACCATCTGGCCTGACGTCGATTTAACCTCTGGGCCGTCCGGAAGTAGCCCAGGTTACGGTGGTCGGTGTAGATCTCGACTTTCTCCTCAGCACCTTCCACGAAGTGTCACCATTCCTCGAGGGCTCGGACGATTGCAAGCATCTCTTTATCGTACACTTCGTAGTTGCGCTCTACATCCGTGAAACTTTTGGACATGAACGCTACCGGGTGGAACTCTCCATCCGGTTGGAGCTGGGAGAGGACCGCGCTGGTTGCAAAGTTGGATGCGTCGCACTCGAGCCTGAAGCGGCCGTGGTCGGTAGGGAAAGAGAGGACAGGGGCTGTGGTGACGGCTTCCTTGAGGGCACGGAAGGCATCGTCTTCATCCGGGCCCCAGTTCCAGGTTTGGGTCTTCTGGGTCAGCCTGTGAAGGGGGCGGGCCTTCTCAGAGAAGTCTCTGATGAACTGGCGATAGAAGTTTACGAATCCTAGGAAGGATTGTACTTCTTTCACCTTGGTTGGGGGGGCCAGTCGAGGGCACCCTGGATCTTCACCGGGTCCATCGCGACGTTACCCTCCGAGATAACGAGGCCCAGGTACTCGATCCGGGTTCGCTCAAACTTACACTTCTCTGGCTTGAGGAAGAGCCTCCTTCTCCTCAGCGTCTCTAGGACTTCTCGGACGACCCTTCGGTGTTCCTCCAGGGTGGCCGTGAAGATCAAGATGTCGTCCATGTAACAGATGACAACCTCCCGGTCGATGAAATCCCTCAGGATGTCGTTCATCATGGTCTGGAAGGTTGCCGGGGAGTTACACAGGCCGAAGAACATCACCATGGGCTCGAACAGCCCCCGGTTGGTCGCGAATGCCGCTTTCCACTCGTCTCCGTCCTTGATCTGGACGTTGTTAAACCCCCAGTGTAGGTCCAAGGCTGAGAAGTATTTGGCGTTGCGGAGGCGGGCGAGGACGTCTGAGATGAGGGGGAGCGGGTACGAGTTCTTCACCGTAATCTCGTTCAGCTTCCTGTAGTCCTGGACCAGGCATAGGGACCCGTCCTTCTTCTTGACGAAGAAGACTGGTGCTCCCATGGGGGATTTGGACGGCCGTATGCGCCCGTTCTGTAGGTTCTCGCGTAGGAACTCGTCCAGTTCTTTCTGTTCCGGGCGCGAGAGTGGGAAGGTCTTCCCCCTGGGCAGTTTGGCATCCGGTACCAGGTCTATAGCGTGGTCCCAGGGCTTCCGGGGGGGCAATTGGTCAAAGGCTTCTTTGGAGAACACATCCCGGAAGTCCTGGTAGTGCTCTGGTACTAGCGTCTCAAACGACGCAGGCTCAGCCTCCGGGTCGCGGGCCTCTTGGGCCATCCGCTGCGAGGGGGTCGTGGTGGCTCTCAGGTCATGGCCCCAGCTTGGGGGAATGATAGCAGTGTAGATCCCATCCCCAGGCTCCAGTACCGGGTCCTGATCATTTTGTATTCGCGGTTGTCTGCAGGAGGACGGGCAGCGGGACATGACGACTCTCTGTCGTACCCAGTCCACTTCTGGGTTGTGGTGCAGCAACCACGAGTGTCCTATGATGAGGGACTGGCGCCCGAGATTTGCAACCGCGAAGCGTGCCCGCTCTGTGTGTCGCCCGAAGGTCAGGAGGGCTTCTAGCTCTTCTGTTATAGCTCCATTTTCGTTCGGGGTTCCATCGACATTACGGACGGGAATGGGTTGGGGAAGGGGGTTGTCTCTAGGTTGTGCTTTCGGACGAACTCGGGGCTTACGAAGTTCCCAGTGGCTCCTGAGTCCAGGAGGGCTGATACAGATACCGACGCGAGGGAGGTTAGGGCGGTCAGTTTCACTGTGAGGTTAAGAGATCTGGGGGACTGCTTGGAAAGGACGTAAATGGCGGGGGGGAGACTGCTACCTCGGGCGTTGCTGCCCTTGGGGTCTTCTCGTTCTCACGGGTGGAGGATGCGTTTCTCCTCTTTTTCTTCGCGATGACTCGGTGAAACTTTGGCATTGGCGTTGGCTTACGCGCGCTGCGGTATTTACACGAGCTATCTTCTACGGGCGGCCGGGACGCATCCCTTACCGGTCGCCTGCCTGAAAATCCCTCTGAGGTTCTTCCTCTGGTTCCCCCTCCACCATCTCTGTCCCTTCGGTCAACTGCCTCTTCAGCCCTTCCATCAATGTCCTCAGGTCTTCCAGGTGGAGACATCGTACTCGGCTGACCCTGGGGTGTGGGCATTCTCGCGCAAGATGACCCGGGGTGTTACAGTTGTAGCACCGTCTCTGGTCAGTCCTCGACCTGTCGAGATCCATCGGCTGGGGGCCCGTCCCTGGTGTAGGACAGGCTGCTGGGGTGGGGGCGGAGGTGCTGGAGCAGGTCGTGGGGGGGTCTGCGCGGGTCGGGTCTGGGATGGGGTCACGGTCAGCGGAGGTCGAGCTGGCGGGAATGGGGGTCTAGGTGGGGGTGCGCGTGGTTGGGTGGCTTGGAAACGTCGCCACTGGTTGTCCAGAAGCGTGGCTTCGCGCTTCCACTCAGTCCAAGTGGTGGGCATGGGGCGGAGGCGGTATATACTCTCCCTGAGCCGCGAGTTAATCGCTTGCTCAAACCGGTCGACCAGCCCGACATCGCCTAGCCTCGAGGCGGGTCCCAATATCTCGAACTCCTGGATGACCTTATCCACGGAGTCAGTCCCTTGGCGGATGACTGCCAACTTCTGCCGAGCTGTGGCCTCCCGGTTCGGGTCTTGAAACATGGCGTCGAGTTCCGTGTTGAACTCGTCCATGGTTATGGTGGGGGAGGTGGCTGTCAACAGGGTGATCGTCTGTTGTGTCGCCCATGCCCCTGCGGGTCCTCCCTTCATGTAGGAGAGGACGAAGAGGATCTGGGATAGTGTCAGGGACCGACCCGGGGTCGAGAGCGCCCGGGTGTATCGCCCGAGGCTGAGGGTCCGGTAGGTATGATGCGGGCGCGCGTAGCAACGGGCCCGAAGCAGACAAGGGTCCCTGGCCACTAAGACTAAAGTGGGAAATGTGTTATTGTCATTATCAAGGGAGGTGTAAGCTACTTGCCTAAAGTGGGAAATGTGAGAAGAAGGTTGCTTCTCAGTTCCCACTTAGGCTATGTTTATATACATGTGGTTGAAGGCCACGTGGGAAGCGCCACATCATCCGAGCACACAGCCACCTCCGTCTGGGTACCTCCGTAAGAGGTCCTAGGAGCGTCCGGTGTGCGGGGGGTCGTCCGGTGTGTCCGGGTTCGGGCGCGTTACGCTGCAGCCGGGTCAATGGTACATTGATACAAAGGAAGTCGTCCGTGTGATAAGAAAGGAATAAAGGGGAGAGAGAATAGAAAAGAAGGAGAAGGAGAAAGGGAAGGGAGAAAAGGGGAAGAGGGGGGAGGTCGGGAGGAGTGGATGGTGGGGCACCGGGTTAGGTGGGGCCGGGTCAGGCGGGCGTGCCCTGACATCACCCCCTCCTTAAGCCGCTTCGCCTCGAAGCGGCCAGGTGGTTCTCCCTCTCTCTCCCGGGGGCTTGGGGGTGCGTTCTGTGGAATTCCTCGATTCGGTCGGGGGCGTGGGTTAAGTGGTCCCGCTGGAGCCACTGGTTCTCCGAGTTTGGCCAGCCCGTGAATTTTACCAGGTACCAGAGTTTCCGGCGTAGCCATTTGGAGTCTAATACCTTTTCAACTTCGTACTCCTCTTCTCCATCTACGAGTTCCGGGCCCGGGCGGGGGTCGAGGGGTCGTTCTGCGATTTCATCCGGGTGGTGGGGCCTGATGTTTGTTACAGATACAACCGGGTGGATCCCTTTCTGTCGTGCGGTGAGTTGGAGTTTGACGGGAGACGACTTTGACTATCTTGAAGGGGCCAAGCCATTTGTGGTCTAGTTTCTTGGTGGGGCGGTCGGTCGTGTAGTTCTGGGCATTGAGCCAGACTTGGTCACCCTCTTGGTACTTGGGGGCTGCTTCACGGCCCCGATCGTAATAGCGGGCCATCTCGTCTGCTGCATGTTCTAGCACCGCCTTCGCCTCCTCCTGCATTTTCATCATCCTTGATGAAAAGGCATCAGCAGCCTCCACCTCGGACGTACAGGTGGGTTCTGTCCCCATCCTGGGGTGTTGCCCGGTGTCGAGTTCGAAGGGGGTCCGGTGGGTGGACGAGTGGATGCGATTGTTGTAGGCGAACTCTGCTAGCGGGAGCCAGTCTGCCCAGTCGTCCTGGCGGTGGTTGACAAACACTCGGAGGTAGGCTTCGATTTCTTGGTTGACCCGCTCGGTTTGTCCATCCGTCTGGGGGTGGTAGGGTGTTGAAGGGGTGAGTTTGACTCCGAGGAGGTCTGCGAGCTCTCTCGAGAAGTGGGAGACGAAGGCACTCCCCCTGTCACTTAGGATCTCCTCTGGGAGCCCGTGATGCTTCCAGATGTGTTCTAGGAAGAGTTGCGCTACGCCCACTGAGTCTATCGTCGTTACGGTTGGGATCGCATGGATGCGTTTGGACAAGCGGTCCACCACGACCAGGATGGCGTTGTACCCCTTCGACTCTGGGAGCTCTCCTACCATATCCACTGAGATTATCTGCCAGCGGTGGGTGGGGACTTTGTTTGGGGTGAGCTTCCCAACCTTTCGTGAGGGGAAAGGTTTGACTCGGTTGCAGGTATCGCACCCGCGTACGTACCGCCCGACATACTCTGCCATCCGGGGCCACCAGTAGTCACGGGAAACGAGTTCTAGGGTTTTCCATCGCCCCGGATGCCCCGTTGCCCGTGCGTCGTGGTGCAACCGTACCAGGTCATGGCGGAGTTGCTGGTCTCTCGGTACGTACACCTTTCCTCGGTATAGGATTAACTCTCCTTGCTTCTCCCATTCATCCGACCTCAGGGTCCCTTCTCCCAGTTCCCGCATGGCTTTCACCACCCTCTCGTCATGCTCCTTCGCTCCACGTATCCTCTCTAGGATCCCTGCCTCCTCTCCCTCTACTGAGATCGCTTCTGTTGCCCGGGCTTCAAACCAGGTGGGTTGGAGGAGTGTCAGCCCCTCATTGTCATCCTTCCCCTTCGGGTGGTCAGCGCGTCGTGAGAGTGCATCTGGCTTCCCCATGAGCTTCCCTGGGCGGTGGACGAGGGTGAAGTAGAAGCGGGAGAGGAAGAGGGACCACCGTGCTTGGCGTCGGTTTAGCCTCTGGGCCGTGCGGAAGTACCCCAGGTTGCGGTGATCCGTGTAGACCTCAACCCTCTCTTTGGCACCCTCCAGGAAGTGCCGCCACTCTTCAAGGGCTCGGACGATCGTGAGCATCTCCTTATCATATACCTCGTAGTTGCGCTCCACGTCCGTAAAGCTTTTGGACATGAACGCTACCGGGTGGAACTCCCCATCCGACTGAAGCTGAGAGAGGACTGCACCGGTTGCGAAGTTGGAGGCGTCACACTCGAGCCTGAAGTGGCCGGAATCAGTGGGGAAGGAGAGGACGGGGGCAGTGGTGACGGCCTCCTTAAGGGCGTGGAAGGCGTGGTCCTCGTCCGGGCCCCAGTCCCAGACTTTGGTCTTCCGGGTCAATGCATGAAGTGGGTGGGCTTTCTCAGAGAAGTCTCTGATGAACCGGCGATAGAAATTCACAAACCCTAGGAAGGACTGCACTTCCTTTACCTTGGTTGGGGTGGGCCAGTCAAGGACTCCTCTAATCTTCACAGGGTCCATCGCGACACTTCCCTCGGAGATGATAAGTCCCAGATACTCGATCTGCGTCCGCTCGAACTTGCACTTCTCTGGCTTCAGGAAGAGCCTCCTCTTTCGCAACGTCTCCAGGACTTCTCGGACGACCCTCCGGTGCTCCTCTAGGGTAGTGGTGAAAATGAGGATGTCATCCATGTAACAGATGACAACCTCTCGGTCAATGAAATCCCGGAGGATGTCATTCATCATGGTTTGGAAGGTCGCGGGTGAGTTACATAGCCCGAAGAACATTACCAAGGGCTCGAACAGCCCTCGGTTGGTTGCGAATGCGGCCTTCCACTCGTCACCGTCCTTGATTCGGACGTTGTTGAACCCCCAGCGCAAGTCTAGCGCTGAGAAGTACTTGGCATTGCGGAGGCGGGCCAGGACATCAGAGATGAGCGGGAGCGGGTATGAGTTCTTTACCGTGATCTCATTCAGTTTCCGGTAGTCCTGAACTAGCCGTAGTGACCCGTCCTTCTTCTTAACAAAGAAGACTGGGGCCCCCATCGGGGACTTGGACGGTCGGATGCGTCCGTTCTGCAGGTTCTCTCGCAGAAACTCGTCCAGCTCCTTCTGCTCTGGCCGCGAGAGTGGGAAGGTCTTCCCTCTGGGGAGCTTGGCGTCCGGCACTAGATCAATGGCGTGGTCCCAGGGTTTCCGGGGGGTAGTTGATCGAAGGCCTCTTTCGAGAACACATCCCGGAAATCCTGGTATTGCTCTGGCACCAGTGCCTCGAACGATACGGGTTCTGCCTCCGGGTCTTGGGCTTCTTGGGCCATCCGCTGGGAGGGTGTGGTAGTCACTCTTAGCTCGTGTCCCCACTCTGGAGGAATGATCGCGGCATAGATCCCATCTCCAGGCTCTAGCGTGGGGTCTTGGTCACCTTGTGCTCGTGGTGGCCAGCAGGAGGATGGGCAGCGGGACATGACGACCTTTTGCCGTACCCAGTCCACCTCCGGGTTGTGGTGCAGCAGCCATGAGTGTCCTATGATGAGGGACTGTCGCCCGAGGTTCGCGACTGCGAAGCGGGCCCGCTCTGTATGGCGTCCGAATGTCAAGAGGGCTTCTAATTCTTCGGTTATGGCCCCGTTCTCGTTTGGGGTTCCATCGACGTTACGGACGGGGATGGGTGTGGGGAGTGGGGTGGTCTCGAGCTTGTGTCTCCGGACGAACTCAGGGCTCACGAAGTTTCCGGTGGCTCCTGAGTCTAGGAGCGCTGATACGGACACGGAGGCAAGGGAGGTTAGGGAGGTCAGCCTCACGGCAAGGTTGAGGGATCTCGGGGACCGTTTGGAGAGGACGTAGATAGCAGGTGGGGATACTGCTACCTCTGGGGCCGTCTCTGTGGTTTCCTCATCCTTGCGGGCTCGGGGTGCTCCTTTTCTCCTTTTCTTTGCGATGACTCGATGGAGCTTCGGTGCTGGTGACGGCCCCTGGGCATCGTGGCGTCTGCGTGAGCTATCCCTTGTGGGTGGCTGGCGTGTGCTCCTTACAGGCTGGGTCTCCGGGCGTCCTCTTGGGTCCGGGTCTAGCCCTTTCCCTCCTGCTTCCGGTCCTTTCGTCGTTTGGCCCTTCAGCCCCTTCATCAGCGTTTGAAGGTCTTCTGGGTGCAGGCGTCGGGTCTGGCGGGTCTCGGGGTGCGGGTTCGTCTCTCGTCTGGGACGGGTTACAGGGGTCGCGGGTGGGGCAGGTGGAGGGGGCCCGGGTGGGGGCGTGCATGGCTGCGTCCTCTGGAAGTGCCGCCACTGGCTGTCAAGGAGCGTGGCTTCACGCTTCCATTCGGCCCAGGTGATGGGCATAGGGCGGAGCTGGTAGATGCTCTCGCGGAGCCGGGAGTTGATTGCCCGCTCGAAGCGGTCGACTAGCCCTACGTCGCCTAGCTGCGAGGTGGGCCCTAGTATCTCAAACTCCTGGATGAGTCTGTCCACGGGGTCACTTCCCTGTCGGACAGTAGCCAGCCTCTGCCGGGCTGTAGCCGCCCGGTTTGGGTCTTGGAACATGGCGTCAAGTTCTGCATTGAACTCGTCCATGGTGGGTGTAGGGGAGCCTGTCCTCAGTAGCGCCATGGTGCGTTGCGTTGCCCATGCTCCTGCAGTCCCTCCCTTCATGTAAGAAAGCATGAAGAGGACTTGGGAGAGGGTGCTGGGGAATTCGGCCACGCGGACGTAGAGGTAGATCCCGCATTCGGCCTTAAAGCGGTCGAGGTCTTCTCTGACTCCCGAGAAGGGGGTGGGGGGGCGACTTTGGGTGGTCTGGGTGCATGCGCAGGCAGGCCCTGGGCTTGGGCTACCACAGTGGCCTGTAGTTCCTGGAACCGGGCCAGGAGGTCGTCATACTGTTCTTGTGTCACCATGGCGGGGGAGGTGGGGTTGAAACCTTCTTCTGCTGTCAGGGACCGACCCGGGGTCGAGAGCGCCCGGGTGTATCGCCCGAGGCTGAGGGTCCGGTAGGTATGACGCGGGCGCGCGTAGCAACGGGCCCGAAGCAGACAAGGGTCCCTGGCCACTAAGACTAAAGTGGGAAATGTGTTATTGTCATTATCAAGGGAAGTGTAAGCTACTTGCCTAAAGTGGGAAATGTGAGAAGAAGGTTGCTTCTCAGTTCCCACTTAGGCTGTGTTTATATACATGTGGTTGAAGGCCACGTGGGAAGCGCCATGTCATCCGAGCACACAGCCACCTCCGTCTGGGTACCTCCGTAAGAGGTCCTAGGAGCGTCCGGTGTGCGGGGGGTCGTCCGGTGTGTCCGGGTTCGGGCACATTACACTGCAGCCGGGTCAATGGTACATTGATACAAAGGAAGTCGTCCATGTGATAAGAAAGGAATAAAGAGGAGAGAGAATAGAAAAGAAGGAGAAGAAGAAAGGGAAGGGAGAAAAGGGGGAGAGGGGGAGGTTGGGAGGAGTGGATGGTGGGGCACCGGGTTAGGTGGGGCTGGGTCAGGCGGGCGTGCCCTGACATTTTCCTGATAATTTACTGAAGGAAAACTACTAATAAAATAATTCCGCAATAAATGTTACTCAATACAGGAGTGACCAAACTGCTCTTTCTATCGCTTAGAGTGCATGCTAGTTATCTAGCAGGTTCAGGATCGCTCACTTTTCTCCTGTGGTGTGATAACCAAATATTGCTGAGAGATTATTCAATTAAGAAGTCCCTCCACCAAATTCTCACTAATTCTCACTATGACACTTTTGTTCAGCTGTGTCTAACTGACCCTAACTCACGCTTAGAGTGACGTGTTAGTGAGCTAACAACTAATATCTGCTTTTATCTTTTGGAGCAAACGAACCAACCACTGGTGAGGAGAATTAAACTTTTATTTCTACCTGAGGTTTGAGAGGGGGCAGAAGCAGCGGCCTTTTATGCTTTTCAGAGGCCTCTCTACTCCCACGCCTCGCACTAGTTACATGTGCTACATTTGTATTATAGATAGTTCTAGAATGATATAGGGGCTTGGGCTGTGTAAGCTTAATAATGGACTTAGGACATGACTCAGCAATAAGTAATTCATTTCTTTGTCTTTTGGGCCGATCTTAGCGGGATCTTGTAGCGCTGAAGCTATGCTCTACACCGCCTTAATTACGAACGGTTATCTTTAGAAATGACTCAGCTATAAAGGAACTTTCTAGACTGTTCTCTAATTGACCCCTTTTTGTGAAGCCACATCATTACTAATGTTCTAGAGCCTTCCCAATTAATTAACCGATCCGCGGACTTCTGAATCACTTCATGCTTATGATCCAAGATCCAGATCATCAATCATTCCTTTGTTCCGATTTATTTGAGCTTAAAATCAAAAAGTTTTGATGAATCATGGGAAAATATACAAGATCCGGTTTTTTAGCATTTTCTCCTCTTCTGATGCAATCAAAAACTGTCCGCCCGCGCCGGGGAATACTCTATCATATGGTATTTGGTCCGCCAGACTTCCGGGCGCCAATATATTTCCCTTGAGTCACATTACCTTTTGTAAGAATTAGCAAATAAATATATATGAATTATAAGGTGTTTCGCTGTTTGAGCAATATCTCCGTCAGTTTTGAAGCTTTTAGAATGAAACAAAACCGTGAATAAAGTTAAGAAACAGTCCTTTCAGATGGTAAAAAGATTACAGTCAAAAGTTTACTGGTTCCCGAGATATTCACATTTCTTTCCCAATGTTCCTTCTTATTCTGCCATCTATGTGCTATTTTCTTGTTGTAGGGATATATTCTTTGAATATTACACCTATGCCAAGTTCTAGGCATGATTGTAGTAGATTAAATCTCATGCTACATGGGTGTAGATAATTTATAATGATCTAATGTCTGTCCAGTCTCATAAAGATCATGAGATCTGTTAAACGTCTGAACTTGTCACCTGTTTGTTGACTATTCTGATAGATCATTGTTTTATTCTTTGAATATTATTTCTCCTACACCGGACAGCCACATTTCCACGGTAGCGTGACTACTTGGTCACAACACCTTTTTTCTTCTTATCTATTTTAGTCACTTCGGACTCATCCGCAAAGTCCACAAACTATATTCATTCATTTGGATTAGTTTCCTTTTTCCCTCAGTTCTCGCACATTAGCTTGAGACTGAGGTTAGTTTACAACATTCTTTTACTCTTATTTCTTATACATTGTAACTCATTGTATATTACCTTATAGCTTTAGCATTAGGTAATATTATAGTTCTCGCACATTAGCTTGAGACTGAGCTTTAGCATTAGCATTAGAGCAAGCGGTTATTCCGTTACCTCATATAAGAAGAAAAGATACCACTTTCGCTGATAAAGGTTGGGGTTCAAGAAGCAGAGAAGCGCTGGGTGGAGGAGGCAGCAAAAAAAGGGAAGGAGGGATGAGCTGGATAGACAACAGAACTCGTCCTAGATATCACCAAAGTTGACATGCTGAACATGGGTCCTTCAATTCAACAAGCGCCAATCTATAGGTGAAGATGGTCTTATACCACCAAAAATGCCTGTTAGGAACCTCTACACTGGGCCAAGGAAGGACTTATTAAAGAAAGTTATTTCACGGTACCTTAATCACCATTCCATGGACAGTTCAGCAATGGGTTAGTTTGACTGCCATCTCCCCCCTCGATCTCACCATATAACTGACTAATTTGCACCGATCAAGCATTAAATTTATAGAGTTGCATATTTCCTATCATAATACATTGTTTGTTTTCTTCTTGACTACTTGTGTTGAGACCAACTGCCATTGCAATGGTTGGACCATGGTTCGAGCGTGAGTCGCTTACATAAGCAACTACAAAGTTAACCTCACTTGCCAACCCCCATTGACAGCGATGGACATTGTAATTACTTATTCTGATATCTAACGGAATAACTGCTTGCTCTAATGCTAAAGCTCAGTCTCAAGCTAATGCGCGAGAACTATAATATTACCTAATGCTAAAGCTATAAGGTAATATACAATGAGTTACAATGTATAAGAAATAAGAGTAAAAGAATGTTGTAAACTAACCTCAGTCTCAAGCTAATGCACGAGAACTGAGGGAAAAAGGAAACTAATCCAAATGAATGGATATAGTTTGTGGACTTCGCAGATGAGTCCGAAGTGACTAAAATAGATAAGAAGAAAAAAGGTGTTGTGACCAAGTAGTCACGCTACCACGGGAATGTGGCTATCCGGGCGAGTTCCTCGCTCGGATGTGGGAATGTGGCTGTACGGAAACTCATCCGGCCTCCCATAGCACACGGTTCCTCCAACAATATCTTTGGGGGTTCAAACCCTTGTTCTCTCTGTTATACGGTGTAGTCGCTGCTGGTGTATTCATGTACAAAGAGAGCAATTTTTTTTTCACCCCTTCTCCCTCAGATCTCTTGTTCGGGTTCAAGGAATTTCCTTTACCGTTTTGAGAATCATTCTAAATGTATTTATTTAACGCGCCATAGCTGTTACAGTTAAGCTGTAACCCTGGACGGACTTAACGGAGGTTTCACATGTCCCGCATATCTCAGTTCCATTTCAACTCATGTAGCTTAAGACTTCCTGTATGTTTCTCTTGTCTCATATGTCTCACCTCGCATGTTTTAGCACATCTTCATGTATATAAGGAGTTGACCAGTGAAGATGGACTCTTCAACTGGTCAACACAGGTCACTGACCTCAATAGACTTCTTGTGATCTTGTGATCTTGTGGCTCATGATCTTGCTTCCCGTGATCTCACGACTCTCGCTTCGCTCCGCTCCGTTCCCACGCTTGTTAGCACCGAGAGGTTTGTGACAATAGCCCTTGTACATTTTAAGAGCCTGCCCAGTATTTTTGCAGCACTGAGAATACGGGCATCACGCACTCGGACATGAGAATGATAGGGTAAGCAACCTAGGTGAGGTGTACGCATTGGAACCGTTGCCTGGTCCACAGTGCAGTTGCATCTTGCGACATGTGTCGCAATTGTTGTGAGTCTTGCCTTAGTATATGGTTCATGGTGGGGCCTGGTCAAACGGCCTGTGCCTGAATTGTTGTCTAACTGCAATGTAATCCGCTTTGGAAATAACCCAGAATAGTCTTCCTGTCACCAAATTAGGAAAGCATCGGGTCAGGTGACCTTGAATTGAAAATGGGTTTGTTATATTGTTCATTTTGCACCCGAAAACTGGACGAACACCGTCAACAACCTCCATCCTTTCCAGACACGCCTAGGCATCGAGGAGATGTCCCTACTGGAGAACACTCAAACCCCTACAAAAAAAGGCCGCAAGCGACGCACGGTTGAGGAAGAGGACGGGGAATATGCTGATTCCGGCGAAGAAGTTGTTACCCCTAGGACCCCATCTCCCAGAAAGCACAGGAAGGCTCAGCCCACCAATACTTTTCCGAGCAGCCCTCGTAAGAAACTTTCCAAAGGTGAAGTGGCATGGTGCAATATTGTAAGGGATTAACCTTACTTCACTATAATTCCGATTATAGTGATATTTATATTATGTTGCATCACTATAATTCCCATTATAGTGATGTGTTTATTTCTTTATTTATTTGTGCCGAGATATGTAAATTACATATATATACCTCGGAGTAGTTGTAAAGGCCCGGTAGCCTTTTACCTCTACCCCGTTGAATATACAGCACATTTAAGCTTATATTTAGACGGACTAACTGAGGCCTGAGGCGAACGGGGGAATGGAACGTACCATCCCCAAAATAGTAAGCAACCTTTCACTTTTTTAAGCTAGTTTCCTTTTACAATCTCGGCACCATGACTGGTGACGGAACCCTGCTGTGTCCCACACGCGTTGTCTACCCTGACAACGCGCATCATTGATCACGCACGCGTTGTCTAGCCCGACAACGCGCATTTGCGCCTAGTTCTCACGCGCAAATCGCGCGTGCGCCGTTCCTAGACGCACGCTCACCTAGGCTGTGCCTCAGAGTAGAGGCAACCCCTCCCAATCTCAGGATTTGGGAAGCTACCACAACACCGGTGCCAGAACCCCATTTGGCAACCCACGCATCGTTGTCCCTGACGACGCGCACATTCAATCAAGGTTCACACCGGAACCTTTGATTTCACTTCCTAATGCTCACAACCAGGAAGTTCCGGACTCACACCCACACGGCTGGCCCTTCCTCCAGTCCTATGGTGGGAGTCAACACCACTCCATCTGGAAGTGGTGATCTGGGCCCGTGAGGGCCCAGCAACGCGTCTCATACACGTTGTACCATCTCAGGAGATGCTGAACCTGTTGCAGCATCTCAATCTCACTTGGTGTCTGTCCTACTGCCACCCTCGCGTTCACCATCATGGGCCCGCTCTCCCTATTTCAAGAGCGCATGAGTATTATGTGAACGCGTCAACAAAGTTAGAACCGCGGACAAAAACGCGAGTTGACCCACCCGTGGCCACTCAGGCCCGACTTCCCTCCCCACTCACTTGCACACTAGAAAAGCGTGCTGAGACTTCCCTTCCGCCCAGTTTGGGGCGGAATAACCATTCCTCTAATGTTGTAGAGTGTGACCACACCGAGCCACCCAGCGCTTCGCTGTGTAAAAGTCTCATTGACTCTCCTGCCCCAGTGGGAGCCAAGTGTCGATCTAGCGACATTGTGAGGGCCCAAGCGACTTGTTTACCATCGGTTTTAGATGGGATCGGCAGCGCTTCAGCTGCTGCCAAGTGCCGGCTCATAGAGCTACCCGGGCGCTTCGGCAATTCCTGGGTTTGACAACCCAGATACTCCTTACACACTCCCAACCCCCTACTCATCCTGATCTGAGGGAGGATGGATTCGAGGGGCCTCAGAGGCCCTCTTCACGCCAAGAGGAGCGTTTTTCCTGGCGCTTTTGAGTGCCAGGTCACCAGGATGCTCCGGACCACGGACCTGGTGGTTCATGACTTCCTACCCCTTCCATGGAAAGGAGACCAACCCTTTCTAAGGAAAGGGTTCTCATCTATTATGGTTATAGATGGAATCGGCAGCGCTTCAGCTGCTGCCAAGTGCCAGCTCATAGAGCTGCCCAGCGCTTCGGAAATTCCTGGGTTTGACAACCCAGCAGCACCTACTCCCTCCACTCTGCAGGAAGTCGAATCCGAACCACCTCCTTGGCCCTCTGCAGGCCAAGAGGGATGCTTTCCTGACGCTGTTAAGTGCCAGGTCACCAAGATGCGCGATGCTGTTCCACATCGCGATTTTGGTGATTCATTATTCTCCACCCCTTCCGCGGAAGGGAGACCAACCCTTTCTAAGGAAAGGGTTCTCATCTATCGTTCACTGCATAGTGAACGATCTGTTCTGCCCACAGACACTCCACCTCTGGGAAAGTCTGTGTGTTCCCGGCATTATTGGGTGCCAGGCCCCCAAAATGCGCGGTGCTTCTTTGTACCGCGCTCATTTCTCTGTTGCTTTTCCATCTGGAAAAGGGTTCTCTTCTGTCGTTCACTGCATAGTGAACGATCTGTCTTGCCAACAGACACCCCACCTCCAAGGGAAGGTCTGTGTTTTCCTGGCACTGTTGAGTGCCAGGTCGTCAAAATGCGCGGTGCCTCTCTGCACCGCGCTCATTTCCTTATTGCCTTCCCATCTGGAAGGCTGGCCCTTTCTAAGGAAAGGGCTTCTCTCTATTGTTCACTTCACAGTGAACAAGCTGTCCCACCGACGGACAAGCCGCCCCCAACAAAAAAAAAAAACCCGTGTCTGAATGATCAGACATGCTCAGTCCTGCCCAGTTCATGGGCCGCGCTTCCATTCTGTCACTCATATGGACAGAATGACCTCTCTACTCCCCTAGATGACTATCTAGGGAGGAGCAGATCACTGCTCAGAACTCCGGCCCACATTCAAGTGTGGCGGAAATTTTGTCTTATTTTTTTAACCTAGATTCCTAGGTTGAATTTTCAACTACTCCCCAGACAACTGTCTAGGGAGGAGAAACAAACCCGTGCCACTCTTTAGTGGTTATCTTTGTGGGTCAGCATCGTGCTGACTCATATCAAACTATTATTTTACTCCCAGAGAACACTCTAGGGAGGAGCGGCCTCAGTGACCTTTGGAATCACTGGCCATTACCGGGGTATTGACCTTCGGTGAGTTATTTGTGTCACCAGAGTATCAACCTTCAGGTGTGGAATCACTGGCCATCACCGGGGCATTGACCTTCGGTGAGTTGCTTCCATCACTGGAGTATCAACCTTCAGGTTGACTGCTTCATCTCTTGCTGGGTGGAAGCCATGATGCCGCAAACTTGTGGGCATTATAAACTTGTGCCCAATCCCGCAGCGGACCAATTCAGGTGTCACTGCCTTTTCTCATCAACAACAATGCCGTTGTTGGTTCTTTTCCTTTCCTTTTTTGATTTTTGACGGTGACTCAACCGTTACTCTAGCTTGTCATATTGACACTTGCTACTTCATCGTCGACAATGCTGTTGTCAAGAGCTGGGTACATATGTTCCAGGAGAAACTCTAAGTGGGCTTTGCCTACAAACTACTACTATAGCCTCCTGCAATGAGTGTACCCCCGCTTGCATACATTCTTTGTATGTAGAGTGTTATATTTCCCTAATATGCTTGCTTTCCCTTTCATATGCTTGTACCCTGTCTGCGATTCAATATCGCAAGGGAGGAGGATGTAAGGGATTAACCTTACTTCACTATAATTCCGATTATAGTGATATTTATATTATGTTGCATCACTATAATTCCCATTATAGTGATGTGTTTATTTCTTTATTTATTTGTGCCGAGATATGTAAATTACATATATATACCTCGGAGTAGTTGTAAAGGCCCGGTAGCCTTTTACCTCTACCCCGTTGAATATACAGCACATTTAAGCTTATATTTAGACGGACTAACTGAGGCCTGAGGCGAACGGGGGAATGGAACGTACCATCCCCAAAATAGTAAGCAACCTTTCAGATATCCCTGAATGGCACCACGATCGTTCTCCTTTTCTCAGCCTACCTGTCGAAATACTTGATAAAGTGAGATATCCCCCTTCAACCCAGGCTTCAATAGTACTAGTCGGAGCCCCATCTCTTCCTATCCAGATTATGAGCAGGGAAAATGGCCTCGAGGTGCATAAATCCAGAGATCTGTGGTGTGAGTTTTGGAACTGACCTGGCCCTTCTCACAGATCACAGACTATCTTGCGCTGTCCGGAGTAAATAGGCAAATACGAAGTCTTTTTACCCTGGAAGTTTGGAAAGTAAGGCGCTTGTTGGATTCCACCTATGCTATTGCTTACGTCATCGCACCATCAGAAACTGTATGGACAAAGGTTGGATTTGGATATTAATGAGGATGTTCCCCACTTGTGGAGTGCAGGCTGGCTTGCCAGCAGGCAGATCCGAAGGCCAATGGGGTTCTTCAACAGCAGTTGTCATCATAAAGACCTGGTATGCCATGGCACACCATGAACAATCCTAAAGCTTACGCTAAGATTCCAGCTATTGAATCAGCTTCAGCTGGTTGAGTGGGAAGATGGAGAAAAGCATCATTTGATCAAGCACACCCCATATACAATCGTCATGGTGAGCTTCCAGTGCTAGTGTTATTCCTCGGGGGGTGATCAGGTTATACGTTCCCCTCACAGCGATCCCATAGTCAGCGGCTCAAGAAAGTACAAGGTACGTTCCTTTTCATGCATGGTATGCATTTGTAGGTGAATTCATTCATCTCATAGATTAGCAATAAGCTCGTTCCTGCATTGGTGGGTGGTATTTCCATATCTAACTATTCTCTGCTGATGAATATCTTCTTCAGAAAGCGCTTCGCCACAAGCAGTCCTATAACTGGAATGATCCCATCAGGTGCGTCGAGACCCTGAGCTCCATTGCCGTTGCCTCTCACAAAGCCAATCATTACTTCAGGAACAACAAGGACTGCTACGTCTTCCTTGAGCCCACTGTGCGGAGGTTTGCCTTCATGGCTCATGGCGGCGTTTGGGAACATGAGCAACATGTCAAGAAACTCAATGAAAGGGCTATTGCGAGGATTGAAAATTCCGTACGTCTTAGCTTACCTTCGGAACATAGGAGAGCCTCACCCACATGAGGAATTAGATGAACAAAAACCAGGATCCACCTGAGGATGGTGAGGCTTTGATGAGAAATCGCGTATCGCATGTTGCACTGTTTCCATTAGCAAACTTTCTTGGTCCCCGTGTATCTTGTTTCTTGCTTATATCTTGTGTCTACAATCAGTTTCACCACATCTGTATCCCATCTGTACGTTTAGTTCCTTTCTTGTGGAAAACTCGGCGTAAATATGTTTTGGGCAGAGTTCGAGCTCAAGAAATAACATTTGCATTATGTACATATACCATACGTTCCCTTTGGCGGCACCGGCGTGTAATTATGCAGATCCTATGCAATCCATACCAGAATTTCTCACTTCGAGTTTGAGTGCAAAAGAAATCTTGCTAACTATGCTTTGCCTTGCATGCCAAGGTTGACCCTATTATTGTTGGGGCCGCATCAATCTGGAGTTTTGGCTGGCGGCCGAATAAAGGCATAGAGTTGAGGGAGGTTTTGGTGACACGATGGATATTGGATCGCAGGAACAAACAAAACTTGGGAGGAGGGGCATGAAAGGGGGACAGGGCAGTCAATAGTGTAGCAAAAACCCAGGCCGAAGCAAACGTAACATGCATCCAACCACCGGTAGACCAACATCCGTGGGTTATGCAAAATAATGCGATTGTTGGGTGAAAGAGACCGATTAAAGGCAGAAGCCATCAAACATGGGTGATTATCAAAGCGAGTGTACTGCAATCAAATATTGAGATTAGAAAGTGATTGGACAAAGCTGTGACTACAATCTGCCAACACCAATGGAAGTGCATACCCAAAGGGAGGGCAGCACAGATGTTAGAACGATAATGCGATGTACACACTGAGGAAAGTGATTCCATGATAAGGTCATGTGCTGTAAGAGGCCATCGGACACAAAGTCAGTCTGTGAAGACAAACTGAACGTTGAAGCACTCACATAATAGGAGGGCTAAAGCGGGAGCTCAGTCTCTGTAAATGAAGAACTGAATTACTACGTTTAGTACTAACCTAAAGCGGGAGCTATAGTACAGAAGAGTACAGAGTAAGTAATGTAACAACTAACTAAAAGCAATGATACTAACCTCAGTCTCCGTAAATGAAGAACTGAGGAGAAAAGGAAAGTAGAGCGAAAACAGTATATACAATTATATACATTGTGTCACGAGGCAAATACGGATGTAAGAGGGATCATGTGGTGTTGGTTGGTAAGTCACGGGTCGTTGTTACTCCAACATCACATCCTGTCGCTTTCCAGCTTTGTCCTCGCGTTGCGCATCCGCTATGGGACATGTGTGGCATTCCGGGTTCATTCATTTGGCAGGGAGAATTTGGGGTTTTATTTTGGGTTTGGGGGGAGATGGTTAAGGGCCGTCGAAAGTTAGGAAAGTAGTTAAGAAATTGGTCGGAGTGTGTTGGTTTTCACTGTGTTTTCTATGCGTTGTTACGGACCAACGAGGTCGGCTTGTATGTCTTACCTGAGCTGCTTTGTAGCGGAGTTGGCCGAATTTATTCGTTTATTCGTTTATCCTGTGCCTATAAAAGCTGCAGGCTCCGTCTCAATCACTTCCATTCGAATCTTCATCTCACGCCCAGTCGTCTCCAACTTGGACTGCAACTCCGCCAATTTTTTCAGCTGCTAATCGTTTTCCATTCCCCCACTCGTTCGTTTTCATGATGGTGAGGATCAGTCGTGTTTCCCTGAGAGTGGGAGGTGATCGATGTTGGATTAAGAGATACACACCGAAAGGGGTCAGTCATTGCTTTCATCGCGGCCGAAGATTTACAATTAGCGCGACGGAGCTGATGGGAAACCAAGCCCGAAAATGGTTTTTACATCCGCTTTTGGCACCACACACACATCAATTCGCTACAGGGAAAGCAAGGCTTTAGGTGCAGGGATATCAACAAATGGTATTAGTGAGAGCCGTGGTCTGAATGTTCGGAATCATTGAACGACAGCATCTCGGTACCGGAATTGAATTGGATCTCAGATCGGGTGTGTTAGCTGAGTTTTGAGAGCAGTACACTCTCTACCTTCTTGCAATGTCGAGCAACATTGAAAACACCAACATCCCAGAGCAACTTCAGGCCATTAAATCCGCCCTCGAGGCGACCGAGCGCCCTTTCTTCTGCACTGGTAACATCCCATTGGATGAGAACGTATCCATCACTATACTGCTTTCCGAAACGTCTGGGGAATCATCACCCAAATTCACTCCCGTCTCTTTCCCGCTGAAGAATGAAAGCGAAATTGTGCCACTCATCAATGCATCTAGTCAGGCCTCGTTTGGGAAGGGAAAAGAAGACGTGTTTGATCCTTCGTACCGTCGCGCCCTCGTGCTTCAAAAGGAGAACTTTGGAGTTTTTCCTGCAGGGAGCCTGGACCCTTATAGTCTAGGTATCATTACTTACATATCCAAGTTTCTGCTTCCTTCGAATCCGCACTCGCCCGCCGGACAGATGAGCGATGATGAGAACTTTCTGCATGCACTGGAAGCAGACACTGGAAGGGTCCGGATCATTGCTTGTTTGGACAAACTTAACGTTTATTCTACTGGCGACTTCTTCAAGGGACATATCGATACCCCTCGCTCCTCAGACATGTTCGGGACACTGCTTATCAATTTGCCTGCCCGACACGAGGGAGGTCAGCTTGTGGTCAGAGCACCAGGAACGGAAAGTAGCAACAACAGCCTGGGCCACGAGGAGTACACTACACAATGGGGAAGCGGCGCAAATCTCGAGTGGATAGCCTTCTTTTCTGATTGTGAGCATGAAGTTTTGCCAGTCACGAGCGGCCATCGGTGAGCGTATCCAATAACCGTTTTCGCAATCCATTCTAATATTTGACAGAGTGACGCTCTCGTACACGCTCTCGTTTGATAGCACTAGTAGCGACAATACATCATTTGGCACCGATTTCTTGGCTGAATCGGGTTCCAATCACAATCTCAGTCTGCTATATCACGCACTCACTGCTCCCAGTGTTTTCACCAACATCGAACATCCTCGTCTGTGCTTCTATCTGGAACATCAATATGTGAGTCATTATCTATGCGATCGTCTCGACATTCTCGATGGCTCAAGAGTATACCCACCTAGCCCATGGACGGGGCATTGGAGAAGGCGGATTCAGTCAGTCACAAGGTAGGGACAATGCAGCCTCCACGGTGCAGTATCGGCATTCATACTCCATCTTTCTTTCAGCTCAAAGGTCGTGATGCCGTTCTTTATCACATGTTAATTCAAACGGGGGTCAGCATCACCTTTCACCACGTTCTCTTCGCCGAGTACCACTCCGAGCATCGAACTCGTGCAATACTCCCTCGATCTGCCAAGCTCCACACATGGGGCGAGATGGAAGGCGGCGTAAATACATTGATCCGTACACACAAAGGCCGGAGCCCCGGGAGGCTAGGGATCATCGAAGTGAATGGGAATCCTAAAAAGTTCGTTAAGGTGGATTTTGTCGCATACGGCAATGAGGCCTCGTTGGAGACGGCGTATGGCACTGTATGCATGGTGACAACCGTGCGGGGATTTGATGTTGACGAGCCTTGGAGAGTCCGCCACGACTATCATGAATATTAAAACGAGTAATCTGGCTGTGATCTGTATGACAAAGCTGCTTTTTTTCTTGCGTTCACAAGCTTGAAGCACTTGTAAATGCGAACGGCGGGACACAGTGGTAGCAACCCTTGTCATTTGTTGCATGATCAACGTTAATTCTAAACTTGTGTGCTACATTTGGCGCATTTGACGGCTGGTGGCAATCAACCCTGCACGGATCCGAAAACAATTTGGGATTTACTCAAGCACCTCGTCAATTAAAAATTAGAAATTCATTATGCAATATTAGGTCTATATACCCGACCATTTGCCTAACATTAATTCCTAGATGCGAGTATCCTGTCTTCGCAGGAGGGCGAGTGTAAAGCTGAGCGCTCACGTAAGTGCTCAGCTTGCGAGGACAGGATACCCATATCTAGGCTAAGTTTAATACCCTATAAGCCGGAACACCGAGAGCTGACTCCGGTGGAAGCACCAAGCAGTAAACGGGAGTAGCAGCAGCGGGTCAAAGGTGTAAGCCAGGAAAACGAGCAGCAAGTTGGATCTCACTTACCAGAAGGGCGCGAGATACCAGGCGACAGGGAGGAGAAAGGGGAGCTATCAGGGCTCTTTTATAAGCATGGCCTAGACAATGTCCTCACTTCCACTGAATGGTGCGCCTCGCGCATCCGTGCCGAAACATTCCGCATACGATGAGGCAGCGTGCCTTGGCCCATTCAGGCTAAGTTGCGCGAAAGGTGAGGTGAGGCATGTGAATGCCAAAGCGGTCCCGACAGAGCGCAACCAGGTTTCCCGGAGCAGAAGCTGGAAACCTGAGGTCAGCTGAGGGCAGACAGCTATCCCGTGATTAGTCTCGTGATTCAACGCACCCGGTTTCCTACGTGTGCACGCATAATTGTGGGAACAATGTCTGCTTTGCGACATCTCTCGTATCCTGGCAGGTTGAACATGAGCTACATTTACTCAGAAAGTTGTCAACAAGTAAGAACGGAATGCATGCAAATGGGTTGGGGAAAATACTATCTCAGTCACTGTCACAGAGCTATCGGGCCAGCGGGCCACTCAAATAGACAACTCGGTCAGTTGCGCATTTAGCGGTGGTGTCATTACGGGAGTCATAGCTCGCAAGTCGGGCGGAGGTTGGGCCCCAGACATCCGATTGGTCTACATTGGAATGATCAAACAAAGCGCCAAACGCCAGTAATGTGTAAAACTGCCTCAAATCAAAATGAGAGCAGGAGTTGAAAAATTGTTATATATTTGCAAGGGTGGGTCGCCGGACTCTAAGTCCTCACCTCCCATGACGCATGTCAAATCGTGGTCCTCAAGGCCATCAGACCCTAGCACGGAATTGCGGCAACTCCCTCAGAGACAGCCAAGCATGCATTCACCAACTGCCAATTGGACCCAAGTACTCCCTTGCCAGCAACATGGCGTCAAGGTTTCCACCACTCAACTCCATCACCTTCACTCTTCACCCCCAGGACTCCAGAAAGAAAGCGAAGCAAGCTAACCACAAGAGGATTTGCGATTCGCTATCTGTGGGTTCGTACGAATTGTCCGTCCCACGCATCACGGTTGTAAGCCCTTTGCTCCCGAGGCCCTCTAGCTTGGCCGAAAGCTATCCCATACACCGTGCAACCAGCGAAGCCGGTACACTGCAAGCAGTTTGCATCTCTGAGACCCAAGTTGCCACATTGGCAAACGAACACCTTCGAGGAATCGAGAACATATCTCTCATGCAGCGGCCGGAATGGTGATACCAGCTTCTCCCCGCAGGGGCTACATGCTCTCAGGTAACCGGGCCAGAGGCAAGCGCCAGGTGGGAATAAAGGCTCCGCCTAGCACGGGTATAAGATCAGCCCAGCGCAAGCTATAGCAGCCCCTTAAAGACCTGTTACCGTGAACCAGAGCAACACGTAGTGGGAAAGCTGAATTGCACTCGCATGGCTGGGACATAGCCTGCTGATTCCTCCTTTCATCGCGTCGTAAGGGCAAAGTCGGGTGGCTGAAGAAAGCGCAATGGCGTCACGAATGTGTCAACTGAATCCAAGCCGTCTTTCCATGTTAAAAGAGCAGTTCATGGAGCATCGCAAGTCATGCTAGTGACAAAATGATTGTGGAGACGGGGTGTAAGGAGTAGAGTGATGGGGCACGATTCCAAGCACAAAGAAACGGGAAAGCACCGACGCTCGCCATCTATGAGACCTAGTCCCAAACCCTCCCAGACCCTCAACTGCAATAATGCCCTTGCTGGCCTCCCGTCTATTCCCCTTGAATGGTTCACCCTCAACTCGTGTGACCCACCAAACAACACCTGGAAAGCCAGAGTATTTTTACAGTTTGAGGCCATATTCCAAAGCATCCTTTGGGAAGTTCGGTCATCCCACGGCCGAAAACACTCGCAAAACAACCGAAGCGGTAAGATAAGAAACACAGTATTCCGTAGGTTTGCCATTCCCCCGAACCGCACCAGAGCGCAACGAGAAAACCATGTCGCTTCAGGAGCCAAGGACGGGATCGTGCTCCTCCAGAGACAATCTGCTGTAGGTCCTGGAGTGAAACGACATCCCGCGCCAGTGCGTTGGTGTTCACCTCCCGACTCATCTCGCATCTTGAACATCTGGCCATGAAGTCTCATGAAGGTCAGGCCGTGGCAGAATGCCGACCCCACCCTTACGATGCCGATGAAGCTCTGCCGAACACCCACAAAGTCTCAGAGAAGACACAAGAGTACGTCACTGACTTGATTCGCATTGCATGCTATCGCGTCGCGTTACTCTGGTCATCCAATGAGCCAATAGAGAACGTCGCAGCGGCCTCCTCAACAAAGTGGAAGGGTCCGTAGGAGGTGACGCGTCACGGTCAACATCAGCGTTCCGAATGAACAAGCCAAAATGAGCGGTCATACGGTGTAAAATAGCCTGGGCCACAGAGACATGAGAGCGTCTTTCAGACACGTCTAATGACGGTTATATCTCGCCCAAAGAGAACGAGATAACGCGTCCCAGAGGTGGGTAGAGGGTTGATATGGGATGAATACGTGCACCTCTGTGTATGCTATAGGGTTGGGTTTTGCCTAGGCTATGACAGAGTCACTGCCGAGGCAGCGGGAGGCGGAATCCAGGGTCATAAGGGGCGAGCCGAGGGTTCTCGTATCGTGAGGGCGCTGGGTGTTAAGGCGTACGGAAGCACAGAAGTCGCAAATAAGCATGAGTGAAAGGGCACTAATTGGTCAAAAATGTGGCATCCAAGTGCAAGTAATCCCTTATGTTACACTTTGCACACGAAAGTCGGAAGGGGAGTGAAGACAACCGTGGAAGTGGAAGATACGTAAACACGCGTAGCAGTGAGCTCAAAAAATCCCGAGTCACGTGACCTGTGGCCACAATACGAAAGTTCAACCTGGCCCTGCTGGGCAACCGTAAATGCCTCCTTTCACTTGTGCAAAAGTACTCGTGTCGCCCCTCTGTCGACATGTCATAGGGGAGAGGGCTTTTATATCAACATCATCTGTCTCCAGCGCGGGGGCTAGCTCAGATGCGTCCTCTTCGAAAACACGTGAGAGTGGGGGACGCCGTGCAGCGAGGGATAAAGACGGGAACCCTATTGGAAGAGACAGTGGTCCGTTATATCGGGACTGGCTAAAGACCACTGGATCCCAGTTCAAACAACCTAAGCTACATTCGACCAATTGGCTGGGGGGGAAAGTGGTATGTGCGACGCCTCCCTCACACGTGTAGGTCATCACTAATGAGTTATCCATAGCCATTCCCCTTAAATCCGACATTCAAGCCACCACCTCCGCTTTCGGATGCACTCCGTAATACGGTATATAATGCATGGTTACGTGACCCTAAAGCCAATAGCCCTCGACGGTTAGCTGCTCAGCACAGTATAAGCATCAAACGAGTTGAAGCCATTATAAGACTGAAGTCCCACCAAAGGAATCTCGGGAAGGTGTGTTCTCGTTTAGATTCCCTCTTTCTCACTGGTCCAATGGATTTCTATGATGAATGCGATTTCTATGACATTCACTTTCTGAGCTTTTGGTTTCGAAAGTATTGTCTTTTGCTTCCTGAGGCTCATCTCTTGCTTGCGTTAGGGCTTCGAACTCCAAACTGGTTTTCTTCGTGCTTGGGAGTCGGCTACTGGAGTGTTTGCCAAAGTTCCCCCGGAAAAGCGAGATATCAATGTCAAGCCAGCCAAGGTAGATCGTGATGATGCCGCCGCCGCAGATTATGATGCGGACTGGGAGCAACTCCCATCCACTTCTATCTCGTCTGTGTACTGGGAACCTGTGGATGATGGCAAAGTATGTTATCGAATGCTCCTTGTGTTGTCCTTGACAAGGCTTAATAATCGTCATCGTTAGACACCCATTGTCCCTACGACCTTGGAGGAATTGGCGCAGACGAAGCTGTCACAGGTTGCATCCAAACCCCGACCCAAGTCATCAATTAAGATAGGCAGCACCACTTTTGTGGATGTTGGATCCAAGTTCCAGCATACATATAGCCCAAGAAATCATCAGAAGAGGAAGGAAGTCAGAGCTGCTCGAACCCTTTCCAATGACACTACTGCCGCAAGACCCCATGTCCATACTGCGAACCCTACTGTGTAACTTATTCTCATAGTATCTATCCTGGGCATACTCACTCTGAGTCAACGCTCCGCGTTCATTCATCAACTCATCTGAGATTTTTTCGTAATTATCAATTTCAATATCGAGGTTGTTGACTTGATCAGCGCGATTGAATTGTGATCGTCGCTCGGATTGCCACCTTGTATCTATTCATTGACTCCAGCCTTGCTGTTAGCGACTTTCTTTAACCAGCTCAACAATCTGTCCTCGTTTTGCCTCCCTTGTCATGGCTGACTCGCAGCATTATGCCACTCTTTATCATGCCGCTACTGGTAACTCATTAAGTTCTCCGTTTCCAGGAGACAAGTCCGTAATAACTGACGCTTCGAAAATTTGCAATGTTGTCTATTTGTTGATGCAGCTGGGTATCCATCACCTGCTCACCAGGAGCATCAACCCAATCATTACAGTGCATCTTCACATTCACCACGCCTCGCTCGTTCCGCCCTTCAACATCCGTACGACGACTACAGCATGCAGTCTGGTCTCGGTTCGTACGGTTTAGACAGTTCTCAACCGCCTCCTGAGGAGCAGTGGGACTCTAAAAGCTTCAAATCATATCACTCTCAAACTCATCTGAACTCTCGGTACGAGATGGAGCAAGTGCGCGGTGCGCCGCCGCTTCCTTCTGTTCCTTATCAACAGTCCAACTACCCGCCTCGTTCTCCCGTGGCTTATGCGCCGGGTTCCCTTCCCTATTCTCGTCCCAATGTTTCTTATCGAGACCCGAGCGGTGGCTGGTCCAATGCTCACGAGCAGCTCATGAAGCGACGTGTGAGTGGTTGGCCTAGTTGTTGGATGCTCTTGAACTAATCATTATGCCCGCAGTCCGTTCGTCAAGTTCCTCTGCGCGAAGGGAATCTCGTCCTAGATATGCCGGCACCATCAGGTGAGGTGCATCCATTCACTCTGGGATGAAAGAGGGCTGATGGTGTGATTAGGTATCTTGGTCAGTGGCAGGACAGACGACGAATTCACACACATCCGGTACTCCGCCTGCACTGTTGACCCAGATGAGTTTGTCCGTGCCAAGTACTCCCTTCGACCATTCCTTTACGGTCGTAAGACTGAGCTCTTCATTGTTATGACCATGTACAATGAGGATGAGGAACTCTTCTGCAAGACGATGAATGCAGTCATTAAGAATATTGCGCATTTGTGTGGGAGGAGTAGGAGTAAGACGTGGGGTGCGGATGGATGGCAGAAGGTTGTCGTATGTGTCGTTTCGGATGGGAGGAGTAAAATCAACCAGCGGACGCTGAAGGTCTTAACGCTAGTGAGTGCTTTTGAAAACAGTTGCGTCGAGGCTTACTCAAGCGATGTAACAGATGGGAGTTTACCAAGATGGTGTCGCGAAGGACACCGTCAATGGGAAAGACGTTCAGGCGCACATCTTTGAGTGCGTCTCTTCCGTAACACCCTCATGGATCTTAGTGCTTGTACTCAAAGTTTATTTAGGTTTACCACTCAGGTGATGGTCACCTTGAATGGCGAAGTCTCGCAGGCTCCCTGCCCGATTCAAGTCATCTTCTGCCGTTTGTCTATTTCCAGTTATCCCAGTGGAAAATTCTGAGCAGGACTCTTTATGCAGTAAAAGAGCAGAATAAGAAGAAACTCAACTCGCACCGATGGTTCTTCAATGCCTTCGGCCCTTTAATCAATCCCAACGTCTGTGTACTTCTAGACGTAGGTACGAAGCCAACTGGGACGTCCATTTACGAGCTCTGGAAATGTAAGTTGGTTCCCTCACGTCGTTATCAAATTGGGTGACCGTATTCTGTGTTAGGCTTCGACAAACATCCGAACGTTGGAGGCGCTTGTGGAGAGATTGCCGTTGACACTGGTCGTGGTTGCTCGCTTTTGCTCACTAGTCCCCTGGCCGCATCGCAGAACTTCGAAGTTTGTTGCTTGTCACTACTCTACGTTTCTCGATTCAGACTTACTCTCATCCATCTCGCAGTACAAGATGTCGAACATCCTGTCAGTTGTCGCTATTCACTGCCCAGTTGCATCTACTGACCTCGATCTCCCTGGAATCTAGTGATAAACCCCTTGAAGTACGGAGTTTATCTCAGCCAGCGGTACCCAATTCTGACTTTTGCCTCCTTTCCGCAGAGTGTCTTCGGATACATTAGCGTACTCCCTGGCGCATTCAGTGCTTACCGGTACAAGGCTCTTCAGAACTTGCCGAACGGGAGCGGACCACTAGCGAGCTACTTCAAGGTTCGCCTTTCAGTTTGTGTTGACCGTACTCGAGATCTGATTTTCCTTTCTCATCCACAGGGCGAGACGATGCATGGTGGTGGTATCCACGGTGCAAGCCTAAATACTCGTAATATGTATCTTGCCGAAGGTAACTCTAATTATCGCTTCTGCCCCTTTGGTTGGTGGGTAGTAATTTGGGATATGTGCAGATCGTATCTTGTGTTTCGAGATTGTGACCAAGAAGAGCGAATCATGGGTGTAAGTTCTCTCGTTTGCATGGCGTCATTTTCTCTTTCTGAAATGGCATTCAATAGGCTGAAGTATGTCAAATCGGCAAAAGCAGTTACTGATGTCCCGACTACCGTGCCCGAATTCATCTCACAAGTGAGTCCTCACCCTATAGCTTAACGGAAATCTGTTATCGATGATCCATTTGCAGCGTCGACGATGGCTCAATGGAAGTTTTTTCGCTGCCCTTCATGCCACTATCCACATGTTCAGAATATGGACTTCCGGTCATGGAGTCTGGCGCAAGTTTGTCCTTCAGGTGAGTTTGTAACATTGTTGTCCAACACGAACATTGGAGACTCATCGTGAATTTCTACCCTTTCAAGTTTGAATTCATTTATAATGCTGTCCAGGTTCGTCGACAGGGGGACGACTTCAGGTTGGCGTAGTTTGATGTTTTGTTATTTGCGCTGCAGATGATTTTCGCCTGGACTTCACTAGCCAACTTCTATCTTGCTGTGAGTGTTTTCTCGGAGGAACAATGTACTTTCTGACTTGGATTGATTTTCATTAGTTCGTGCGTACCGCCGATCAGTTCATTGAAACGTTAGAACCTGATTTCTTCCTATGCGCGGCACCCCGCCTCAGTTTGTACGTATCATTTTTCCGAGCATCACTGATTGTGTATCTGGACTCATGTTGATTTGTAGTTCGTAAGTAGTGTACTCTGACATAGTTTCGGAGGAATTCAACACTACCCTCTTCTAGCTTGTTCAATCCGCTACAATCCCTGGTCCTGATGACGCATTCAACTTTCTGGCTAACGGTGCAGGTGCGAAGGTTTTTGAAATAATTCTCAAGGTGCGACAATCACAAGTAGCTCCCGTGCCGGGTTGGCTCGTCGACTGATGGTGTTCTCGTAGATCTACATTGCCGTCCTGCTTCTCGTGCTCATCTGTTCCCTCGGTAATCGACCTCAAGGTTCAAAATGGACATATACCTTTGCCATAGTCGCATTCGGCATATGTAACATCATCGCTCTATGGTGTGCAGGGTTTACGGTGTATCTGGCTCTTCCTCACACGGCAACCGGATGGTCGCATGTTGGTAAGCTATTGAAGAATCGCACGTTCCGCGATATCGCAATCAGTTTGGCGGCGACATACGGGCTGTATTTCTTTGGATCTATTATCCACTTTGAGATATGGCATCTTTTTACTAGTTTTGTCCAGTATTTGTTCTTTTTACCGAGCTGTGAGTTGAAAAATTGTGTGAAGTGCATCATCTAGGCTAACGCATTTTTTTTCTTCCAGATGTCAATATTCTAAGTACGTGCTTCTTCGTTGTTATTTTGTCATGTCTGATGACATGAACTGAACCGCCATGCGTAGTGATGTATTCGATGTGTAAGCTGCACACTAAAACGTTTTTTCCTGCATTCTACTGACACCGACACGATTATGCAGGCAATCTGTGGGTTTCCTCTATTATGAGCGAACACCCAGCTTACCACTTACGATCTTTTATCGTGTTTTAGTCACGATCTCGGCTGGTTGGTGTCACACATTATCTTCTTGGTCGTTCTCATTCAGCAATCTTTTCTAGGGGAACAAAGGGCGACAATGGCGCAGCGAAGGACCTAGGTGGCGCCAAGAAAGTCAAAGATGAAAACGGCAAAGAAGTCATGGAAGTTGAAGTGATCACTGCGAAGGAGGACATTGATAAGCTATGGAAAGCGAGCCAGCATTCGCTGCGTATTCCGGCACCCGAGGAGAAGCAGCATCGTGACGCTGCGACGAAGCAGTCTGATCATGATCGGAATAGTCGGACCAATGTAGTGCTTGCTTGGATAGGAACAAACATGTTGGCGGTTTGATCCCCTTGTTTGTAAGGCGCTGATCGATTTTGGTAGGATCATGGTCATTGCGTTCACCTCCCAATTCTTCAATGACTGGGCTGCGAAGCACTTCACTAGTAGTACAGGAGGTTCGTCCCTGCCCAAACGGCTCATCTGAAGACCCACCTAATGATACCTTTTATGGTTCTCGCTCACAAGTCATCAACCCTTATCTTATCATGCTTTTCTACGCTCTTGCTGGTTTGAGCGTTGTTCGATTCACGGGCTCCGTTCTTTATGTCATATTCCGATTATTCGGTCAATGAAAAGGTCCAAACGCTTTTTCATTACTTATCGTTCGTTTGTTTCTACTATTTTTCATCCTGGTCTTTTTTTCGCTCGTTCTTCGTTTCGATTATGTATCCTTAAGAGGCTTGCTTTGTGATCTCCTGGCGAGGCTGATGATTGCCGTTCAAACGTGGTCCATTTAATAACGATTATTTTGTTCATTCGGGGTGTCGGTACGTTGACACCGCTAGCGGTTTGATATATGCAGGAGGTTTGCGACCCCTAACTTTAAAGTCATGAGGTGCCGAAATCCCGGCCGCTGTACGGTTAATTGCTATACCTGCCTAATGGCTAATCGTTTTTTAACACACTGAGGGAGCGCGAGGGACGAAGGCCCAAGATCGCATATCTAATTTTCAACTTACGAGGTGCCTGATGATTTACTGTGGGTGGACGTGGACGTCCCTTCGGTTCCTTGCACCACCTCGGCGTCGTTGTTCTGCAAGTTTACCGTTGACAATTCGCTACCGCAAACGATGGCGAAGTAGGCGTGGCGACGAATGGTTGATTTGCGAATTGATGCATGGTTTCATTGATACCTCGTTGCCAATTCGTTAGCGTAAGGTAGGTGTCTGTTTACGATACTACCAGCTCCGTTCCATATCTCGCAGGCTCGTACCCAGCCGTTCTGTTTATGCTTGTTTATCTTGTCAGAACGGCTGGTGGAAAACATTTTCCCACGACAGCCGTATACTGTTATTTGTGCATATTGAATCGAACAAACAACACTCAACAAGAATATTATTGCGCAACTGATCTCACTGTCCGATATGATGAACGTCCACCAGTCCCCACTTCCTTTACCCTTTCAAGTGCCGAAGAGAGCGCGTGTAGAGGCTGTGCTTAACTCCTTCGAAGCAAATGGTCTGATATTGTATGAATTTCTCGACGCTTGCCTTAGCGATGATCTGCGTCACAACCCCACAAATCTCCATAAAATCAAGGGGTCTCTCCCTACGCTTGTTGGTCTCATTATTGAAAGGGAAAGCCTCCAAAAGTGTCTCTAAATGCTCTACTCGCTGGATCCTACCCTGTTTCTCGCTTCAGTGCTCCTTTACACTCGCCAACAACTCACGAATGAGCTCGATTGCCTAACAGACATAGCCTCTGGCTTCCATTTCTCAGCTTCATCAATGACACACAAGGAAGTTAAATTTCCGTCTGTCCAGCGGATAGCGAAGAAATTCTCCCATAAAGCTCCTACTTTGTGGCATTTTATTGGCTGTCTCCTTTCAGCGACATTTACCCCTGGGGAAATTGTTGAAATGGATAAATGGGAGGACATCAACGATTTGGAAAACGAAAATAATGACGACGATGATTGCTGGTTAGATTCTAGTGGCCTCCCACCTTCGTCTCAAAGGAGCCGATCCCGTAGTGAGAAGCGGCAGTAAGGATTACAGTCTGATCTTACACCAAGTGCACCGAGTCCAGTTGCTTGCTGAGAGCCAAGGACAGTAAGTAGTGTTATGACTACTAGAATCCTTCCGCCATTATACAGCAATGGCAGTATATCAAGTTTTGCCAGAGCTGTCAAGAGCAAATCCCTCCGATGGATCTGGGCAACGACTGCTCTCAATTGGAGTCTTCCCAAAGACGTCAGCGACATTTCTCCTTATTGTATCTTCCATTGGCTCAGCATATGGGTGCGGATAGGATAGGGATGGAGTCGGTGGCCATGCCGTTCGGGAGTTTACATCGAAGTAGGTCTAAATAGTGATACACATTGAACCGACGTCGGTATAGTCACATGTAGCGCTTACATCATCCCGGATGCAATGTTTTCCACCAGTCGTTCCCCTGGAACGACTGGGTCCGAGTCTGCATATCTCGGTGCTAAATCTTGCTCCAGTGTTGATATGATGTCCGCGGCCTCGCCCACGGCGCTCGTAAGGGCCTCCTGGGTCACGGTGAGGAGGTACGTCTACCACGATGGAAGCGACCTATCTTTCTGTGGTCCCTATCACCGCTCTGGTGGATCCTGGTGCTCACATCTATTTCCCCGTGTCCACTGCATGCCTCGGGATATCTAGATGTCCTCTTTCCACAGGTCTTGTAAGTCACTCAGGCTCCCAGGCTACTGTGGCAGTTGGCTTCGCCGTTCAAGAAAGGTGCCAGGCTGGAGACATCTGAGCGCTGGTGATCAGACATATATCGTTTGGAGCCATGAGCATTTCTGTGTCCCGATTCTCCGTTTCTTTATCATATACATTTCCCACTTCAATCGCGATAGACAGACGCTTACCATAGCCCTGCAAGTGGCATCAAACAAATTACCTGCCTATGGACATTTATGAATGAGATATATGTGGTTAGGGCTTGTTCTACCTAGGACTTCGTAGGGAAACAAACTCTCCTCAGCCTGCACACGACCACTGTGATTCCCTTGTCTCCAGCAGAGAAGTACGCCCGGCGCTCAATATCGTTGTTGTGGCTACCCATACAAGGCACTCCGGTTATGCATAATCAGGTTAATGGGTCTCACTGAGTCTTTCTGGCCAGCGGAACCGTTCGGGGAATTTGTAAATGGAAGTTGGCGATGGTGAACCCGCATACCAGTGTACTCAATCTAACTCATATGCACCTCGTGATCTCAGCTACACGGTCACTCTCCTAGCGTGCTTCTCAAAGGTCGCAGCACAAGTCTCAAATTTAAGCCTAATATCTAATTCCAAAACCAACCAGTCCTAAATAGCGAGGGAAATTGGTCTGAGATGAGTTTAGCATAACTAGACAGAGGGTGTATAGTCCCCTTGGCCCCAAGCAATCTTTCTCTGGGAGGGGCTTCATGCATATATGTCAGGGCACACACCCTGACTAGCCCGGACCCGGACCCGCTTCCACCCGCCGCGCTTCCCGCATGCGCGCATGCTCCGGGCCCGGTTCCTACTCCTTCATGTGACTTCCGGGTATCCCCGGAAGTTTTCCTGATATGGGGCCACTGTGGGAAGATGAGAAGTTAGCTTCCTTCTCATCTTCTTACCCACAGTAGGCAAGTGTATATACTTGCCCTTGTTTTATTACATCTTCTTACCCACAGTAGGATTGTGCCCTGGATAGGGCTGGCCAGACCAGAGGCTGTGGACCATAGGGGAGGGTCATGGGGACCCGGGAGTCGTCCCCTGACAGCTCTGTCAGGGACTGCATGTCAGTTCACGACGATGGAGGTGTTCCCGAGAATCCTAGTCGTTGTTAACGCTGAAGTGCCACCTTCAGTGGAGATAGGGCTTATATACATGGATACTGCTATCCACTAGAGTGCGGCTACAAACGAGATAAAGAACAGCCGATAGAATGATGACATGAAAAGATAACTATTCATTCAGGTAATCGTAAGCGAGGTGTGGGAAAGGGGTGACATGTGGACGGAAGATAGAAGCGGGATGCTAAGTGAGAGCTAAGCGAGATTACCTGCATTCTTCGGATCACTCCGGATCGTCTGACGGCAACTCCCTTCCGGCATAGGGGGTCAGGGTAGCTGGTTAGGCCGTGCCCTGACAATATAATATTACAAAGTCATAGAAGCTGGAGTCCTGCCTACTTCATGCATGCCACCGTGTAATTCATTGTTTCACTGAACCGCGGGTCTACTGAATTATCACAAAAGGGTCCAGTTGTGTAAGCATGATTATGTGGGTGACTGACTAAGCAATTCATTCGGCAAATGCCTTCACCTCTTTTGGATTGAATCACCTGAAGTTTGCCCAATGCCTACCCAACACCAACTGTAACTGCCCAATGACTGCTCCACTGATTTTCAATGAGATGCTGTGGGACAAACTGAATTCACAGTATAAACATGCAATTGGAGGACTCCGCAAAATATTAGAAGAATATACACCAGAAACTATCCTGTAGATGACTGCTATTTTTCATCATTGGTTCCATGTGGAGCCACATCCAAGGCAGATAGAAAATGCAATACACTTGTGCCAGAACAAGGACATATTTCTCACATCACAGACAGGAAGTGGGAAATCGATGTTGACTATGGTTCCAGTGGTTGCACGTCCGTGAGGTCTCAGTGGGTTTGCTCAGCACACAGAGCCGTAAGTGATACAATGGTGTGTATATTATGGTGTATATTATGGTGTGTGTAAGCGGTTCCCCTGGAAGTTACTGCTTACCCATGTGACTATATGTACCTCGTAATTACATATGGCTCAGGGTTTGGGGCTATTGCCCTGACATTCTCCCCCCTTGCATTGCATTCATGGTTAATGATGAAGAGAATAAAACTAAAAAAAGGAAGTTTGAAAATATCAATGAGTGTTTTATTATTGCCACTTTAAAGTGGATGATTTGTACATGTCAGCGAGAGAAATTGAGGGAATGAATGGGTGTGGGGCCATCACTTTGAAGTGAATGGTGATACATGGGTATCGCAAAGGGGAAAAGTGATAAAGAGAAGAAGTTTTTTGAAAATAAATTTCGACCCAAAGATTATATGTCTTTGGTATTCCTCCTCACTTGTTCCATGAGGATTTATGTGTAAATGGTGTTTACACATGAGCGGTGGTGGATGTGGGTTGGACAAAGTAGAAATTTCCGCAATTGTTACTTGCAGTTCCTTGCATACAATATTGTGTGCGGGGCCTCAAGTTGGGGGAAGGTGTTTTCACGGGCACCTCAATGGTGTATTACCGTGTCACTTTGTCACGACCTGGCAATTCCCACAGTCAGGTGATCACTCCCCACACCTTCTCCCTCCTCCGCTTCGACCCGTCAACTCCACTGCCCACCTGACGCTGCCTGAACAAGCCCATCACCCTTCCCCATCACCGCTACCTGTTTCCACAGCCCGTCATGGGCCTACGAGTCTTTCCTTATCACACTTGTTTTTCTTGACGGCCATGCACAGCCATCCTTCTCCCACACTCTTTGTTTGTTTTCATTCCTTCTTAACCCTGCCTGCAATCTCCGTGAGATCTGGCAACTTATTTCTATTCATTCCGTTATACTTAAATACCGGTTGTACACTACCTCATACTTTAGTTCGAAAATCAACTAGGGTTACCCTGTAAGGGATTAACCTTACTTCACTATAATTCCGATTATAGTGATATTTATATTATGTTGCATCACTATAATTCCCATTATAGTGATGTGGTTATTTCTTTATTTATTTGTGCCGAGATATGTAATTTACATATATATACCTCGGAGTAGTTGTAAAGGCCTGGTAGCCTTTTACCTCTACCCCATTGAATATACAGCACATTAAAGCTTATGTTTAGACGGACTACCTGAGGCCTGAGGCGAACGGGGGAACGGAACGTTACCGTCCCCAAAATAGTAAGCAACCTTTCATACCCCCTGCACTCTCTGTCCAACTCAGTCACACCTTCTGCCTTCTGAAATATCGGGGCCACGTCAAGTATGAGGCGCAATGCTCATGAACGAGTCGTTGAAGCCAAAACTGTCATATCCATCCCCGCCAACGACTTCCAGTACCTCTGATCCCTCCGGTCTACCTCCGCTCCTTCTTCACTAACCTCGGAGCCCCCATATTCCGCAATCCCCTCGGTACTCCTCGATGGTCACCACCCCCTCCTTTCAATTTATTACCTATGCCTCCCTAAGTATGGAGCCCTGAAGACTTCCGGACAGCTCCGACGTCCGCTAGCGCACCCCCACCTCCGCTGGGCAATACACTTGCCTGCCCTGCAGAGCCCACCTTCGGGCCTATCCCTCCTTTCCGTTTCTGGGTTATCGCCTGCCTTTCTGTTAACCCCGTGACCCGACTCGTTGGTAATATTCAGTTGGCTAATGTTAACCCCGTTAGTCCCACTCCGTTCGGCTCCACCATTTGCGGACCCATCTTCGCTGTAACCATATATATATCCAACTTGTACATAGGTTACACTTCAGTAATAAAATCGACTAGAGTTACCCCCCTTCAGTTCTGGTTGCCAGTTAGTAAGTTAGGGCACGGACGTGTTACTAGGCACAGCGCTCTTGGCATAAGTCACTGAGGCCGAAGCCCTCCGCCATGGAGACTTTCCTTCATCTCAAACCTGGTCTCTGACAGAAACCCCTTTTCGCCGTGATTGTCATCCCTGCCCTTGACGGGCTGTTACGCTGGAGCAGTGGACCTTAACGGCCACTGATGGCGAGTCATGGTAACATTTTCCCATGCCCTGACAGTATTTTCGAACTCCCCTCGCTCTTGATGTTAAACAATGTCTTGCAAACCCAGAACCCGTTCTCAGACCTGCCAACCAGTGGCTGGTACTTCCGCATCACCATACACGCAGTACACCTCATGCATATTATTTGATAGGGAAGAGTCAGACGAACCGTTATTCGAGAGCTTCACGGCAGACCGGGCAGACTTACAGTCCTCAATGCCGGTGAAACACCATCGATATTGCTGGCAACGAATGCCAAGCGAAGTTGACAGCGATTCACTTGGTAATGAGGCCGAGTCAACGGCCCAGATACCAATCGAGCCGGTGCCAGAACCTGAACCAGAGCCCGAGCCAGCACCACAAGAGGAGCTACCCACTGATCCACCGGTTACGGTCGATGAGATCGAAGAGATCGATATTGACCAAGCAGAGCAAGCCCTGCCGAAGGGACGTATGGCCTTCATACTCACCAAGGCAATCAGCGACCTTGCTCGAACCACTCATGACATCCGCCAGATGATTCCGCCGCTGGCACCACCCCCAGCTCCTCCACCGCTGCCTCGACCTGAACTGGCCCGTAAGGTCCGTGAACCTGAACCATTCGATGGCTCTGACCGTAACAAACTCCGTACGTTCTTCGTCCAATGTGAAGTAAACTTTATGACCCGTGCCCGAGCCTTCCCGACCGAGGCTGACAAAGTCCTATTCGCTGTCTCGTACTTGAAGGGGGTGGCACTGGACTGGTTTGAGCCCGATATCCTTCGCGGCCACTGGCCCGGTTGAGAACCACGGTGGATGAACGACTGGACAAGGTTTGTGGGAGAACTCGAACGTAACTTCGGCCCGTGCGACCCTGTCGGCAAAGCTGAAGAGCGTTTGTTCAACCTAACAATGAAGGATGGACAAACCATCGGGAAGTACGTCACCGAGTTCAACCGCTACACGGGTAAGTTGGACAACTGGGGTGAAGGAGCCCTCTGCACCCTGTTCTACCACGGTCTGCCTGATCGCATCAAAGATGAAATCACTCGGTTTGGTAAGCCAACGTCATTATATGACCTATGGGACCTCACCGATGAAATCGATACACGCTACTGGGAATGAAAGACCCAGACCGATCAGTGAGAGTCGGCAATGTAGGTTGAAAACTTTCACCCCCACGTGACCTGTTTTCTGCCGGAATTATGGCGAGTGTCTTGATGTTTCAACACATGGCCCAAAACTCATCTGATCTCTTGATCATTGTCATTAGTGACAAGCTATGGTCCTCGGGCATTCAGGACGCTAATTATTTTGTAAGTTACTCCATGGATTTGCACCGATCGGCCATTATCATTCATTTGCCACACCCCGCACCATTCCCCGCATTCTTCTGCATCCAATTGCTAGTGCCAGTTCCCTAACCTTGTCAGCTTTTCTTGGCATATGGCTGCTGAGAGGAACCAGAGGATCCTGGAGCCTGTATGCATTCAACTGCGGCCCCAGCTGTGCAACAGTGGTCTTCGGGTTCCTTGCCCATTCTACATCATCTGTCAACTCAACAGCCTTCAATTCCTCGAGTTTGGTAGCCTCCTTGGCTTCCTTCATCTCCCTTTTCCTTCGATTCTTCGCGGCCTTCGCAATTCCGGCATCTGCAAGTAATGCCCTTCGAGCCTTCTCTGCCCCCAATGCACTAATCCGTCGTCCTGCTGCCCGCAGCATTTTCTGTTGTACCGGTGAGAGCCTAGTTGAAATGAATTTGTCAACGTCATTGTGATGGATCATCATCTCTGCGTTAAGGGTGTCCAAAGTCTTTGTTGGATTTCGTGTCAATGTGCGCCGCATCTCCCCCAGAAGGCCCTCATTTATGTCATTGGTCGTAGGCATGAAGGAAAGTTCCTTCTCTTCTGGACTCATCATGTCGATCTCTGACCCTTTTGAAAGTTCAGTAGAAAACCGCATCAAGGAGTCGAGTGCGCGCTTGTTAAATGAAATGAACGCATCGCAGAGGTCAGGGAGGCTTGGGGAAAGATCTTGAATAGCCTGAATTGTATCAGGTCTAATCCATTGGCTCTGCTTATCAAGGTGAGCAGTATTTGGCTGAGCATCTTTGCCTAGCACTAGGTCGGGATTTGCTACATCAGCAAACCTGGATGCGGAGGCCTGAGAGCTCATAGAGCTCTCAGAGCTCTCAGAGCTCTCAGAGCTTCAGTACTTTGAAATTGCAGGTCCCCTTCTCTGAGAGCTCCAAAAAGTAGTCAAAGCTCTGAAAGTAGTCAAAGCTCTGAGAGCTCATAGAGCTATATTTGCACACAGGGGACTATTATCTATATGAGCTCCCTGAGTGTTTAATTTACCCGATATCAAAATTAAAATTTAAAAGCATTGACTATGGCATCATGTGACTAGCCATAGCCAACTCCAGGGACTGAACAAACTCAGCTTCACTTTCAGCACCAATGCGGCACCAGACACCAAGGGTATGTAGCCCAATCACTATATAGACCAAATTTAGGGATATAAATGCAGTTAATCTGAAATTACTTAGGGAAAATGCGGGAAAATGAGTGGGGGGGAAATGGGGGGGAAAATGAGGGGAAAATTGAGGGGGGGAATGGGGGGGAATTGGGGGGGAATTGGGAGGGGGAATGAGGGAAAAATTAAAGGGGGAAATGGGGGGAAAATGAGGGGGGAAATGGGGAAATTTGGAGGGGGGAATGGGGTGACATTTGGAGGGGGAAATGAGGAGGGAATTGGGGGGAATGAGGGAGGAAATTGAGGGGGGAAGTGGGGGGAAAATGGAGGGGGGGAATGGGGTGAAATTTGGAGGGGGGAATGAGGGGGGGAATGGGGTGAAATTTGGAGGGGGGAATGAGGGGGAATGAGGGGGAAAATGGGGGAGGAAATGGAGGGGGGAAATGGGGGGGAATGAGGGGAAATTTGGAGGGGAGGATGGGGGGAATGGGGGGAAAATTGAGGAGGGAATTGAGGGGGAAATTGAGGGGGAATGGGGGGGAATGAGGGGAAATTTGAAGGGAAATTGGGAGGGAATGGGGGGGGGGAATGAGGGGAAATTTGGAGGGGGGAATGGGGGAGAAATGGGGGGGAAATTGAGGTGGGAATTGGGGGGGGAATGAGGGGAAAATCGAAGGGGGGGATGGGGGGAAAATTGAAGGGGGGGATGAAGGGGAAAATGGGAGGAAAATGAGGGGGAACTGGGGGGTTTCTAAAAACTTGAAAAAAAGTCAGGGAAAATTAAGGAAAATTCAGAAAATGGGGGACTTTCTAAAAAAGGAGAATGTCCAAAAAATCAGGGGGAAAATCAGAAATTTTGGGATAAGTTAGGGAGAGATATTTCAGGAAATTAGGAATAATTGGAAAAAAAATTAATTCACTTTTTTGATAATTCAATGTGCATTGGAAAGTGCCAAAGTGGGGCAATGTAGCAATGTATGTTTCAGTGTTAGAAAAGTCTCCCACCATGTTTTGGTGAGTGTCAGGGCACAGCCCCTCACTATTCCACAATCCCGCATGCATGCAGACCCATGGGAAAGTTCTGGGTAAGTTACTCACCCAGAAACCATCACAGCCACAACTGTGGGAACTTTCTGGGTGAGCAGCTCGTTCCCACGGGGGGGTGCCATTTATGGGGAGTCAACAAAGAGCTGAAAACTGTAAAGTTCCTGGCTCCCATTTGTAGAGGAGGTTGAGAAGGTTTAGCCCCCTCAGTGAGTTTGAGGATCTCAGACTGGGACTAGATACCCCAGCGACTAGGAGGATCCCTGGGCCCGTCACAGAACAAGGGCTGGGCCCTGACAGTGAGCCAAATAACCATGGCTTTTTGACCATGGGAAATTTGGTGTCAAAGTGTCACGACCCGGCAATTCCCACGGTCAGGTGATCACTCCCCACACCTTCTCCCTCCCCCGCTTCGACCCCGTCAACCCCGCTACCTGCCTGATGCCGCCTGAACAAGCCCGTCACCCTTCCCCATCACCACTACCTGTTTCCACGGCCCGTCACAGGCCTACGAGTCTTTCTTTATCATGCTTGTTTTTCTTGACGGCCGTACACGGCCATCCTTCTCCCACACTCTTTGTTTGTTTTCGTTTCTTCTTAACCCTGCCCGCAATCTCCGTGAGATCTGGCAACTTAATTCCATTCATTCCGTTATACTTAAATACCGGTTGTACACTACCTCGTACTGCAGTTCAAAAATCAACTAGGGTTACCCCCCGCACTCTCTGTCTGACCCAGTCGCACCTCCTGCCGCCTGAAATATCGGGGCCACGTCAAGTACGAGGCGCAACGCTCACGAACGAGTCATTGAAGCCGAAACCCCTTTCCGCCGCGATTGTCATCCCGCCCTTGACGGGCTGTTACGCTGAAGCAGCGGACCTTAACGGTCCCGACAGCGAGTCACGGTAACGTATTCCCATGCCCTGACACAAAGGCTTGGATGATATCTGAAGAATACATCAGCTTTTTGTTTGCTTTATTTTCAATTTACTTCATTTGGAACACTTTGTTAAAACTGATTTATACCCTACATAACATGCATGGTTACATTGCCACACTTTGGTGCTTTCCAATTCACATAGAATTATCAAAATTGGTTGAGTTTTGAGCAAGAAATGAGATGAAAGATAAAGTGCAAATTTTTGAATTTCAGAGTTTTCCTCAAATTTTGTAAATAGCAATAAAAAATAAGGTGCTGATTTTAGTAAACACAAAAGGTATGTGAGCTCTATGAGCCCACTGAGTTCATAGAGCTCATAGAGCTCATAGAGCTTTCAGAGCAATGACAATGGCCATTTTACACACATATATATCCATATTATCTTTGCACTACTGGTGCCAAAATAACTAAGCAGATTTCATGGAGATATGAAGACCATCCATGATTTAAAACAAAAAGCTCTATGAGCTCTATGAGCTCAGTGAGCTCATAGAGCTCATAGAGTGTTTCAAGTAATGATGCTGGCCATGGAATATGCATTTCCAAAAATGTATATACATATTATCTTTGCACTTCTGCATCCTTAGGAGAATAAAATCATTCAAACATTTAATTTTCTCCACCCAATGTGTAGAGGGTGCACAGCAAAAAGACTCAATTTGCTCACAGAGCTCTGAGAGCTCTGAGAGCTCGAGCTCCCTACCAAGTTTGCTGATGTATGATGGACTGCATGAAGGTAAAGACCTCTTCGTGCCAACCTCCCTCATCTAGCATATTGATCTCCGCTGGCCCTCCCCTCCTAGCATGTTCCACATATGGACAAGATATGGAGAGGTAGAACAAGGACATAACTGCAAGCTCGGTAAGTGTAGGAATATCTTTGAGTGCATCATAGAGATTTGACTCAATGTTGGTGAATTCTTGTTTTTCTTTTGAGTCCCTGACGTATTCAAGGAAGGCAATGTACAATGGCACTCTGGCAATTAACTCGCATGCCGCTTCCCCATGTGAACCATACCGAGTATTGGAGACATCGGGAAAGGGGGGACATGATTTCTTGAGCATCTTTTCCATAAAATGGCGATAGACATTGTGATATCCTTTTTTGTCATCACGATGGTTTAGCAGGAGGCCCGCAAGAGTTGTAACTTTTACTCCCCCACCATCGTGCCCGGAGGATAGCTTTGGTTTGGTGTCCATAGGTACTGATGCTTTGTCTTTGTTGAGAAGTGGCCGGGGTGGGATGAGTTTATTGTCTGCCCAGAAATCATTAAGGGCAGCACAACCAGCTTTGAATACGTTGAGGTCTTTGTGCATTGAGCAACCAACCCAGACAAAATTGAAAATTTTGCGGCACTCCTCCTCTGTTAGCATTGCCGATGCTTCGGTACCAAGCTGGTGAATTGACTGAAGCTTAGCTGTGGCAAGAATATCTTCCCTCTGAGTCTCCGAGAGAGCTAGCCAAGCACTATCACCCCCTGCTGCCGCTATGGCAGCCATCTCATCCCTCACACAGATGAGGTTCTGCTCAGCTTCCGGAAGGTCCATCCATGAATTGCAGCCTAGTTTCTGAATGCAGTGTTCTGTCTTCTTTGCCTTTAGTAGTCGGGCCTTTTTCTTTTGGTCCTCCGCGTGATCTGAATTGATACCTCTAAGTTTCACATAAACTGAGGATATATCACTGAGATTCTTGGACTTGTGCTGGGCTTCTGTCTCCAGAATATCCCGGACCACGTCATCAAATCCCTGCACCTGTGCTTCACTGGTGTGGGATGTTGCTATTTGCATGGCAACAAATCGGGTTTTTCGAACTTGAGGGGTGGCATCAGCACCCGGCTTCTCGCAATTATAGTCCGGGACTTTCATCATGATGCAAGTTGACTCATATTGTGTTTTCTTGTGAGAAGTACCATCACCACTTGTAGTAAATGCTGTCGAAATTTATTATCCAATGCCACTTAAAAATGCTCATATTTTACGAACCTTCAGTGGCATTTAGCTCTGATGCTAGCTGGAGTTTCCCCGCTTCAAGGGCCTCCAGGACAATTCTTTGTACACTGCGAGGACTCGGAGGTTTCTTGAGTGGTCGTCCAAGCATTTTTGAGACTTCATAAACTGCTTTCCCAACACTCCGAAGGGGAATTCCATCTCGGACCAAGCAACGCATCAAGGAGCGTGCTTCAGGAGAGAATGCACCATTTGAGATCAATGGTGAATGGGACATGTTCTTTGCATATCTGTTCATCTTGGATCTCCACTCTTTCTGGTGGTGAAGGGACCGGGTCAGATCCTTGACCTTTCTTCGCAGTTTTGATATTGTATTTGACTGTTTTGTGTTTGTCTTTTTGGCATCTCAGGCAGCAGAATGAGCAATTGTGGTCTCCTTTGTTTGGATTTTGAGCTGGGCTTTGGTTTCTATACATTCCTTTTGTAATGTAATATTCTTCTTTGCTGCGCGCTTTGTCTTTTTGTTTTGGTTCCATATTTGACGTTGTAGATTGTGTTTTTCATCATTCATCCCCTTGAGAACTGATTTATATGTTGAGACTTTCTGTCTCAGTGTGCGAGTTAATTTTTGCTCAGCCTCGGAATATGACTTGATTGATTTCTTTCCATTATTGTGCACGGTGATATTGACTGTTGATGCCCTTTTCTGATTGAGAGAGCAGCCTTTCCTTCTAACTTGATTCCGCTGTGGACCCATGCTAGATAACCTTTGTATTAACACTTATCCCAACCTCCTCTGTGGGCTGTGAATGCATTTCTGGTGCGAAAAGGGCCTACCTCAAACGCTCACTCGGCTTCGGCAACTTCCGCATGCCCGCGGTGATCCCAAATCTTTGAAGCAAAAATTCTCTTTCATCTCATAGTCTCAAGTCCCTGCAGCTGAATTAAAAGTCTATTCTGTTGACCCTGCCTAGGTATTGGTAGGTTTCGATTTTCAAATTAACACCATCTTTAGTGTTTTTTCAAGTGATTCCCACCCATATCTGAACAATGAAGCACATTCAAAAAAAAAAAAAACCTGAGGTGCACTAATATGGGTCACTATGGACACCATTCCATGTTTGTTAGGGTCTTATGTTCATTGTGGACAGAGGAAAACATCCCGCCATTGTTGGGATAGTTAGCACAGCCACAAAACCGTGGGCAGTCACAACCTCAGTTGCCGACCCTCACGATCAGCGTAATAAACCCGCCTCCGACACCCACGATAAAGGCTCCCAGAAACCACACCCTGCCAAATCCCACCGATCCACCGCACCTTCCCCCACCACACCATCCACATCCACCACCAATAAACCAAAGGACAAGCACCCTGATGGTAAGCCTAAATCTGACCTCGCTGCAAAACTCGGGAAAGATGGCAGGCTGACCAAGGAAGAGCGTCAACGGCGCTTTGACAATAACTTGTGCATGTTCTGTGGTAAGCGGGACATGTAGCTGAAGAGTGCTACAAGGCTGGGTCAAGTGCAGCCAAGGCCAGAGCAGCCAAAGTCGCCACACCAGAACCGGCCACGACACCAGAGCCGGAGTCAGACTCATCATCTGACGCAAAAAAACTAACCGGCAACCCTCTGATGCCATACGATCAGAGGGTTGTACTCAACCCCTTCATGCGAAGAGGGAGGTACGCTTGAACGCGTCCGCCCTATTGGACCCAATTCTCTTTCCTTCTCTGTTTCTTTCGGTTCCGGTGATGGTCGGTTTCCCGCTTCAAGGGGGAATGCCCCAGCTCTCCTTTGTCTTCCAATTCCGGGGCCTCTGTCCCCCGTTCAAAAATGTTTTCCGCTAATGGACCACCCTCATTTTCTCTTACCAACTGTGATCCCTCTTTTGTTTTTCCCACTCTAATTGATTCAGGTTCTTCCAATTGTTTTATTGATACTAAGCTTGTTAATAAACACAATTTACAGACCTACTCCATACCCGTGATGCAGCTCCGCTTGTTCGACAGCATGACAAATCACATGATAACGCACGCCGTTGATCTCCCTGTCCACTTTGCTACCGGCGATGTTACCCCGACAACATTCTATGTCACCCCATTGGATGGCTCTTGTGCTATCGTCCTGGGACACAACTGGCTTGCCCACTACAATCCGTTGATTGATTGGGCAAAGAGCAGTATATCTTTCCAGATGTCTGAACAACCCAGGCCAACCCCCCAGAGCTCTCCTGTAACCCCGCCGGATGTAGTCCCTCCAGCAGACACACTGGCCACTGCGCCAACACACCGCGTAACCCTGACTGCCAGGCCCCTTCCATCGAGTTTGTTAGCCCAGCAGCGTTTGCCTGGGCCGCAAAACTCGATGGCTCCATAACTTTCAGCCTGAGCATCCTGTCTCGAGCAAGCGAGCTGCGTGCAACTGCAACCTCCAAGCCTGCCGACCTCAACGCCGTACCAAAGGCCTATCACGAATACGCCGATGTGTTTAGTAAAAGCAAGGCTAACACTCTGGCACCACATCGTGAATTCGACCTGAGGATCAAGCTAGAGGAAGGTACGCACCCCCCGTTGGGAACCTTGTACTCCCTATCCCCAACCGAGCTTGAGGCCCTTCGAGCGTTTCTTGACGAGCACCTAGCTACCGGCTTTATTAGGCCATCTTCATCAGCGCACACCATGCCGGTGCTCTTTGTCTGCAAAAAGGACGGTTCACTCCGCCTTTGTGTAGACTTTAGGGGCCTCAACCGGATAACCAAGAAGGATAGATACCCGCTGCCATGTATAGCAGACCTACTGGACGCCCTGAGCCAAGCCAAAATTTACACCAAGCTCGATCTGCGGCACGCATACCATCTTGTGCGTATCGCCGCAGGTGATGAATGGAAGACCTCCTTCCACACCCGCTATGGCTCCTATGAATGGCTAGTCATGCCATTCGGTCTCACCAACGTGCCTGCAGCGTTCCAGCGGTTTGTCAATTCCATCTTTGCCGACCTCCTTGACGTCTGTGTTGTCATCTACCTAGATGACATTCTCATATACTCAGAAGACGAGGCCTCCCACGAGGAGCACGTCCGAGAAGTCCTCCACTGGTTACGACAACACGGCCTCTTTGCAAACCCGAAGAAGTGCGAATTCCACACAGACACCACGGAATACCTCGGGTACGTCCTTTCCCCCAACGGGCTAACCATGTCCGCGGAAAAGGTTAAGGCCATCCAAGATTGGCCCGAACCCCATAAGGTAAAGGACATCCAGTCCTTCCTAGGATTCACTAATTTCTATCGGCGTTTTATCCATGAATATTCCGATATTGTGGTACCGCTGACCCGGCTCACCTGCAAGGGAGTCCCCTGGGTGTTCTCTGACGACTGCCATGCGGCATTCCAACACCTAAAGCAGGCCTTTACCTCTGCCCCCATCCTAACCCATTGGGTCCCAACACGCTGATTATCATCGAGACAGACGCCTCTGATTATGCAATATCAGGCATCATCTCCATCCGCTGCCTGGATGATGAGATACGCCCTGTTGCTTTTCGGTCAAGGACGCTGATGGCGCCGGAACTCAATTATGACACCCACGATAAGGAGCTTCTAGCCATCTATGAAGCCTTTCGAGGATGGCAGCACTACTTAGAGGGCTCGGGAACACCCATCGACGTGGTCACCAACCACAAAAACCTGGAATATTTTTGCACCATGAAACTCTTGACCGCTGTCAGGCATGGTGGTCAGAGTTCTTATCCCAATTCAACATGGTGGTCCGTTTCCACCCGGGAAAATTGGGCACGAAACCGGATGTGTTGACTAGACGGTGGGACGTCTACCCCAAAGAGGGGGATAGGGACTACGCTCGCATTAACCCTCAAAACTTCAGACCGGTGTTCACGCAGGAGCAGCTCGCATCCTCCCTAAGAGCTACATACCTCGCCGAACCCATCCTCCATGCAAGTTCCCTCATCGACGTCAACGCTATCCATAAGGACATTATCACTGCCCTTCCCCATGACCCCGCCGTTGCGGACTATCTCACCACCGCAATACCAGAGGATTCCCACTGGTCTAGGGATGCAGATGGCCTCATAAGGCTAGACAACCGGATCTACGTCCCAGATGCCAACGACCTCAGGCTCCGCATGCTGAGATACAAGCATGACCACCCACTCTCTGGCACTTTGGACGGAACCGTACCTTGGATCTTGTCCGCCGGGAGTATACTTGGCCGGGTGTGTGCACCTTCGTTAAAGACTATGTGTCTTCTTGCACCGCTTGTGCCTGCGCCAAAACTCCCCACTGAGGGCATGGCCTAACCGGCTACCCTGACCCCCTATGCCGGAAGGGAGTTGCCATAAGACAATCCAGAGAGATCTGAAGAATGCAGGTAATCTCGCTTAGCTCCTGCTTCCTATCTTCCATCCACATGTCACCCCTTTCCCACACCTTGCTTACAATTACCTGAATGTATTAGCTATCTTTTCATGTCGTCATTCTATCAGCAGTTTCTTATCTCATTTGTAGCTGCGCCCTAGTGGATAGCAGTATCCATGTATATAACCCCTATCTCCGCTGAAGGTGGCACTCCAGCATTAACAATGACTAGGTTTCTCAGGAACACCTCTATTGTTGTGAACTGACATGCAGCCAATAGTGGCCTGCAACAGCAAACCCACATGACCCTCAGTGCCGACCCTGGACCTGTATCTAACTGTCAGGGGATGAACCCTGGGTCCCCATGACCCCTCTCTGCAGTCCACAGTCTAACCTGTAACAGCCCAATCCCAGGGCACAGAACTACTGTGGGTAAGAAAGTGAGAAGATGCCATATCCCAGAATCCCAACCCCGCACTCTCCCACCCCACTACACCTTCCTAACAACCTCATCATCCCCTACACCATACCTCCCTACTTCCCAACGTCCTCCATCCCAACTGTATCAGCTCTGGCCTGGACTTTGGCACATTTGTTCCTCCGCCACCTCCATCCCAGAAGCTCAGTCCTGAGTTGGAACATTTGGAACCTCCAGTTCGCTCCGACCAACTGACTGACCAACTGACCGACCCCCAACATCTTGTTATATACTTTTAAACCCTTCCTCTTTCCATTTCATTTAGTGGAGTCACCCAACATTTCTCAGATATGTAACTCCGGCTTCGGAGCTACCTGTATCCTCCAGTGACCCTGCTCTCATCATCTTAATTAGTCATCTTCCACTTATAGTACAACTGATGTCTTCTTTCAATTCAATCAACTAACTTCCCCTTACCCATTTCTCATTCCCATTTATTCTCCAGCCTTCTACTCTGCCCTCCTTGACCCGACACCTTGGTTCCCCGTTAAAAATATTGTTCGGAACCTTTTGGTACCTTTTGGTATCACTCGGACTTTGGCTAAAGTCCTTCTCCTCCTCCCTCTATATATACCTGTAGATTAGAACTCCTTGTACCTCAGTTCCAATCTTGACTAAAACTTACCCCAAAGTTCCCCTATGAGTGATTTGTGTTCCCCTCTTACAAGATACCCCAGACATCTGAAATGAAGACTAACTGAGATGTAATGGAGGCACAGTGCTCCCTCCAAGTTGCTGAGGCCACATCCTTCTTAGAGCCTCTTGTAACACCCAGCAGACCCAGGCTTCCTGGAGAAGCTCTGGTTCACTACCAGAGCTCTTGGAACCCCTCTAGTTGAGCCCCATCTGCATCCGGATCGTTGCAGTTTTGACAGAAGAAGGTTAACTTCTCACTTTCCCACAGTGGCCACAATATGGCAAAAACTTCCGGAGATATCCGGAAGTCACATGAGAGATGGGAACCGGGCCTGGAGCATGCAGGGTGGAGCACACATGTGGGTCCGGATGCAGGTCCGGGTCCGAGCTAGTCAGGGTGTGTGCCCTGACACTAACACAAATATGGCAACCCACTTCAGCAGTTCACTTGCAGTCCAGATGTAATATAGAAAGAAATATAACTAAATACACATGACACTCCAGTGCCCATATTTATACATTCCAGGCTCTTCTATGCTGTCAGAACTGTGCGAAGCTTCGCCAATGGTAGCTGTAGGCGACCGAACGTTGGCTGCTAGTGATACAGGCGTCCTACCTGCAACTGAGCTTTAGCAAGGAATAACCTCACCGATCTCGAGGTCAAGGCTACTTAGGTGAGCGGGCCAGGATTTCGGCTTCAACGATTCAGGGAGGAGCGTTGCGCCTCGTTCTCAATGCAGTCCCAATACTTCAGAAGGTGGAGGTCTTATGGGGAACAGATGTAAGCTTAGGGAGAAATCCTAGTTGATTTCGAACTACAGTACAAGCAATAGTTACAAGCTGTATATAAGTGCTAGGAACTGAATAGAGAATAAGTTGCCAGATCTCACGGAGATTGCGGGCAGAGAAAAGAAGAAGGAAAACAAACAAGAAGCACGTGTTCAAGACAGTGAAGGTCAAACATGACCTTCGCCGCAAGATAACAGGGTGCGGTGAAACATGGGACAAAAGGTCATGGCACTCTGCACCGCTAGGTCGTTCAACAACAATTAGTAGAGGGGTTGTGGAGAAGTTGCGGGAAGTGGTTGGACAGCAATGGGCAGCGAGCAGAGTATGTGGGGAGTGTTTGGGCATGGGAAAAGGTCGGGGAGGAGGTCGTCTGACTCCAGGAATGCCAGGTTGTGACATATGCCCAGGGCTTACACAGGCACCTAGTAACCTGTAGAATATTCCCAGTTCAGTCTAATCATGTGACTTGTATTCCAACATTCCTTCTCATAACATACACTCTTCACTGATTTCTCACTGTACATAACTTAATCTAAAATGTCATCTGAAAATAGGTTTTGCCCTCTCTCATGAACCCCCCTGTACCCTGTGTTTGGCATTTCCCAAAATGATGTTGGAGTTACAATGACACATGACTCACTAACCAAACTCACATGATCTTACATTTTGTTTCTGTTGTATTGATGCTGTGACTACATTGTATATAGGTAATTGTTTTGGGCTATTTTCCTTTTCCCCTCAGTTCTTCATTTATGGAGACTGAGGTCAGTATGATTGGTTTTAGTTACTAGTTACATTACTTACTCTGTATTATAGCTTCCGCATTAGCCCTCCTATTAAATGACACCCCTTGTCCTCCTATATTCTGCCCACACACAATTTTGGTAACAGTGTACAATATCCATTCAAACTTGAATAGAGTATTTTGTTTGTTGCTACACAAATATGGAGGCCATTTGCGATGTCATACAATGTGTAATGACATTTGGTACACTTGTTGTAACAGTGAGCCAAAGCATTGTAATTTATTGAGATGCATTGCAACACGTTGCAACGCATGTCACGTGATGCAGCGGATCTGCAACTTTTCCGACAAAATTGGGTAACTGTCATATCCATCCCTGGCCATCGACTTCCGGTCCCTCCGTTCCCTCCAGTCTAACTCCGCTCCTTCTTCACTAACCTCGGAGCTCCCATATTCCACAATCCTCTCGGTACCCCTCAATGGTCACCACCCCCTCATTTCAATTTATTACCTATGCCTCCCTAAGTATGGAGCCCCGAAGACTTCCGGACAGCTCCGACGTCCGCTAGCGCACTCCCGCCTCCGCTGGGCAATACAATCGCCTGCCCTGCAGAGCCCACCTTCGGGCCTATCCCCCCTTTCCGTTTCTGGGTTATCGCCTGCCTTTCCGCTAACCCTGCGACCCGACTCATCGGTAATATTCAGTCGGCTAATGTTTAACCCCGTTAGCTCCGCTCCGTTCGGCTCTGCCAGTTGCGGACCCGTCTTCGCTGTAACCATATATATATCCCACTTGTACATAGGTTACACTCCAGTAATAAAATCAACTAGAGTTACCCCCCTTAGGTTCTGATTGCCAGTCAGTAAGTTAGGGCACGGACGTGTCACTAGGCACAGCGCTCTTGGCAGAAGTCGCTGAGGCCAAAGCCCTCCGCTACGGAGACACTCCCTCGTCTCGAATCCGGTCTCTGACAGTAACTGTCACCCGCATATTCCACCGCTTCCTCTGTATCTCCATCAATTCTCCCCCGATCCGGACGAATTTGGTATCGTTGGAAAGCCCTTGTCAACACAAGTCGAATAATGTTACGAGTGATGCATTTGGTTCAGCGGTTGTTCCGATCGCCATGGTTCTTTATTTCCTTAACAACATCAATATTTCTTTGATATTGCTTTTTTCTTAAGTGTTCCTTGTGGATCTGTTGCCGTCCTAAACCTGTCGGATCATTCGGATTTCCACATATTTCTTTCATATTTATAGTTACCCTCTTTCCTGTATTTTACAAAAAAAGGACTCCCCCAACAGAGAGGTGCTCCCAACAAGAACATGAAGTTCTAGCAGACGTTACCAGCGCCCAGAGCGGCAAATACGAAGCCAAAGAGGCTCAAGATATAGTGCAGGGACAGAGTTCCCATCAGTTTGATTTCTAGTGAGTTTTACGAGTTTTATCATTTTTTTATCACATCGCACCCGGACCATTTCTCCCCCCCTTCCTCATCATCCGAACCTCCCCTAAGCATTCCCAACACTTGGTCCCCTCTCTTTCTCGTTAGGGTGGTAGATCCCTTGCCCCCTTACAACGTTGTAACAGGGATTTGCCGGTGTACCCTAAATGAGCCAAATCCCGTGATTCTACCACCCTCAGCAAGCACCTCACATCCATCACATGTAGCCTATATCCCCTCACACTCCTTACACACTTTCCTATTTTTCCTTATTTTTCTGATTCCATTTCCGGTGTCTAGAGCCCGATGTTTCTGTCAGGGCACACACCCTGACTAGCCCGGACCCAGACCCGCATCCGGACCCGCTTCCACCCACCGCGCTTCCCGCATGTGCACATGCTCCGCACGCCGCATGCTCCGGACCCGCTTCATGTGACTTCCGGGTATCCCCGGAAGTTTTGCTGATATTGTGGCCACTGTGGGAAGATGAGAAGTTAGCTTCCTTCTCATCTCCTTACCCACAGTACAGTTGTTGCCCTGGATAGGACTGTTCATAGGTCAGGCTGTGGACCATAGGGGAGGGTCATGGGGACCTGGGAGTCATCCCCTGACAGTTTCCACTTCCTTACCATCATGTGATGCTCTTTCCTTATTTGTTTTATCAGACTCTTCCAGGACCCGCTGTATAGTTTGGTAGAGAGTATCAGCACCACACTCTAGAGGACCAATATACCACCATTGACCTGACCCTCAGTGAGATTCCTATCCCCCCTCCTTCCTGTTTCGAGTCTAGTTGGATAGACCCTGTCATATCCATACAATCCCGACCTCCGCTCCGGGCTCCCAGAACTCTGAACCTTACTTCCCTTCCGTCACCTCCTCCTTGCCGACTCCCAAGAGGTTATCCCACCTCCGGCTCTGACACCACCTTCGGTCCGACTCCGGGACATTCCGGGTCCGACCCCAACCTCAACACCTTCCAGACGAGTACGCAAAACCTATGCTCCTGACTCCGGACCTCCACTCCGGAATCCCGTTCGCGTCTCTGTCTCCGGAACCTCCAGTCTTAGCTCCGACCTCGGACTTTGACCCCACCTCCGCTTATACCCATTGTATTGGTTAGCTCATTCCATTTAATTACGTTTGCCAATATTCCAGAGTTCAACTTCCAAGTTCGGACTTTCCGGACTTACCTCGGACCTTGCAACTATTGCATTGTCCTATTCAATTCCGCTATTCTCCCTCATTCCTATTTGGGCTGCTGCTTCCTTTCTATTCAGTCAGCTAGCCATTCCCCACTCCCAACCTCCTTCCTTCCTCCTTGGGCCTTGGCCCTTAATTCCTCCTTTGAGAAACACCATTGAGTCAAACCCTTGACCCTCGGTGTTGTTCCTCTTTCCATCTCCCTTTGTCTCCTTTCGTCCTACCCTTGCTCCTTCTGATTCCGGACCCCTCCTTATATACAATGTACATAGTAACTTGTAACCTCAGTCCGAAATCGACCTGAAATGCCCCCTAGAGACTTCCTGCTCACCTACTGTGAAATTAAGGACCAAATGGACAAACAGCAATGGCACAGCGCTCCGCTTGAGTCGCTGAGGCCAAGGTCCCTCCACGCTAAGTCTCCGATTCCACTCCGGAGTCGTCCGTTTCCGCCCGGTTCTAACAGACCCGTTACAACGTCCCATATTTTGGGCACACGGACCTGCAGCCACCAGAGATTTTCCTTTATTCCTTTCTTGTCTTTCTTGTAGATTGACATCACTGTAGGCTTAAAAGCCACTGGACGCAACCTCTTTTGTTTCCCTCAGTTCTACTTTTGTGAACTGAGGTGAGGTCTACCTTTCTTGCGTGACTACTCTTACTAAAGACTGTTGTGTATTCTACTTAGCGCTAATCCTACACTAGGTACACTAATATCATTCTAGTTCTACTTTCGTGAACTGAGCGCTAATCCTACACTAGTTCTCTCACATTTTGGTCAGTTTTCCTTGAATTTTTCGAGGATATATCCTCTTTCCATCTGGGTTTGGGCTCTTCAGCCTTCTTTCCTGATGGGAGAGCTCTACTGCAGCCCATGGTTGCCATGGTGGTTGTTCGGGTATAATATCCTGATATGTAGGCTGAAGACATCTTCAGCCCGTCAATTATCTTGTCTACGTGAGATATTGCTTTTTGTTAGAACTGGGCGAGGGCAGACAATTCCGGAGGGGAACCAGAGACTTAGCAAGGAGGGACCTTGGCCTCAGCAACTCATGTGGAGCGCTGTGCCATTGCTGTTTGTCCATTTGGTCCTTAATTTCAGAGGCAGTGAGCAGGAAGTCTCTAGGGGGCATTTCAGGTCAATTTTAGACTGAAGGTCCAAAACGAGTATGTACAAGCGCCTGTATATAATAGGGAGACAAAAGCACAAGGGAAACAAAGGGGGTCCGAATCGGAACAAAGGCATCCAAACAGGAACAAAGGGATGACAGAAGCAGAGTGGTACCGAAGGTCATAGGTCAGAACCTGAGGTACATCTGAAAGGAGATAGGGAGGGCGAAGCCCAGAGGGGCAGGAGGGTGAGGTGAAGTGGGAATGATGACTAACTGGCTAGAATGGAGAGAAGCAGCAGTCCAAATAAGGATGAGGGGAAAATGCGAAAGATACATTACAAACGGCAAAAGTGCCGAGTATGATCCATGGAGCTCGGAGGTTATGGAGGTGGGGTTGAAAGTCCAAGGAATATTGGCAATGGTGTTTACATAGTATGAGGTCACCAATGCAATGGACTTAAGCCAAGGTGGAGTCAAAGTCCGAGGTCGGAACTATGATGGAATCTCGGAGCGAAGGTACGAGCGGTGTCCAAGTACAGGGTAAGGGACAGCGGTGGAAGATTGTAACTTGGTGGAGGTTTGGCAGAAGAGGGTCAGAGGGAGGAGAGAGAAGGGAGGAGTGGGGTGAGGAGTGGAGGAGAGGGAAGGTGTCAGGTCCGAAGGTGAGGATCAGAGCAGACAGAAGTAAGGTAGGAGAGTGACAGAAGGGTGGAGGTGTCGTGAGGAGTAAGAGGAGGAGGGTGGCAAGAGGAGTGATGTTCAGTCTGAGGTGAGTATCGGAGCGGATGGAGATAAGGTAGGAGAAGGACTGTAAGGGATTAACCTTACTTCACTATAATTCTGATTATAGTGATATCATTATGTTGCATCGCTATAATTCCCATTATAGTGATGCTATTATTTCTTTATTTATTTGTGCCGAGATATGTAAATTACATATATATACCTCGGAGTAGTTGTAAAGGCCCGGTAGCCTTTTACCTCTACCCCGTTGAATATACAGCTCATCAAAGCTTATGTTTAGATGGACTAACTGAGGCCTGAGGTGAACAGGGGAATGGAACATTACCATCCCCAAAATAGTAAGCAACCTTTCAAGGATGGAAGGGTGGAGGTGGCATGAGGGGTAAGAGGAGGGGTAAGAGGAGTGGTGTCAGGTCCGAAGGTGAATATCGGAATGGACAGCGGTAGGGTAGGACTCCAGAGGTGGTGAAGATGGGGGTCCGGGAGTCGGATCAGGATTGGGTATGTACAGATATGACATGTGGAGTGAGAAAAGAGGCAAGATGAATGCTGCTGACATGTGGCGATTTCATCACAACTATATTGGCCAGTGGAAGCGATAATGAAGGGGGAATTGGGCAGGCTGTGTCAAAGCGAGCAGAGAGGTGAGCAATGAACACTGCCGATATCAAGAAATTTCACTGCACATGAGTCAAGTCTGAATGAGTAGACATCAGAACATCAGAATGTCGGCAGAGGTGATAAGGTAAGAAGAGGGTCAAATGCACCAGCTCAGGATCCATGTATGGGGAGAGGGGGGTGTCAGAACTGTGCGAATCTTTGCCGATGGTAGCCGTAGGCAACCGAGCGTTGCCCGCTAGTGGAATAGGCGTCCTACACACGACCGAGCTTTAGCGAGGAATAAACCCCACCAATCTCGAGGCCGAGGCTACTTAGGCGAGTGAGCCGGGATTTCGGCTTCAACGACTCGAGGAGGAGCGTTGCACCTCGTTCTTGGTGCGGTCCCGATACTTCAGAAAGTCGGAGGTCTCACGGGGGATAGAGGTAAGCTTAGGGGGTGAATTCTAGTTGATTTTGAACTACAGTACAAGCATTAGTTACAAGCTGTATATAAGCGCTAGGAAACTGAATAGGGAATAAGTCGCCAGATCTCGCGGAGATTGCGGGCGGAGAAAAGAAGGAGGAAAACAAACAAAGAGCACGTGTTCAAGACAGCGAAGGTCAAGCGTGACCTTCGCCACGAGGTAACAAGGTGCGGCAAAACATGGGACAACAGGTCGCGGCGCTCTGTGCCGCTAGGTCATTCAACGACAATCAAGAGAGGGGTTGTGGAGAGGTGGCGGGAAGTGGTTAGACGGCGACGGGCGGCGAGCGGAGTGTGCGGGGAGTGTTCGGGCGTGGGAGAGGGTCAGGGAGGAGGTCGTCTGGCCCCAGGGAACGCCGGGTCGTGACAGGGGGGGGGGCGAAGTGCTTGCCCACAATGGGGGTGGCTTTTGTCTTGGCCTGAAGTATGGTCAAAATTCATGTCTATGCTGGCAGGACATGAGGCAGCTTGCTGAGACGTGTGATGCTGGCCTGTGGGCATCATGGTGCGTTGGACCACTCGCAAAAACCACCAAACTGCAACCACCTCCATCAATGTTGAGGCCCGAACCGATGAGCCATGCCTGAAGTCGATGCACCAGCACCATCGAGCACGATGTCCAACCGAGGCATGAACGGGGCATCCACTTGCTGTCGGCTGTCAAAGCCCAGCATGGGAATCACACGTGCCATTGGTTTGTTTTCATTTTCGTGTTTTCCTTTCTTTCTCTTTTTTTTGCACTCAAGTCCAGTGGCCCATGACCGTTCGAGTTCCAGCTGGACAGCCACAGATGGAAAGCGATTTAGCATTCAACAGGTTCAATCACGCCAGATGTGCATACTTATACCACCAGGCACAAACAACTGATTGGTAACTAAGTAATATATAAACCATTAAACTTCGCACACACCTGGATATTGATTTCACAACCTTGGATGTGCTCCCTTAGTCTCCACAGGGTGGGTTGGGTGTGTTGGAGAATATAATATGTTCCCAATAGTATAGAGTTTAACAGCCTATACCGGCATGGCTCATGGGCAAGTAGTGTATGGATGCATGCCAGAGGTCCTGGGTTCAATACCAGGCTTGTCCATGATTTTATGTCCTTGCCATGTGACCTGGATTTGAAGCCATTTGAATTGGAGCTCCAGATAAGTCCAGTAGTTGCACCAGATACAATTTTGACAGGGTGCAATGACCACATGCGTAAATACTCAAAATTATATTCCATAACCTATGTACAACTCATCTAATCAGGGTTGACTGAGGCCATAGCGGGAGATGGCCCAGGAGGCCCAGAATGTATTGGCAGCAAGCAAGTGGCACGAGACATGCATGATCTGGCTACAAGTACAAAGAAGTTCCAGACAAAACTAATGGAATAACCGCTTGCTCTAGTAGTAAAGCTCAGTCTCACTATATGTGCAAGAACTATTATATTACCTAGTAGTAAAGCTATAAAGTAATATACAATGAGTTATAAGATATAAGAAAGAAAGAAAGATAACTAACCTCAGTCTCACTATATGCGCAAGAACTGAGGAAAAGGGAAACTAATTCAAAAGATTGAATTGGCCTTCGCGGATAAGTCCGAAGTGACCAAAATAAGTAATAAGAAAAGGTGTTGTGACCAAGTAGTCACACTACCGTGGGAATGTGGCTGTCCGAAAAACTCATCCGGCCTCCCATAGCACACGGTTCCTCCAACAAAAACAACAGAAATACACAAGAAAGTAGAACAACAGATAATAGTAATACATGCAAACTCCGGAACAGTTAGAAACCAGAAAAAGATATGGAACAGATACATGTGAGATCGGAAACGAAGAAATTGGTGGTGAAAGGGGAGGGGGTGGGAGAGGTGAAAACTGTTGGAATATGGGATGGAGTAACCTCCCTGGCATAACGGGCGAGTAGTGTATGGATGCACGCTAGAGGTCCTGGGTTCGATACCAGGCTTGTCCATTTTATGTCATTTGTCCAGTCACCTGGTTTACCTCATTTGGATCTCATGGAGTAAGTCCCGCGGGGCAACGTGAAATTTCTTCAAAAACTAGTGTGAGACTGCAGCAGCGGATATGCATGAGTTGAGGGGGAAATGCAGCAAGGGAAACAGGGAGGCAGCAGCAGCAAAATCATGAGAGTGAGTTCAAAAGAAGAGCAGCAAGTTGGCCTTGTACTCACCACGAGAGTCACAAGAGATTCAGGCGATAAGGAAGGAAAAAGGGGGCACTGTGAAAGCCCTTTTTGTAAGCATGGCCTGAATCGTCGTGAGCACTCTCATGATGAGTGAAGTTCAGTACATACCTTCACTGGTGTGGTCCGCTTCATGCATCCACACCAGAAAACCCAGTGTACAACTGAGGCATGGTCCCTGGGTCCATCAAATGGTCAGGTTGCACAGCAACTCGTGAAAGCGGCAAAGGGGCAAGTGCGGTGCTGAGACAGGCGCATCAGGGTGATCAAGCCAGGGGAAGTCATAGCATTGGCTGGGCCGAGTTTGATTGTTGCCCCATGATTAGTCTCATGAAATGAAAACATTAAACAACAATACAACTTAGCATGGGAACATCACGTGTTGCAAGTTCTCGACAGATTTCAGAGGCACTTGTGTGTGGGCGAAGGTGTAACGGATAGCGTGGCGACGGCCCCAACAGGAAGTCGAAGCCTCTTGATTTGAAGCGAGCTGGTAACATGGTAGAAGAAGAAGGAGGAGGGGAGGGATGGTGGTGAAAAATAAAAAGAGGGAGCTAGGAATCAAAAATCGAAGACCCCATGGGGGACCGGGCACAAAGAATCACAGGGTTCTTACGAATATAAATTCGCCAAGCATCAGAAGACCAACGACCTAAAGCTTGAATTCTCGAATCTGGAAAGCCAAGAGCGGCAAGGTGGGTGGCCCCTCCAGAGCAAAAGGAATGACCGGCAAATTCTTTTGGAAGACAAGTATGCAATCTTTGCAAAAACCAAGAACGGGAGGGTAAGGATCCATCACCTCAGACCCAAAGCTGGGGAAAGAAGGAGAAGGCATCATCTCGCAGTTGAAGGTAACGTTCAAAAATCAGAACAGGATTAAGTGGACCAGATCTGGACTGAATCAAAATAGGACTACCATGAAACCGGCAATCCGCTTTATGAGTGGGTAAAAGGAATTGGAAGCAACATAAGGAGTCGCGCTCAACTATGTCGGCTGACCGACGAAGAACCAGCTTCCTGAACACCAGTTTTGAGGGGTCATCCGGCACAACCAATTCACCTAATCGCAGCAAACTGTGAAAGGCTGTAAAAGCAATGGTGAGGAAAAGGCAGTCATCAAAGTCTTGAGAAGCGCCGAACTTTTTCAACAACAAGAGTAAGTGCACATCTTCAATCGGCAACTTCTGGACAATTGGCTGGCCGTCAGTCCGCTCTGCTCCACGCAACGTGTTAACTACCATTGGGTGCTTGCGGGCCTCTCGAACCGAAGGATAACAAGGCTCCAAGTGGTGGGCAAGGCCTGACAGGTAAGACGTAATCGTGCGGATTGAAATCAGTTTACCTGATGGCCCTGTCTGCTTTGCCATAAAAGAGATAAACAAACTAAGCATATTAGGAGTTGGCTCGGGGTCGTAATGATGGATTTGGCAGAAGGTAAGATACGAATTAATCCCTGATTGATAGGCAGATTTTGTTGACTTGTCAAGAGCATTAGACAAATAAATCGCTCGCTGATGATGCAAACGATCCAATGTCCAAGGGGCACATTTGGGCTGACGTGCCTTGGTGCTTACTGAAACATTCATTCCTGTATCACCCCCAACCTATCCCGTGGAGGCCTGAAGGAGGAAATTTTCAGCCCTGGACAGTGAATAAGGGCCGAGTCGAAAAGGTGATGCGACAACGCATCTGTGACGGTATTTTCGGAGCCAGGGATATGAATAACTCGAACATCAATGTCGAAATCCATCATTGTTTCGACCACATGGAGGAGGAGTAGAACATAATTTGGTTCAGCGGCTAGTGAATGGAAGATATTGACCGTGTTCATCGAATCAGTTCGAAGTAAAATGCAACGAGGTCTATCTGGTAACTGCACAGCCCAATCAATTGCCAAGACAACCGCCAACGCTTCATTGAAAAGCGTGTCTCCAAAACGTAAGCTAGACTCCGAAATCGTTGCCACCATTGCAATCCTGATGTCCGGAGACCAGAAAGCCAATCCTACATTAGACGCATCTGTCAAAAAGGTCAAGTCTGCTTTGTGCTCCTTCCAAGTCCTGGCTCGCAAGAAGTTAACACCCGTCGAAACCTGGATTCGCTCTGTGAACCAAGTTAAGTCTAGTATGACTGACTTGTTCAAACGAATTGGTGCTAATGGAAGATTCTTCCCTCGAATTTTGGCATAAGAAGATTGAAGTGCCGGCTGTAAGAGTGGATAAGCATTCAATGCCCAATTGCAGTAGCCTAGGAGGCGTTGCCAATCTTGAAGAAGATGTTGACGGGAAGAATGTTCAAGAAAGGTTCTGATTTCGACTATCAAGTTCTCTCTTTTTTCGTTCGGCATGACAATCGTTAAGGTGTCGAGGCACACTCGGAGACCAATTATGGTGAGTTGCTGACCAAATTCTTGCTTTTTCTTTTCGTGTGGGATTCCTACCTCATCAAATAACCTGAGTAATTCCGCTTGTTTGTGCGGGTAGGTTGTGTCAGAGACCAGATTCGAGACGAAGGAATGTCTCCATAACAGAGGGCTTTGGCCTCAGCGACTTCTGCCAAGAGCGCTGTGCCTAGTGACACGTCCGTGCCCTAACTTACTGACTGGCAATTAGAACCTAGGGGGGTAACTCTAGTTGATTTTCTTACTGGGGTGTAACCTATGTACAAGCGGGATATATATATGGTTACAGCGAAGACGGGTCCGCAATTGGCGGAGCCGAACGGAGCGGAGCTAACGGGGATAAACATTAGCCGACTGAATATTACCGACGAGTCGGGTCGCGGGGTTAGCGGAAAGGCAGGTGATAACCCAGAAACAGAAAGGAGGGATAAGCCCGAAGGTGGACTCTGCAGGGCAGGCGATTGTATTGCCCAGCGGAGGCGGGGGTGCACTAGCGGACGTCGGAGCTGTCCGGAAGTCTTCGGGGCTCCGTACTTAGGGAGGCGTAGGTAATAAGTTGAAATGAGGGGGTGGTGACCATCGAGGGGTGCCGAGAGGGTTGCGGAATACGGGGCCTCCGAGGTTAGTGAAGGAGGAGCGGAGTTAGACCGGAGGGAACGGAGGGAACGGAGGGACCGGAAGTCGATGGCCGGGAATGGATATGACAGTATCCCCTTCTTAGGCCTGAACCCTTGAAGGCCCAGAATTAGTAAGGTGAGGGGAGCTGTACTTACAGAGAAGTGGAAAAATGAAAGACGGAAGTGAGGAGTGGAGAGAGAGGAGAAATGGGGGAGGAGTCGGGGTTCCTAAGGAGCTTCGGGTCCAGGCTTCGCTGGGTACCGAGAGTGGAACGCTTCGACGAGGTCGGAGGCGTGATCGAGTTCGCCGGCAAAGAGCCATTGTGTCTCCTTGTCGGTCCCTTCATAGCCTAGCCACTTGACCAAGTAGAGCAACTTGTTGCGTCTACGTCGGTCGATCTTGGAGTCGAGTATCTCCTCGATCTCGAACTCCATCTTGCCTTCGATTTCTACAGGAGGCAGAGGTGGCTGGTGGCGGTTCGGAATGGTGTTCGGGAAGGAGGGTTCGATCTGCGATACATGGAATACCGGGTGAATGGCTTGCATGTTTTCCGGCAGGTGGAGAGTGAGGGAGTGGGTTCCAACGCGGGTGATGATCTCGAATGGGCCGAGGTTTTTTTCGGAGAGCTTTTTGGAAGGTCGAGTTGAGCGGAAGTACTCGGCCTTTACGTAGACCGAGGTTCCTACTTCGAAAGCTGGGGCAGGGCTCCGTCGGCAGTCTGCCGGGCCCTGATAACGGATCTGAGCGAGATGCATTTCCTTGCGAAGGAAGTGGTGGAGGGAGTCGAGATCGACGGAGTACTCTTGGGCGCGTACCGATGTCAGGTCTCACTCCAGGTGGACGGTGATGTTCGGATGGTAGCCTTTGTTGGTGAAGAATGGGGAGACGCCCATGGTGGCATTCGGAGCATTGTTGTATGCGAACTCTGCGAGAGGCAGGAGCTCGGACCAATTGTCCTGCTGATAGTTACTGTAGATGCGCAGGTACTGCTTGAGTGTCTGGTTCATCCGTTCGGTCTGACCGTCTCCTTCCGGGTGATAGCTGGAGGTGAAGTCCGGGATGGAACTCTGTGCTTGGAGAACACATGGAGGAGGAAGAGCTTGGCCAGTTCCGGAGAGGTGATGGTATCGTGGGTGGGGATAAAAATGCACTGTTTGGACAGGCGGTCCACGACAACCAAGATGGAAGTGAATCCGGAAGAGGAGGGCAGCTGTTCGATGAAATCCATGGAGATGGAGTTCCAAGGACGTTCGGGGATGGGGAATTGTTTGAGTAAGCCGTAAGGCTTATGACGGGGGACCTTGGCACGGGCACACGAAGTGCAGGAGGATACGTAACTCTTGACGAAGTTACGGATGCCCGGCCAGGTATACTCACGACGCACCAGATCCAGAGTCCGGTTTTTCCCGAAGTGTCCGGAAAGTTGGTGGTCGTGTTTGTCTCACAAAACGCGGAGACGGAGATCGTTAGAATCCGGCACATAAATGCGATTGTCCAGCCTTAAGAGGCCTCCGGCATCAACGGACCAGCGGGAGTTGGGGAGGTTGGGGGAAGCGAGATGAGAAGAGATTGAGGTGTCGGAGGAGAGGGAGGTGAGGATGTCTCGATGAAGAGCCTCTGTGTCGACGAGTACGGCTGCTCGGATTACTGTGGCAGCTAGGAACGTGGCTCGTAAGGACGCAGTGAGCTGCTCCGAAGTGAAGACCGGTCGGAAGTTCTGCGGATTGACGCGAGTGTAGTCCATATCCCCTTCTTTGGGATAGACGTCCCAGCATCTAGTCAACGCATCTGGTTTAACTCCGAGTCTTCCGGGACGGAATCGGACTGTCATGTGGAATTGGGAGAGGAACTCTGACCAGCGGGCTTGCCACCGGGTCAAGAGTTTGGTGGTGGAGAAATACTCGAGGTTCTTGTGGTCAGTAATGACGTCGATTGGGGTTCCTGAACCTTCGAGGTAATGACGCCATGATCAGAACGCATCATGAATGGCGAGCAGTTCCTTGTCATGGGTGTCGTAATTGAGCTCCGGTGCCGAGAGTGTTCTAGAGTGGAAAGCGATGGGGCGAATTTCTCCGTCATCACAGCGAATGGAAAGGATTCCGGAGATCGCATAATCGGAGGCATCGGTTTCTACAATGAGGGGGGCGTCGGGTAGCCAATGTGTGAGGATAGGAGCGGAAGTGAAGGCCTCTTTCAAGGTGTTGAAAGCAGCGCGACAATCGTCGGAGAATAGCCAGGGGGCTCCTTTACGTGTGAGGCGCATCAAGGGGACCACAATGTCGGAGTATTGGTGGATGAAACGCCGATAGAAGTTAGTGAAGCCAAGGAAGGATTGGACATCCTTGACTTTACGGGGCTCGGGCCAATCTTGGACAGCTTTGACCTTCTCGATGGACATGGTGAGTCCGGAAGGAGAGAGGCAGTAACCGAGATATTCCGTGGTGTCCATATGGAACTCGCATTTCTTCGGATTGGCGTATAGGCCGTGCTTGCGGAGTCTCCTAAGAACTTCTCGGACATGCTCCTGATGCGAAGCCATGTCTTCCGAGTAGGTAAGGATGTTGTCTAGGTAGACTACCACAGAAACGTCCAAGAGGTCGGCAAAGATCGTGTTGACGAATCGCTGGAAAGCCGCAGGTGCATTCGTGAGACCGAATGGCATGACAAGCCACTCATAGGAACCATAGCGCATGCGGAAAGAGGTCTCCCATTCGTCGCCTGCTGCAATGTGAACCAGGTGGTAAGCATGCCGGAGGTCGAGTCTGGTATAGACCGTGGCACGGCTAGGTGCGTCAAGGAGGTCGGAGATGTGGGGAAGTGGGTAGCGATCCTTTTTGGTGATCTTGTTCAGCCCTCGGAAGTCAACGCAAAGATGGAGGGATCCATCCTTCTTGCGGACGAAGAGGACCGGTGCCGCGTGAGCGGAGGTAGCGGGGCGAATGAAACCGGAGGCCAGGTGTTCATCTAAGAACACCCGGAGGGCCTTGAGTTCCGAAGGAGAAAGAGAGTACATGGTACCCAGGGGTGGGGAGGTGCCTTCCTCAAGGTCAATCTTTAGGTCGTGCTCACGGTGCAGTGCCAGCGTCGAGGCTTTGCTCTTACTGAACACATCCGCGAACTCGTGATACTCCTGCAGAACGGCCGAGAGGTCGACGGAGTCGGTGTGGGATGAGGCAGCCCTCAAGCGGCTTTCCTTGGAAGGGATGGTTAGGCTGAAGGATACCGATCCTTCAAGTCGGCAAGCCTTCACGAATGCGGAACGGCTGACGAACTCAATAGATGGTAGTGTAGGAGTAACAGCCTGCAACTGAGGTGCTGGCAAAACATCAGATGGTTGGATGTCGGATGACGGCAGTGGTACCGGTGTAGGAGAAATAATATTCAAAGAATAAAACAATGATCTATCAGAATAGTCAACGAACAGGTGACAAGTTCAGACGTTTAACAGATCTCATGATCTTTATGAGACTGGACAGACATTAGATCATTATAAATTATCTACACCCATGTAGTATGAGATTTAATCTACTACAATCATGCCTAGAACTTGGCATAGGTGTAATATTCAAAGAATATAACCCTACAACAAGAAAATAGCACATAGACGGCAGAATAAGAAGGAACATTGGGAAAGAAATGTGAATATCTCAAGAACCAGTAAACTTTTGACTGTAATCTTTTTACCATCTGAAAGGACTGTTTCTTAACTTTATCCACGGTTTTGTTTCATTCTAAAAGCTTCAAAACTGACGGAGATATCGCTCAAACGGCGAAACACCTTATAATTCATATATATTTATTTGCTAATTCTTACAAAAAGTAATGTGACTCAAGGGAAATATAATGGCACCCGGAAGTCTGGCGGACCGAATACCATATGATAGAGTATTCCCCGGCGCGGGCGGACAGTTTTTGATCGCATCAGAAGAGGAGAAAATGCTAAAAAACCGGATCTTGTATATTTTCCCATGATTCATCAAAACTTTTTGATTTTAAGCTCAAATAAATCGGAACAAAGGAATGATTGATGATCTGGATCTCGGATCATAAGCATGAAGTAATTCAGAAGTCCGCAGATCAGTTAATTAATTGGGAAGGCTCTAGAACATTAGTAATGATGTGGCTTCACAAAAAGGGGTCAATTAGAGAACAGTCTAGAAAGTTCCTTTATAGCCGAGTCATTTCTAAAGATAACCGTTCGTAATTAAGGCGGTGTAGAGCATAGCTTCAGCGCTACAAGATCCCGCTAAGATCGGCCCAAAAGACAAAGAAATGAATTACTTATTGCTGAGTCATGTCCTAAGTCCATTATTAAGCTTACACAGCCCAAGCCCCTATATCATTCTAGAACTATCTATAATACAAATGTAGCACATGTAACTAGTGCGAGGCGTGGGAGTAGAGAGGCCTCTGAAAAGCATAAAAGGCCGCCGCTTCTGCCCCCTCTCAAACCTCAGGTAGAAATAAAAGTTTAATTCTCCTCACCAGTGGTTGGTTCGTTTGCTCCAAAAGATAAAAGCAAATATTAGTTGTTAGCTAATATAAAACTAACACGTCACTCTAAGCGTGAGTTAGGGTCAGTTAGACACAGCTGAACAAAAGTGTCATAGTGAGAATTAGTGAGAATTTGGTGGAGGGACTTCTTAATTGAATAATCTCTCAGCAATTTTTGGTTATCACACCACAGGAGAAAAGTGAGCGATCCTGAACCTGCTAGATAACTAGCACGCACTCTAAGCGATAGAAAGAGCAGTTTGGTCACTCCTGTATTGAGTAACATTTATTGCGGAATTATTTTATTAGCAGTTTTCCTTCAGTAAATTATCAGGAAAATCACATCCTACTGAAAAGTGGTAAATATAGGTGTAATATTGACTAGAAATCATAGTAAAGTCAATATAGAATTTTATCCGTAGACGATCTATACGTCAGGTGAGATCGTTGGGGGGTGTTTATTGTTGTTTAGACAGTGAACAATCATATATTTGGCAACCAAAACACGGTCAGTACGCAAATCAGCACAAACTCTAATATCGTTATTGGACATAGGAAACTGGTTACATAAGGTGATCCAGCTCCGCTCCTTCACCGGAGACGATGGGGGAGAGCTCGGAGTAACTGTCTTGGTAGGTTCAGAAGTTCGGAACGTGATACTGCTTGAGACCCAGTCAATCAACGGATTGTAGCGGGTAAGCCAGTTGTGTCCTAGGACTAGGGAACATGATCCATCCAGCGATGTGACAAAGAAAGTCATGGGGGTGATGTTTCCGGAAGCGAAGCGGAGGGGAATATCAACGGCGCGGGTTGTGGTTGAGTTGGTGCTACCGTCGAATAGGCGTAGTTGTAGGGGTTTAATCTGGTATGTCTTCAAGGCCAACTTTTTGACAAATGTGTCATCGATGAAGCAGTCCGAAGACCCAGAATCTACGAGTGCGGGTACGTTCTCATAGGAGCAGAAAAGTTTATTTTGTGTCCTAATATTGGACGAAGGAGAGACAGGAGGAGAAAAAGAAGAGAAGCGGAGAGAGGTGGATCGATCTACGGAGGTAGTCGGAGGGGGCGGAGGAGAGAGTGGTACATCAGCAACACTATCTACAATGGGTAGAACATTAACCGAAGGGTCAACATTGAGAGGAGAAAATAGACCATTTGAAAGAGAAAAGGAAACGGGAATGTGGAGGGAGGATAGGTCGGAAATGGAAGACGCGTTTAAGCGCACTTCTTTGAGCGCACGGAAGGAAGGATCGCAACCCCCGGTCCATGCGGAGTCCACAGGGGTGCGGACTAATTTTTTGCTTCTGCAGAAGCGGATCCTTGCTCCTCGGTCTGGGCCGAACAGGCCTTAGACGCGCGAGAAGAGGACTTGGGGCAGTCCTTGACCATATGGCCAGACTGACCACAGAACATACAAAGTTTCTCGTCGAGACGACGCTTACGCTCTTGTGGCATGAGCTTGCCGTTGTCTCCGAGTTTAGACGAGAGGTCCGGTTTTGCGGAGCTAGCCTCGGACTTCTTATTGTCCTTCGGAGGCCTACTACCGGAAGCGGAGTTGAAAGAGGAGGAGGAAGGGATGGGGTCGGAACGAGAAGCGGCGGTGGACTTGTCGAAAACATTAGAGGAAGAGGGTTTCGCATGACATGTAACTTCCGATTTACGCTCCCAATAGCGTGCATCGAGAGTTTGGGACAGGGTGTGAAGTTCAGAGAGAGTAGAGGGTTTACCTACTCTAGCAATATCGTCCTTGATACGTTCCGGTAATCCATTGTAGAAAAAACGACGAAGCGCGGCTTCTCCGTAACCGTGAAGTTGAGAGGCGTGTCGATTGAACTCAACGACACATTTGTTGATGTGGTGCCTGTCCTTCATGTCCAGGGTCATCAGTTGAACCTCGGCGTCGCCCACAGGATCGTGAGGGCCGAAGTTAGTTTGAAGTTCATTAACGAACTCTTGATAGTCGTTCATTCGACGGTAGCACCAACTCAACCACAACCCGCGCCGTTGATATTCCCCTCCGCTTCGCTTCCGGAAACATCACCCCCATGACTTTCTTTGTCACATCGCTGGATGGATCATGTTCCCTAGTCCTAGGACACAACTGGCTTACCCGCTACAATCCGTTGATTGACTGGGTCTCAAGCAGTATCACGTTCCGAACTTCTGAACCTACCAAGACAGTTACTCCGAGCTCTCCCCCATCGTCTCCGGTGAAGGAGCGGAGCTGGATCACCTTATGTAACCAGTTTCCTATGTCCAATAACGATATTAGAGTTTGTGCTGATTTGCGTACTGACCGTGTTTTGGTTGCCAAATATATGATTGTTCACTGTCTAAACAACAATAAACACCCCCCAACGATCTCACCTGACGTATAGATCGTCTACGGATAAAATTCTATATTGACTTTACTATGATTTCTAGTCAATATTACACCTATATTTACCACTTTTCAGTAGGATGTGATTTTCCTGATAATTTACTGAAGGAAAACTGCTAATAAAATAATTCCGCAATAAATGTTACTCAATACAGGAGTGACCAAACTGCTCTTTCTATCGCTTAGAGTGCGTGCTAGTTATCTAGCAGGTTCAGGATCGCTCACTTTTCTCCTGTGGTGTGATAACCAAAAATTGCTGAGAGATTATTCAATTAAGAAGTCCCTCCACCAAATTCTCACTAATTCTCACTATGACACTTTTGTTCAGCTGTGTCTAACTGACCCTAACTCACGCTTAGAGTGACGTGTTAGTTTTATATTAGCTAACAACTAATATTTGCTTTTATCTTTTGGAGCAAACGAACCAACCACTGGTGAGGAGAATTAAACTTTTATTTCTACCTGAGGTTTGAGAGGGGGCAGAAGCGGCGGCCTTTTATGCTTTTCAGAGGCCTCTCTACTCCCACGCCTCGCACTAGTTACATGTGCTACATTTGTATTATAGATAGTTCTAGAATGATATAGGGGCTTGGGCTGTGTAAGCTTAATAATGGACTTAGGACATGACTCAGCAATAAGTAATTCATTTCTTTGTCTTTTGGGCCGATCTTAGCGGGATCTTGTAGCGCTGAAGCTATGCTCTACACCGCCTTAATTACGAACGGTTATCTTTAGAAATGACTCGGCTATAAAGGAACTTTCTAGACTGTTCTCTAATTGACCCCTTTTTGTGAAGCCACATCATTACTAATGTTCTAGAGCCTTCCCAATTAATTAACTGATCTGCGGACTTCTGAATTACTTCATGCTTATGATCCGAGATCCAGATCATCAATCATTCCTTTGTTCCGATTTATTTGAGCTTAAAATCAAAAAGTTTTGATGAATCATGGGAAAATATACAAGATCCGGTTTTTTAGCATTTTCTCCTCTTCTGATGCGATCAAAAACTGTCCGCCCGCGCCGGGGAATACTCTATCATATGGTATTCGGTCCGCCAGACTTCCGGGTGCCATTATATTTCCCTTGAGTCACATTACTTTTTGTAAGAATTAGCAAATAAATATATATGAATTATAAGGTGTTTCGCCGTTTGAGCGATATCTCCGTCAGTTTTGAAGCTTTTAGAATGAAACAAAACCGTGGATAAAGTTAAGAAACAGTCCTTTCAGATGGTAAAAAGATTACAGTCAAAAGTTTACTGGTTCCCGAGATATTCACATTTCTTTCCCAATGTTCCTTCTTATTCTGCCGTCTATGTGCTATTTTCTTGTTGTAGGGTTATATTCTTTGAATATTACACCTATGCCAAGTTCTAGGCATGATTGTAGTAGATTAAATCTCATACTACATGGGTGTAGATAATTTATAATGATCTAATGTCTGTCCAGTCTCATAAAGATCATGAGATCTGTTAAACGTCTGAACTTGTCACCTGTTCGTTGACTATTCTGATAGATCATTGTTTTATTCTTTGAATATTATTTCTCCTACAACGGTCCTGGAAATTGAGTTCGCATTGGACCAAGAATACTCGAAGTTCTCGAGGATCCTTTCCATCAAACTGTTCGGGTTCGCGGACCTTGGTCCGGAGAGCAGAAGATGGTGGTCGTCATCGTCGTCCGGTGTGACAAGCCAGACTGGCAATGGCTTGGGCCAATTGTGCAATGGCCACGTTGGAGGTGGGTTCGGCATCGTTGGTGGTTGGGACAGTGGGGATGGGAGGATCAGCAGGGGGAGGATCGATGAAGTCGGGTACCTCAGAACCGAGTCCAAAGAAGTGGACGGGGTCTATGGGTTGTTCCGTGGTTTCTCCGAAGTCGGAGTCTGCAACTGGTGATTGATCCCTAACGGGGCACATGATCGGAGTCGATGGGAGAGGGGTTTCAAGGTTAGAAAAGCTTCGAAACTCAACTGGGTTTCTCGCCAATCGACTAGGACCAGGCTGAGAGGGTTCTGGGGAAGGTGAGGCGGAGTTGGGAACTAATGTGCGTAATTGCGAACGAGTGCGAAGGACTTTTGGTGCCATACAAGACATGTACTAGTCAGGGAGTAAGAAAATACTGTCAGAGACCAGATTCGAGACGAAGGAATGTCTCCGTAACAGAGGGCTTTGGCCTCAGCGACTTCTGCCAAGAGCGCTGTGCCTAGTGACACGTCCGTGCCCTAACTTACTGACTGGCAATTAGAACCTAGGGGGGTAACTCTAGTTGATTTTCTTACTGGGGTGTAACCTATGTACAAGCGGGATATATATATGGTTACAGTGAAGACGGGTCCGCAATTGGCGGAGCCGAACGGAGCGGAGCTAACGGGGATAAACATTAGCCGACTGAATATTACCGACGAGTCGGGTCGCGGGGTTAGCGGAAAGGCAGGCGATAACCCAGAAACAGAAAGGAGGGATAAGCCCGAAGGTGGACTCTGCAGGGCAGGCGATTGTATTGCCCAGCGGAGGCGGGGGTGCGCTAGCGGACGTCGGAGCTGTCTGGAAGTCTTCGGGGCTCCGTACTTAGGGAGGCGTAGGTAATAAGTTGAAATGAGGGGGTGGTGACCATCGAGGGGTACCGAGAGGGTTGCGGAATACGGGGCCTCCGAGGTTAGTGAAGGAGGAGCAGAGTTAGACCGGAGGGAACGGAGGGAACGGAGGGACCGGAAGTCGATGGCCAGGAATGGATATGACAGGTTGAATCATATGGAACATAAAGTTCCAAATCCTCACAGGGCTCGAAAGAAAAAATGTCGTCCACATAATGCAAGAGTCCAGGTAAGTTTCTTTCTTCAATGCCAATCCATAGGACCAAAGCATAAAAGGTACTCCAGATCGCTCCTGAAGCCCGGTTCCCGAAGACGCTGCAAGAGGGCTTGCGGCTCTCTATGCCGACACAGCTCGTGGGGGACAACTCTCCCTAAACTCCTACTTTCTCTCTTGACTAGACTTATCTCGATCCTTAAACTCCATGGTGGGTTCTCCGGGATTCCGCAAGGTCCGGGCTCAACTAATCTACTACCCACTCGTTGTGGGCTAGACAGTTGCCCTTATTCCTACTGTTGGATTCCACACACTCACTCCAACTCTAGCGCGTCCTAGAGAATTTTAGGGGAGGGGAGAACTTCTTTTCAAAATCTGGTATGTACAGGATTATATCTAATAATTATTTTTAGAAAGAATAGATGGCAAATATTGGTGCCATACGGCACCTGGGTACCTTATTAGGCGAAATAATAAAAAAAGGGTAACAGTATCAATAAAAGAATATCAATCAATATCTGAAATGATGGCAAAATATGAAAATAAAAGAAAATAAGCGATTTCTCAACGGATTTACGGAATTAAGAGCCGAAATTGGAAATGTGACTGAATAGAACTATTATGCAGCCAATGAGCATTTTTACCAATTTATTAGACGCCGTGGGAATGAGTGAGGCTGGAATTCTGGGTTGCCGCTTGAGATTCCCACGCCCGCACATGCTCGTGACCTGCTGTGCCTAACTTCTCCAACACGGAACTCCGTCAAATCTCCACCGATTGGGACGTTCTTGGTATCGTCAGAATCGTACGAATTAGCACTATTTTTAGATACCAATTCCATACCAAGTCGTCGCATGAATGAAAGGTGGTTTTCTAATCGTGGAAACGGGTATCCGAGCCGGCGCTGCGCGTGGGCGATTATCCCGCCTACAACGCAACAACAATCAATGTGGTATAAACCATCGATCATCGTCGCTTGTCGAGCCTGCCATCTCGGGTGACAAGGTAGCAATCTGAAGGCTGAACTCACATCAGTTTTGAAGAGCCAAGCGGGTGATCGGCCATGCTTTTCCAAAAAAGAAAGTAAGAGGTTCCCCAAATCATGTAAATTGTCTGGCTTGAACGACCCTTCCTCCGGAGGTATTGCTGCATTCAAAGATGAGTCTCCAGCCATATGATCGTTGACTAAACGGAATTTCGATGACCCAGTCTTTGGGACTGCGAAACACGGTTGCAACACCATTCCAGGAAGTAAGGTCGGCCCAAAGGCAATTGAATATCGGTCCAAAGAAATTTCCACATCTCGCTGCGCCCTCAAGAATTCCCGCTTCTCCTCATCCATCTCATTCTTCCCTCGGCGATTATCATAACCTTCTCGAAGTGAGACCAAACGTTCGGGCTGCGCACCCGGCCAGAAACCCTCGCGAAAACCTTTCAGCACCGACTCCACCAGGGCTCGATTAGGGTGATTGATCAAGAGTTCCTCAAGCTTATCTGGACGGATAGGCGTCACTATTTTAAAGAGATGAGCATTTTGGGCGACAGTTTCGGTAACCAACTCATGGTCATAGTCGGTATTCGGGGTTATGGGTAATGGTTCTCTGAAGATAGTAGACGTTACCGAAGGTGTGCCCGATTTTTCGTTGCCCCACACAAATCCTTGCAGATAGCGTGGCTCTCTGATCGATCTTCTCCAATCACTGATCCTTTCCAGACTTCTTCCCTTCCTTTTGTTGACAGTTGATACGCCAATGCTCTCCTTGGCACTGGTCACATACATGCTTGTATCGGCAGTTGGTATGGGGGGTTCCCGCATTGAAGCATCGACAGATCTCTGAATCAAACCTCCCTCTCCCACTAGGGTTAGGTCGTTGTGATCCACTGCTCCCTGCAAAAGAGCTGAAGAGGAATGGGTGGTTAGTTTCGATGTCATCAAAGGTAAGTCTAGCATCTGCTGCAAGATCTTTTTGGAACCTGACATCGAACTCAATGACTCCGCGCTCCTTATAGAATCCTGCCGAGGTAAAGAGTCATTGCATATAACGCTTGTACCCCTCAAGTTCTCCCTTCCTGTGCAGGTATATGAAGAGTACTGCTTCGGAGTAGGCTTCAAAGGCCCTTGTCCAGGTAGCTTCTCCTCGGATCGTTCCTTTCGCTTCAACTTGATTAAAGACGAATTTGAAGCGACCGGATTCGTGGACCACCTCTTCATCCAAGGCCTGCCCCGACTCGATGGCATAGAGCTTGTTGAAATCCACGAATTTGTTGAGGAGAACTGCTTCCCAGAGTGAGTTGGGTAGAGGGGGCTTATGCAACTCGCCTTTGAGGTCTCTGAGTGCTCTCTTTCGCCTCTCCAAGTAATATTTCCGAACAATATTCGTCTTGGTGGCAAGGCATATGTTCTTAAAGTGCTCATGCTTCGTTCCCCTACTTGATCCCGCAAAATTAACATGTTTTTTCCCATCACTGCTTGAGCTACTTCCTCTTGAATGGGTTTCCTCTGAGTCGCTTCCCCGCTTGTCAGCATCCCTGAGGATTCCCTTGACTCGTTTTGCTCTTCGACTCCATCCATCTTCTTCTTCACTTGATTCTCAATGACGCTTTCGTTGTTCTTGAGGGTCTCTGCCTTTACCTTTTGATTCAAGAGTAACTACGGTAGTATCTCCTTTCCCTTGCTCAAACCTGTCAATCAACAAGAAAATATGTTCGCGTTGCTTTTGTAAATCATAAACTTCAATAAGGTCGAGGGCCTCCTTTCTCGCATGATTATACATAGTCCCCAGTGGATTCTGCATCTTGCACGATGTCCTCAAGGATGTCCTTCGGACCCTTATCAAAATCGGACTTGGGTGGATTCCTTCTCTCGATTCCCACTGTCGCCTTTACCAAGGATGAACTCGTTCCCAGTGTTTCAGTAGTTCCGTCCGTTCCTCCTGCCGTAACCTGGGGTAAAATCGTCTCTTCCTCCCCATCAGGCATAAACCTTCTTTGTATGGACGAAGGACGAGAGAATGGGCAGATTCAATAGATGTAACGATGAAGACAAGTGAGAGTAGCAGCAGAGAAGCGCCAACAAAAGAGAAGAAGTGAAGTTACAAAACAAGGCATGAGCCGAAAAGAGAAAGACTCCGTAAACATCCGGGATCCAACTTGCAAAGGGTAACCAAGGCTAACTGCCTTATCCAATGCAAGACCGAATATTCAACGCCAACCAACCACCCTAACCAGAACTAATAAGAGAATTAGTTAGAAATATACGTCAGAGTTGTAGAAAAAGAAATAAACTCCAGCGTGCGCGGATGCAAGAGAGATAAAAGATTGTAGAGCAACAGCGTGCAGCAGACGCAAGAGGTGGTGGCTGAGAAGCCAAAGCGTACCGTGGACGCAGAAGAGAAGGCACGGAGGCCAAAGCGCTCAGCAGGCATGCATAAAAGAAAGAAGGCACGGAGGCCAAAGCGTACAGCGGACGCGTGTAAAGAGAAAGAAAATAAACCTACGTACCGACCAAGCAGCAGAAATCAGAAATATGGACACAATTTCATACCAGACAACTAAGAAAAACTGAACATCGCGGATGAACAGTCTAAAGACATAAAGCAATGAATATTGCGTACAGACGAGGACTTGACCTAGCAAAGGGCACGGCGGATACCCAGAAGAAAACTGAGGTGCTGAGGCCGGCGCATGTAAATCAGCGGGAGGAAGACTAGAGCGCGGTGTCTAGAGCGCGATGTCAAACGGGGTTAATATGTTAGGCAAGATGTAAACTATGTACAATCTATAAGGTTGAGGACTTACCTAGAGCGCGATGTCAAACGGGGTTGAGCATCGCACTCAGGTAATCCTCGCTCTTTTATGTCTATCTAACTATACAACAAAGCGGATAACAAAGGTGAAACTAGCGCCTCCGGTGCTTTGTGCGACTAAGGGTTTGCCACACGGCAACGCTTTGCCTGCAGCTCCGCCTCCCCTTTGTCCTCGTGTGGCGTCGGGCTGCCACATCAACACTCCCCCACAGCCTGACGTCCACACCTTCTCTAGGCCGCGTACTCCATCCCCATCATCAGGCAGAAGCGTTCGTGCTTCACCTTCGCAAGGGACTTGGTGAGAACATCGGCCGTCATATCGTTGGTCCCTACGAGCTTGAGGCTGACTGTCCCATCCGCGATACATTCCCTGATGAAATGGTATCGTACATCGACATGCTTCGTGGCAGCATGGTTGACGGGATTTCGAGCAAGTAGATCTGCAGCGCGATTGTCAATGTGTAAGATTGTTGGCCCGGCGATGCCTTCATGTAGTTCCTCGAGAAGTCATCGCAGCCACACCAGTTCCTTTGCTGCTTCCGCTGCTGCGATGTACTCTGCATATGTTGATGAGTCAGCTATGTTAGTCTGCTGCTTCGACATCCAGGAGATTGCTCCCCCAGACAACAAGAAGACATTTCCTGAGATCGACTTCCGGTTCATTGCATCATTCGCCCAGTCCGCATCCGTGTACCCCACGAGTTCCCCTCCCCCCGCTGTGTATACTATCCCCCGGTTCATAGTGCCCACAAGATACCTGAATATATGTTTGATCCCCTCGATATGTTCACGTCCGAATGTCGCCGCGAAAGGAGAGAGTGCCCGAACAGCAGCACAGATATCTGGTCGAGTTCCCAGAGCGGCATACATTAGTGAGCCAATCGCTTCGAGGTAAGGGTATGAGGAAACCCTAGAGTGGTCTTCCATGGAGGCGGGTTTGTATTGAGCTCTCGTGGGTAGTGGTGTAAGGGCAATGTGGCAGTCGGTCATTTTGAAACGTGCTAAGATGTCCTTGATGTACTGGGACTGGTCGATTGACAGTGTCCCTGCTGCGATGTCCTGGTGGACTCGAATTCCAAGTATCCATGAGGCCTCACCGCAACTAGATACTTTGAAGCGTGAGCTTATTGAGTCTTGGATGGATGTCAGGAGGTTTTCATCATTTCCGGCTAGGAGCTTGTCATCGACGTATACTGGGATAATGATGATTGATCGACCTCGTTTGAAGACGAAGACAGAATGGTCAGCATGTGTCCATTGGAAACCCAGTTGGATGAGAAAATCATGTAGTGTGGCGTACCACTCCCTTCCCGCTTGCTTTAGACCGTAAAGACCCTTCTTCAACTTGGCCAGCTTGTGTTCCTCCCCCTTTTCCTCATATCCCTTGGGTTGCCGCATGTAGATATCTTCAGATAGGGTGCCATTCAGGTATGCAGACTTGATGTCCATCTGGTGGACTCTCCACCCATGGCGAGCACAAATGGCAAGAAAGACTCGTAACGACGCGGATTTGACAACCGGGGCGAAAGTCTCAGAATAGTCAATACCTTCACGTTGGCTAAACCCTTGGGCAACCAACCGCGCCTTGAAGCGAGTGACTTCCCCGTTGGCACCCCGCTTCTTCTGCAGGACAAAACGGCACCCAACGACGTTTCGGATATCAGGCGTTGGTTCAACGAGCTTCCACGTCCCGGCTTCTTTAATCGCCGCCAGTTCCTCCAGAATGGCCTTGTGCCACAGATCACATTCAGGCCCAGCAAGTGCTTCGCGCAAAGATGGGGCATCTGGGAGATCTGTATTGTTAGCTAGTACTGTGCTGGTCAGATGGACCTCATCTAGGGCTATGTCCAGGACATCTTCAAGCTCGACAGTTGCTGCCACAGGCACGTCATTCCAGAGATCCTCGTAGACATTGGCAATCAGTTCCTTTCGTCGGCCATGTGGTCCGTATTCGGATGGATCAAAATGATGTGGTGGACGATGCACCCTGGCTGGTCGATTGTGGTGAGTAGGAGGGACAGGCGGAACATGTGATGCATCAGGTGCTGTGTCAACTGGACCATCGTGACTTGTAGGAGAGTCCTCAGCGGTTGCCGGTGTCGAACGACTCTCAGGACTCACCTCCGCATCGCTGTCCGAGTCACTCTGTGCCGATTCGAAGAACACACGTGCTGCTGCCTTTGCTTCTTCCCGGAAAATTGGCGCACGTACAACCTCAACTTTGTGAGTGATCGGGTCATATGTCCTGTACCCACTACAGCCTTCGGGGTAGCCCAAAAACTTCACCAATTTTCCGCACTCCCCCAGCTTTAGCGCTCCTAGATCTTTTGGTCTATGGATGAAAACATCGGCATACCAAACCCTCATGTGAGAGACATTGGGTTTCTTTCCATAGAGTCGTTCAAAAGGGGTGATTCTATCAGAGCGACTATCCACCGTGCGGTTGATTGCATAGGTAGCAGTCGCGAGGGCATCTGCCCAGAGAAAATCGGGTGCATGTGCATCCTTCATCAGGGTGCGCCCTTTGTCCAGAATCCTCCTGTTTGTCCGTTCCGCGACACCATTCTGTTCAGGGGTATGAGGGACCGTCAACTCCACACCGATTCCTTTCTCTGCGCAATACTTCTCCAGAGCTCCATTCACATATTCTCCCCCTCAGTCGGTCCTCAGTATTTTGACATGTGTCCCAAACTGGTTCGCAAAGAAGGTGTCCATCTTGGCAAACCAAGGGGTAAAGTCTGACTTTAGCGCACAGGGATAAAACCAGGTAAAGTTCGTCCTGTCATCAACCAGCATGCAAAAATACTGTTTCTTCCCAAGCGATAGGACTTCCATCGGGCCACAAATATCCGAGTGTACTCGGCCAAAGCGTGTGGTCGCAATGTCATGGCCCTTTGTGAAAGAACCCCTCACCATTTTCCCCCTGATGCAGGCTTCGCAATCAAAGTCTTCAGACTCATTCCGGGTTCCATCAACACCGAGCACAGCCCCTTCCTTGATCATGGTGCGAAGTGATTCCTTCCCCGGGTGGGCCAGTCGCTTGTGCAAGAGGTCAAAAGAAGGTGCAGTGGTCATTGCGGCTGGTCCATTATCTAGCTGAGAGGCCTTGGGAGATGACAACTGTGGTTGGTTTAGGTAGAACAATGGCCCCAACTCTGTTAGCGACTTGGCGATTAAGGTTCCAGACTTCGAGATTTTGCAGGTGTTGGTTCCCTCATCAAAGGTTACTCGTATTCCACGGCAGATCAAGACCCGGCAGGAGAGAAGACCGTAAGCCAGTTCAGGCACATACTGTACTTCCAAGACTTTGCGATGGACAATCTTTCCGTTTGCGGTGCAGGGGATCAAGACTGTTCCCTGTCCAAGTGAGGGGATTGTACTGGCATTGCCAAGCCGGATGTGTCGCGGGGTAGTGAAAGGTGTGTAATCAAGAAATTCCGTCCTGTTTGGGCAGAAATGGTTGCTGCAGCCAGAATCCACAATCCACGCTTTTACGGTATCCGTGGGTTTGTCCGCTACCAGGGCAGTGTCAGTGATGTATTCAGCACACATGGAGCTAACACTGTTCTTAGGTCTGGCAGTGGGAGGTTCGTTCCCCAATGCGGTGGCACACATGGCCATCTCAATGCCTGCTGGCATGGTACTGACAGTACTGACAGTAGTAACGTTGGCACTGCCATTTTGTTCTGCGGCTTTCTTTTCCCGGTACGCATCCTTTTCTTCTTGCGTTGCGGTACATTTAGAACGAATATGGCCTGTCTGTCCACACTTCCAGCAAGTCTGCCGGGAGAGCCAGATGGGGTCATTTGGGTCCTTCCTCTTCCCTTTAGGTCGTTCCCCCTCAGCAGCGAGTGCCTTCGGGGTTTGGAGTGAGTCGGATTTGGTCCCCAGGTTCTCTCCCGCTGCGCGTGCGCGACGTTCATCGGCTTGTACCCTTCTCTTGAGATCATCCAAGTTCCACTTCACACCCTTTGGAAGAGGAGTATCGAGGAGCATTGTTTGTAGTGTACGCATGCAGGGTGGGAGTGTATGGATGAGGCGCATGGCGATCGAACGATTTCCAATGCGGTCCTCGTTGTCAGTCACTTCCTTGTTGACCAGGTAGGCAAAATTGATAAGGGCTGTCAGGTATTCTGAAACTGAGTTGTAGTCGCTGAGCTTAGCGTTGTCATAGCTCTGTCTGGCATAGAATTCCGCTGTGGATCCAGAGTCCTCATATTCATCCTTGAGGGCCTTGAACAGGACGGCAGCGGAGCTTTTCCTGTGTGGAAAGGCATTGCGTTGGATTGATTCATCAAGTGAGAGCCAGATCCTTCGACGAGCATTCCGATCCCCAATTACCCAATCTTGGTGTTCAGTTACTTTGGACGCATCAGGAGCTGTGGTGTTGCTGCCTTCAATGAAGTCCCAGGTGTGGTCCATGGCTATTTCGAGGTTCCCAGACCACAGGATCCAGTCATCTCGTCCTTTTAGTTTGGGGATGGTAAGAACGGCCTTGTCAATGGCAGAATCTTTGAGCAGGGCGGTAGTCATGGTTCTTCGGTGTTACAACCAGAATAGAAGTGCGGCGAGTCAGAACTGGGCAGTCGTTTCAGACAAAAAGTTCAGCAGTGCCGGGCGGTGGGTGTGGCGAGTCAGAACTGGGCAGTCGTGTCAGACAACAGTTCAGCGGTGCCAGGCGGTAGGCTTTGCGCAGTGCTGGGGTAGAGTTGTACTGGGCTGATAACCTGTAAATCAGCGGGAGGAAGACTAGAGCGCGGTGTCTAGAGCGCGATGTCAAACGGGGTTAATATGTTAGGCAAGATGTAAACTATGTACAATCTATAAGGTTGAGGACTTACCTAGAGCGCGATGTCAAACGGGGTTGAGCATCGCACTCAGGTAATCCTCGCTCTTTTATGTCTATCTAACTATACAACAAAGCGGATAACAAAGGTGAAACTAGCGCCTCCGGCGCTTTGTGCGACTAAGGGTTTGCCACACGGCAACGCTTTGCCTGCAGCTCCGCCTCCCCTTTGTCCTCGTGTGGCGTCGGGCTGCCACATCAACAGCGCACACAAGTCATATTTAATCTCGTGCCTCCATTAAATTTAAAACGTAAGTTGCGGCTAAACCTCGGAGAAATCATGTGAGTGACTGGGAAGGAGAACCGTAGGCATTCGCTCAAGTCAAAAAATCTCCGCTTTTATGCATTACGGCAACAACCGAAAAGTGGCAAGCCATTCTCCCAATTACTTTCAGCATTATGAACGCTTCAGAGTCGACAGATGCACTCTCCGGTTCCTTGGAGGAAGTGGGAGTCGTATTAAAGCCTCTCTTTCGGAAGACGCTACAACAAACCCTTGAGAATATCGAAATAATCCAAAAAGCCAACCTCCCAACTCTTTTAATTTATGTTATTCAAGATCTCGTAACGAGTGGGTTTCACTAGACTGCAGCTCATCTTTTCTGCCCTCATGCTCTGCGTGGAAGTGCACCTAAGGTCTCGAGGGATTGATCCCATAACAGAGACCGTGGCAGAACAAATAGTTGGGTTTTGCGTCCGTTCTTCCGCAACATGATCGATTCTAAACCCTCTCTCCTGCATAGGTACGCCTCAAATCTAATTCCGACAAATCATCCAAGCCTGAGAAAGAACCAGTGAACCGTATGTCTTCCATCCGCATTTGCCATGGCCCGCCAATCCACTACATCCATCATCCACCATTCATCATTACAGGCAAACTTGCGCTGGACGGACCTACCGTCAACCAACTCATTGATGCAGCACTTATGCAAGCTGGACTCGGAGTGGATTCTTCTGGGGCGACTGCAAGCAACGTCAAGGATACAGACTCAGGTTCTAAACCGAGCCCAACGCCACCTGGCAATGCCGCTCCAAAAGACGACAGCTTGGTGATTCAAGACCTCGGGGATGTAAAAAGATGGAACAAAAGGAAAATTGCTGACGTTCTTACTGGTATGTTGCATGCATACCCAACGGCTTCATCGATAACATTATATCCTATTCTTCTTAAATGCTGGCGGTGATGCGCCAAAACCTGCAGACTTAGCAACACTAAGTACATACATACTCTAATCCTTGTAACAATTTGCTCACCTTTGTTTATAAAGAGGAAATGGACGCTAAAAAACAGAAACCGAATAAAGGCAATAATAACGAAAAGCGAAAAAGGAATAAGAAATCGCTGGAATGGAAAATATCGAATAAGACGAGGGCAATCAAGGGGACAGAAAAGCTGCTTACAAAGGTGAGGCATGCCGGGGAGTTGGAGAAAAAACTTCAGATGGAGAAGGGTGAACTCGGACTGGTGAAGCAGACGCTTAGGGACATGGGGAAGAACAGCGAGGAAAACAAGCAGGGGGGACTGAACAAGGACAAAAAGCAGGAGCAGGAGCAGGAGCAGAAGAGCGGCGAAAAGCAGGTTGAGCGGAATCAATTAGTCATGGGGAGACTTTGGGGCGAGCCGGTGCAGCTGATGGCGACGGGCGAATGGGTGACCTAGTGATCTTCGACCCCCCATAGACCTAATCACGCATAATTTTAGCCTTACCGATATAGTCATAGCCACCTCATAATAGTCTTCATAGCATTTTTTTCCTTTCTACATACATATATGACTTTTAACTTATCGAATGCAGAATTTTTTGTGTGGTTCCTCGGCTCTGTCTCAGCGTGACGGTGAACAATCTGACTGATGATTGACTCTCACCGCCCCATCCGTCGTCGAAAATGTCATCCCCTAATGATCCCCACTCTTCGCTTCTTAAGTCCAACCCTCGAGAATCTGAAGACAGATATATCATCAGTAATTAAGGTGTCCTTGTGTCGATAGATTTGAATGATAGCCCTCCCCCCGGGCCCCCCACCTACCTGCAGCCTGGATGAATCTGGATAATGTTTCTTCGCTACGCGCGCACAGTGCGATCAAGCCTTCCCTGCGATACGGTTGCGGTGATACTGAACCCGCAGATAATGCCATCCCCAGAGTCTCGATCAACGGATGTATGAGGTCCAAGTCATACACCTTCCAGACGAAGATGGAAAAAAAAAATTTATCCCTGGATTGTTGCTTGACACTCACGATATCTGCTCCTATTATCACTTCTGCATTAATTTCCTCTAACTGGGCTTTCAAGGACTCTTTTCGATCCAGGGACGTCGCATCAAACCAATCTAATCGAACCGTTTTCACATCGGGATGGTCAAGTACACCGTCTGAGGTGAATTGAAGAGTTCAACGTGAAAGGGGGGGGGAACAGCCATGACTCACTAGGGGGTAATGAAATGTTGTTTTCGCACCTCTCTAGGACAGTACGATTCACGTCTGTCAATGCTAGCGAGGGAACCCCACGGAGACCTGAATGAGTTTCGTCTAGTTTTGACTTTCGCATTCCATCAAGCTGCGCAATGAGGATTCCTAGGAATCCTACGCCTGAGCCTAATTCCAGAACCCGTTTTTTCTGAACAATTTCTAGTATGAAAAAAAGCGATACATCCTGGCAAACTTTAAAAATAAAATACAATCCGCGTTACCTGGACGTCGTATCAGCCATTCAGCCAATATTAAACTAGCCCTCCATGTGCGCATCCCAGTTGTACCATCTTCAATTGTTGTACGAGATTCAAGCAAGGCGATGCTTCGCCGAGAAGTTCTGACATTTGATTCAGAAGAAGGTGCGTTCCAGAAGCGGGTGATATACGAGGGAGCTGGTGGGCCATTCATGTAATCAAATGGACTCGGAGCACCCTGACTTATGTCGAGTTGGCGCCGTGAGTGAACAAGACGATTTCATGGCATAATTTCTCTTTTCACCTTAAGAGAGAGATGTGGCGCTCGTATATCCTCTCATCCGCCTATAATATAATAAGGGGAGGGGTAAAGAACCGTAGGTACATAGGGGGCAAACCCCATTGAAAAGCATAAATCTCACATACTTCCTCGTTCGCCAACTCGATCTTCTCTACGATATGCTTCCAGAATTTCAACTGGTACGATCGTGCGGGAGGATAGGTTTGGAAATGCTCATCGTGGATTATGTGTTCGACTAGTTCTTCCTGGGAAAGGTGTATCTGATCGGGTAACTTGGAGGGCGTCAGGAGGGCACCGTAAATTCGCTGAATGGAGTCGCGCATGTCGACGTCGTGTGTGACATGTGTATGTGACAGGCTGTCACTCCAGTCAGGGAGATATATTATAGCTTCAGCCTAGATAGATTGTCTTTCTTATGTCGTCCATACACGCACACAATCAGGATCATCCTCTAAAGCATCAGTCAATCTTTTCAATAAAGCAGCATCATCTTCTGGTATCTGACCCTCTTCCTGCGGCTCAGTACTGGGAAGGTAAGCTAACTCCATGGCAACAATGTTATGAGCGTGAGGCGGTGAAGATAGGACGTTCGAAACCGAGTTCAATTCCGTTGCACTCGTCAGAACCTTGCGTAGCAAGAAGATTTGATCGTTGGAGCCTCAGGGGGCAAGGGCAATGAGGAAGATCGTACATACCTCTACTTCACGCGTACTTTCATCAGGGTTGGTATTGACGTCCTCTGCTCCAGCTTCTATCGCAGCGTCCCAGACGTCTTGGACTTGAGCCCCATCTCGAGGTTTGACCACTATCCTCCCGACTCTCGAGAACATAAATCGCACTGGTGCAATGCGCGAACTTGAATCACATAAAACAAAGATATTAAGAAAGAACTCCGATACGAAAACCAAGGGGCGAGGCCTTACCCATGATCTCGTAGGGTCTTTTGTATATTCTTGATGGTCCTATTTGTGTTGTCGGTTTCGCATTCTCTGCAAACAAATACAACACGAGTCAATGGTTTCAATCACAATTATTGAGCGTACCCACATGATTAGAGCGGTCTGGGCGGGACCCAATGCCTCGTAGACAACGAGTTGAGTAGCACTCTGTCGTGAAGGATCTGACGCCTTATGTAGCGATAGCAATAAAGGGATTCATCAAGGATTCATTGTAATATTGTTTGTTCACTTTCTTCCCTTGTTGGGGGCACATGGATACGTACTCGAGATAATGCGGCACTTATGTTGTCCTTTGGCACTCCGTTGACTTTCGCTCGTCGCAATGCAACTGCAAGAGCTAGATTGACATTTGGATCGACCGATCCACCAGCTGGATGGGGGAGCAGTGGCAAGTTCAGCGCTGCAAGGAATGAGGACATTATGGTTTTTTTGTTTCCTTACTCTTGACCGCTGTGGCTATTTCCTTTTGGATGCCATCAAGACGTCGTTGACCAGAGCCCTTTCAGCGAGAGTCATCAAAGAAAAAAATCAAGTCCAACCAACGTGTGCAGCTTTTGAGAACAGTTTCGATTTCTTCACGTCTTCTGCATCTTTATGATGGGATATTTTGCTCCACTACTACCACGGAAGACGGAGCACTTCATTGGACGAAAAAGCTTTGTTGGTGAGGAAAATATACCCTGTTGTGACCGGAAAATGAAGCTGGCGATGATGAGAAACCCTTTTGTAGTATCACAACAAAGTTTCTCGCCCTAGGGACCAGTCGTGGAAGCGAGGTCATTTCGTTGTCAGAAGCGTTGTGTGTAGTAATGGATGTGAAGATGGACAGTTTAAGCGCCCGAAATTTCCCGCGCTTATTTTTTTTCCGGTCACGGGGCTGTAGACGCGTTGCCCTCTCCAATCAGCTCTCCATCATGAGGGAGTCTTTTGTTTCTGGTTGCCTTTGGCTTGTTATTGGAACAACCCCAGATTTCGGCTGTAAGAATGTTTTAAGCGGATAATAATTGGTTGATGGATGGTAGTTGTCTTCCGTTCCACGGGCGGTGGTCTCACGGAAGGATTGATGCACGTGAAGCAGCCCCACGATTAAAGGTAGGTTTCCTGGCGCTTAGTCTCGTAGCGGGGCATCACTGACACCTTCGGCATCCTCGGTGTATGCGGCGGCCGTACCCTGGCCGGGATTACTTAAGTGGTTTCGTGTTGCGGCCCGGCACATTACGTTTAAGATTTCCCATTCTCACTGGGTTTGTGAGTGGAACGATTCTCTTTCTTGCTTCCTTGTTTCTATTGTTGTGTTTCCGGTATTCCTACTAGTCCAATTTATTCAGGTTCAAAGTACAAAAGGAGCCGGCTACACAAGTTGATTCTAGTTTCTTGCACACCTTCTGTTCCCAGACGTACGCAAACCCTCTCCATCCCATACCCTCATTCTGTACCGTTCACGGTCCAAATCACCCAAAGCAACTTTCATCGCGAGCTCTATCATGGTATCATTCGATAAGTTTGTTAGTAGGAGCTATCCCAGTACGCCATCGACCCGATTGATCCCCGAGCAGTGTTAACTTTGGCGTTTAGTCCTCATGGGATCAATAACCCTCTTCACCATCATTGAACTGGCAATATCTGCCTTCTTGGTGTCACGATATAACTCACGCCACGATTATCCTAGCACAAGCGTGCGAGACCAGTCACGGTTCCTCTTGTTCTGTTCTGTGTGGACGTTATTCGTAGGCATTTCTGTTGCGGTAACTTTGCCACGCGCATATTTACCATAACTCTTCCGTTCAGAGTGCACCTGTGTACCTCTTCCTCTTCTTTTGGAAACCATGGAGATCCGTCATCTCTTCCACTATATCCCATCTCGTTTGGACTTCCCTGTCCTGGTGCGACAATTCTCCACTACTTTGAGAGGTTTTAAAATCGTTTCCTCACATGCCTTTTAAAGGATCTTCTGGTTTTCTGGTGCAGTCGCCATTACTGCATCACTTGGTGGAGGTAATAACTGCTCGTGAGTGTTCAGGGGACGTCTCTATGCAATTCGCAGTCCTACTTACAAATGCGAACCTGCAACACAGTAACTTGGATTACAATCTTCCATATTGCAACCACCTCAATGCGCTGGAGGTAAGCCACCGCTCTAATCAGTTTCGCTCCAATGTCTCAATACCATCCCAACTTCTTCCAGGGATTCGCATGGATTGAATGGTATGTTGAGGTTCTCTCTTCGTTTCCTGGTTCGTCACCGACGAATGAGCATATTCACCACATAGGATCCTCTTCACCGCCTTCTTCCCTGTTGTAATCTTTATTGCACAACGTGCATACAGGAGCGGGTCTCCTCTTCGCGGCGGTCTCATCAGCACCAGAGTCTAATTCCGATCGCGGTGATGGGGATTCAAATGTGTGTGCGTGCCGATCCCCATTACATTTTCTGCACGATATACCAACGGAATCGACTGTATCCAAGTACTATGTACATAGTTTTTGAGAATAACTTTTTTTTTCTGTACCTTGCACCATATACCAACCCCGGGGATGAACCAACTGTATCCAAGTACTATGTAGTTTTCTGAGAATACTGATTTTTTTTCTCCCGTTGTGTTGAACCTTCCGAAGCGCGGGAGTGTATTGGGTGGAAGTGAACCCCGATCTGAATGACGTATTGAATATATTACGATTGCATCACTTTACATCCGATCGGCTGACTCTGAAATGGCTCCACTGACATTGATATCGGCGCCACACAATATTCAATTGGCAGCTTCCCCTCGTTCCACCATTCTCCAAGACATCGAACATCCGTAGTACATCCTAACGAGCAGCATTGGGATAATGAGTGTGGATATTTGGGTTCGCAAGGGCCATCCCAGTGAGCTTATGTTTTTTTTTCTAAACATTGTCTGGGCCCTGATCATGAGTGATGACCACAAGTCATTTTTGGACTCCTCATCGTCCTTGGCATCGTCGAGGCAAGGCAAACCAATAGTCTCATCTGGTTAAGTTGCTGAACGCTAGATGATCTTTCTTAGCTTTCCATTTCGGCATCCTTGACGTCTCTGTACAACAAGCACCACAACTACCCCCGCGTTAAAGTTCGCGATGCGACCCGTTTCATTTTGTTCTCATCCACTTGGACTGTCGTCGTGCGTCTCCGCGTTGCCCCGTGTTGCCACTTCGAACTGACTGAATGCATAACAGTTTAGCTTGGCTTTCCTCGGATTGTTCCTTCATAGCGCGGATGGTTCAGTTGCGACTTCCATCATCTCGCATCTCATATTCTTCACCCTAACGTACATTCCCTCTCACTTATTTTCTTTCCAATTCTCTCTAAATCTCTCTATTCCAGGTGGATTTTCTGGAGTGCTGGGGTTGGTGCGATCACAGATGCTCTCAATGGCGGAAACAACTGCTCGTAAGGGTTTCTCTTCATTATGTAAATCTAGATGGTTTCTGACCGAATAATCCATAGGAAAATCAAGTACAATCTTCCGTATTGCAATCAGCTGAACGCACTTGAGGTATGATATACTGTTACAGACATGTGCGATAATAATGTGATTGACCACCTCGTGTTTCGGAAATTCGCACCACAGGGATTCGCTTGGGCCGAATGGTTAGTAGTTAAATAATTATCGCCCCGCTACAGCCGTGCTCAGACGCTGGCATTTTAGGATCGTTACTACTCTGGTTCTGCTCGTCATCGTTGCTCTTGCCACTCGCTCCGTTCGCCGGGGGATTGGATACCGTGGTCCGCTTACGGTCTAAAGGAACCAAAGCTGCGCATCAAGTTGTCGTGATGTCTGACAGTAGTGTCTTGAACGACCATTGACGATTCGTCACGGTTGATAGCAAATTATCGAATGCCCCGTCTGTAATAATTCTTTTTTTTTTTGATGTATGTATCTGGGTTGCAATACCATTCGTGCTTGTCGATCCCCCGAGAATATCTTTGCAGGCCTAAAGTGGAACCGTTAAGTGCATAGTAGCCCGAAGAGATCATAAGATGAAATTCACATTACTCCAAGTTTGTCAACCGTGAGCCACGGCTTGTATATCCACTGGAGGCTCAAACCCTGTCGGAAACACCTGCCTCACATTAATATTAACCCTTGTCGTCTTCAGATAGTGAGCGAATGGTGCCCAATCATGATCGACGTGATGTTGAAGGCTCTGCGGTCCGAGATGATCAGGTAGTGTACCCTCAAGAATACGGGGTACGCCATGGTATGCTCGCCTGCATGATGGACCTGACATGATGATTGCATCCCCCGAACGGAGGAGTATTGGTATCGGTTCAACGTCTCGTGTGAGGCCTCCTATCAAGAATATGGCAGCATTCCCTAGGCTATTGGGACAGAGTGGCTTCGAGTGGAGGTTAAGCGTCGTGCCAGGAGGAAGACTTACGAGATAGACACGAGGGGAGTTGTAGAAGATAGTTCGGATTTGTCGACGTGTCCCATGAGGGTGTCTTTTTCTTGGTAGAAATTGACTATCCCAGCATCTGGTTCTTCAAGAGCGGGCAGGCAGGGGCGCAGCGCAGCGAATTTTTAGCGAGTGGGAATGAGCGCGGTACGATAGACCTTTACGACGAAAAAACTAACCATATGTTTCATCCCATTTCCTCCATGTCCCTTCCTCCTCTCCCCAGCTCAACCCTCCATCTGTCACCATCTCTGCCTTTTCTCCCCAAACATCTTCCCAATTCACAGCTCGTACGGCCCTCTTACATATTTCCTTGACGTCTTCAGGAAAGGTGCCAAGCTCTTTTGAAAAGTCATAGGATTTGGTTTCCCAATGGTATGACCTGCCAATGTTGACCCAACGCAATTTATAGATCAGTTTTGAGATTGACAAAGGTGTGAGTGTCAAAGAAGGATCGGGCGGGGGTTTTGGGGTTGAGATGATTGTTGAGAGGTTGGATACTGAAGCGGACATGTTGTCGACTAGAACGCGTTTGGTGTTTCCGAGCTTGAGGGTTGACGATGATGAATCGGTCTCGGTCATTGAGACTTTGGTTGGAATAATAAGTGGATCGGTGGATGGATTTTCGAAATGATCGACGAACATATTCCAAAGACCTTGTGATGGGAGAGTGTAGTGCGCATCGAGATTCGTCTCGTTCGGTTGCTTAGCTTGGTTTGTCAAACAGGACTTGATAAGGCTCCGCTGTTCCTCCGTTGAGACAAATCCCGGAAGTAAGACGAGGCCTTGGGAAGGCAAGAAAAATCAAAAAAAAAAAAAATCGATATGCATGACGTGCAAAAACAACATGAACCACTGTTCATGGGTCGTCGTACCCGGTACTCGGGGCAGCAGAAAAGCCCGACCTTGCCTGGCATTTAATTTTAAAGCAATTTCTCGAGTCTTGTGAGCATCGATCGCGCCGCATGACCAACCCACAGCCCTCATTGAGCTCTCAAGGACTAACATAGTTCCTTCAGAAGAGGTGGTGGCAAGTGCACCTATATCCAATACATCATCCAGTGAAGGCCGAGGAATCCGAGTCTTGAAACGTTTCTCTTGAATGCGAAAGGCACTCCAACTAGATGTGTCAACTTTTGTATTCCTGGTCTTCAGGTGGTGTCGTAGAGCTTTCTTATACTCTGGGCTTTCGGGGTCATAGGGAGCAGGCATCTGCCTTATACTAAGAGCTCAGACGAGCTCGACCGGGCGCTGATTGGTTGTCATTCAATTCATATGCTTTCTCACGGCACGTCCCCTCGCTATCATTGGTTCGCACATTATGGCTTCATCGAATCTGCGTGCCAGCAGACCCTTTGCCATATATCTACAGAGTTCGATGTTGTCAACGACTGAGACTGATGACGGCGGGATGCATTTGGTATATGTTGCTGGACCTCTCTTCCCGAGAGTGAAACAAATCGGAGGCGGATACTGTCGGGCTCGTTAGCACGGTTTTCTTCATCGATGTGTGTCGATGCTGAACGATATTCGATGCGCAATTAGTAGTGCAATACGTTTCATACAGAGCGTTCAACTTGCCTGCGATTGCCATGGTAGTGGACTAGGCGCCGTAATGCCATTTAAACGTACATCCCTCTCTTTTCTCATCACCTCCGTCCCTCACGAAACAAGCTTTGACTCCGTACGGTTTTTACCTGGTACATCTTGGGCGTCTATACAGCGAGCTTTTCATTGGTACAGGGAGACATTGCGATGCCATCCACGCTTTCTACCTGTATGGTTCTCAGCTTGCCGACACAGTAAGCCTCCTGTGAGCGAAACCACTGTGATCTTTGACATCACTGGAGTCATCTCCGACCGCAACCGGATCTTTCGATCCTCCTGTGATGTCCCCCTTTGCTGAACATGTGGAACGGCTTAAACGCTTTCGCTCACTGGTTTCTATATTACTCAGGTAGTGGGTGTTGACGATAAGTTGTTACTGTCATGGACCAGAACACAGCGCTTTCCAGGCTGTAAACCTCAGTTGCAATGCATGTTTCCTGGTTGTGTAAAACGTATCTCCCTCCCCAGACTCAAAATTTCCAACTTCACATACCACGACCGTTGAGACCCACAAAGAGTCAGACCGGAAGACCTACATAGTCCAATCCTGCAGCGGATACACGCACATAACGAGAAATACTACCAAGTCAATACTCAAAAAATCACGGGCAACGAACAAGCGACGACACAAAAGGGCGCAATGCCCCAGAGGACCTGCAGCCGCACAAACCCAAGGATTCTATCTAGCCGACGATACCAATCAGTCACTTTCATCATCGATCCCCAATGACAGGATAGCCACACTCCGCAGGGCATCAGGACTGAAGGCACAGCCGAATTAAGGCCCCCCCGGCCTTGTAATCAATATGTCACACTCCAGACTTTCCAACGCAATGGCAATGAGGATACATTCTCGGGTCGAGATATTACCTATCTGATTGAAGCTTACTGCGTGCTACATGGAGTTGTATACACTTGAGTCATTTACTACACACCTACGTTAAACTAGTTGTCATCCCCACCTGACAACGCTGATCCACCGATTTCGCCTTTCAATTGCGCCGACATCATGCAAGTCTCGGCTTCATTGCATGCAATGGCGTGCGGAAACAGCGACAGAACATCAGCAGTAGATGATGAAATGTCTCAGATTCTTGATGTTAGGATCATAAGTTAGATTAGTTGTGAGCGGAACAGCCAAGAAAGCCCGTAAACGTTTCATTAACAGTTCTAAACTAGGAGTCAACGTCAGTCCCCCAAACTGAACACCCAACTGAGTTGTGTGCATTATAGTGCGAGTGGGAGATGAGAGGATGCAATAATAAGGGAGTTGTCTGAATCAGTGCTTCGGGATACGTCCAAGGTTAGAAAGAGCGGTACGTAATTCGTTGAGTGACATATCCAAATTTGAGGTGTGTAATCCTGGGTTAACGGCAACCAGCTCACGGTAGAGTTCAACGCTTTCCTCGATGAACGGAAGCGCCTCTGAGTGCTGTCCGAGATTCGAAAGAGCGTTGTACAGATTCTTGAGTGACCAAGCCAAATTTGCATTGTATGATCCTGGGTGAACGGCGATTAGCTCGCGCCAGAGTTTGATGCTTTCTTCGATGAATGGGACCGCCTCCGAGTGCCGTCCGAGACCCGAAAGAGTGTGACATAGATTGTTGAGTGACCATGCCAAATCTGAGGTGTACGATCCTGGGTGAATGGCAACTAGCTTGCGCTGGAGCTTGACACTTTCTTCGATGGGTGGGAGCGCCTCTGAGTGCCGTCTGAGGAACAAAAGAGCGTTACATAGATTGTTGAGTGACAAAGCTAAATCTGGGGTGTATGATGCTGGGTGAACAGCAACTAGACCACGTCGGAGATTGACACTTTCTTCGATAAATGGGAGCGCCTCCGAGTACCGTCTGAGATTTGAAAGAGCGCAGTACAGACTGTTGAGTGACCAAGCCAAATTTGCATGGTACGATCCGGGGTGATTGGCGACCAGCTTGCGCCAGAGTTGGGCGCTTTCCTCGATGAACGGGAGTGCCTCAGAGTACCGTCCGAGATTCGAAAGAGAGACATTTAGATTGTGGAGTGAGAAAGCAAAATCTGGGGTGTATGATCCTGGGTCAACGGCAACTAGCTCGCGCCGGAGGTTGACGCTTTCCTCAATGAATGGAAGCGCCTCCGAGTGCCGTCCGAGATCTGAAAGAGCGCAATACAGACCATTGAGTGACCATGCCAAATATGAGGTGTACAATGCTGGGTCAACGGCAACTGACTTGCGCCAGAGTTTGACACTGTCCTCAATAAATGGGAGCGCTTCCGAGTTCCGTCCGAGTTTGGAAAGAGCTAAATATAAAGCGTGGAGTGCCCTGGCCAATTCTGGGTTGTAGGACTCTGAGTCCACAGAAACTAGGTGACGGCAGAGTACAACTGAATCATTTGCTGCCTCATATGCCTCCCCGAATCTTAAAAAAAATACCAAGTTTGAATAAAGCTGGCCAAGCACGTTGGACAGCATGCAGATAGCATCCTTTGACCTTTGGCCAACTGCCAACTGGAGATTCATGAGCTAATTTCATTGACACAATTGATAATCCGCACCTTCACCCACTCAGGGAGTATCGAGATACCGATATAGCCTCCCATTCTCACGCAGATTTCCACCCAGGGAGTGGCTTGCTGACTGAGAAATACGTGTACTGATTCATCGAGCTCCTGTGATGGTTCCTGGACTCCACTGAGGTGATAAATAATCTGACGACATGCATAATGCATGTGCTCTGATAACTGCTCTGGGAGAATGCGCGGCAATTCATCTTGTTCGGATAAGTTCTCAATCAGTCCCAGGCCTTCTATAGAGCAGAGGTTCTGGTTCAGAATCTCGGTACATCGCAGGGCAACCCTGGCGTTCTCTTTCCCCACATCTACTGGACCGCAGCGAAGGCTGATTGACTGGGGATCGATCCGATCCAAAATAAAGTCACGGAAGGATTGGTGTAAAATGCGGATAGGAATGTGGGGCTCCTCAACTCCCGAGAGGAGAGGTGCAAGTTCGGCCAGCGTATATCGAACCGACGAATTCAAGAAAGGTGACAGAATTGCATCCCAAGCTGTGGCAGACAGGGGCTGTTGTGCGGCAAAGATTGCTCCCATCACAACTGGATAGTCGTGTGCGAAATCTTCGTCCCTCCAATCACACTTCTTCAGAATGCTTGTATACAAGCGATCCATAGTTTTCTCAGCAGAAATTGCTGAGCGATCGGTGCCTGTACTGAGCAGTCTTCCTAGCGTCTTCATAGGGTCTTTGTTGGCCATCTTCATATAGCGAAAGATGGTGCTGATCCAAATAAACAAGCCCCCTGCTCGTTCCAAGATCCCCTGTACCATTTTCTCTTCGTCCTGAAGCTTATGCCGTATTTCAGGATGACAATCCTTCAGCATCTGCAACTGGGAACGTATGTAAAGAGCACAGTCCCGCACGTTCATGTCATCCGAGAGATCGATGGTAAGACGATCGATAGGGAAATCGGGCGAGAGGAAGCGGTTAACAAGATCAAATTGTCTCGACGTGATGAAGAATTTTATGGAGGATGGTAATTTGGGGACTTCCTTCCGAAGAATATTGGCAAGGGGCTCAAATGCCTCTTTGTCGCATTCGTCCAAAGCGTCGATGATGACCACAAAAGGACGATCAGAAAGCAAAGGTCGATGGGAGAAGAATGGAGCTACCAGTTTCTTGAATTGCATTGTGAATGGCGCTGTTGATAGAGTGGGATCTCTTTCAAGAGCAGAGACAATGGAGGAGCGGTATCTTCGATCATGATTTGCCAACGCTCGAGCCATGCCGCTGAATAGACTATCAGGTCGCGACTGTTCACCCGCCTTGAAAAGGAAACTCATCAACAGGGTGCATTCCCTTTCGCACCTTTCCGCAATCGTGTGGGCAATAGAGGTCTTTCCAGCTCCGGCTACAGCAGTGAGAAGCATCACCCGGTTCTCGCTGTCCCCAGTGTTGTGACACCAGGCCATGATACGCTCGGTAAGGCCGACCCTGGTGCCTTCTAGGCATGCCTGAGTTGAATCATGGTGGGCGACGTCAGGATATTGGAGTCTACCGAGAATCGAGTCAGCTTCCATGGCTGACAATTTGACACCAATTCTCAAGTTCGTCCTAAGCTGCATCGGCCTAAAATCAAAATGGGGTTATGGGATGATACCGCGAAGAAAATTACCTGAAATGACGCCAATGCTTTGTCAAGATCCTTCTTTAGGCCCTCGATCCTTCCCGGGTTTCTCAGGTAGGACAATGTATTTATTAGAGCTGGCCGTTTCTCTACCTTTGTGCGTCTTCGCTCGATTTCAGACTTGATCTTCTGTAGCGCGCTGGGACTTGATGTAAGCAGGACACTAAAGACCACCAAAAACAAATAGAATTCACCGATCAAGTTTCGTCGCACTCTCCACCCATGGCTTTGCCGCTTCCGCTGACGGATCATAGGACTTTATGGCTGCAACTACCTCGGCCACGTTTTCGACGACATAGTTCCCGAAGTCCTCCCATTCCTTCTTATTCTCCTTGAACTTCTGCACCAAAACGTCGGCCTCAGTTCGCAAACCCAGAATAAAATAGTTACTAACTTGAACCTCGCTGATAATGAAGAGTGCGCCGCCAGTCGCACTCTTTAGAGGAGGGCACATATCAGCGGCAGCATTGACGGCCGTGAGAATTGGGACAGCCATATCGCCTCCGGCTGCGAGGATATCATCGATCTTTTGCCTGAGACCTTCGGCCTTTTGTCGCGACGACATAGAAAGTGTGAACGAGGAGAGAATCTTAGGTGCGTGGTGAGGCCTTGAATGGTCAAGAGCCACGAGGCCTTGGCCCGAAGGCCGAGGACATAGCACATTCAGTGAGTGCAGAATACTATCGGGACCTCTTATCCAGGATCGATAGCATAAGTCTGGCATGGATGAAAGCATGATACGGATCGGTCGAATATTGGGACAAATGATGATAACGGTCCCCCATCTAGTTTTCTTAGGGTAAAGGTTGCTCCAAGTGGTTCGCCGGAATTAACCGAGGACCACGGCGTTTCCATGTTGATTCCAATTCCGACATCACATCACTAGCCGGATACGTCATTCGCTGGATGCGGCTGCAGCTCCTAGTGATTCACGCCCTGGCATTGGCCCCATCAATGGTTGGGCTTAAACTGCCATCAGGACATGACTGCCTCGGAGGGACGCCAGTCCTCGTGTGGGCTGCCCCTTGACCCCCAACCACCACCGCTTGACCGCAACATCTTTTTTACGCCAACGGGTTGTATGCCTGCAGGGAGCCTACATTTCAGTTGCTCAGGGTTTGGCCGTTGCATCCCCAAAAGCCCAACCCTGTTGTTTGGAATGCCCTTCAGAGGAGGCTTGTGCTCGTTGTCTTGTTGCGTACCTTCAAGCACTGGGACAGGCCGAACAGGTCACTAGGCAAGGTCGTTCGGCAATTCTGCTGTCGAGATTAGTATTTTTCAATCTATGCATGCCACTTTTCCTCCGCTTGTTATTAGTGGTAGCCCGTTAACTACGTGTGAGATGCTAGATAGGTGTTTCACATGTCCCAACATGCATTATCGTGGTCTCATTCGTTCACCAAAGTGAACACCCAATATAGTGCTCTGTCTCCGACTCAGTTGAACACCTAATGATCGATGGCGGATTCCTGTGTAATTATCCAACTGCCATGTAATCCCACTGGAGACGAACTGGAATTAGGTTTGTTGGGATCTCCAACACCCGGAAGCGGTGAATCGTGATGATGAACCCTTTGGGATCGTTGAACAGAAGCCTGGTGGCTGGGTTGTCACGCCGGTTTTACGGTGCTTGGATCTTCGAAGCAGGTCGGAAATGGCTTGATCCTGCAGTGCACAATCATGTCCCCAACTCAATCGGGTCACAACACTCCGTGCATGTCCACTCAGAAACCCTTTCTCGCCGCAGCAACTGATGTTCCTAGACCGCCCATTTGCTGTTGGTCTGTGATTGCGATTTTGGCTTTGAGCCCATTCGATTTGATGACTGGGGGCGATAATATGGGTCCAGAAACAGGCTCGTTCACAGTTGAGTCTCGATTTCACGTGGTTGTGTTTCCACCTCTTGTGGAGAAGATTGAGGTCGTAATACTGATCTCCGCTGCCGAAAAGGAACGGTTATACGCTCGCTTGATGCTCGACACTCAAACTGACGAATGTGGTTTTGGAAATCAACTATGGTCCTTGCAAATTGTGACAACTCCCGATGTTGAATGTGGGCGTTGAGTTGCCTTTCAGGTTTTTCCTCAGTTCACGCACTACGGAACTGAGGGTATTGCGCTAAGATTTCTAACAACGGCATGATGATCTTTCCTCTCTTCGCGGTGCTGGTGCCAGCTCTTGCGTTAGCTGACTCCCCCTCGGCTCACCTCATCGTAACCACCATCAATCATATCCAAACAGGCGTCCAACTGTGCCAAACTTTATCAGACTCCGTTCTTATCAGTTCCACTGTGGAACCGAACGGTTTAACCAGATGTCATTATGCACCTGCAACACCCGTGCCATGCCTTCTTCCTGCGGAGGGACCCAAGAGTAATGAGGGAACGAAAGGGACCTCGACAGTGCTGGTGAAAATGGTCACCATTGAGGCTTTGGAGGATAATCGGGATCAGACCCAAGTAATCGTCGAGCAGCCAGAGCTAAGTGCTGCTCAGTGGAACCTGTCATTAGCGCTTAATTTTTCATTCCGGCAAGTATTAACTGTCCTACGTCAGGTCGTGTGGAATCTTCGTGATGTACTGCTGTATGCGGTTAGTATTGGTGCTCAGATTGCGAATCAGTCGCTTGTAAATGGTGCGTTCTAATGTTTGCGCCAACCTCAGTCATTGACAATAAACGATCTCATCTCCAAAATATACTCAACAAGTGTTCATTTTCACTTGGAACTTCAAAACTGCCTTCCGACACATGGTTTCTTCCGAAGAGGTGGCAGGTGCACCTATATCTAAGACATCATCCAGCGAAGGCCGAGGAATGAGTCTTGAAATGTTTCTTTTGAATGTGAAAGGCACTCCAACTAGATGCGTCAACTTCTGTCTTCCTGGTCTTTAGGTGACGTCGTAGAGCATTTTTATACTCTGGCCTTTCAGGGACATAGGGAGCAGGCATCTGCTTTAAACTAAGAGCTCAGACGGGCTCGACCGGACGCTGATTGGTTGGCGCTCCTCTCTCATGCTTTCTCACATCACGTCCCCTCGCTATCATTGGTTCGCACATTATGGCTTCATTGAATCTGCGTGCCAGCAGACTCTTTGTCATATATCTAACAAACACAGAATTCGATGTCATCAACGACCGAGACTGACGACGGCAGGACGCATTTGGTATATGTTGCTGGTCCTCTCTTCCCGAGAGTGAAACGAATCGGAGGCAAATACTGTCGAGCTGGTTAGCACGGTCTTGTTCATACATGTGTGTCGATGCCGAACGGTGTTCAATATGAAAATGTGCGAAATCAGTAGTACAATACGTTTCATACAGAGTGTTCAACTTGCCTGCAATTGCCATGGTAGTGGAATACCGTTTAAATGTGCATCCCTCTCTTTCTTCTGTGTCTCATCGCCTCCGTCCCTCACGGGACAAGCTTTGACTCCATACGATGTTTACTAGATACGTATTGGGCGTCTATACAGCGAGCTTCTCAATGACGATAAGTTGTTACTATCGTGGACCAGAACACAGCACTTTGCGGGCTGCAAACCCCAGCTGTAATGCATGTTTCCCGGTTGTGTAAGCAGGATGACAGCGCATAACGCATCTCCCTCCCCAGATTTAAATTTTCTAACTCCACACACCACGACGATTGAGACCCGCAAAGAGTTAGGCCAGAAGACCTACATAGTCTAATATAATCCTGCAGCGGGTACACGCACATATTGAGAAATATGGCTAAGTTAATACAGAAAGGAACTCAAAAAATCACGGGCAACCAACAAGCGACGACACAAGAGCGCAATTAATGCCCCACAGGACTTGCAGCGCACAGACCCAAGGAATCTATCTAGCTGACGATACCAATCAGTCATTCCCATCATGTAAAGTCGACCCCCCTCATAGTGTAACGACAGGATGGCCCCACTGCCATATGTATCACGGGCCGCAGGGCATGAGGACGGAAGACACAGCCGAAGGCCCTCTGGCCTTGTAATCAATATGTCCCACAATTCAGACTTTTCCACTCCGTCCCAACGCAATGGCAATGACCTGGCTGGGATACATTCCCGAGTCAAGATATTACTTATCCGATTGCGTGCTACATGGAGTTGTATACACTTGACTACACACCTGCGTTACACTAATTGTCATCTTCAGGCCTCCACACTCGCATGCCACACCTGACAACGCTGATCCACCGATTTCGCCTTTCAATTGCGCTGATATCATGCAAGCCTCGGCTTCATTGCGTACAACGGCGTGTGGAAACAATGACAGTAGTAGAAGATAAAATGTCTCGGATTCTTGATGTTAGAATCATGAGCATAAGGTAGATCAGTTGTGAGTGGAACAGCCAGGAAAGCCCGTAAACGTTTCCCCAACAGTTCCAAACCAAAAATCAATCTCGGTCCCCCAATATTCCCGAACTGAACACCCAACTGGGTTATGTGCATTATAGTGCAGGTAGGAAATGAGAGAATGCAATAACAAGGGGGATGCCCAAATTAGTGGCTCGGGATACGTCCAAGGTTAGAAAGAGCGGTACGTAGTTCGTTGAGTGATATATCCAAATATGAGGTGTGTAATCCTGGGTTAACGGCAGCCAGCTCACGGTAGAGTTCAACGCTTTCCTCGATGAACGGAAGCGCCTCCGAGTGTCGTCCGAGATTTGAAAGAGCGTTATATAGATTCTTGAGTGACAAAGCCAAATCTGCGTTGTATGATCCTGGGTTAACGGCAAGTAGCTTGCGCTGGAGTTTGACGCTTTCTTCGATGAATGGCAGCGCCTCCGAGTGCCGTCCAAGATCTGAAAGAGCACGGTATAGATTGTCGAGTGACTGTGCCAAATGTGCGCTGTATAATCTTGGGTGAACAGCAACTAGCTTGCGTCGGAGTTTGACGCTTTCTTCGATGAATGGGAGCACCTCCGAGTGCCGTCCGAGATTCGAAAGAGCGTAATATAGATTATTGAGTGACCATGCCAAATTTGAGGTGTACAATCCTGGGTAAACAGCAACTAACTTGCGCCAGAGTTTGATGCTTTCTTCGATGAATGGGAGCGCTTCCGAGCACCGTCCGAGACTGGAAAGAGCGGCAAATAGATCGTTGAGTGACGTAGCTAAATCTGGGGTGTATGATCCTGGGTACACGACAACTAGCTCACGCTGGAGTTTGACGCTTTCTTCGATGAATGAGAGTGCCTCCGAGTGCCGTCCAAGATTCGAAAGAGCGTTATATTGATTCTTGAGTGACATGGCTAGATATGGGGTGTATGATCCTTGGTAAACGGCAACTAGCTCGCGCCAGAGTTTGACGCTTTCCTCGATGAATGGGAGCGCCTCCGAGTGCCGTCCGAGATTTGAAAGAGCGCAGTACAGACTGTTGAGTGACCATGCCAAATCTGAGGTGTACGATCCTGGGTGAACGTAAACTAGCTTGCGCTGGAGTTTGACACTGTTCTCAATGAATGGGAGCGCTTCCGAGTACCGTCCGAGGTCGGAAAGAGCTGAAAATAAAGTTCGCAGTGCCCTGGCCAACTCCGGGTTGTAGGACTCTGAATCCACAGAAACAAGGTAACGGCAGAGTTCAACTGAATCGTTTGCTGCCTCATATGCCTCTCCGAATCTTGAAAAAAACCTCAAATTTGAATAAACCCGGCAAAGCACATTGGACAGCGTGCAGATAGCATCTTTTGACCTTTGGCCAACTGCCAACTGGAAATTCGTGAGCTAATTTCATTAACACAATTGATAATCCACACCTTTGCCCACTCAGGGAGTATCGAGATACTGATATAGCCTTCCATTCTCACACAAATTTCCACCCAGGGAGTGGCTTGCTGACTGAGAAATACATGTACTGATTCATCAAGCTCCCGTGATGGTTCCTGGACTCCACTGAGGTGATAAATAATCTGACGACATGCATAATGCATGTGCTCCGATAACTTCTCTGGAAGAATGCGGGGCAGCTCATCTTTTTCGAATAAGTTCTCAATCAGTCCCAGGCCCTCTATAGAGCAAAGGTTCTGGTTCAGAATCTCGGTACATCGCAGGGCAACCCTGGCATTCTCCTTCCCCACATCTACTAGACCGCAGCGAAGGCTGATGGACTGGGGATCGATCCGATCCAGAATAAAGTCACGGAAGGATTGGTGTAAGATGCGGATAGGAATGTGAGGCTCCTCAACTCCCGAGAGGAGAGGTGCAAGTTCGGCTAACGTATATCGAACCGACGAATTCAAGAGAGGTGACAGAATTGCATCCCAAGCTGTAGAAGACAGGGGCTGTTGTGCAGCGAAGATCGCTCCCATCACAACTGGGTAGTCGTGTGTAAAATCTTCGTCACTCCAATCACACTTCTTCAGGATGCTTGTATACAAGCGATCCATCGTTTCCTCGGCAGAAATTTCTGAGCGATCGGTGCCTGTACTGAGCAGTCTTCCTAGCGTCCTCATAGGGTCTTTGTTGGCCATCTTCATATAGCGAAAGATGGTGCTGATCCAAATAAACAAGCCACCTGCCCGTTCCAAGATCCCCTGTACCATTTCCTCTTCGTCCTGAAGCTTATGCCGTATTTCAGGATGACAATCCTTCAGCATCTGCAGCTGGGAACGTATGTACGTAGCGCAGTCCCGCACGTTCATGTCATCTGAGAGGTCAATGGTAAGGCGATCGATGGGGAAATCGGGCGAGAGGAAGCGGTTAACAAGATCAAATTGTCTCGACGTGATGAAGAATTTTATGGAGGATGGTAATTTGGGGACTTCCTTCCGAAGAATATTGGCAAGGGGTTCAAATGCCTCTTTGTCACATTCGTCCAAAGCGTCGATGATGACCACAAAAGGACGGTCAGAAAGCGGAGGTCGATGGGATAGGAATGGAGCCACTAATTTCTTGAATTGCATTGTGAATGACGCTGTTGATAGAGTAGGATCTCTTTGAAGAGCAGAGGTAATGGAGGAACGGTATCCTTGATCATGATTCGCCAGCGCTCGAGCCATGCCGCTGAATAGACGATCAGGCCGCGACTGTTCGCCCGCCTTGAAATGGAAACTCATCAACAGGGTGCATTCCCTTTCACACCTTTCCGCAATCGTGTGGGCAATAGAGGTCTTTCCAGCTCCGGCTACAGCGGTCAGAAGCATCACCCGGTTCTCGCTGTCCCCAGTGTTGTGACACCAATCCATGATACGCTCGGTAAGGCCGACCCTAGTGCCTTCGAGGCATGCCTGAGTTGAATCATGGTGGGCGACGTCAGGATATTGGAGTCTACCGAGAATCGAGTCATCTTCCATGGCTGACAATTTGACACCGATTCTGAAGTTCGTCCTAAGCTGCATCGGCCTAAAATCAGAATGGGGTTATGGGATGGTACTGCGAGGGAAATTACCTGAAATGACGCCAATGCTTTGTCAAGATCCTTCTTTAGGCCCTCGATCCTTCCCGGGTTTCTCAGGTAGGACAATGTATTTATTAGGGCCGGCCGTTTCTCTACCTTTGTGCGTCTTCGCTCGATTTCAGACTTGATCTTCTGTAGCGCGCTGGGACTTGATGTAAGCAGGACACTAAAGACCACCAAAAACAAATAGAACTCACCGATCAAGCTTCGTGGCACTCTCCACCCATGGCTTTGCCGCTTCCGCTTCCGGATCATAGGACTTTATGGCTGCAAGTACTTCGGCCACATTGTCGGCGACGTAGTCCCCAAAGTCCTCCCATTCCTTCTTATTCTCCTTGAACTTCTGCACCAAACCGTCAGCCTTCGTCCGCAAACCCAGAACAAAGATAATTACTGACTTGAACCTCACTGATAATGAAGAGGGCGCCGCTAGTCGCACTCTTTAGAGGAGGGCACATATCTGCGGCAGCATTGACGGCCGTGAGGATTGGGATAGCCATATCACCTCCTGCTGCGAGGATATCATCGATCTTCCGCCTGAGACCTTCAGCTCTTTGTCGCGACGACATAGACGAGTCAATAGAGGAAAGAGAATTTTAGGCGCGCAACGCACGTGGTAAGGCGTTGAATGCTCAAGAGCCACGAGGCCTTAGCCCGATTATAGAAGGCCGAGGACACAGCACATTCAGTGAGTGCGGAATAAGTACAATCGGGACCTCTTATCCGGGATCGATAGCAAAATCTGGGATGGGTGAGGGCATGAACACGGATGGGTCAAATGTTGTGACAAATTGGCCCCCCGTCTTATCTGGTTTCTTAGTAAGGCTGCCAGTTTTCCAAATTCCAAGTTTCGCCGGAATTAGCCGAGGACTACTGCATTGGCGGTTGGGTCCGGAATCCAATAACGATCCCCCTGTGGGGTCGCTAACCGTTGATGGGGCCCAATGTCACAGAACGCCAAAGGCGTGAATCACTATAGCTGCAGCCTCATCGGCTAATGGCGTATCCGGTTGGGCCTCGTAAACCGCCATCGGGATATGACTGCCTCGGAGGGACCCCAGTCCTTGGCCCCCCACCCACCGCCGCTTGACTGCCGCATCTTTCTATGCCAACGGATTTCATTCCTACAGGAAGCCCACGATTCAGCCGCCCAGGGTTTGGCGGTTGCATCCCCAAAAGCCCAAACCCTGTTGTTTGGAGAACCCTTCACGCTCGTCGTCTTGTTGCGTCCATTCAGGCCGAGCAGGTTGTTATGCCAAGGTCGTTCGGTCATTCAGAAACTTTGGTTGTGCTGTTGGATTAGCATTTCTGGTACTCGATCTATGCATGCCACTTTTCTTCCGCTTGTCATTAGTAGATGCTAGATATGCGTCCTGGATGTTCCAAAATGGCCTCATTCGTTTGCCAAAGTCATGGAGCTCTGTCTCCGGGCCCGGGATGGTCGATGGCGGGTTCCTGTGTGATTATTCAGTCGCACATGTACTCCCGCTGGAGATGAATTGGAAATCGGTTCGTTGGGATCTCCGACACCCGGAAGAGGTGAATTGCGATGATGAACTTTTTGGGATCATTAAACAGGAGCCTGGTGGCTGTGGGCTGACACCCCGGTTTTACCTATCGGCGCAATTCAGGACCAGGCAGGCTGATCGTTCGCAGTTGAGTCTCACGGGATTGTGTTTCCACCTGTTGTGGAGGAGTGGGGTGATCTCCGATGGCGTGAAGCCGAGAGGAACGGTTATGCGCTCGCTTGATGCTCGACACTCGAACTGACGAATGTGGTTTTGGAAATCAACTGCGGTACTTTGCAAATGGACTAAACTGCGACAACTCCTGATGTTGAATGTGCGGCGTTGGGTTTGCTTTTCTTGGTATTGTCGCTACCATGTTCTTGCGCCATTCAGAGTGCTACGCTTATATAAAGCAGAATCACTTACTTTTACGTTCTTCCTTAGTTCACGCACCCACTACGGAACTGAGGGTATTGCGCTAAGATCTCTAACAACAGCATGATGATCTTTCCTCTCTTCGCGGTGCTGGTGCCAGCTCTTGCGTTAGCTGACTCCCCTTCGACTCACCTCATCGTAACCACCAGCAATAATGTCCAAACGGGCGCTCAATCGCGCCAAACTTTATCGGACTCCATTCTTATCAGTTCCACCGTTGAACCCAACGGTTTAACCAAATGTCATTGTGCACCTGCAACACCCCTGCCATGTCTTCTTCCTGCGGAGGAACACAAGGGTAAAGAGGGAAAGAAAGGGGCTTCGACGGTGTTGGTGAAAACGGTCACCATTGAGGATAATCGCGATCAGACCCAAGTGATCCTCGAGCAGCCAGAGCCAAGTGCTGCTCAGTGGAACCTGTCATCAGCGCTTGGTTTCCAGTATCCAGATATCCCTGTTTGTATCATTACTATCTTTTCATTCGGGCGGGTATTGACTGTCTTGCGCCAGGTCGCGTGGAATCTTCGCGATGTACTGCTGTACGCGGTTAGTATTGGTGCTCAGACTGCGAATCAATCGCTTGTGAACGGTGCGTTCTAATGTTTGCGCCGACCTCAGTCATTGACAATAAGCCGATTTCATCTCCAGAATATAGCAAGTGTTCATTTTCACTGGGATTTCGAAACTGCGTTCTGACACATGTAATCTATGGTTACAGATCCCAATTTCACTGTCTTCCCCAGCTACGCAGCTTGCCTCTCATTTAAAGGTATCAGCTATCTATCTCGAGTCTCATCCTTGGCTTACTTTATTTTACAGGAACCAGCGAGGGCTGGGTCAATTTTACCTCAGGCCGTTACAATGGTCCGATCCCTGGCTTTCCAGATCTCACAAGATTGTGAGTTTTCCCCGTTCATGAACTCAACGCAATGCTAACCCAAGGTTACCTTCCATGGCTAGCCCTCCCGTAAGTGTCTTGTTATTGCATGGGCGATGAGGGATAGTGTCTAACTGGCTATCCGAACGCGTGAAAAGGTTCAAGATTTCCAATATATCGAACCGTATCTGCCTCTTCCCAATAACAGCGGAGCTGTCCCGTGGACGATCAAGAAGAAGATCATCTCAGTCGAAGAACACGTCAGCCCCAGTGGATCGAACCTGATCATCGAGAACGAGCTCACATTATTCGATCCCAACGGCGTGAAATACACTCGTCTTATTGTACGTCATTCAATAAGGCTGAAGGCGACAGCTTTAATTCCCAACCCGCCACCGTATTGAGTCTTCTTCTGACAGGCCGCGACGAAGTACCTTGGTGGCAGCGCGAACGGGTTCAATTACTCAGAGAGGGTTGCTATTGGAATAGAGCCTAAACCCGTTCCTTCCAGAGCCCCGAATCACCAAATTCGTATTACGGTTAGCCCAACGGAGACATTGGTTTATCGGTTAAACGGCGATTATAACGCTTTGCATGTTGGTGAGTTTAGACTTTTGTCCTAGTGTGCGTGTGTATCTCAGGTAAGAATAATATTTCACCCCTACATATTAGACCCTGAAGTGGGCATCAAGTATGGCTATGGAGAATTGCCATTGCATGCACTGTCGTACTTTGGATTTTCGGCCTTTGAACTCGTGGGCCATTTGGGCGGTGGCGACGTTTCATCGCTTCACTCTATGCAAGGCGCTTTTGGGCTTCCTGTTTCTCCTGGAGGTCAGTGCTTCGTCCCATTTTTCGTTCCTTAACACAATTTTATTGATGCCTTCCGGTATCTGGTATAGATGAGCTAGTCCTAAAAGCTTGGGAGGTGGGAAATGGTCCTGATGGAACTAAAGAGATCACCTATGTGGTGGAGGACCTGACAAAGAACTATACTGTGCTTGACCGCGCTGCTGCGTATATCCGAAGGAAATAGGACCATGAAGATCTTCATAGAGTATATACGTGGCCAATCGTGATCCACTTGGGTACAGTATCTTGTGGAGTCCTGCATGCCTAGTATTTTGCAGCGCATGTAGACATAAGTACGAGTTTGGAATTGGATACCAAGTTCAGGCACGTCCACGTTCGCGAATGTGCAGCTCGACATTGACCGTCACGAAGACGCTGATGCAATCTAATTTGATACCGCCATCGGTCGTTGTGTGCCTATGGGCATATTATAGGTTGAGGACCATGACTGCAGTCATCCACAAATAAGTAATACGAGGCCTGGGCTGACAACCTCATCAGGGGATCGACCCAACGATGACTGGACCAACGCAGGTATATATTGGCGATGATACATCCTAGATGTTTAATGCACAATTTACGCCCGCCGGTGGACGTGGTCATGGCATGTCCACGCCCGGGAGCACGATGCCCCACACCTCGGACCTACTGCCCTCTCCAAACGCAATGGCAACAGGGATGTGTACTGCTTATCGAGATAATGGTCCGAAACTTATTGTGTCTCTTACATATTGGAGTTAGATATCGTTAGCCCATAGTGATGCTTCACGAGTTTTCGACTTCCACACCAATATAGCAGACGATGTGGACCCTATCGATTGGGTCTTTCTATTGCATCAACATTCAGCACCTATCAAACCTTGACGTCGTTGCTTACGATGGCATGCAAAAACATGGACCAGTACAAATAAGAGAGATGAGTATCCTTCATATTGAGATTCTATGTTGCGACTGTGATTTGCTATGTTGCGACTGTGATTTGCTATGGGCGTAATTATTCGATCAACCGAAATTTAGGTTGCCTCTGTTAGGACTTGTTCTCCATGAGCAGGCAGCAAAGTGGCAAACACAATGACAAGGGCAAATGAGTGGACCACCGGACTTGGGTCACTCAAGCGTGGACCATTTGTGCCTCGGAATGACGGGAAAGAGCTATATGTAGATTCCTGAGTATATTGTCCAATGGTGGGGCGTATGCTCCTGGGTTAATTTCAACCAGCTGGCGTTGGATCTTGACACTTTCTTCGATGAATGGGAGCGCCTCTGAGTGTCGTCCAAGGTTGGAAAGAGCCAAATATAGATTGTTGAGTGAGATGGCCAAATCCAGGGTATATGGTCCTGGGTGAATGGCAACTAGCTCACGGTATAGTTTGACGCTTTCTTTGATAAATGGGAGTGCCTCCGAGTGACATCCAAGATTGGAAAGAGCACCACGGAGATTGTCGAGTGATCTGGCCAAATCCGGGGTGTATGATCCTGGGTGAATGGCAACTAGCTCACGGTATAGTTTGACGCTTTCTTTGATAAATGGGAGTGCCTCTGAGTGACGTCCAAAATTGGAAAGAGCACCACGGAGACTGTCTAGTGAGATGGCCAAATCCGGGGTGTACGATCCTGGGTGAATGGCAACCAGCTCACGGTATAGTTTGACACTTTCTTCGATGAATGGGAACGCCTCCGAGTGCCGTCCGAGTTTGGAAAGAGCAAAATATAGACTGATAAGTGAACCGGCCAAATCTGGGGTGTATGATCCTGGGTGAATAGCAACGAGCTCGCGCCGGAGTTTGACGCTTTCTTCGATGAATGGGAGCGCCTCCGAGTGCCGTCCAAGGTTCGAAAGAGCCAAACATAGATTGTTGAGTGAGATGGCCAAATGCAAGGTGTATGATCCTGGGTGAATGGCAACTAGCTCGCGCCGGAGTTTGACACTTTCTTCGATGAATGGGAGTGCCTCCGAGTGCCGTCCAAGTTTGGAAACAGCCAAATATAGATTGTTGAGTGACAGGGACAAATGCGGGGTGTAGGACACTGAGTCCACAGAGAAAAGGTAGCGGCAGAGTACCACAGAATCGCTTGCTGCCTCTTCTGCCTCCTGGAATCTTGACAAAAATACCAAATTCCACGAAAGATCAGCAAGCACATTAGCTAGTGCGCCGACAGCAGCTTTCGAGCTGTGGTCAACAGACAACTGGAAGATCATGAGATAGTTTCATTAACACAACCAACAATCCATACCTTGACCCACTCAGGGAGTAACGAGATACTGATGTAGCCCTCCATTCTCACACAGACTTCCACCCAGCGAGTTGCTTGCTGGCTGAGAAACATGCCAACTGACCCATTGAGCTCTTGAGATGGTTGCTGGACTCCGTTCAGGTGATGGACAATATGACGGCATGCATAACGAAAGTGTTCAGATAACTCCTCTGGAGGGATACGCGGCATTTCATCTCTTTCGGACAAGTTTTCAATCAGTTCTAGGCCCCCTACGGAGCAAAGATCCTGGTTCAAGATCTCAGTACATCGCAGGGCAATCCTGGCATTCTCTGTCCTCAAATCTACTGGACCGCAACCAAGGTCGATGGATGGGAGATCGATCCGATCCACAATAAAGTCGCGGAATGAATTGTGTAGTGTGCGAATCGGAATGTGAGGATCATCGACCCCCGAGAGGAGAGGAGCGAGTTCAGCCAATGCATATCGGACAGAAGAATTGAGAAAAGGTGACAAGATCACACCCCAGGCAGTGACAGACAGAGGCTGCTGCGCAGCAATGATTGCTCCCATCACAATTGGGTAGTCATGTGAAAAATCTTCATCTTCCCAATTACACCTTTTCAAAATGGTCGTGTATAAGCGATCCATCATTCCCTCGGCAGGGACTTTTGAACGTTTGGTGCCAGTATCGAGCAAGCGCCCCAGTGTCCTCGTAGGATCGTAGCTGTTCGTCTCCATGTAGCGGAAGATGGTGCTGACCCAAATAAACAAGCCATTTGCTCGTTCCAAAATCTCCTCCACTTTTTTGTCCTCGTCCTGAAGATTATCGCGTAACTCTGGATGCGATTTCTTCAGCTCTTGAAGCCGGAAACTTATGTATGTAGCGCAGTCCTGCACATTCGTCTCATCCAAGAGATCAATAGTGAGTCGATTGATAGGGTAATTGGGGGAGAGGAAACGATTCACGAGATCAAATTGTCTCGATGTGATGAAGAATTTTATGGAAGATGGTAGCCTGGGCACCTCCTCCCTAAGGATTTCGGCAAAGGGCAGAAACGCGGTTTTGTCACACTCGTCCAGAGCATCAATGATGACGACCATGGAATGACCGGAAGGCGGAGGTGTATGGAGGAGAGGCAAAGCCACCAAGTTCTCAAATTGCTTCGCCAGTGGGGCTGTTGAGAGAGAAGGGTCTTTTCGAAGAGCAGAGATAATGGAAGTGCGGTAAACCGGGTCACGGTCTGCTAAGGCTCGGGCTATACCGGTGAATAGAAAATCGGGGTGCGCCCGTTCACCCGCTTTAAAGAAGAAGTGCAGTAACAAAGTAACGTCTCCTTCGTTGGCACATCGTTCTGCTATCGTGAGCGCAATTGAAGTCTTGCCAGCACCGGCCACAGCAGTCAATAGCATTAGCCGATTCTCACTCTCCCCAGTGTTGCGACACCATGTCATGATACGTTCAGTGAGATCAACCCTGGTGCCCTCTAGGCACGCCTGATTGGAAACACTGAGGGGGATATGAGGGTATTGGAGGCTCTCGAGAATTTTGTCGTCCTGTTGACGACGTTCTATGGCCATTAATTTGGCACCAGTCATTAAGTTCGTCCGAACCTGCATCCTCCGAAAATCAGAATGGTTATGGAACGATACCCTAAGGAAAGCTACCTGAAATGATGCTAATGCTTTGTCAAAATTTTTCTTCAGGCCATTAATCCTTCCTGGGTCTCGCAAGTACGAAAATGCATTTATTAAGGCTGGTCGTTTCTCTACTCTTTCCCTTCTTCCTTGGATTTCGGACTCAATCACCTGTAGAGCGCTAGGATTTGATGTACGTAACGATAGCAAGGACCACCAAAAGCAGGTACAACTTACTTTTTGAGCTTTGTGGCACTCTCCACCCACTGATTTGCCTCTTCCGCTGACGCATCGTAAGATTTTATGACTAAAATGACCTCGACTACGGTGTCGGCCACGTATTGACCAAAATCAACCCACTCCTTCTTGTTGTCCTTGAACTTCTACGTTGCCCAAACTAATGTGAGCTTCCAGTCACGGCCAAGCACAAATGGTTGCCAACCTGAACCTCGTCGAGGATGGAGAGTGCACCGCTAGTCGCCATCTTGAGAGGGGGACACCAATCGGCCGTAGCATTGACGACCTTGAGAATTGGGACCACTATGTCAACTCCCTCCGCGAGGAGCTCATCGATCTTATGCCTGAGAATTTCAGCCTTTTGCTGCGCCGACATGCTCGATAGCGGACAATGGGATGGCTTTGGGGACGCAACACGCGCGTGAGCTCAGAGCCACGAGGCCTCCCTCTGATTATGGAAGGTCGAGGAAGAGTATAATAAATACTTTTGGCCTCCGATCCAATATCAACGGCGAATCCTAGCAAGCGCGCGCGGTTGACATGACTCGAGCTGGTCAAGTGGGACGGATGATGACATCAAGTCTTGATTAAGTCCCGGCCATCTACTCCGAGAGAAGAACTGCACGCAGCATGAGTGTGGTTGGGAACCCGTGAATTCGATATGAACTGGCAAGGATATCTATGGAACATCATACTGAGGCACCAGTCGGGGGCGGTCAGGGCTCGCGGTAAGCGCCGGTTGTAGTCAGGCCAAGGTCCCACCTGGAGGCGCCGTAATGTCACTCAAACCTGCATCCCTTTCTTTCCTCTGTGTATCATCACCTCTGTCCCTCATGGAACAAGCTCCTCTGCGTATGAGTTTTGCTGGATGCGCCTTCGTAAATAAGATTCCTGACATTGGTGATGGGCGTCTAGCTATACAGCGAGCTTCTCATTGGGACATCGTGACTGTGTGGTTCTCAGTCTGCCGACACAATGCAGCCCTCCCGTGAGCGAGATCAATGTGATCTTCGACATCACCGGAGCCGTCTCTGATTACAATAAATCAGATCCTTCGATCCTCCTGTGGTGTCCCCCTTTGCTGGACGGTTGGAACGGCTTCACTGACATCGTCTGTATTGCCGCTCACTGGTTTCTATGCCTCCCAGGCGGTCATAATGATCAAATGAGTCATTCGCGCACGGAAAGTTGTGAGCTGGGCGTTACGTTGTTGGATGACGACGATAAGTTGTTACTGCCATCGACTAGAACACAGCGCTTTCCAGGCTGCAACAATGGCTGCATGCTTCCTAGTTGTGTAAGCAGAATGATAACGTTTAATGCGACACCGTCCTCTCTCTCCTCCGCATGACTCAAAATTTCAATCTTCGTCCAAATTCTAACTCCACATAGGTATCCCACCATTGAGACCCACAAAGAGTTAGACGGGAAGACCTACACAGTCCAATCCCACAGCGGATGCGCACATGTCGAGAGATCCTAACAAGCCAATACAGAAAGGGACCCAAAAAATCAGCAAGCCACGACACGCAAGAGTACAATACCACACTTCAGACTTTCCACTCCATTCCAACACAATGGCAATGACTTATTCCTGTGTCGAGATATTACCTATTCGATTGAAGCCTACATGGAGTTTGTATGCATTTGAGATACTTACCACACGCCTACGCTACACTAGCTAGACCACCATCCCCGGACCTTCACACTCTCTAACAACGCTGATGCGCCAATTTCGCCTTTCAATTGCGCCGACACCGATCATTTCATGCAAGTCCCGGCTCCAGGATCATTGCACACAATGGTGTGCGGAAACGGCAAAACATCAGTAGTAGAAGACAAAATGTCATATAGAAATGGGTGTTCTTGATATTAGAATTCTAAGTAACAACCGTGATCAGAGCAGCCAAGAAAGCCCGTAAACGTTCCCAAACCAAAAATCAACGTCAATATTCCCGAACTGAACACCCAACCGGCTTGTGTGCATTACAGTGCGGGTAGCAACGAGATGCAATAATAAGGGAGGTGTTCAAATTAGTGCCTCGGGATACGCCCAAGGTTAGAAAGAGCGGTACGTAATTCATTGAGTGACATATCCAAATTTGAGGCGTGTAATCCTGGGTTAACGGCAACCAGCCCATGGTAGAGCTCAACGCTTTCCTCGATGAACGGGAGCGCCTCCGAGTGCCGTCCGAGATTCGAAAGAGCGTTATATAGATTCTTGAGTGACCAAGCCAAATCTGCGTTGTATGATGCTGGGTGAACGGCAGCTAGCTTGCGCCGGAGTTTGACGCTTTCTTCAATGAATGGGAGCGCCTCCAAGTGCCGTCCGAGATCCGAAAGAGTGTTATATAGATTGTGGAGTGACAATGCCAAATGTGAAGTGTACGATCCTGGGTGAGCGGCAACTAGCTTGCGCCGGAGTTTGACGCTTTCCTCGATGAACGGGAGCGCCTCAGAGTACCGTCCGAGATTCGAAAGAGAGACAGATAGATTGTTAAGTGAAAAAGCTAAATCTGGGGTGTACGATCCCGGGTAAACGGCAACTAGCTCGCGCTGGAGTTTGACGCTTTCTTCTATGAATGGGAGCGCCCCCAAGTGCCGTCCGAGATTCGAAAGAGAGGTATATAGATTGTTGAGTGACAAAGCTAAATCTGGGGTGTATAATCCTGGGTAAACGACAACTAGCTCGCGCTGGAGCTTGACGCTTTCTTCGATGAATGGGAGTGCCTCCGAGTGCCGTCCGAGACTCGAAAGAGAGGTTAAGTGACAAAGCTAAATCTGGGGTGTGTAATCCTGGGTAAACGGCAACTAGCTCGCGTCGGAGCTTGACGCATTCTTCAATGAATGGGAGCGCTTCCGAGTGCCGTCCGAGATTTGAAAGAGCGCAGTACAGACTGTTGAGTGACCACGCCAGATCTGAGGTGTACGATCCTGGGTGAGCGGCAACTAGCTTGCGCAGGAGTTTGACGCTTTCCTCGATGAACAGAAGTGCCTCCGAGTGCAATCCAAGATTCGAAAGAGGGGAATATAGATTGTTGAGTGACAAAGCCAAATCTGGGGTGTATGATCCTGGGTGAATGGCAACTAGCTCGCGCCGGAGCTTGACGCTTTCTTCGATGAATGGGAGCGCCTCGGAGTGCCGTCCGAGATTTGAGAGAGCACAGTACAGACTGTTAAGTGACCATGCCAAATCTGAGGTGTACGATCCTGGGCGAACGGCAACTAGCTTGCGCCGGAGTTTGACGCTGTCCTCAATGAATGGGAGCGCTTCCGAGTACCGTCCGAGGTTGGAAAGAGCTAAATATAAAGTGTGGAGTGCCCTGGCCAATTCCGGGTTGTAGGACTCTGACTCCACAGAAACAAGGTAACGGCAGAATTCAACTGAATCGCGTGCTACCTCATATGCTTCCCCAAATCTTGAGAAAAACTTCAAATTCGAATGAAGCCGGTCAAGCACATTGGACAGCGTGCAGATAGCATTTTTTGATTTTTGGTCAACCGCCAACTGGAAATTCATGAGCTAGTTTTTATTAACACAATTGGCAATCCACACCTTCGCCCAATCAGGGAGCATCGAGATACTGATATATCCTTCCATTCTCACACAGATTTCCATCCAGGGAGTGGCTTGCTGATTGAGAAATACGTGTACTGATTCATCGAGCTCCTGTGACGGTTCCTGCACTCCACTGAGGTGATAAATAATCTGACGACATGCATAATGCATGTGCTCCGATAACTTCTCCGCGAGGATGCGTGGCAGTTCATCTTGTTTGGATAAGTTCTCAATCAGTCCCAAGCCCCCCTCTATAGAGCGAAGGTTCTGGTTCAGAATCTCGGTACATCGCAGGGCAATCCTGGCATTCTCCATCCTTGCATCTACTGGACCGCAACGAATGCTGATTGACTGGGGATCGATCCGATCCAGAATAAAGTCACGGAAGGATTGGTGTAAGATGCGAATCGGAGTGTAAGGCTCCTCAACTCCCGGGGGGAGAGGTGCAAGTTCAGCCAACGTATATCGAATCGACGAATTCAAGAAAGGTGACAAAATCACATCCCAAGCTGTGGCAGACAGGGGCTGTTGTGCAACAAAAATTGCTCCCATCACAACTGGGTAGTCGTGTGCAAAATCTTCGTCCCTCCAATCACACTTCTTCAGGATGCTTGTGTACAAGCGATCCATCATTTCCTCAGCAGACATTGCTGAGCGATCGGTGCCTGTACTGAGCAATCTTTCTAGCGTCCTCATAGGGTTTTTGTTGGCCATCTTCATACAGCGGAAGATGGTGCTAATCCAAATAAACAAGCCACCTGCTCGTTCTAAGATCGCCCGTACCACCTTCTCTCCGCCCTGAAGCTTATTCCGTACGCCAGGATGACAATCCTTCAGCATCTGCAACTGGGAACGAATGTAAAGAGCGCAGTCCCGCACGTTCATGTCATCCGAGAGATCGATGGTAAGACGATCAATGGGGAAATCGGGGGAGAGGAAGCGGTTAACAAGATCAAATTGTCTCGACGTGATGAAGAATTTTATCGAGGATGGTAATTTGGGGACTTCCTTCCGAAGAATATTGGCAAGGGGCTCAAATGCCTCTTTGTCGCATTCATCCAATGCATCGATGATGACCACCAAAGGACGACCAGAGAGCGGAGGTCGATGGGAGAGGAATGGAGCCACCAATTTCTTGAATTGCAATGTAAATGGCGCTGTTGATAGAGTGGGATCTCTTTGAAGAGCAGAGATAATGGAGGAGCGGTATCCTCGATCATGATTTGCCAGCGCTCGAGCCATACCGCTGAATAGACGATCAGGCCGCGACTGTTCACCCGCCTTGAAAAGGAAACTCATCAATAAGGCGCCTTCCCTTTCGCACCTTTCCGCAATCGTGTGGGCAATCGAAGTCTTGCCAGCTCCGGCCACAGCGGTGAGAAGCATCACCCGGTTCTCGCTGTCCCCAGTGTTGTGACACCAGGCCATGATACGCTCGGTAAGGCCGACCCTGGTGCCTTCTAGGCATGTCTGAGTTGAATCATGGTAGGCGACGTCAGGGTATCGGAGTCTACCAAGAATCGAGTCATCTTCCATGGCTGACACTTTGACACCGATTCTTAACTTCGTCCTAAGCTGAAGCTGCATCGGCCTAAGATCAGAATGGTTATGGGTGATACTTCGAGGAAAATTACCTGAAAGGACGCCAGTGCTTTGTCAAGATCTTTCTTTAGGCCCTCGATCCTTTCCGGGTCTCTTAAGTAGGATAATGCATTTATTGGAGCCGGCCATTTCTCTATTTTTGTGCGTCTTCGCTCGATTTCGGACTTAATCCTCTGTACCGCGCTAGGACTTGATGTAAGAATGACACTGAAGACCACCAAAAACAAATATAATTTGCCCATCAAGCTTCGTGGCACTCTCCACCCATGGCTTTTCTGCTTCCGCTGACGGATCATAGGACTTCATAGCTGCAACTACCTCGGCCACGTTGTCGACGACGTATTTCCCAAAGTCCTCCCATTCCTTCTTATTCTCCTTGAACTTCTGCACCAAACCGTCAGCCTTGGTTCGCAAACCCAGAATAAAATAATTACTGACTTGGACCTCGCTGATGATGAAGAGTGCGCCACTGGTCGCACTCTTTAGAGGAGGGTACATATCAGTGGCAGCATTGATGGCCGTGAGAATTGGGATAGCCATATCGCCTCCCGCTGCGAGGATACCATTGATCTTTCGCCTGAGATCATCGGCCTTTTGTCGCGATGACATAGTAAGTGTGGACGAGTCGATAGAGGAGAGAGAATTTTAGGCGGGCAACACACGTGGCGAGGCGTTGAATGCTCAAGAGCCATAAAACCTCAGCCCGATTATGGAAGGCCAAGAACAGATATTCAATGAGGGTGAAATAGTATCGGGACTTCTTATCCAGGATCGATAGTAAAGTCTGGCATGGCGAAGGCATGACACGGATCGGTCAAATATTGGGACAAATGATCATAACGGTCCCCATCTAGTTTCCTAGAGCAAAGGCTGCGAGTTTTCCAAGTAAGCTTGTAGTGTTGTAGTGTTTAACATTCAATGGTCCAAATATCATAGCTCGGCGTATTTGGGGCGCTGTTGTCGTTTAGTCCGATTGCGGCTGGCTTACGGATCCAAACGTTTTTGGTATTCGGTTTCACCGGAATTAGCCGAGGACCACTGGCAATTCAATACCACGCTCGCCTTACAGCATGCATTACTTTGGATTCAGCAGCGGAATGCATTCAATGTATTTAAATGAAAGAGAATAAAGAACGTGAAGCCATGTAGTTCGCAAGAAAGGACATATTCCAGGAGCAAGGTATCGGAACACCATGCCACTCCATTTAACGCGAACATGACCGTGTCACGGGCGGGCAAGCAAATACACAGTTATGTAATACGAAAATTCAATCAGGTAAGGAAGAGGATAAGCGGCTGAATGAACTAAACCAAAGTCGATCGGGAGATAATATTGAGAGATTGAATTACTTGCAGGAAAGAACAACATCACGAGACCAGATAAGAAGCACGTGAGGCATTCCCACATTAATTTCAGCGAAACGTTACGTAATGGTGCGAAAGTGGCGTATTAATCCGACGCCACATCACTAGCCTGATGAGGCTGCCACTAGCCCCATCAACGGTTGGACTTCGTAAACAGCTATCGGGACGTGGCTCCCGCGGAGAGATGCCAGCGATGAACAGATTTAACTGAAGAATGCTCATCTGTTTAGTCCGTGTGTGCCCCTTGACCCCCATCATCCACCGACGCCTGCAAGGGGTTTGTGTGCCTACAGCCCACGTGTCAGTTGCTCATGCAGGGTTTGGCAGCTAAATCCCCCGGAGCCTGTTGTTTGGAAAGGCTTTCAGAGGCTTGTGCTTGTCGTCTTGTTACGTCCAGTCAGGCACTATGTATGACAGCTTCACGGACCCGAATGTCGGAAATGAAGGCTGAAGTAAGGTATGGGGCGTAGTCTGGCATTACTCCGGAAACTCGGAGGAAGGCTCTTTGCTCTTACGCCGATTTTCGCATCCAGAACCATGGAGTGAGCATGGCCATTTAGGGCCTCCACTCACATTATCAGAGACTGTTTCACATAATGCAGTTCCGCTCGAAGCCATGCCACTATCAATGTAAGATAGTTGTAAGTGACCATGAATAACCGTATTCCTCACCAACTCGTACAAACCCCGTAAATGTTCAAGTCTGACCAGGCAGAAAACCAGATGCACCATGGTAAATTGATCATTCTAAATTTACCACGGTTATCGACGATAACGAAATAGGTCATTTTCATGGTATTCTAATCCACTGTGTACCAATAATCCCAGTATGCACTGGTCCTGGCGCAACAGGCGAAGTAAAATTCCCACGAATTTCGTCTTGCCCTTGTAGGCGAGGCAATACCATCCAGTGGCGTCGCCTCCGTATATATTGACTCAATTCCGATGTCACACCACTGGCCGAAGACACCATCGGGCTGCATCGACCGATGAGGCTGCCACCTGCAGTGGTCCACACTGTGGCATTTTTGGCATTGGCTGCATCAACTGTTGGGCTGCATAAGTGTCGTCGAGATGCCAACGCCGAAGCAGATTGAACTCGAGATTGTTGGTTGCGTGTCTGCACAGAGCTTATGGTTCAATTGCTCAGGGTTGGTCATTTGCAGACCCAAACCCCATTGTCTGGACAACGCCTCAGAAACAGCTCGTGCTCGTCTTGCTGCATAGATTCAGGCGCTGGGGTAGGTCGGTCAAGTCGCAAGGCAAAGTCTTTCGGCCATCCAGAAACTTGATCTTTGCTATTGGGATTAGAATTTCTGTCACTCGATCTATCTATACCACTTTTCTTCCGCTTGCCATCAGTGGTAGCTTTCCTAGCACTACGTGTCAGATGCTCGATCGGAAGCATTCCAGCTCGCATTTCCCATCATGCATCATCGTGGCCTCATTCGTTCGCCAAAGTGAAGACCCAAGATTGTGCTTTGTGTCCGGGAGCAACCTACCTGGTTGAACACCTAGTGTTTGTGAAAGCTGGTGGCTAAGCTGTCGTGCCGACTTTACGGTGTCTGGGCCTCCGAAGCAGTTCGGAAATGCACAAACATGTCCCACGCCGGGCATCAACGCTCCGTGCATGACCACTCGGAAACCCCTTCTCACCTAATCACCGCAACAGCTGGTGTTCCTTTACCATGCCACGCATCCGGCGGGAATGCTAGCAGTTGCTTTTGATCTATGATTGCGATCTTGACCTTTTAGGTCATTTCGAGTTGATGATGAGGGACAATAACGTGGGCCTAAAAACAACCCAAGGCAGAACACAGGCAGACTCGTTTCTCAAGCTAATGGTTCTGTTGTGGAGAAGAATGAGGCCGCAATACTTGTCTCCAACGGGATGCAGCCGAAGAGGAGCCGGTATACACTCAATCCTCAACACTTGAATTAATGAACGTGGTTCTAGTAATCAACATTACTTCGAATGCCGATTATAGTTTCTACAAATGGATGCAGTGCGAACCAGAACCCCTCCATATTTCCCCCGGCAACTTGTGTGATCATCCAATGCATGAACCGTTGTTAGCATAGAACAAGCGCATCACCCAAACCCTTTCCTCATCCCTGGACCTCACAACCCTAACCCTATGGCTGTTTGACGTCGAGGCATAACTGTGACGGGCTCACGATGTTGAGCGTGTGGCGAATTGCCCCTCTCGGCATTGTTCCTGCCAAGCGCTTATAAAAATCAAATTTGTCACCTTTACGTCTTTCCTCTGTCCACGTACTACAACCAGACCTCGAACAACGCCATGACTATCTTCCCCCTCCTCGCGGCGCTGCTGCCGGCTCTTGCATTGGCTGCCACCCCTCAGTGGAACCTGTCATCAGCTCTCAATTTCCACTATCCTGATATCCCTGTTCGTGACAGTATCTTCTCATTAGGGCTAGTATTAACTGTCTTGCACCAGGTCGCGTGGAATCTTCGTGATGTGCTGTTGTACGCGGTTAGTATTGGTGCTCAGGTCGCGAATCAGACACTGGTGGATGGTACGTGCTTATGTTTGCTTGCTAGCCTCAGTCAGTGATAACAAACTGATGTTGTCTCTAGAATATAGCAAGTGTCGTTTTCACTGGGGTATCGAAACTGTCTTCCAACACGTCTAATCCATGGTCACAGACCCCAATTTCGCCGTCTTCCCCAGCTACGCGACTGCCCTGTCATTTAAAGGGACAAGCTATTCATTTTCGGCTTCAATCCCTGACTTACCTTATTTGGACGTTTTTCAGGAACCAGCGAGGGCTGGGTTAATTTTACCACGGGCCGTTACAATGGTCCAATCCCTGGCTTTCCGGATCTTTCAAATTGTGAGTCTTGTCCAATCGTAAACCCAGTGACGCAAAGCTGACTTTTCATGGCTAGCCCTCCCGTAAGTGTGTTTGTTATTGTATGAAGGATGAGGGATAGAGTTTAACCGGCTATCCGAACGCGACAAAAAGGTTCAAGATTCTCAATATATCGAACCGTATCTGCCTCTTCCGAATGACAGCGGACCTGTCCCGTGGACGATCAAGAAGAGGATCATCTCAGTCGAAGAACGCGTCAACCCCTCGAGTCTGATCATTGGGAACGAACTCGTGTTGTTCAACCCTAAGGGCGTGAAGTACACTCGTCTTATTGTGCGTCATTCAATACGGCTGAAGGTGACAGCTTTAACTCCCGGCCTGTTTTCTTCTGATAGGCCACGACCAAGTACTTCGGTGGCACCGCAAACGGCTTCAATTTCTCAGCGAGCATTGCTGTTGGAATAAAGCCCAAACCTGTTCCTTCCAGAGCGCCAGATCTCCAAATTCGTATTCCGGTTAGCCCAATCGAGACACTGATTTATCGGTTGAACGGCGATTATAACGCTTTGCACGTCGGTGAGTTTTAAAAGGTGTACATACTTTGTTAAGTGTGGGCAATACTCAGATAGGATTTCTACCCACATAGACCCCTCCGTGGGCCTCAAATTTGGCTATGGAGGATTGGTATTGCATGCACTGTCGTACTTTGGATTTTCGGCCTTTCAACTTGTGGGCCACTTGGGCGGTGGCGACGTTGCATCACTTCATTCTATGCAAGGCGCCTTTGGGCTGCCCATTTCTCCCGGTGGTCAGTGCTCGTCGTATTTTCGTTCCTGACGCGATGTTATTGATGCCTTCCGGAATCTGGTATAGATGATCTACTCCTTAAGGCTTGGGAAGTGGGACATGGTCCTCATAGGACTAAAGAGATCACCTTTGTTGTGGAAGACTTGACGAAGAAGACTATCGTGCTTGATCGCGCTGCTGCGTTTATCCGAAGGAAATAAGGTTATGGAGATCTTTATAGTGTTTGTGTGATGAATACGTAGTTGATTGTGATTTACTTGGGTGCAGTATCTTGCGGAGTCCTTTCTAGTATGGGTGCAGTGTAGATATATATAACTATGAGTTCGATATACCAAGTCCATGGTTGCGAATGCGCAGTTTACAAGTCATCGCGAAGAGGCTGGCAACTGGCTAGTTGTTACTGAAATCCAGAAAGCATGTGATCTAATTTGGTGCCGACGGAGTGCGGTCATTGACAAATAATGCGACATCTCCCATCAAGGGACAGTTGAGCCAACGATGGCTGGATGAACACATTAATGTCGTTTTCTAACGATGGTAAATGGTCAATATATTTGCCTCGCCCGACGCCGACTTGGTCATTTGCGACTATTATGGCAGTAGTATACAGTACGCGTACTCCAGTCACTGCTTCCCAGTCACTCCCTATGGCAGGATAGCATCTCGCCGTCACCCCAACCAAAAATCTCCCTCTCGTCCGACCAGCCCGAGCAATTCGACACATACCACTGTGACATGATTCCGCCGTCGTCACCATCGCGTATGCAACGGACCACCGACCTCCTTATGTTACGAATGTCACCCGACGAGACACGAGCATCACAAATAAAGGATCGATCCTGCAACTTTCTCTAGCCCCACTGATTGTTTGGAAAGTGAAGTCCAAAATCGTAATGCCAAAGGTCTTTTTTCTAGCAACGGCAGTTTTTGGTTACCATCGTGGTTTTTCGGAAAGGTATCGTGATAACTGACCCCACGCTTGAAACACACTGTACACACTATCTCGGCTCTCCACTTGGCCATCGCGGAATTTTAAGTATGCTGCAGCTCAATGCGCGTCAAATCCCCACCAGACGACGATTCTAAGAAGCGCGTGAATACGTGGGGGTCCAGAATAAGCCGGCTAAGTTTAGGGCAAGTGTTTCGGTTGGGGTTGGGGAAGGAAGAGTGTGGAGCTGGACTGAGTAGAGAAAGCTCCTTGGAAAGCTGCACTGGGGAGTTCAGAGAAATCATACCACTCCCACATTTAAGTGGGGTAAATTAAATGGATATGGACACAAGTAATAATGTATGTTTTGAGATTAGAGAATGCTTTTGTACCGTTCGCAGGAGATCCCGTGTCAACCAGCAGGGTCGCTCTAATTCTAGGACACGCAAGCGAGAGGTCGTCTTCCCCAAAAAAATGTTGGTGCTTTGGAGAAGTTCGATGAGGGCATCCAATATTTCGTGCCTGTTCGGGCGAGAGCTTCTAGCGTGGCAGAAAGGCGCTGGATGGCACATTGTAACCCATGCGGATGACCTCGATTGGCCGATGTGAAAAGTTTCACACCAGGTGAAGGGACCAGCACGGACTCGAGCTCGTCAGACATTTTGCATGGTGAACTGACACAAGTAGCCTCTGGAGGCGGACAGGGGGAGGGGGAACGAACAGCACGTCAAACAGAGTGCTCACTTACTGTAAAGCTACGTAATGAATGACACTACTGATGATGCGCAGGTACATAATACATAAGAAAATGTCATTTGGCAATCCGGTTACCTGAGCTCCTTCCAAAATTCTCCCAATTGGGTTAATTGGACCGGGTCTGGCATCAAGGCCCCGATCGAAAATATTCACTCGATTCCAAAACGCCCACGGTCCAGCGTTCACACGGAGCCATCTGATCAAGACCGTCAGCTGGTCAGTATATACCATCTCAAAGGAGATCGATAATCCAAAGTCTAACGAACAACCTTCTGACCTTACTGTAATTGTCGTCTGGTGGAACGTTCGAGTATGGGTTCTATAGGTCTATTTAACGAGCATACTTGATCGTCACCTTTCACAACAATCACCGACCACCTGAAAATGTGGACCAAAACTCCGCTGTTATATTCTGAAAGCATTTCCTCTCGTTTGGGCTGCAATGTTTTTTTGAAACTAGAGGCAAGCCCCCCGGGTCCTACAAGTTGATCGGCAATACTTAGTACACACATACGTTCTTCCTTCAGACCCTTCAGCCCACATTGAACTTCAAGCAGCGCTCACAAACCAAGTTTGCAAAGCAGCAATTCGAAAAACATGGTTCTTCTCTTCATCTCGTGATGGCATCTGGTGGAAATGCTGCATTTGCATTGGCATATGCAGCTCACACTCTGGGAGTCAAGTGTACCGTATTCATACCTAGGGAGGCCGGGAAGAAGATCGCATTAGATGCTTTGCGACGTTGGGGAACTGAGACCATTGTGGATGGTGACTGTTACCAAGACGCCCTTTCCAGAGCGCATGAGTTCGCCTCTAAGCACGAGAATGCGTAAGGCAGTAAAGTCTGGGGGGTAAAAAAACCGGATCTATTCACGACTTAACAGAGTCATGGGATCGCCATATGAATACCCTGTACTCTGGGAAGGGGTCTCTACCATGGTTGATGAGATTGCCGAGCAGTTACCTTCTGATGCATCGCCTCCTGCCGCTATCCTATGCAGTGTTGGTGGTGGGAGCTTGCTTGGGGGAATGCTATTGGGATGCAATCGGCACGGATGGGAAAATAGTGAGCTGTTCCCCCTTTGATCCAAATAACCCCCTCTCAAATCATTCCACGGTGTGGGTATCCTAGCTCGTATCATCGCCGTGGAGACTCAGGGTGCAGAGAGCACATACTCCTCCATCATGGCGGCGGAAGGATCCCCAGACTCACTGGGTTGGGACAGAAATATTCAGACTCATGTGGACGAAGAGACCGGTGTAACCGTTGCCACTCTAGCAAAAGTGACAACTCGTGCCACCTCCTTGGGCTCCGTCATCACTGCTCCCGGCGTTCTAAAGATGGCGCTCGATCGTCGTGCAAAGGGCAAGGGTAAATATGAAGGCGGTCTGACAACCGTTAGTATCCCTGACGAGTTGGCAATGCTTTCTGGGTTGAGCTTCCTTGGTAAATTTAATATTTAATATTATTTCTTCCTTTTTTACTAAACTTCGATACATCCTCAAGACGAGCATAAGATAATGGTTGAATTAGCTTCGTCTGCGACGCTGTCCCCAATATACTCCCCACAACTCTTCCGCGAAATCTTTGGCGTTAGCACGACGGCGAACAGACTAGAAGAGAAACCCAAGACGCTGGTGTTCATTGTCTGTGGCGGATTCAAGATCACCGCAAGTGAGATGGAAACCTACAGGAAGGAACTTGAGGCTGGTGGCGTTGACGGCAAGCTGGCTTTCGTGGATGGTATGAGGGTAGATCTGTGAGGAGAAACAGTACTGCAATCCTTTCCATGGACTGTAATATAATACATCGACAGTAGGGCGAATTGAGAAGCAGTCGGAACACATCAAGAATAGGGAAGGCCACCCGGATCACATAAGCGTTGACGGAACATCCAGCTGCCATTTAGTGCTCTGCGCTGGATGTTGAAGTTCTGCTTCCCTTGGGGCTCCGCGGTATGCATAGGTCTTCATCGTCTGGATCCGAATCTGGTACGGCATCGTCGCTCATGAGCAGTGCTATAGCATCCTCCAATGGTTGAATGTTTCTCCAGCTTGCCCCTCGACCAATTCGGGTGAATGGACGTTTTGGAGACATCGTTCCCTCGTTCCCATCCTCTGGCTCAGAGGAGGATAGGTCGATGCGACGGCGTTTGGGTACGCGAACGTGCTCCGGAGTGCTGGGCAAGGAATGGTCTAGTAGCCCCCCGAGGGGATCGAAAGTTTCTAGCTCGGGCTTTCGATTATATTGAGATCTATTTGCTCCATTCGATGTGGCCAAGGGCGGTTTTGAGGGAAGGGGAGAAGAATTTGGAACAGACGAATGGGATTTTATCCTTCTCCGTTCATGCTCTTGGGTTATCACATCAGACACGCCGTTCCACTCCGAATGACTATGGCTCATACCTGACACGTACGATGTTGAGTTGGATAGCTTAGAGGTGGAGAATGTTGCTGCATTACTCGACGAAGCATCCTTCAGTTGGAAATACTGATACAAATGCCCAACCAAGTAAGGGTCTGCAAAAAACAAGTCGAATTATTGCTTACTCGGTCTCGCCAATGCTCTAAATCATGTTGCACTTCGGCAAGTCGTCGTGAGCCCTCGAGAATTTTTGCCTTCTTCTCCTCGATCGATCTAGCGCGAACATTGTTATTAACATCATCCTTGCAACTCCTGAAACTGTACCTAGTTCCTTCCGACTGCAGTGCCTCTGAATTGCGGAGCTTGCGGGTTGCAAATGGGTTAACTGTGCCAAAAGTGAACGGATCTTGCTCACTCTATTTCTAAGGCTTTTGTTCTCCTCCAGGATCTTGTCCCTAGCCTCGCCTTGAAACCTCAGTTCTGAAGCCCTCTCTACTAGTTGGCTAAAAAAAAAAACCATCAGTACACCCGATATTCCCAACGAACAGAACACATTACCGTCTGAGCTCAGCATTCTCTTTCTCTAGATTCTCAACCTTATGATATTGGTGAGGCAAAGTAACCGGGGGCGGTCAGATGTCATACCTCCACCTCCAACCTCGAACACTTGCGTAACATCTTCTCTGAGTCTGCGGTTCTTCCTTCAAGCTGTTTCTGGCAATCCGTTGCAATGCTGCGAATGAATTGAGATCATGGGTAGATGCAAGACGAACGAAGCGCGTACGTGGACAAATGTTTCCGCTGCAGGCACGGTCAGCAATTAGCTAGGTACCGAAATGAGCATAGCGACCCACCTCATCTTCAACGCTCTCCAGTTCAACTTCTAGGTCGCGCACCAGTTTCTCGGATGCGGCATATTTCCGCCTTGCATGGTCAAGTTCCCTACGCGGGAATGTTGGTTAGGTTGTTTGTGTACGAACTAGTTTTGTGCACCCACTCCCGAAGTTCTTGTCGATAGGTGATACCCGTCCTTAAATCCATCTCTACACGTTGTAGCGAGTTGTTAAGGTCTATAACCTGAGCAGAGAGGCATAGATTATCTCGCTTGAGCATGATCTCGTTATGGGTTCGTTTCCTTCGGCAAATGGCTGGGATACTTCCATGATCCAATCTTTCCCTCAGCAAGTCGACATTCAGAAGCAGCCTTGTTACCGCAATCTATGAAACAAAGGAATAAATTGAGTCTATAATACATAAACGACGCGTTCTCTTACTTGTGTCTCAATGTCTTTGATGGTCTGGACGCCCTGAGACCACCGGCGTATATCATCTAGGACACTACCAAGGATGGCTGGTGTCGTCTCAATCCCAAGAACACTTAGCCGCTGAGAGAGAGCCTCAGATTCGGCACGTTGTTCCTCCGTAAGAACAGAAATGGGAGGAGGATCGCTACTCCCCTCCTGGTCTTGTTCCCGCTTGTCGGATGGTTCCGGAAAGTCAATGTAGAGCCTGATGACCTTCTCGAATTTGAAAGGTTTTCGACACCCAGGACACAGGGGACGCTGAGAGACCCGGGAGAGCTCGGTTAAGCACTGATAACAATATACATGGCCACAGCGAAGTGAGCTTGCAACACAATCGGAACCATATTCTTGACTGCAAATTCCGCATTCAGCGCTCATCGTGGCGAAGGATGAGTGCACGAAATTGAGAGCGGAGTAAGAGAAGCGTATGGGATCCCGACGCGTTGGAGGGCCAAGTTCACGGCTGAACTTGGTGCCACCGAAGGCAGCTTTCCAGGTCACGGGATCGATGGGGCCGCTTTCCCACACAGCCACCACAGTCTCCTTGGCACCGGCATGGGCTCAAGGAAGTGTAGATGCGTGGCGTTAATTCTCTTGGTTGCCAGCGCCTCCAGTGCGCTTGCCCACAAGCACGACGGCGAGGTGGTCCACAGTCCAGATAACGATGCCAAGCCGATCGATGCAATTCTATATTTGCACATTGCCATCCAAACACTGACATGGGGCTTCGTATTCCCAATTGGCATGGTCTTGGGCTTAGTTCGGTAGGCCGTATCTCTCGCCCTCATACATACGCGTGTATCTATCATGAGCGCCCATCTCTCAAAGCTCACGTTGGCATATTCCAACGCAAGTATGTGTGCGCCTCGGCCAGCTGGTGCCACACCAAATCTGATCCCCACTTAGGTTGTAGGGTTTGTTTTAACGTCCGGCGGCTATTTCCTTGGGCATTCCCATGGCGGGAGGCAATTCAAAGAGACTGTGAGTGCTGTGGACATACCTTATTGTGCACCTCGTGACCCCGGCTTGATTGTAGGTACACGGTTCATTTGCCTCGTTTCTTTACGTGCCAATGGTCATGCAGTTGTGCATTGGGGTGTATCTTAAGCTCCATGTTCACGAGAAATCTATACGACCCTATTTCGTTATAGTTCATGGTCTCCTTGGCAAAATATGGCCTATATTGGGATGGACACAGGTGACGCGTGTTATTGACACTACATGCTGTTCCCCACTTAATACCATCGGACCCTAATCCAGATGGTGTTCGGTGCAGCGACGCTGGGAGGCTACTGTTTTGACGGCGGATTGAACCAGTGTCTGGCGCATTACATTATGGGTTCCGGCTTTATTGCTTATGGAATCCTATTGGCCATTGCTCTTCTTGCTGGGTCTGAATGGATACAGAGCACTGGGAGAAGTCAAGAGTGGTTCGATAGCGTTGTCATCCTACTCTGGGGAATTGTGAATACTTTTACAGAGCACCATGGTCCTCTGACAAAATGGTCACACAAAGATTTGCAACACACGTACGCCCCTCATTGATGACTTTCACATGCCTGACTGACCTAGGGAGATATTAGGAGTCTCGGAATCCTTTGTAAGTGGCTGTAAGCTGACTGTGCAATGTTCATATATTTAATCTCGACAGGGTGGGCGGGCGGCGCACTTGGTGTATATTTGTCTCGCAATGGGAGACGATCCGTCATTCCTGGGATCATCATCATCATTACTGGCTGGGCAATGTCAGCACATGAGCAAGCGATGGCGATAAGCACTAAAGTACGCCCCTCACGACCGATCCCCCGTCAAAGCTTAGCCCTTGCTTTTCCCTAGATCCATTCTATATTTGGCATTGTCTTGATGTCTGCCGGCGCTACTCGAATAATCGAAGTTTCTCTTGTCTTGCGAGATCTAGCAAGACTGGAACCCGCGTCAAGAGAACTTGAACCACCTTCCCCATTTATTCGATCCTTTCAGCATCTTCCGCCTCTGGTAGGTTATTTGTTAAGAAAATGAGCCCATACACTAGCTAACCGTAGCGTTGAATAGCTTCTTGTTGCCGGAGGGTAAAAATTGGGGTCTATCTAGCGTATTTCATACTCTCTCATCGCCAATTTCACAGGGTGCTGTTCATGAGCGCAACGGATGAAGAACTAAAATTTGTAAATTCGATTGAAGTTGACCACGTAACATATGCATTACTCATGTTTTGGTACGTTCATCCCGGTTTCTCACCTACTTCAACTTCACCATTTCCCTTCCATAGTCTCGCTTTCGTTATTTATCTTCACACTGTGTTTTTAATCAACCTGTGGCGTACGTTGGGTCGTAATGCTGCCGTTCGGGAGGGCGTGGCAAAAACGAGAGGCAATGCAGGGTACACCCGTGTACCATTCGAACCGATGGACGGAGTACTACATGATGCGGAGGTTTTTGAACTGGGACCCACTGATTACGAGCCAGACGACACATTGGAGCAAAGTCGAAGAGGGAAGAGGTCCTCCAATGTGACCGATTAACGATATATCGACGACGGACACATCTTGAAATAGTCGCTGAACGAAGGATACTCACTCCGTGGCGAGTCCCTTGCACTTGAAAACTAATTGCCTCACCAGCATGAACCAGCTCGAGTGTTATTGAAAGATGCCCCGTACGATGTCGTGACGAGAATATATGGCAAAGTAAGATTGTTCCCGGTGTTTATTGTTTGTGGATGTATACCACAATACATTCTCACTGTATTTCACTTGTACTAGCTAGAAGTGGTACTAGTAGCGATCCTTTATGTCCCCGCGGTCGCATGGAAATGCTCTAGTGCGATGTGAGAATCATCAGAACGGTGGCATGGGAGGGGTATCGATGATATCGAATTTGTAAATGATGTTATGTCCAGAACGGGTGTCACATGAAGAACCGAGCTGGCCCTCCCATTGGGGCTTTGGGCATGTGGCCTTCCCGTATGTTGGAATACGAGTCACATGATGAGACTATATCCGGGAATATTCTACAGCGCCTGCGTAAGCGCTAGGCATAGAAGAGCCTGGAATGTTGTTGAGAAGTATAAATATGGGCGCTGAAGCACCGTGTGTATTTTAGTTATATTTCTTTCTATATTACATCTGGGTTGCGAGTGAACCGCTGAAGCGGGTTGCCATATTTGGAACGCCGCGTTTACAACACCGTACTCGTTTCCATCGGCCTGGGTGAGGTCTACATACACGTTTCTGCAATACGCGCGGGAGGTGCAGCTCGTCAATGGCCATAGGCGTCCCTCGTGTTGCAATTGATTCATTTGCCAGCGCATCAGCAAATGGTCCTCAGGGTTTCACTTCAAATGGTTTGAAAACAATTGAGTTCACTTCTGAACTGAATTGAAATATGACACCTTTATTGGGAAATTGGCCAATTTCATTGTATTAGAAGCAACAGGACCGTCAGAAATGTCCAAAGTTGACTGCCACAATTTCCTGATGCGGGTTGACGATGACCGGTTGTCATATGGCCCTCTATGGCCCTCGTCACTGCGTATGCGGTACTGGCATGCAGACTTGCATTGTGGCGACCATATGGGAGGCATACATAGAAAACCCTGGCATTCCAGAGCTGCTGGGTTTGTCAAAAGTGATGCTCGTTGACTTGTGAACAGTTGTTCTTCGCCAGCCAGCCAAGGTGGTAAGATGGGGCTAAAGTGGATGAGGCGGAACCAGAGTACTTAGCCCTCCAGTAGCTGGGTAAAAATTTGAATTTGTTCAGGAGTACTTACGTGGGCTGTCTCCTAGCGATTTCTGGGGGCGATGCCATCGAGCTTCTTGCACTACAGGGGTGTCTTCCCGAGGAGTTGTGCACGGCAACAGTGAAGCCTCTGTAATGACAGATTCACACACATATAATGCACAGCCCCAACGCTGCGCCTGCCTGGCCACCGAATAGCTTTCTATATATTGTTTGTTTGTCATAGAGGCTGGAGTCCTGCCTAGAATAGCTTCTAGGCAGGATCCCCGACCTTGGTCCGAATTGCTGAAGGCACTGTCATAAATAGGGTTCTACTTATCTCACGATGATATTTTTCCTGTGCCTGAGCTACATTCTTGGAATTGCTAGTGTTCCTGAAATTTGTCTTTTTATGAGCTCGATGCACTGTGCGATAGCCGACGCACGTTGTACATCCGAACCATTCTTAGTGCTTCTTGCATGAGTCGTGCGTTCTGCGCTTACGTTGTTAGCAGGGATTTATGTCCAACTTGGAGAATCGCCACCCAGGTATAAGATTGACGCCAAGAGCGATGCTTGGTTACCTTCAAGCCCTCGACACTGAAGATGAAGAGTCTTGCCCACAGTGCACTCCTAGCCTGTTCCTTCGTTGCTGCTGCCCAAGGAGCTGTAGTGCCAAGGACCCTGGGTCCTGTTTTGGTGACCTTGGGAGGCTTGACATTTATCAACAAGGTGGGTGCTGGGCAACGCAGTTACTCCCCGCAGGGCGTTATACTAAAGCCCTGGCTATTTTTCCCTTAGGGACTCGTGGCGGTTGGGACCATCTCAGCCCAGCTGCGTGACACATTAGGGGAAACAATTGGAGGGATCGGTTCTGCGATTGCTCTCGAACCCGGTACCTTCACGAAGCAAAGCGGAACGTATTCTGGTACCCTAATTACGCAGCCCGACCGGTACTACCCTTCTCCTTATCCCACCTGAAATTAATTACTCATCCAATGTTCATCTGTGGGGTAGCGGCCACAATACGTGAGCGATATCCCGCCAGCGATGAAGCGTTTCCGTTTTTATACCTTGACAACTGCACAGCGAAGGTACTATTGATTATCGAGCTCGCCGCCAGTACTTCGACTTCACCTTTGCTCCGTATTACGGGACTGGCAAACTTCCTTTCGATGTTGGAACCAAAACATTGAAATTGACCTATCGTCGTACCGCACTCACTTTCGACCGGAAGAGAGGACGCACGACAGGTTTAGACGCGTTGGGAGTTCGCCCTCAAACCCCTGGATATCCTCAGAACCCTTTTGCTGACCCGCCCATTCCTATTGCTAATGCGACCTATAACCATTTGACCATCGATGCGGAAGGACTTGTCATCAATAAAGATGGCTCGTGAGTACACCCTATGACTATTTCAATCCACATCTCACCGTCTTCTAGGTACTTCGTGAGTGACGAGTACGGTCCTTATATTTACCGATTTAGACGTGATGGTTGGAGCTCGTTTCGATTTTGAGATGTCGGCAGTTAGTGACAGAAATTGCGTTTAGGCACACTTCTATCGACGATTCAGCCCCCTGAAGCTCTTGTTCCTCTTATTGGTGGATCATTGAATTTCACATCTGCCATTAACCCCGATACTGGTCGAACACCAAACCAAGGTTACACATCTGTTCCCAAGTTCCTGATGCTGGACACTAAGATCTTGACGTGCAATAGGCTTCGAGGGCTTGACCATTTCGCCAAACGGCAGATATCTATATGCAATGCTCCAGTCTGCCACGATCCAGGATGGCGGGTCCTCCAAGTCAACTAACCGTTATACCCGCCTCTTCAAATACGTCGTGTCGGGGAACAGCCGTCCAAAGCTCGAAGGTGAATGGATCGTGCCTTTACCTCAGACATCGAAGGGCACCACTTTGGCGCAAAGCGAGATTCATTACCTCAATAAGAATCAGTTTTTGGTGCTCTCCAGGGATGGAAATGGTCACGGAGGCGATTCAACTCAATCTTCTTACAAGTAAGTTGAATGTAGCTTGTGAAATTTGTCATTAACATTCGAACCGTTTCGTCAGGCAGGCAGACCTCTTTGACATCTCGAAAGCGACTGACATCCACGGCTCCAAGTTCGATGGACTCACGCCAGTAGCACCAAAGGGAGTTCTAGACCCATCTATCACCCCAGCTGCCTATGCTTCGTTCGTCAATTACCTTGATCCTGACCAGCTCGGAAGATTCGGCCTTCAGAACGGTTAGTTTGTTCAATTCTTTAACGGATAAAAACGGATTCACAACAGAACTCGATGTCAGGAGGGGCCAAGGATAAGACCCTTATCTCTGCCAAATGGGAATCGTTTGCACTCGCCCCGGTGCTCGATCGGTCCTTTCCCAACGACTACTTCCTCTTCACCATGACTGATAACGACTTCATCACCATCAACGGGAGTGCTGCCGGAGTCCCATACGTAGACCCATATGGTCAAGATGTTGACACTCAAGCTTTTGTATTCAGGGTGACCTTACCCAACGTAGAGAAGTTCAACGTGTAGTACCACTGATGGACCTGTATTATCGTAATATAAATTGACACTTGGGTCCTCCTGCGATCTCTGCGTGTTGCGGATTTAATAATCTAACTGATTGGCCTCGTTTTTTTTTTCGCCTTAGCAACGTTCGTCACCATCATAATTGCGTTTTTGGAGTTTTCAGAATCTCACTGGCTGTTCCAATGGAAAGATTGCTAGTGAGACACTGACCTCCCCCTGGTCGGATTCGTGCGCAGAAAGCAGATCCTCAAGGGTTTAAGGGTTAATCGTTTCTCCGTTTTCATCATCAGGAACTGGGCCCTGTGTCAACTGCGCGTGGTACTTGCTTGATTTCCACGGATGACCAGCTCAGTGGGCACACTTTGGTAACCATGCTTTCCCCAGCGCGCTCGACTTGCAATACGTGATATTTCCTACTACTAATACATATGCCCCCGATCGTCTTTATTCGAATATCCACTGAGCCTTCACATCGGTATATTGAACAACGCCCTCGGGGAACCAACTGAAAGCGAATAGTTCGTCAGTGCTCAAAGGTGAAAGTAAGAAGGTAAAGTGCCCACAGGGTGATCTCCTTTTCAGCATTCTCGATGGAATCACTGCCGTGGCACACATTTCGCCCAACGGCAAGGGCGAAATCGCCTCGGATTGTTCCTGTATACGGAGATTGAGAATCAGGTGAGAACAATCGATGCGAAAGGCAGAACACACCTGGAGCTGAGGCGAGTGGGTTAGTGGTACCAAGGATGGTGCGCCCGGTCTTAACAGCATCCAAGCCCTCCCACACCGTTGCAACGACAGGCCCAGCGTTCATGTACTTGATAAGTCCCGGGAAGAATGGCTTATCCTTGAGATCTTCATAGTCTGCAGCCGCACAGGCGAACGCAGCCAGGGTCAGTATCTATATATCATGTTCCCACAAAGGGAGAATATAAACCCGATAGACTTGAAACGCACGTTTCTCAAGATGAGGGACTGAAGCATGGACCAATTTCAAGGCGATTAGCTTGAAGCCGCGCTGCTCGAAGCGCTTGATGATTTCTCCAACGATCCCGCGCTGGACGCCATCAGGCTGTTACAGGAACGTCGAAATGACCAAGATCGAAATATTGATAGAGGATTGGACAATGGACAGACCTTGATCATGATGAAAGTGCGTTCGGCGTTGTTAGGCATGGCTGGAACTATTTGGAGGTTACAAATAATAATCGAGGCGCCAAAGGTGTTTATCGTCTCACCTTCTAAGCCTTTAGACAGCCTTAAGAATAATGTGAAGGAAGCTAATAAAGCGACGAAGAATGTTTTATAGAATTTCGGTGCGGACCCGGACGTAAGAAGCATAACGCCGGTAAAATCCGAAGGGCATTTCACTTTCTCAAGCTCACAGGCAAGCGGTCAGCTCGTCGAACAGAGCTGATCTTCCATAGCCAGCATGGTGTTCGGACCATTCGGTGTTTCACTTGCACCTCAGATTCGTGCTTCTCGCACGCTTTCGAAATTCTTTGCTCCATTGGCTCAGTCATTTGCCAGAATATCCGGTCATCGCCAGATGGGTCTCCGGTATGACGACCTTTGTTAGTGTTGAGTGTCGCTTTGTGTATCGTTCCCTATGTTGATTTTTGCGTGCAGTGATTGAGGAGCGGGATGATGTTGCGAAGGTCCGTATACCGTGAGTAGTTGTGGAAGGTCAGGCTAAAGGGCTCTCTTTTTCATTAGGCCCTCCAGCGTTTATCGCCTGCCGAGCAATATGATCGTGCCTGGCGTATACGCCGGGCAGTCCAGCTCTCTATTCTTCACCAAAACTTGCCAAAAGACCAATGGACTCCCGTTAAGGAGGTGCGCAATGAACCTGTGTCGCGCTCGCACACCTACATACCAGAGTTGTGTTGTGTGTGCGGCGTGCGCTTCGTGGATTGTGGACTCACCCTCTGTTTTTTTTTTTTTTGCTCACGTTAGGATACCCGATATCTTACGCCTGTTATTGAAAATGTTGTGAAGGAGGACGAAGAGCGCAAGTTCTGGGACAATGTCGAGCCTATTCGAGCATAATTGTAATCATATCAGCTTCAGTATCCTATTATGTACCTTATTCTTTAAAACCCAACCTTCGCCTATTCCTTTGTGCGTTCTACATGGGCCATGCTTCCTGCATGGCGCCCTCAAGTCAGCACTCATTCGGAATGCTATGGGTTTCTCTTGTTTCGCCATCATATTTATCCCGTTACCAAAGACTGCAACAGAACCGATTCACAACCGTTCTCAAAGTATCTATTTTTGTCTTGCTGACTCCAATGGGCCATGGATGGATGGATGGATGGATGGATTCATTTTAGAGTACGTAACCGTGCCTATCGGCATATGCCGTACTATAGTGACTCGGGTGAAAAAAGTTTGGAGAACATAAGGATGTGAAGAAAGGAATTTGTTTGACCTAGGAAGTATGAGACATCGAGTAATCAATGGTGTGAAGGAGAATAAAGTGAGATGAAGCAATAACACATAAAGGGGCATGCGACCCCTGCACTGAGATTGAACAACGGGTGAGGGAGAATGGAGGTGGAAAGAGGTTGGATAGAGAAAAGGACACGCGACCCCCAGTGTTGGGGTCGCATGTTTTGCTGCTGTGTGCCTATGGTTAAGTCAATGTTTGAGTGCGCGGTTCTTGCGGGTGGGTGAGTTGGAGGGTGCTTTCACGGGTTTATGTCACGGTAGGCTGGTGAATGTTCCAGTGGCAGCGAAAGGCGATGGGTGTTGGTGGCATCTTGCTCATGCTTGTTGAATAAAGGCATGTGGCAGATAGGCCTTTGGTAGAAGGGGTAGTGGAGAGAAATGAAAGTGTTGGGGTGACGGCAGGACTTGAACCTGCATTCCTTGCAGTCAACTTTTTGTCGGCATATGGGGCTATCGTTGGCGCTACCACTATCGCGCCTCGTCACGAAGAGGTAGTGGAGAGAAAGATGAATCGGAAGGGTGTTGGGGTGATGGCAGGACTTGAACCTGCACTCCTCCGGCCTGCCCATGGACTTATGGAGGCTACCATTGGCGCTACCACTATTGCACCTCACCATCCCAAAAGGTAGTGGAGAAGAGAAAAAGAAGGAAGGGTTGGGGTGACGGTGGGACTTGAACCCACAGTCCTCTGGCCAGTCCCGTCTGGGCTTACGGAGGTCACCATTGGCGTTGCCACTATCGCGCTCGTCATCCCAAAAAGGTAGTGGTGAGAAGAAAAAGGAAGGGTTGGCTTGACGGCGGGACATGCACCCGCGCTCTTGCATCTCTCCAGCCAGTGCGGCTCTGGGCTTACGGGGTTGCGGTTGATTGGCATTACCACGGTGGCCACGTCATCCTCCCTTCAGATGTTAGAGGCCTAATTAGTTTTAAACAGGGGCACCGCGTGAAGGTTTAGGCCCGTGCCGGGTGTTCGCTGTGGTAGCAGAACTCCCCCTCGACTGACATCCATCGTCGAGGCCCTCCAATGGGCCATTTCTCATTGCCGAAATCCTTCTGGAGTCAGGTGATCTTCACAAGCTCCCAGTACTCGCGTAAAGCGCCATTAATGGTTGTATGGTTTCCCCTGCCGGGGCGAGGATTGGCAAGCTTGCCTTATCGGCCTTTCCGCAATGCCCCCTCTACAGTAATGGTTGTCCAAGAACATCATCTTCTGCTCCGATCTACCCACCAACAGAGAATTCTTCCCTTCCGTTATAATTCGACCTCGGCCACAGAAAGCGGAAAATCATCAAGCGTAAGCGCGACTAATAGCTCAGAAGTTTCTTCTTCGGGTCCTTCAAAGTCTACCAGCCCAAACCTCATAAAGGATGCTGAAAGAGATATTAGTAACGTAAATATCACTCAAAAAAAGAGCACGGAAGCTCCCAAGCAGCCTCTCCTCACGAGAGCATGGCAAAAGATTAAACATGAGGCAAATCACTACTGGGATGGAACCAAGTTGCTGGCTTCTGAGATTAAGATCTCCGCCCGTTTACTAAGGCGAACGCTTCAGGGGAAAGCTTTGACACGGAGAGAGCGCCGTCAGGTGTGTTGCAGCCCCCCGGAATCATATGGCGCTGCATTGACGCATCTCTCTGGCTCCCTCAGCTTCGAAGAACAACTCAAGACCTCCTCCGGCTCATTCCTTTCTCCGTTTTCGTCATCGTCCCCTTCATGGAACTTCTCCTGCCTGTGGCTATTAAGCTCTTTCCCAACATGCTTCCGTCAACATTCGAGGATAAGTTCGCTGCTGTTAGTCAGTCCCGGTCCCTGTGGCGTACCTTTGAATGCTTACGCCTTCCACAGGATGAGAAACAAAGAAAGCTTTTGCGGGTGCGCCTAGAAATGGCAAAGTTCCTCCAAGAAACCCTGCTGGAAAGTGGTATTAAAGGCGGGAAGTCGATAGTGGGCACGGAAGAGTTCAAAGAGTTCTTTTATAAGGTTGTCAATTACAAAATACCATTTTGTCTTGTTGATTTAACCATCTCCAGGTCCGAAGCACTGGTGACAGGCCTTCAACGGAGGATATCATCAAAGTAGCAAAGCTCTTTGACGATGAACTCACCGTGGATAACTTGTCGAGGCCACAACTCGTCTCCATGTGTCGGTACATGAACATTAACGCGTTCGGGACGGACAACTATCTCAAGTACCAGATTCGCAAGCGTCTCGAGCATATCAAGCGGGATGACAAGGTTTGCCTGGTGCCGTCTCCTCACTCTAGTTGCGTGACTTATCTAGTTGTTACAAGTTGATTGCGGCTGAAGCTGTTGATAGTTTGTCTACTGCTGAACTGCAACACGCATGTCAATCACGCGGTGTCAGGACTATGGGTGTTTCCCCCAGTCGTCTACGCGAGGAGCTCGATAACTGGATTGATCTCCATCTAAACCACGATATTTCCGGTGTCCTCCTCATCTTGTCTCGTGCCTTCGACTGGGGCGAGAATCGAGGTAGTGATGGAGTCATTCAAAGTTTGGCTGGTGTGTTGAGCAGCTTGCCTGATCCACTCGTGAGTGCAATCGCGATTTTAATAATGATCAGATCATTGACATTGGCGCGTGACAGCTCAACGAAACAGAGTTGGCTGTGGATAGCGAGAAAGCGAGTTACAAGCAGAAACTCGAAGTTTTGCAACAGCAGGAGGAGCTCATTGAAGATGAGGCTGAGCAAGAGAAGGTACAGGACCCATTGTTTTTAGCGTTTATTCCGGATCCTCAATGTTCTTCCAGAAAGAAGAAGACGCTAGGCGCGCCAGGAAAGAGCTGGAGGAGAGACAGAAGCTTGAGGAGGAACAGCGTGTTGTGCAATCCATGCTTCCTGATTCCGAGGTGCGGGAAGTTAACGACCCAGATGGGATGTGTCCTGACTGTTCACCTAGCTTGTCGTTGAACCCGAAGCAGATGACGCTCGCATGACAACTGAACAGCTAGCTGAACTCGGAGAAGCCCTGGTAATCCTGTGTGCCAAATCCAGTGTCTTGAAAGAGCGTGATGAATTAGGGGCGATCATGGAGCAGAATCTTCAATCTGAAGAGGTGATGCCTTCCAACATCGACCCCAACAATCAATTGCTGATCGCTTGACGTTAGGAGACCTCTGGGGAGGCATCTCCATCACAATCCTTATCCAAGCGCATTCGTGGTATGCTGAACAAAGTGGATAAGCAACTTGATGACTATGACTTCCGCGTCGGGTCATCGCTTCAGCAGATCACTGCCGATCAGCAGGGACGTATATCCATTCGGGATCTGCGACATGCCTTGAGTGTCATCAAGCATAAGCCCGATGCGGAGACTGTAGATGGCATCGTCAAAAAACTTGACCCTGATCATGATGGCTACGTATTGCTGGAGCATGTCTTGGACTTAGTGAAAGAGGAAGGTCTCGGTATGCGTTTCGCGTGACCTTCTTTTGTCGCCACGTCATGGACTTTGTCGCTTTTCAGGTATTCTTGTTGACGACAACGCCAAGGATATTCTGGGTCAAGGGAAGGAACTCAGGGAGTTGAGACCCAAGAAAGAAGATATCATACAGGAGTAACTATAATAAACCCAGCACTAATTTGACTATTTTTTCCTCTGGCATTTAATACCCTGTGCAGCTGGTAAGCTAGCTTGCTCTCACTGTCATATTTCATGGTTGGGGTCGTGACGATTCGGCTACTTGGATGTTCTCGCATTTTCCTGGCCCTCTGGATGCACTTTCCGGACTTCCGGCTGTTACACGAAGCCTGAATGAATCTGGGTGACTTATGTTCTCTAATTGCGCCAATCTTCAAACGCGCTAATGTCTGTGTTCTCGCTAATTTCTCCATTTCATATTCAGGATGCTCCACACCCCATGCTCCAACACATGGTGGATCGAACCGTGTATTTATTTGGGAGCTCCAGTCTGCGAAGTGTTCGTTAAATCAGCAGTCGTCTCAACCATGCGCTGACGCCAGGGAAGATGGAAGCCACGAGAAATGGCGCTCAAGGAAACTGAGGTCTATGTTCGCGCGTGAGAACCACGCTTCCTCCGATGGTGCAAATCTGTCCAGCACAACCAAGGTAACACTATCGAAGTTCCGTTGAGGTTTTGGGAAATCAGGTGGCCAGCGACACTCGTTGACCGTTTCCGTCTTCAGGCAGCAAGTCTACCTTCCATCCAACCTCGCCTGGTTGCACACTGGTAGCATGACAGGAAATTTCTGTTTTGGCCTGCGTCTAAGCTAAGGCGCGGTCCCGGGCCGTACTGCACCTTAACGTATGGTACCCTGAGGCACCAGTAACAAACACTTTCAGTGGCTGCCATGCGAGTATACATATTTAAATCGTGTTGCTAAACTGATTTCGAGGATTGGTGGCTGGTGTATCAAGTGCCCCGAAACCGTGCAGTCGGAATTTGTCCAGCTTAGCCGAAGTCTACAGTACACTTGACCGACGACGCGGTGAGAACTCAACCTTGGCGGGAACTTCCATGTCATGCCCAGGGCAGCCAAGCAAGCCCTATCATATTGTGGGTAAGGATGGAAACCACCTGGCTTTGGCACGCAATCAGTCCCATCTTGCCTGAACAAGTGCCTGTTCAGTCAGCGGCAACACAAGGTTTCGAACAAATGCGATGCTGCACTGGGATGCACCCAAGGGTGGGGATAATAGTTTCATTTTCGTATATTGCTTCCACACTATAATTTTCCATGCGGGCTCTGATGAAACTGGGGTCGCATTTCTCTTTCCTTGTTTCTATCCTCAGCTCTCCATAGATTAATACTCGAGACTGATAGCCTTGTCCTAAATCAGCCCACTTCCCTCACAGATTGACGTCGACTGAGTCGATATTGATGACGCCCTTTGTGTTGGAATGCGTGGTGATATTGTAGGCCCAATTACTGGAGATCTGGGTGATACTTGGAGGTGGTTGATGATTTAGTGTTTCAAGTGTTGATGCGCAAATCCGTAAGTTCCCCCCAAGTTACGTAGTCCGGGTGCTTGATGAGAAGGCAAGTAGCCAGAGCCCCAATGCACGAGACTGTTATACTCTTTTTCGAAGTACAGCAGTCACAGAGTGGCGCTCTTGACAGTGGACACTTTTGGACTTGTCAACTTAGTCATCACATATACCTTGTATTTAATTCACGTCTCCGATAGGCCCAGTGCTTAGCCTAGCCTAGCATCGTAGAGCTGTGTGCTCTTTGACGGGATGGTGCGCAGAGGTGGTGGAGACGCGAATAATTGAGTGATCGATCTCAGTTTGTACGTTCCCACGACGTTGGCCGAGGTCCGGACTGAATCTCGAGCAGACGGATCGCGTCCAAAGCTCAGGACCCTTCCAGCGCATCCAAACACCAATACATCGAACAGAGCTGGAACCTTCATGATACCCAGCACGAAAGAGCTTGTCGACAAATGGCTCTCCTTGGATCAAAACCAAGCTACCAGGGCTGAGATACAGGCGCTTTGGGATGGGGGTAATATCGAAGAGCTCGATCGACGACTGAGAAATCGAATCGGATTTGGTACAGCAGGTTCGCACCCAGTTTTACCGCTGACGAAAACCGTTCTAATGTAAAGGAAGGTACAGTAAATGAGGAGTGTCATGTTGCTGCTCATCTCGAATGACTTTGACACGTATGAAAGGTCTACGCGGCCGCATGGAGGCGGGGTTTTCTCGCATGAACGATGTCACTATCATCCAGGCATCACAGGTCTGCAATCCTAATGCAAGGAGTGGTACTGTGTTTGATAGCTGTCACGTAGGGTCTTGCTTCATACACCAGGGAGAATGTCGCCCATGCAACAGAAAGAGGCGTTGTCATTGGACATGATCATCGGCACAACTCCGAGCGATGGGCACGGCTTACTGCCGGTGCTTTCGTCCAGGCAGGCTTTAAGGTCTTTCTGCTTAGAGGCCTAGTACACACACCCTTGTGATTCGATTTGCCATTTGCTCATCTCCGCCATATTAATTGTCACCGTCACCACGCGCGATAGGGTTCCATTTTCTGTGGCACATCTGAAAGCAGCGTGTGGAGTGATGATTACAGGTCTGGCGCCCGTTTCAGGATCTGTTTCGAAAGCTGACAGCACACCTAGCCAGCCACAACCCCAAGGTTAGCGCGCCTGCGGCTGCTTTGTTGTGACCCGAGCACTTAATCAGTCACATCTCAGGATGATAATGGGTACAAGGTGACCGCGAATATTTCAAGTAATATTTGCTACTCACGACCACGGTGATAGGTTTATTGGGATAATGCGGTACAGGTAGGTTGATCAGTGACAGAATGAGCGTTATCTGATAAGGGTGGAAGATCGTTGAGCCTCATGACAAAGGGATTGCAGCTGCCATTGTAGAATGCTCGGAGCCCTTGATCTGGGACACATCGACAGCACTTGGTTCCCCGGACGTTACAGCTGGAGCGAGGAAAGCATATTTTGAGACTTTGAGAGGTCTCAGCTATTCACAGTCAGTTAAGTTCGGTCAGTGGCGCCCGTCCACTTGATGAATTTCATTCCGTCCTAGTGCGACAAATCAGTCATGCATGCTTGACTTTGTCAATACGTCAATGCACGGAGTCGGACACGAGTACGTTGTTCAAGCATTTGAAACATTCAATTTTCCTCCGTTCGGATATGTTGAAGCACAGCGGGCTCCCGACCCCGAATTTCCCACTGTGCCCTACCCCAATCCGGAAGAGAAAGGTAGATTATGATTAACGCTCCTGGTACAGCTCTGAGTCTGACTAACCTTTCAGGCGCACTGGTGCGAGTTGCGCCCAGGAGGAAGTAATGCTGACTTAACATAGGCATAGGACTTGGCATTGCGCCAGGCTAATGTGATAGGGGCATCATACATACTCGCTCAAGACCCGGATGCAGATCGTTTTGCTGCAGGTCAGCGCATGTACGTGTGCAACGCATGTTAACCCCGCGTCAGAGCCGTTCATGTTCCTTCAGCAATGCGGGAGAGTGGAGGATTTTTTCCGGGGATCAGTTGGGAACTCTCCTAGCCTGGTGGATCCTGTACAAATATCAGGAGTCTGGTAACCCAATTGGTTTGTTTCGGCATCCTTGGTGTTTTTTTCGGAGACCTGATGGACCCATCTAGAGAAACTCGCGATGGTGGCGTCAACAGTCAGTTCAAAAATGCTAGAAGCTATGGCTCGCATCGAGGGATTCAAATTTGCAGAATCTTTGACTGGCGCGTGATTCCCGGCTTTGGAATTCAAGTGCTTTTTTGACAAGCACAACAGGGTTCAAGTACATTGGCAACACAGCTCTTGCTCTCGAGAAGCAAGGATATGATGTACAATTTGGATATGAAGAAGCAATTGGCTACATGCATGGGACGGCAATCAGGGATAAAGACGGAATTTCCGCAACCGTAAGCGCGTGTGGCAGTCGGTCAGTCTTGTGGGTAACGCCGATCATCGGCCCAGATGTGTTTCGCCGAGCTTGCTGCCCATTTACACGCACGCGGTGCAACTGCGTACGATCATTTGCAATCTCTCTATGATAGGTATGCAATTAGCCTCGTTTTCGCCACCTTACACGAGCTGAAAATCATATCCAGGTACGGGTATTTCCAGACGAGCAACAGCTATTTCATATGCAATGAGCCCTCAACAATTAATCGCATTTTTGCTCGATTGAGACACTACAATGATAGCCCTGACGTCAGTGGTATTTTGAGAATTTCCACAGCCTCGCCTCATACGCTCTTGACAGTCCACAGAGCCCCGATATCCATCAACTCTCGGGGGACTCCGAGTCATTCGGGTTCGAGATTTGACTCTAGGGCACGCGTACGACAGCGAAAATGCGCCTTTATTCAAACCAGATTTCCCTCTGAGTGGTGGGCACATGATAACCTTCAGGGCAAAAGGAGCAGGAGACAAGCAGGGCACGCCCAGTATTGTTCTTACAATTAGGTACGACTCCCGGATCTCATCATATTCCCTGGGTTGATTGAGAGACTCATAGGACGAGTGGGACAGAACCTAAGATCAAGTACTATCTAGAGGGCAGTGCCGCAGACAGACATCTAGTTGGGACATTGCTCGAAGCGGCAGTAGAAGAACTCAACACGGAGTGGATGGAAGCTGACAAAAACGGTCTTGAGATGCCATGATATGGATGCAATATGACAAATATGATGAATGCATAATACCATAACTTCATTTTGCGGCGGTACTTCCTACGAGGAGGAGGCCGAAACGTGACCCAAGTTTTGCTAAGTCGAGAGTGGGCGTAAGATCTTCCTGTGGCGGAGGCGGTCCGAGAGGAAGAAGCGCAGTTGCCAAACGATCTATCTTCCCAAGCAACAGGGCTTCTGGTGGCCGAGTGATTCTTAACAGGGGTCCGAGTAAAAGCTGAACACGGGCGATCTCCTGATCTATGGCTGCACGATCAGAAGGATTGGGTGAGCGATCCTGAGGGGTGGAGCTAAGTAACCTGATAGGGATTAGGGAAAGCACCCACCGTCCCATTTTGACAATTACCCGCCAGCGATAAGACTATCAAACGTCCCAAGAAGGCAGTGTCGTATTTGTTCTGCTGCCTATTGAGCTTCGAGGATGAGGAAATATCTTCAAGAAATCCGCCTAGGAGCGCTGCCGGAACTGTTCTGAACTCAGATGACGCAAATGGCAGTCCGAGCAATTGCACTTCGTCAACAAGTAGTAGCAAAGCCTGAATAAGCGCAGGTGACGGTCGCGGCGGAGTCGGGTTGTCTAGAAGTCATTGAGTCCGCATGTCCATGCTGACAATGACACGATACTGACCCGGAAAATCGAATCTAGCTGTTGCGTATGCCGTGACACTGCGATCGATTGCATATCGCTCCCACAACGAAATGGATCGTTTGAACACCGCCTGCAGCGGCAATTGAACGTCTGTGAACGAAGAATTAGGGGTGCCAGCCAAACAATGCCATTACACCCGCCTTTTGGAATTTCCTGCTGCCGACAAAGCACGCGAGTATAAAGCGAGTCCGCCAAGTTGTGTGCGAGTCGTCCAATGAGAAGCGACTCCGCAACTGCTATTGCTAATTTAATTAACGGAGCTGTCAAGCACGGATGTGGCAATTCCACCGCAACAGAACGCTCACCATCTGTTACAACCTCATCGGATGATGTTATTGAATCAAGACGTGCGCTCAATGTTCGTCCTATTTCGATGCACGTCTTGAGTGACGCTTCACTGTAATCCCGGTCCACCCGATCGATAAAGCCACTGGGTAACGAAACGTCAGAACTAGGAACGGTAGGAAAGATCCTTCGCAAACCTCCCAAAAGGATCCCTCGCAAATGAACGAAATGACTGTTGAGGTCCCTGACGGCCCTCTGGAAAGTCTTTCCCATCGCGCTGAGATAAGGGATGCGCCACGCTATTCGATTGTCAAGAGCTTTGCGGAATGCCACAAACGATAGGTTGGGGGAGCGAGGTGATGAGGGATGGGGTATGGAGCTCAGTAAGAAGCTTTCTGGGTTGATTTCTGTCAAGGGAAAACGTTCCAGCGCATTCAGGCGAAGGTTTGTGGGCACGTACGGTCAGAAATTTCGCCTCCTTTGAAGTCATCCTTGACTTTCTCAAGGAACGCCGAAAAGCTATTTTCTATATCCTTTAGCGATGCATTCCATAACACTTTTGCGCGCTCCAAACATGACGTATCAAATACATTTATCGCAGCGCCGAATTCCTCTGTTGACATTCTGTCACTGTACGAATGCAGCACGCATCTCACGTCCCATACGTCGGTCAGTGTGTCCAGATTAGCCAACCAAATCTGCAGGCTTGCTTCAAGGGAGGAGAGGCTCTCTTCAAACCATGCTTTCCGAGCTTTGTGGACATCCTCCTCTGACAACTGGGAGGCAGCTGATGAGGTGTCGATATATGGTGAATATAAGATAATGGACGGCGGTAGGAACTGGAGAAGCAGTTGGGAAGAAGGAAGAGATTCAAAAATCGTGGTTGTAGAGAGAGTTTGAAGAACGGGGGTTATTGGGGTTGGAGTCGCATGAAACGATGAGATGATTGAAAGGCGCGATTTATGTTTCAGATGGTTGGGTCGACCTATTATCTGTGCTGACTGAACTGATTCGAGGACCTGTTTGATGAGCGGCTGCTCCATAAGATCGTCAGCACCAAAGATAGCCCGGCTAGTTTCCAGTGTCCCAATCAGGAGGTCCAGAACTTGGCGCAGCGTTTCTCGAAGTGCAGAAACTGCCTCCTTCCGTCGTGTGCGGGAAGCCCTGCTGCCATCCAGAGCGAGATCAGCCAGTAAATCGGCCGCAGCTTCCGAGTTTTGCTTTCTATCAGCAGAAAATGGTGATGATGGTCGAGATCGACTAGGTGAGGTCGGCACGAGCATGCCAAGCTTAGATATCAGGCCTTTTAGCGCTTTAGACCGTTGGGACAAAAAGAGACCAAGACTCTCGGACATTGATATGGTATCCAAGAGCAACAGCGCGATAAGGGTGTGGCATGTTTCCTACAGAGAACGCATGAAATTCAGAGAACCGGATACATGTCGTGCACCCACGAGAGGAGTTCTGAGCCAAACACGCAAGTCCTGTGTTGACCTGAGCACAATTTGATGTCGGAATGTGCTAATAGCATCCCATTGCCGTTGGGCGAGAGGGAAACTTTCCTGCGCAGAAGAACGGTCGTAGAACACCAATGTGGTGACCAAATATACTCTTACCTCCACAACGATACCCTTAGAAATCCAGGGCTGCTCCGAGTCTTCTTCGTCATCCCCATTTTTGACAAGATTGCGAAACACCACCCTGGATACTGAGAAGAGCCATGAGGCGTGCAGATGCTGATGCTTCTCCAGTAATCGCCACAGCTGCTCTGGGGCGTCCATCAAAAGCTTAAGGTGCGCGGAAAGAGACTGCAAGACTTCCAGTTGTCCATCTATACACCATAGTTTATTAGTGCAAGCCCCACTCCTCCCCAATATTTGTCTCGCACCGTCCCTCTCTCCCTTCCTTGGATGATGAGGAATACTTTGGAATGCTGAGGTTTCGGAATCTGCTGATGCCTCTTCAAGGGAGTCAAGAGCAGAGACGACTCGGTTTGAACTGTCGCGCATGGTCAAGATTGAGGTGGAAGCCTGCAACAAATCTCGGTAGCGTTCGCTACACTAACATAAATGATAAGAAATGGAGTAGATGGAAGGCAACGTACCCAACCATTTGCCGCAGCTCCTCTTGCTTTCCATCTGCCTCCGCTCTGCGAATTCTAACTTAGCAGATAGGATGCTAGTTTAGCTGAATAGAAGCATACCGAAGTCGATTCTGAAGTGCGAGCACTTCAGAAACACTGAACCTAGCAAATAGTTCGCCAGAAGGCAGTCGACTCAAATCGTGGTCTGAGCCCTTGAGAGAAATGGGTGTGACATTCGGGTTGTGTGGAGTTTTCAGCGCTAAAGGGCTTTTTGACGTGAGGCCAGGCGTAATGGGGTCCCATGCAGCACCGGGTACTAGAGAAAGCGTTGGTCGTTCCCTCTTCGCCGCTACAGACATACATGCAAGGGAGGAACAATTGATGAGTGCCGCGTCTATTCAGTCTTGACGAATACTTATAGGAGATACGTCCCAATGGTGTTTTTTGTTTCTCAGCAATGAAAGGCATAAATTTTGAGCATTCTCAACGAATTCTGAGGATGGCACGCGCATTGTTTGCGAGATTCATGGGCATAAACGCGAGGTGCAGCTCGTCGACGAGTGCTGCATCTGCACTTGACCAGAAAATTCGATTACTTTCTCATGTTTTTGTATTGAGGCAACGTGTTTTTGTGAGCCAGCGGCAAAAGATGCCGGTGACAAGTCATCTGTCTCTAGTTGCAGTGAGGAACGGGGAAAAATTCGAGTATGATTGTGGAGTTTGCTCATGTTGTTCAACTGCCGCCCGCCTGTTTACTACTTGCAACCAATCTACTACCTGCAGAGGACACTAATCAGATATTACACTCTGCGGCGTTACGGGAGGCTGTTGGGCGTCCTCACTCCCGATAGAGGATCTGTTGGCCTAAGTGAGGGGCCAACTCTAGGCAGGTTTGGGCGAGGTTTTCTCAGCGGACAGACGTAACGCCCAATGTCTTCCCAAGTCGCAGCGTTCGCCGACGGGCCATACGCACCCATTCTAAGTGCACCTGTTAACATTGAGGGGACAGATCTCTCACTAGCGACGGAGATCTTACCTGCGCCTCCACCGGTTGCCTTCATTCGACTGCCAATGAACAGGAGGCCAGGGGACCTAGCTAAGCGACCGCTCCCCTCTTTCATACCCACAAGTGATCCAGGGTCAACATACGCGACCCATAGCGCACCGACGCCTATGGTAACGACTACAACTGGAGTGTCTGATGACCAAGGAAGGAGGAAACGAGCGAGACTCGAGAAGTTGTACGTGGTCAGATTGCAATCTGCATCACCCCTCACTGAACATTCCACTCCCCACCTACGTCTCCTCACTTCGTTCCTTGCTTCGATGGCGTGCGTTCTGTTCCTGCATTGTTTTTTAGACCTCTAAATCGCGCATCAAGGTCGTCTACACGGTACAGCATCAGTCTGGCCCCTGCCAGTTCTCCACCGCCAGAACTCCTCCCACCGCCAATCATCACCCCCCAACCTGCGGGCCCATCCACCGGATCTCGTAGTAGCCCCGCTAGCGATGACGGGGCGCTCGCCTCAGAACCTTTACGACTGGAAGATACTCCATCCCTCCTTACCAACAAGTCGAAGAAAGGGCGACCTCGCAAAGGCAAACTTGACTCGAAGCCTGATTATGCTAAAACGGAAGATGCAGGGGATCCAGAGGTGACTAGAGAGCCTGTGAACACCCCTTTTGTCTGTTCTATGACTGATCTTGCAGAAATGCACTTCACTGATGTTTCTTCTCATCAGCGAAACGACGACATTTGCGCTTGTTGTTCCATCTCACACCATGCGTCGAACGCCAGCCCGCTCTCGCACTTTCTCTATTGCGATGGATGCACTCGCTCGTTCCACATGGGCTGTCTGGATCCCCCAATCATCGACAATGAGGACATGCCCCCCCCAGACAAGGATTGGTTCTGTCCGGCATGTAGCGCCAACAAAGTGATTGCCGTACATTTTATGTTGTCAACGTCTGCTAAGGAAGAATCCCCAACGTCATTCTAGGCATCCCTGTCCAAGTCCCCGACCATCGATTCCCCTTTCGATCACTTAATCTATGAACAAGGCCTCCAATTGCCTCAAGTATTTTCCCTACCAGAAGACATCAAAGCCTACTTTAAGAATAGTAAGCTGTCTCTTTAACAACTAGCTTCTTTATCGGTGAATGACTGCACTCTCTAGTTGCTACGGGTTACCAAGGTGTGTATGTGGACACAAAGGACTTGAGATCTGGAAAAGCAAAGTGAGTTGAAGTCGTAGGTCTCCTTCGTGTGCCTGAACACCCGAATAGCCGATACGGTTTCCTGGAAGATCGCGATCCATACAGGCTAAAGGACCGCAACAACAACTTCATTATTTGTTACAGATGCAATCGTTCGTCAGCGCCAGGCTCGGATCTGGAATCTCTTCTGCAAGATGCTGAGAATGGTATGTTGGCATCTCGAAGGGGAGCAGAACCACGGAGGGCGAAGCTTGCTGCCGACGCTGCGATTAATTCGGACCAGCAGAGAATTATCTCCTGTGATTACTGCAATCTTCACTGGCACCTCGACTGCCTGGATCCCCCGATGACAGTTATGCCGCCTCCCCTCAAAAAGTGGATGTGTCCGAATCACGCCGACCATGTGATGGTGGGTATTTTGAACCACTGGTCACAACCATTTGTATCACGCTGTGCTTACAAATAGCAAATTTCAGCCTCCCCGCCGCAGTACCAAAAATCCCCGTATCATTGAGGTCAAACATCCTGGGACAAGAAACAACGGGAACATAGAAATTATCCCTTCGGCAGAGGACCTGGCAAAGGAAACCGTGCCATACGATGAGATTTATATCAACAATCGACGGTACTTGATTCCCGAGAAGGCGATAAGGCTAGACTTCCTCCAGAAGGCGGCCGAGTTCAGAGGTGCCAATTGGAAGCCGAAAGTGGCTGAAAGGTGTGCTGTCCTCGACATTCTTACAATACTTTGCTCAGTTCTATGCAGGGAAATCTCCGATACCTTCGCCTCGTCCCCGCTTACTTCTCTCACGTCTCTTACTGACGACGAGGATCGAAAGCAGGAGACGGAAGATGCGGGTGATGGTGACAGTGATTCTGAAAGTGAAGGGATTTCGCGCGCCGAGGCACAGGCTGCCCAGATGTTATTGCAAATCTCCAAGGGTCTAAGTGTGAGTCAGTCACGTTCGTCTTCACCATGTGCTACCTCAACTTGCCAGTGTAGGGGTCCAAGGACATTAATGAAACATTGCAGCATGTTGCTCATGTTTTGCGTCGCATTACAGGGTCTCTCGCATTCGCGAATGGGCCAGATCAGTCCCTTTCAGATTTCGTCCACTCGATCTTCTCGGATGTAGGTTGGTACTTCTCCATCAGGGATGCCTTACTGACTGGGACCGACAGTGGGAACACGATCACGTACTGCACCCTGCAAACGATCCTCTGCGACACCAACTCCGCCCACTCTCACCGTCGACCTCTCTCTCATCCCTATCATCATCCCTTTCTAGCGTTCCAGATATACCTCTTGCATCTCCCTCACCTCGTCCCAAACCCGATTCACATGTTAAGGCGGGCTCTACAGCCACCTCATTTCGCATTCGACTCAATCGCAGCGGCAGCGCTGCGGTTCCAGGGGCGAGTCCGTCAACCGTGACTACACCTTCCAAGATGAGCCGGCAAGATTGCGGTTCGGTTTCTTCGCCTGCGCCCCCGTTATCTGTCAATGCCGATCCCTTGCTACAAACTTCCAACTGTTCACTATCCGGTCGTGCGTCACCCTCAGCAATTTCCCTTCCTCAGCTGTCGCCACAGGAGATACGGCAGCTCCTTCGGCTTCGTTCTTTAGTAGTTTCAAAAGGAGAGCAGAGAGTGTTCGACTTCTTCAGCTCGTAATTCACACACCTTCGTTATCTATATATCTGTATTGGTTCGGGGTTTCTCTTGGACCTTCATTGTCCTTATCATAGTCCATTGTTGTTACAAGTATTACTGTAGCTCTTAATGGTTCCGTTGGAAGAACCTGGATTGTGCCGAAAAGGCAATTCCCGCAATCGAAAAACGTTGTGACCCCAAACGCAGGTGTGCCTTTGGCATCAGATTGTACTTAGCAGGCTCACTTCAGACCCATGCCGACTGACGCGTCTACCGCTGCCAAGTCTCCTCCTCATGTCATCACTTGTCAGAGCGACAACTGTCCGAATGGAAAACCGCCAGCGCGCCTGGAATGTCCCACATGCCATAAGTGCGTGCTGAATGTGGGGAAAGAACCTCACAACAACGTTGTGCCCATCTGACCACTACAGACAGGCTAGGAATTACAGGCTCTTTCTTTTGTGAGCAAGCCTGCTTCAGGGAGAATTGTGAGTGCACATTGTTCGTGACTGCAATGTGGCTTACCACACTTCGGCTCCAGGGGTACGTATTTGCACCAATATAAGGACTACCACCTCAAAATTGCTGCGGCTCCAAATTCACGTTGTTCCAATAGAAATCGCACAAGCAAATACATGAATTCGTAAAGGCCTCTGGTGCGATTCCATGATTCGTCTCGCGAGGTGTGGCTCATTCAGCCTGATGTGTGACCCAGCCATTACAAATCCATTCCCATCTTATCGCTTTACTGGTTCTTTGCGGCCCGTATATCCCCTATCTCCTCGAAGAGTAGTTCCGGACCACATTCCTCGACCAGATTATGCAGAAGACAGTACGGATTACTTCATCAATATCTTTGATTTCTGACAATCAATATCGCGGTCCTGCTGCAGGCATTCCACATTCTGAGCTCAAAAGTGGATATTCTGGAAGCATTAAAATACTCACCAAACAGGAACAAGAAGGAATGCGGGCAGTCTCTCGAGTGAGGAGTCAAGTTCTTTCAACCCTTCCTGTCCTGAAGTATGACCACAGCTTGCGCGGGAAGTGCTCGACATCGCGGCGTCTCATATTCGACCAGCTATTACAACAGATGAAATAGATGCTATCGTTCACGAGGCTTGCATCGAGCGCGGTGCCTATCCATCGCCATTGAACTATCGCAGATTCCCGAAATCCGTTTGTACGTGAGTGGTGATCCTGATGTTCAACAAGCGCTCGGTTCTGACTAGTCTTCATGTAGCTCTGTCAATGAAGTCATCTGCCACGGAATCCCTGATCAGCGGAAGCTGGTCGAGGGCGATATAATCAATCTTGGTGAGTTTCCCTTTGAATACATCCTAACTACGTGCCTGATGGGGCGGTTGGGAAGATGTCACATTATACCACAATGGTGAGCTTGCTCCTCGTCACGCGCACTCCGTGTAAAGGGCTTCTTTCGAAGGATTCCACGGTGATGTGAATGCAACATACCCGGTTGGCGAGATCAGCGAAGAATCTCGGAAGCTCATCGATACCACTCGACGCTGCTTGGACGAAGCAATCAAAATCTGTAAACCGGGGGCATTTTTCCGCGATTTAGGCAAAGTCATGTACGTTATTATGCCGAATCTGCCAGTGCCTCAATTTGCAGCATCTCATTTTCCTTATCCGTTAGCGAACCAATCGCCCAAAAGAGTGGCTGCAGCGTTGTGAGGCAGTACACGGGTCATGGGATACATAGATTGTTTCACTGCGTACCAAACATTCCACACTATGCCAAAAACAAGGCGGTTGGCCAGATGAAGGAAGGAATGGTGAGTTGGGATCTCCTTTGGTACATCGACTGTGGCGCATGAGAATTAATCATCTATCAAGTGTTTTACTATTGAGCCGGTTCGTCCCGCCTGACTGCGTTCCAAGGAATCGCGGATTCACTGAACATTCTTTATCGGGTAATGCTCAGATGATCAATTTGGGCAACCGGCATGACGCTGAGCATTGGCCTGACGATTGGACCGCTGTCACTGTCGATGGCAATAGGAGCGCTCAGTTTGAAGAAACATTGCTGTATGTTTACTTCCCTTCTCATTCACTGAGGCTTTACAGATCTCCATTTTACTTTAGGGTTACTGCTGATGGAGTGGAAGTATTGACTAGAGGACCATAATTAGTCAAAGAGCACCCATTTGTGTGTTGCCCCTTTTTCATTTTGTCCACACATTCCCCGCGTGTATGCACGCGCGAGCATAATGATCCTTTAATAGCCGTTCTGTTGCTACAAACTTATTGTCGAGGCTCAGCCCGTGGGATAACCATTCCTGTCACGCAAACATATTTCTGCCTCATGGCCTTAGTCACTCTCGGGATATGCCCATCGGATCGTGCAGCGAATGAATCCTGGATCTTCGCACCTCATGAGTATTGGATATAAGGTTACGTTTACTTAGTGGATCCATCCGTTATCGTGCTGTCCCATGTGGTGTTCTTCATCTGTGCGGGCTTCTCATCTAAAGCGCGATGAGAGCATAGTCAATGAGGTGCATTTCTTTGAGTTGAATTGTAGATTCTGAGCAAACATATACCAAATTCCCGGTCTAGCGCCGAAACAATCAGCATGCTTTGCAATCGAGATCGACGGCTTTATCGACTGCTTCACTTTCTCCTTCCGAGCGTTAAGGGATTTATGGAGCATCTAAGGTGGAAATGTTGTGGAATTGATGTCACTGATCCGTATAATGGCGGTTCTATCTACTCGAACATGTTGCTTTCAAGTAGAAGCTGACTTACTGGACCCCGTTTTCATTGAGGGCTACATATTCCGCTTCCCATAAAAGCAGCTACTGCTTTTACACCTGCTTCACCATTCCGACCATATCCCATATTCCCCCCTCCCCTTCCCGTACAAACATGCCATACGATGATTATTATCGACAGTACGCACCAATCCCCGAAAACGGCCTGACGTACAAATGGGAAAATCAGGGATGCTTCAAGAACGCTGTCTATAACGAAATTACGAGTTGTGAGTGAGGGCAGGGGCAATTCTCCCAAACGGGGTTCGCAGACTGAGCGACTGTGACTGAATTTAGTGTGGGGAATTACACCCTTCAGACGCGGCAGGCGATGTACCGAGCTGCGTTGCGCAGACATATATCCAATCATGTTTGGCGACGAGTACGCGGGTTCCAGGGGTTGCAGTTATATCCAGTTTCACGATGAGGGGGATCTCATCCGGTCCGTTCAGACACCTTCTCCGCGGAATCCTGTCATTGATTCGCAGCTTCCGTAGCTGTAAGAACTGCTTTCAGTCTTTCGTCAAAACAGATCTTCTCCGCGTGTTTGGCGCAGTGGAAGGTCTGCAGGTGACGAAACGGAGGGGGGAATAAGTGCACAGATCAACAATTCACGGCGCTCTGAAGGCGGCTGTGGGGTTTGGGGCCCGCGTACTACACATGAAACGTTGGGGACTGAGATTGAAACCGAGCGGGTGATTGGTCGTTTGCTTCCGGCCATGACACTTTTGCCTGTCAATACTCGGACATGAACCCTCTGTTCCTTCTGGCTGGTCAGGCCTCCTGTGATGATGATGATAAATCTATCTTAATGCCCCGTGGCCTCGTGATGACGTGGCAATGCGGCTATTCCGTCGTAACACCGTAGCGTACATGAGGGGATCATCTCTACATGGGCAGTCTGGTCGGGTGTCGTGGTCCTCGGAGTTAGGTCTCCCGTGATACCTATAGCGTCTCGAAGCGCGTACAATTTCCGGTGAACCACGCAATTTATCTTTCACAATGCAGCCGATTTCCCTTATCAGCGGCATGCGTCTTTATTGTTGTACCAATCGCCCGCTGGGAAGTTTCGATAGGGGTTCATATCGGAGCTCGTTTCGGGTTTATCCAGAGGGCATTGCATGGTTCCTTTATTCGCTGTATTCAGGGAGAACTCAACTGGCACCTTACTGAGTTTGCCACAAATATTCTTGTCAACGCTTGATGTCGATGGCCCATCCACATGCATGGCTCTTCCCCTCACTAGGCGTCGATGGCACCACACCCTCCGGTCTTACGGGCTCGTATGTGTGATATACTCGAACGCCCGTGCGAGATTTTGCAATGACTGTAGGACTGTAGCCCTCGATATGCTTGATTTTGGTTGAAGCGTCTGATCCGAGCCGAAGATATTTACTGGAACGCCGAATCGCAACGGTCCTCGCTACAGGGTCCCGATGACTGAACTTTGAGGCAAGTCTCGTGCTCTATAAAGGATTGTACTGTACGGGCTTTCATCTCCATGAAGCTCTTGATAGAGATTTCTAATACATTTTGTAACTTGATGTTGTGCAAGTTCCCTGTCTGGCCGACGGCTTCGTTTTAGAAAATGACCTTCACGTCCAACTAGCACCACGAGTGTCATGAGACCGCTCCAGCTCACAACACATGTATTCCCCAACTCTCTTTGATTTGCCATGCCCGAGGCACACCTTGAGGCACACTGTAGATAGTTGAAGTAATACATCAATGCCGATGAGCTATCCGCCCAATTCCTGCATCGTCGGGTGGCTTGCTGTCATGAGGGGTGAAGGTCTTGATGTGATTCCACTTTGCGATTACCCCGGCAAGCCAAGTTGCACCTAATTATTTAAACATAAGATTATGTAAGCGACAAATTCAATTCGTTCTTCCTCAATTACTCAGGTCTGGCAACTCTAGATTGAGTTGTTCGCGTTTTTCGTCGAAGCAATGCACTGTTTCCGCTGCCGATGGGGAGCACTTGCGCGGACGCGATTCCGAACCCAAGAGATTGGAACCTCGGTAAATATTGATTGAAGCCAATCTTCTCACGTGACTGATTCCCATCAACAGAACACTTGGCTTCAACGCGCTCGGTGTGTTGACCGTCGCCCAGCTCCGGCACACGACGCGGATCGCGATTCCTGGGATATTAGGGGGCCATTGGGCTTTACACGCGCACTCTTTCCGGCGCTTGCGCACTTGCATTGATTGAAGGTATTTCGGAATGGAGGAGGGAGCAACACCAGTTGAAGAGGACTTTTCCTCCCTGCCTCTTTCGGAGCGGCTCGCCCACAAAAACTGGAAAGCACGCGTTCATGGATACGAGGAGCTAATAAGGGTTTTCCAGAAGACAGGATCGGAGGATGATCCAGCGTTCAGACCTTATATCCAGAATCCGGACTTGCTCAAGAAAATGGTCATAGACGCAAACGTTGTAGCTCAGGAAAAGGGCGTCGAAGCCGTTAGGAACTTTATTCAGTACTCAGGAGAATACGGTGCCCGGTATGTGGTCCTTGGTCTGCGTTATTCCTCGTTGTGATATTAACGTCGTTTGTAGAACGAGGGATTCCGTCATACCGGCGCTCGTAGACAAATGTTTTGGATCAACGCGTGCTGGAACCAAAGCCAAGGCGATAGAGATAGCTCTAGAGTATGTTGCGGCCGAGAACACCGGCGAAGGCGTGTTGGTGAGCCATTGTGAATTCTTGGATCCCCTCGCACTCACCTGTGTATAGCACGATATTTTTCCTGGAATCGGCGCAAAGCAACCAAAGGCTGTAGCTGGGTCCGTTAAAGCGCTAGGAGATATTTTCAGGTCAGTACATGAGTTGTAATCCTTTGCATGCATCTCAGCCATGGTTCGGACAGAGCCTTCGGACCAAAGATCGTGCCTCCCCAACCAATCCTCAAGGCATTGCCCAAGATATTTGGGCATACCGATAAAACAGTGCGATCTGATGTATATGTCTGCGTTCCTTGGGGTTCGAATCCGGTCTGACGTATTACTAGGGGGCTGTGCTCGCTCAGGCTCTTCATGTTTGGCTTGGGCCGGCCCTTCAGCCGGCCCTCTCGGAACTGAAGCCGGTTCAAGTGAAGGAATTGAATGAGGTTTTCGCGAGGCTGGACGCGGATGGTCAGGGCCACGGGACTGGAAAGCAGGATAAATTCACCAAAGCACAAGAACGTGAGCGAGCAGCGGCGGCGGTTTCGACCATTGAAGGCGATGAGCCTGAAGCTGAAGGTTAGTGTATGTGCAATTGTCTGGCACAACTGACGTTTCTTGTATGCAGGGGAACAAGTTGCATTTGATGCGCGGGAATTTGCCGAGGAAATCGATATTTTCCCAAAAATCCCTCAGGATTTCCAAGCGCAGATGAATTCCTCGAAATGGAAAGATCGTAAGGAAGCCCTGGATGCGACGCTGGACGTGGTGAAGGTTTCCGTCAGAATCAAGGACGCCGAGGGCATGGGGGAACTGCTCCGAGCGCTGGCAAGGCGAATGACAGATGCAAATGTCATGTGCGTCATGACTGCTGCTAATATCATCGGCGGCATTGCGAAAGGGGTTGGGCAGCCATTCTCCAAGTATAAATCTATTGTGATGCCCCCTATGATCGAACGATTCAAGGAGAGAAAAGCCAATGTTGTCGAGGCTATTTCCAATGGGTTAGATGAAGTTTTCGCGACTGTGGGTCTCTTTTTAGGGTTCTCCAACCACGTGCTGACATGGACTCGTAGACAACATTTCCGGATATCACTGAAGATCTGCTCAATGCTCTGCATTCTAAAAACCCTCAAGTTAAGGAGGCATCCCAGAAGTTTGCTAACCGTTGCCTCTCTACAACTAAAATTCCTCCAGCCAAAGCCGATATCAAGCCCCTTATGGACGCTATGGTGGGGCTCTTGAGTGAAAGCTCCGCACCCCTGCGGGAAAGCGCTATGGAGGGTCTTGGTATCTCCATGAAGATTCTTGGCGAGCGGGCCATGAACCCTTTTCTTGAACCAGTTGATGACATCAAGAAGGCAAAGATCAAAGAAGCTTACGAGAAGACCACTGTAAAGTGTAAAATCGGAGGCACTGCGCCGCCCCCGCCAAAGCCCGCTCCAGCGCCAATCCCTGCCAAGGTCAGTTTTTCTCTACGTCCTGAAGATCCACATCGAACCATTGATATGCCGGCAGCGTGCTCCTCCAAAGAGGTCTCCTGTCGAGATCACCCTGGAAGAAGAAGCCACCCCTCCTAAGCCGGCTGCTAAGCCGCCAGCACGACTACTTGTGCGTACATTTTTCTTCCTCTATGACTTCGTATTTATTTCGAGTATCAGGCACGCAGAACTGTTGGTGCCGGTTCCGAACCCTCTCAATCCGCTGCCGCTCCTCCCAAAGCGATTGCAGCAAAGAAGCCACCGCCAGTAGCGGTCTCTTCAGCGTCCGCAAAGTCATCCAAGGCTCCAGCCCCAGTGCCTCCAAGCGAATCGTTCAAGTTCAAGTTTACTCCTGAGGATGCTGAATCGCGATTCCCAGATTTGGTCCCCAACCAAATTTCCAGCGATTTGGGAGACTCTGCTTGGAAGGTTCGCCTGGCAGCACTGGATGAAGCTGTTCCACCATGGATCGATAGTATTGTTGACGACACTGATTGCGAATTATTGATCCGTTTCTTTGCGAAGAAACCGGGTTGGAATGAGAAGAATTTTCAGGTTACCCTACATGAATTCGCCTCATATTTTGGCTAACATCCTGCTCCAGGTTTCGGCAAAAGTATTTGGGGTACTTTCAACGCTCGCCGAACGCTCACCAACATTCAGCAAAGCCTGCGTTGCGTTGGCTACACCGCCTCTGATCGAGAAGCTTGGTGATATCAAGCTGAAGAAACCAGCTGGTGACGCACTATTAGTATTTGGGGAGAGATTTTCACTCTCATTTGTTTTGAGCCAGGGTATGAGAGTGATGCCACTACATAATACACGCGGTGCCTACACTCACTATTTCTACCCCAGCATATGACCCCATCAACAAACTAAAGGCACCAAAGACACTTGCGGATGCAGTTGCTTGGGTCAATGTTGCTTTGACGGACTTCGGAATCGTGGGACTCCCGCTTCGACCACTAGTTGAATTCCTGAAGACTGCTCTAAAGAACTCGAACGCAGCTGTACGCAGTAGTGCCACTGCAACCCTCGTAACCCTGCGCTTGTTTGCAGGCGTAGGCATTAAGGACCTTCTGGAGGATTTAAACCCCCAACTGCAAAATACTATTCAAGTGGAATTTGATAAAGTAGAGGGACAAGAGGCGCCGGTGCCTACACGGACCTCGTCGGACGTTGCGGCCACTCCCGCCGTTGGTCTAAAGGGCAAATCAACCTCCGAAGGCGACCCGCTGGACGAGCTTTTCCCTCGAGTGGACCTGGAAAAGCTCGTTAGTACCACCAATATTTTACTCGCATCGAAAAGTGAGGCTTGGAAAGAACGGAAAGAGGCTTTGGAAAATTTGATCGGGATCCTTGAAGTGGGGACGAACAAACGACTGAAACCGAATCTTGGTATGTTTTATGTGCTCAACTCGGGTCGCCCTTTGAACAGACTTTACCAGGCGACATTGCGGCTATGCTCAAGGGGAGACTCTCAGATCTCAACAAAGCCGTGCAATTACTCGCTCTTGATGCTATCTCGAAGATTGCAATTGGCATGAACAAACCATTCGAGAAGTACTGTAAAGTTCTTGTTCTCCCCGTTGCACAGGTCACCGCCGACCAAAAGGCAAATGTAAGGGTCGCAGGCACTACAACTTTGTCAGCTATCGCTCAGGCTTGCGAAGGTCTCGAAGCCATGGCTCATTTCATGGGCACTGCACTCGAGTCCCCCAATCCACTGCAACGAAGCACGCTTTTAGGTTGGCTCACCGAGTGGCTGAAAGAGTATCCAGCTACATCAACCATTGATATGTCAAATTGGGTTTCGCCAGTCCTGGCGGCTCTGGAGGATCGAAGCCCGGATGTCCGAAAGAGTGCTCAGGCTCTGTTACCTTCTGTCATCATACATGTTGGAGTGGGAAAGGTCCTAGAAAAGACGAATACACTGAAGGCGGCGTCCCGATCTGCCATAATACCACTGATCAATTCCGCAGCCGCTCCTAATGCTGCCCCACCCGACCGCAAACCCGCCCCGTCTGGGAAAAATGCTTTGAAGGTAGCCCCCACCGCTGACGAACCGGCTGGGCCCACTACTGTAACGTCAATTCCACCGCAACGAAAAGGGTTACTAGCTCGAAAATTCGGCATCTCTTCCCCAAGGCCGACATCAAGGGCGGGGAGCGGGGACGAACGACTCGACGCCCCGAACACTCCATTCAAATCCAAAGTTACAAGCCTGAAGCGGCCTGCTTCCGCAGTTTCCAAGGCCGTCCCCCCCGCCTCTGCACCTTTATCCGTCCCATTCTCTACTGCGAATGTTGAATCTAAACGCTCCCGCTTGTCGAAAGATGGAGGCCGATGGATTATCGAATCAGGACCTACTCGGAAAGACCTCGGGGAAACCTTACAACATCATATGGAACCTCACTGCTCGGGCGAACTCTTGGCGCTTCTGTTCAGTAAGGATCATCACGCCGTCAATGATCACGTTTCTGGTTTAGGTGTAATTTGTGATATGTTCGAGGCCACCTCCTCGGGAACGGATTCATACGGTGTATCTGCAGATATCATGAGCGCTCGACTGCTTGCCAATATCGACCTGCCCCTAAAATATGTCTCCCTCCGAATTCACGAGCCCCAACCTAATCTCATCAACAAATGTCTCGATGTTATCGACAATGCCATCTCATTTATGGCAAACGCAGCGTATGCATTAAATGACCTAGAGGCAGCAACGTTCATCCCAACGATTATACATAAGGCGAGTGGTTCGGCGGGAGTCCTACGGGCACGATCCTCACTGAATTTACATAGCTTGGTGATGCCAGAGAGGTTGTCCGGCAGCGGGTGCAGAAGATTATCGAAGCATTGCCGAAGGTATTTTCATCAAGTCGATTGTTTGCCTTTCTGTTGGAACATGGGCTCCGCGCCAAAGTCGCAAAAACTCGGGGGGGTGCCCTTGATGAGATGGCTATAATGATCAAGAAGAAAGGAATGTCGGTTTGCGAGCCGTCTAAGGTCCTTCCTGTTGTTGCGGCATTGGTGGATGATAAAGATGCAGCAGTCCGAAAATCTGCTCTCTCAGTTATTGGGTATGATCCCACTCATAGTCTAAACATACACTCTTACATCAGCTTTCTAGTGAATGCTACATACTTGAGGGTGAGAAAGTTTGGCAGTATCTGGGTCGCTTGGATTCGAAAATCCAGACCCAAGTTGAGGAAAAACTAAGACGACTTCCGAATGCTGCCAAAGCAGAGTCTGCGGGCGCTTTAACAACACAACGAACTGCAACTGCAACACCGCGGCCTGGTTCACCAGCTCTTCCTGCTAGAAAGGGCAGCATACCTCCGCCCTCCGCCATCAGCAATAAAAACCCCCGTACAGCGTCTCCTAGTTCACCGCTTGCTCTGTCTGGATCACCTACACCTCAGATTGCGTCAAGTCCCACGAACCGCGATCACGGGCCATCCTCCCCTAGCAGACCCAGAAGCATTCCAACCTCGCGCCTGGCTGCCCCTCGAACCCGCCCACTTTCTATTGCCCCCGAATTCCTTGGTCAAACTCCCCAGAATGAACAGCGCGGGCTCCGCACTCCCGAATCGCTCAAAATTCGAGGTGCGGATCGCTATAATGGTGACGCACTCCTTGATCAGGACGACGATCAGATTGATGGACAGGATGAAATTACTATCATCATTTCGAGCATACTAAGCTCAGATCCATCACGCAGTGTTGAGGCACTGAAGAAGATACAGAAGATTCTCGACATACCTCCAGAAGCGGAACCCTCGTCGCTTGAATTCCAAGCTCTTGCTGGCCACACCGATGGCTTGATAGAAACAATCACTCTCCAAATGGCTCATGTATTTGAACGCTCAAACGGCGTTGACGATCCCAAAAATTACCGCCTTGCCAAGCACCTCATACAAACGATGAATGCATTTTGCGATCACACTATGCTAGCAGAAACGATGCCTGTCGACATTCTTACTTCTCTGTTAGAAGAGCTCACAATGAGATTGTTGCAAACGGATGAAAGTAGTGATGGGAAAGTCAAAGATCTGTCTCGATTTATCAACATGATCATTCTCCGCCTTTTCAGCACTGCCAAACGGATCAATATCTTCAGGTTGGTCCTTTTTCGGTCATAATTTACTTCATTATTAAAGGAAGTTACCCAGGTCGCTATTTAATTTATTGCTACAGATCGTTAGGCCGTTTTCGAAATCCACTGCATCTCAGTCGAAAGAGGCGAGACTTGCCGAACTCGTACTAAAGTGCATGTGGAAGTTGGCTCGAGGCATCCCAGCTGATCTCGACAAGGGGATTCTGGACCCCACGGAGATTTTTCCTGCCCTTGAGACATTTTTGCAAACAATTCCTCCTAATGAGTGGAGAGCGCGCGCCGCAACCAAAATCCCAGTCGGAGATATGCCCTTACGAACCATTAAGGTTGTCATTCAACATATAGTCGGTACGTGATTTGCCTTGCGAGTGACATGTCCCGACAATAACCTCGGGTCACCAGGTGCCTTCGGTGACGAAGTTTATGATCAACTATCTGTTTCTTTTGACGATCCCTCTGCCACAATTGTCTACCCTTATGTCTATCGCATTCTCAACTCTGCGAACGCGGCCGCCCAGCAGCCACAGCAGCAGCGACCGACATCAGCGGCAAGCCACACAACCTCAAACAGCTATGCTCCCTCCGTTACTACCTCTGCCCCCTCCAATGGTATACACACTAGACCCATTTCCCCAGAACCCGAACCGATCTCACGAACACACTCCAAATCACAAACCTCAACATTTACTCCTACCCGTCCTCGTTCTGGGTCTGCGAGCGCATTCTCCGGCCGGGCCAGTTCTCCATCAACGCCCAATGGAGTTGAACCTGACCCAGATGCTAAACTCATGGAGATTTTCGGTCATATTTCGAGCGACACCACAGGGGCGCTTCACAAAGAAGGGATTACAGAACTCTATCACTTCCTGAAAGCTTATCCTCATAAACAAGCTAGAGCTGACAAAATGTTGGACTCAACGGGACCAGCATTCCGAAAGTACTTGGCTCGTGCGTTGGCAAGCAGAGCGGCAGAGGAGGAGGAACGTCGCGGTGCTGCAGTAGCCGACACTTTATCCCGTACGTCCCTTGCTTCATTGACGAGAGAAGATGGTTCTCACCGCCTGTAGGCCTGGAGTCAGGTCGTGCCCCTTCGGAACCCACCTCGCCCAAGTCTACAGGATCATATAATTCTCCGCGAAGAGTCAGCGGCACAACATCACTAGACGCTACACAAGACCCGGCACTGTCACGTCTACATGAGCTGTTTCGCTATCATGGTCGGAATTCAGTTATAGTGGATTCAAGGAGAGGCTCTGTAACATCTTCCTCTGGACATGGGGCCACTTTGACCGAACCCGTACAACCGAAGAATGAGATTCCACCTCCAGTATCCCCCTAATAACATTTTACGTCATTTTCTCTTCGCGTCATCATTCTAGCATTCAGGACGGGTGGCATTCTTCATTCTACTTCAGTTTACATTATTACTTTGTTCTTGCGTTTCTGACAACTACAGTAATCTATAACCTTGTTAAATGTATAGACCCCTTTTGTGGTCTTTGATTGCCAACCTCAGGCACGCAGCTCAGGGCAGACAGGTCTCGCTACCACTCACTATCCTCCGTAGAAAGCTTGCACAAACAAGAGACCCGGAAGGATCGCTGGACGTCCACGACCACCCCACTCAGGCTTCCATACCAACTCCCCCCCGTCGGCCAAACCCACCGCCAGGTTCAAGACGCTGGACTGGAAAACCTTCAGCAGGTGATTCAATTCCGGTGAGTGCTACCATCGCTTCGGTATAGCAGGGAATGCCCATGCGGATCCGCGGACCGGACGAGGGCCCACGACACTCATGGAAGGGCATCCTCAGGAGTCAGGCTGGCGAGTTCATTCAAGAAATCACGAGCCATCGATAAAAGGAATGAACGCCACGCCGTACCACCCGAGGGAGAACGCGACTGACCCGGAGCACATGGAGGCAGAGTTTCATAGAGATACATAACCATCCAGCAGCAAATAACCCCCACACCACAAGTCAGAGATTGACAGGTTCTCGTTATCACGTGGCAGAGCGGCTGCCCCGTTCGGATCATCTATACGCTACGTATGGCATCGGGGGGTCATAGAATAAAGTAAATGAAAGAAGGGACGAAAACCCAGTTACGGGCCGTCTCTCATTGAGACCTCGGTGTTGATGGGGCATGTTGGGTGAAACTTGCGCTTTCTTGCAAGTTGCAATACACACGGCAGCTACGGCTTGACGACGGGTGTTCCTCACTGCAGTTGATGCAGTTTGGTGGTCAGTCTTGAAGGTGGTTGGTTGTCATGGGTCCTCATCACCGCACATGTGGCACCGGTACGTGGCCTTGCACTGTGAGACATAAGCACATTTTTTACAGTGGATCGGGCGCAGGCAGTCCTTACAGTCGGATACTATGGCCAGGACATCGTACACACAGAAGGCCTTTTCAGGGCCGTCAACAACGAAGACGAGTGACGCTTTGTGTTTCGTTTGCAGGGACTCATCATTTGCCAACCGAGCTGGTAGGGAGATGGGGTTGAAGTTGTCCTAGTGAGCCGTATCCTTCCTGCAGTTGGGCGAGGATTTGTTCCGGGATGTATTGGGCCTGTCCTGGCAGTTCCTTGGTGCGTCGAGCTTCTTCTGGTATATTGCTTTGTCTTGGCAAGCCGTTGTGCGCTGTCGCCGATGATGCAGACTATATCATCCTTTAGGGGTGCTAGATCATTTGCGTGTGTATCAACCGCTCCGACAACAAGGTTGCCCCGTGCCGGCCAGGACTTGTTTTTTTTTTTGGCCCTTGGGTGTCGTTCCTTCAGTTGCGCATTACAGTAATACATTTGGCTGGTTCAGGCTGTATGTTGCGTGTATGAACAGCGAGTGGAGTGGTACATGTCGTGCGAAGCTCTATACATTTTTCGTTCAATTTTGACAGTTCTGCCGTTAGGGTGGCATTGGACTGGGCTAATGTTCTTCAAGTGCTTTGGATAGGGAAGCGGTGTCTAGTGGTGGGCCAAACAGCATACATAGATCCTCGATCTTCCTTTTGGTTTCCTCATTCAGGATTGGTGGGGAGGAAGTGTGTCTTTTTGCATTTCCCAAGCGGAGTCAATGCACGAGGTAGGTTGTTCAGCGTTGTTCCTGGGGGTGTCACACGATGTTGGTGTTTTTGGTTTTGAGAGTGCCGGTTGGAGGTGAGGAGTCGGGCGCTCGCAGGCGTGTCTATCTTTGCTTTTGGGCGACAAGCGAAGCAGCTGATGACTGTCACTCTGTGAGGTTTACATGTAAGGGATTCACGAAGTCACCCATTCAGTCGGGGTAGCACTGCCACGTATCAACGCGGCCGGGCGCCCCATCCATTCCGGAAGCAAGTCCCCAGCCGAATCTCTGACGTTATACTGCCGTTTTCAGTTGATCTGTCGCGTGACGGATTTCTTGCTTCCGTATAAATCCTGGCGCTTGAACAGCACCAAACTTCATCCCCAATTTACTTCACAACAACAACACCTTTTGCCAAACGGATTGTTGGAATGTATTCGTAGAATTGAGATCTAGAGACGTATTTCTCCGATTGTACATAGCATCAATATTTAAATTATAGGTAGCCCAACTTCATCCCCACTTTTCACCCTAACGGCTCGATAGAATTGGCTGAAAATTTGGCAGCACGGTGTTTGGGACAAAATCTAGGAGCCTTTTTTTGGACGGAGCATTTTGATGGATTTTTGAGAATTTGGATAATGGGGTGGACAAGTGCCTCAAAAATCCATCAAAATGCTCCGTCCAAAAAAAGGCTCCTAGATTTTGTCCCAAACACCGTGCTGCCAAATTTTCAGCCAATTCTATCGAGCCGTTAGGGTGAAAAGTGGGGATGAAGTTGGGCTACCTATAATTTAAATATTGATGCTATGTACAATCGGAGAAATACGTCTCTAGATCTCAATTCTACGAATACATTCCAACAATCCGTTTGGCAAAAGGTGTTGTTGTTGTGAAGTAAATTGGGGATGAAGTTTGGTGCTGTTCAAGCGCCAGGATTTATACGGAAGCAAGAAATCCGTCACGCGACAGATCAACTGAAAACGGCAGTAATATTTGGCCCACACCAATTATCGGACGATGGCCAACATCACCTACGATACTGTTTTATTCTTTTGGCGAGTTGTCACCAATATCTTCTTTCGTGAGATTCGTCCACGAGGCGCTTGGCACATCCCCAAGGATGGTGCAGTCATCTTCGTAGCTGCTCCACACAGCAACCAGGTCAGCATTTACCCTCCTAGCATGGAAGAGAGCTGAAATGTGTGTACCCTCGTACGAAGTTCCTGGACCCCATTCTACTGGCTTCTGAGGCTTTAAGGGAGGCCAGAAGGCATGTGGCGTTCCTCATCGCCGCGAAGAGCATGAGGATGAAGGTTATCGGATTTTTTGCTGGTCTGATGGGGAGCAGTGAGTTATGGAATGCTCAATCAGTTCCCCCTTCTCAACTCGTGTCCGACCTGCAGTCCCAACCGAGCGTGCTCAAGACCTCGCAGTGAATGGGAGTGGCTTTGTTTCCCTGTCTCCGTCAGACCCCTTGTTAGTTATTGGTGTCGGTACCAAATTCACAACTGAACTGTCGCCCCGCAAGAAAATTGCGCTTCCCAAATCTACTGGCAGCGTCATGGGTGAAGTGGTAGAAGTTATTTCCGACACTGAAGTCAAGATCAAGAGAGAATTCAGTGGGGATAACGGAAAAGCTACGTCCAAGGTTAGAGAACAAATTGAAGATGCGTTGAAAGGGGGAAAGCCGGGTCTGTCGTTCAAAATACTCCCGTATGTTGATCAAGAGCAAATGTACCGCCATGTTTACGAGCGTTTGAAGAAAGGGGGCTGCATTGGTATATTCCCTGAAGGCACGCTCGGCAGTTACACTCATCCATTCAGCTCCCCTGATCCCTGTTCCAATAGGCGGGAGCCATGACCGAACTGATCTATTACCACTGAAGGCGGGAGTTTCGATTATGGCACTTGGCGCAATGGCTAATAACCCCGGCCTTCGCGTGCGGATCGTGCCTGTTGGATTATCGTACTTCCATGCTCACCGTTTCCGCTCGCGTGCAGTAGTCGAGTTTGGTTCTGCATTGGATGTACCCTCCGAACTCGTCGAACAATTCAAAGCTGGAGGCGACAGTAGACGCCAGGCGTCTAGCAAATTACTTGACATCATCTACGACGCGCTGAAGACGGTTACTATCAGAGCACCGAACTATGAAACTCTAATGGCGAGTTCGAGACAACCTCTATTGCGCTGGGCACTTCATTCTCATTGCATCTACACAGCTTATTCAAGCATGCCGCCGCTTGTACAAAACCCCCGGCCAGCACCTTACGCTCGGCCAGGTTGTCGAGCTCAATAAGCGGTTCATCGAAGGTTACAACCATTTCAAGGATGAGCCACAGGTTAAGAAAGTACAAGCTGATGTCCTTCGATACAATCGTTTCCTAAAGGATTTGGGATTAAAGGACCACCAAGTATGGCATATTGTCGTTAACTTTGACGCTGTCTGAGGCAGATTCGAATAGGTTCCACGCGCTAAACGTGCGATATGGAAAACTCTCGGACTCCTGACGTATCGTGTACTCTTGCTGTTAATCTGGACTACAGCTGCACTGCCAGGAGTTGTCTTGAATAGCCCAATTTTCATCATTGCCGCTGTGATGTCGCGCAAGAAAGCGAAAGGTGAGAATCTCTCAAAGAGAGAAAACCAGCTCTCCTGAGCGCGCTTTTATCCCCAGAGGCTCTCGCAGCGTCAAGCGTCAAGATTGCTGGGCGAGATGTGCTGGCGAGCTGGAAAGTTCTCATCTCACTTGTTTTCACCCCATTCCTGTATACTTTTTATGCCGTCATCGCCACCCTTGCTACTAGCAGAATAGGTGTATCGCGTAGGTGGAGAATGTGGACACCTTTCATTACGATTGCGGCGCTACCATTTTTCGGCTACTCTGCATTGAAGTTTGGAGAAGCTGGCTTGGACATTGCCAAGTAGGTGTGGGAACCATCTCCGAATCTGCGTATTAACGACTTGAGTTAGATCATTGAGACCCCTCGTGATAGCATTATTACCTGGTCAGCAGCGGTCCCTCAATAGGCTTAAGGCAATGCGTGAGGCGATATCACAAGAAGTAAATGACGTGATAAATGAATTCGGGCCCAAGCTATTTGAGGATTTTGACTCTGTGAGTGCAGAAGTAATCCCCCAATGGCAGCACTAATTCGGTTCCTTCAGTTCCGCATCCTCGTCCCTGCATCCGCACCCCCTTCTTCGGGCTCAACCGGATTGTGGAGACGGAAGACTGCTGTTGGCGGCGTTGACCAACAAGGCACTCTCCTAAATCACCCCATGACCTGGATTGATGAGCGTCTCTTTGGTTGGAGCCAGAGCACCCGCCGAGAGCCAACTAGCGGGTCAGCCAGTCTCATGACCAGTCATCAGGGTACTCCTGATGTCTCGGACGACGAACAAGAGAACGCCGACTACGAAAATGTGGTGGGCTATTTGCACTCCTACGAGCCATCCTTATCAAAAAAGCGGACGCGGAGCAATCATGCTTCTTACGCGGATTTACAGCAGCCCAGAAGAAACACCTCCTCGAGTGAAGTTGGTGTTTCTGGTCAAGGCGGTGCCCCGGATTCGCCCCTGAAAACACGCACACGCAGTCGTTCGGAGATCAATTTGTCTCAGCTCGCCCCGGTATATCATCATCTCGCTTCGCGCTCGCCCATTCATTCGCCACTCAGCTCCACCTACTCTCTTGTTCCATCCCAGACCCCTGAAGAGTCGATGCCGCCCTCACCTGTTAATGAAAATAGCCCTGGCCGGAGCCGTCAACGTCGGTCTTCATTAAATGATGGTGTGAACGTCCACCGGATCGCGGCTCAAGATCCGACATCGACCTTCCAAGAGAACACTGCAAGTATCAATCAGGAGAATCAGGAGCAAAAGCAAAAGCACGACTGATTCCTCAATTCGACTGATTATCTCGTCTTCTCATTTCTCATCCCTTTCTCCAGCTGGGCTCAGATCCAAGTTGAGCCACCTTTGGAAAGGTTTCTTGCTACACATGTATGCGCTAAACCTGTATCTGTATCTACCTTACGCAAATGATAAAAGCAAGGGATCGGACGCACAGCCACCATCATGCCCTTACGCCCATTTCATGACTGGCGGGAATATTGCTTCAGCTTTGTATCTTCGCTCGTTATCAACGTCCAGATTATTTCGATTTAAAACCGCCATGGGAAAGAACAACAGAAGGAAGGCTGAACAGCCAGGAGAAGAGTGCGCGGCGCCTGTGACGTTCTTGCTAAAGCGCTCACAACTCCGCCCTTTGACAGATATATTTACCTACCAGCTCACTCATCTTACAGCTCGCCTCTCCAGGGATTGTAGACACTCATTGCCACCTCCTTTCAACTTATGCAACACACTTCTCCAAATATCCCCAAACGAAGCTTCTCACCCTTCACGATTTTGCGCGGGAGGTGTACACGAAGCCAATACCCCCACCAACATCTCTTAACGGTACGTATAGCATAACTGCCTTTTGAATGTGAACCCGGATGATTTCATTACACGAACCAGATCACAGAGCTAGCTTCAAACGACATAAGATTGATGCCATCATAGACGTGTGGTGCGAAGCTCCGGTACGGAAAGGTCTGAGCCGTCAAAGGCCAAATCCGTTCGTGCAGGCGGCGTTGATCATTATATAATCCAGAATGGAAGGAGCTGGCTGATAGCGCCCTGAGCGCAGAAGCTAGGGAACAGCAATGGAACGGACTGGACTATTATTTCGTCCTGGGTACGCTTCAGGTTTGCAGGCGATAGGGTTTTTTTTTCAAATGTTCTCCTTTCCTCTTAGGCGTCCACCCGTGAGTCTGATAACGGCTGAAAAGAGAAGACATAATCTAAATGTACAATCCAGACACGAGGCTAAATCATACGATGACAAAGTGGAAGCGGACATGTATGTACACAACTATTCAATTGTCCTTGCCCAAGTTTGCCTCTTTTCCCCCTTAGATTGGAGGCAATGGAACATCCACGATGCGTAGGGTGGGGGGAGATTGGGCTGGACTATCATTATAATCTATCGCCACCGGACGTCCAGCGTTCGGTCCTCACTCGCCAACTTCAGCTTGCAGTTACACTAGGGAAACCTATAACAATTCATACGCGCGAAGCAGACAAAGATATAGAGGAGATTCTGAAAGCTGTCGTTCCGAGAGAGCATCCTGTGAGTCCCTCATCTCCGGCAGACCGATGACCGTGCGGGCTAGCGGCTTGAGGCCGATTCACCCCTCCCCCTCCCTTAGATCCATGTCCACTGTTTTACAGACAGTGTTGAATTAGCGAAGAGCTTGCTAGAACATTTCCCCAATCTCTATGTCGGAATAACAGGTAAGAGCCACTGGCAAATTTGCTGACCTAATGTTCAATCTGTCATGTCTTCATCTCCGGCGAGGTGTCATCACATACGCCACCAACCAGAACACTTCCGCTGTCATAAAACACCTCTTAGATGCAACCCACTCGGCTAGTTCGCCTCCTCGAATCCTCATGGAGACGGATTCGCCGTACATGGTACCATCAAATCTGACTTCGCAGACGCTTGGATTAAAGTCGGGTCAAAAATTACCCGCCTCTCATTCGGGTATGATACCTTGGACCGCTGAATTTATAGCGAATCTCGCTGGGGACGGTTGGGACGCGGATAAAGTGTTGGCCGTTTCGAGAGAGAATACAAGGGCTGTTTATGGCGTGTAGGACTTTAGCCAGGGTCTGGTGCAGCACTCCGGGCCACAGCGCTAGCATGGGAAAGACTGGCAGAAGGTGCTCGGTGACTTTATGTTAAAGGAAATAATCGTGCAGCAACTGCCTTTTGGTTGATGAGGTCACAAGTTTTCGTGTAGTTCCGGGCGCAAATGGGGGCGCCGGGCTTGTGCGCTTGCGCCTCGTGCGCAGCATTCATTATGTAGAAGACGAGCGGTAGTGAGCGCCAATTGGGAGTTTCAATGAGTATCATCTATTATACTAGCCAGCCGGGAAGATCACATCCAGAAGTTCACTAACACGACCTATGACCTGCACGCAACGGTTTGGTAGGGTCTCAATTGACGTGTGAGATGGCTTGGTGTGACATGATATGATACTATGTCGATCCTTCGTGTAGGGAATTCCCGGGCCCTTGCGGCTCGCGTTATATATTAGTTTGGAATCAATAGAAGCCTTTTTGATTATTGCCCGTCACGCTTGGCCCCGAAAGAGGGGCAGTGGCGGATATTCAGAGGATCATAGTTGCCAGTTTCTCACTAGAACGAGGCAGATGAACGCGTGTAATTTGAAAGAACAAATCTGAAGCGATCATATATCGGGTATCAACATATCGTATGACAAACGAAAATCGGAGTTATAAGCCAGCGAACTGGTGTCAAACCATCGTTGAGGATCTCTCCGGCAACAATCTCCAAGCCATCATTAAGCCGCCTGTTGGCAGTAGTCACAAGGATACTCGGAACGTTTAGCTGTAATGTGGACAGGCTGAGTTTTACTAATCAGCGCCGATTGCGCATGATGGAGAAAATGACAAGATGCTCTCAAGTCAGTAAAAGCCTACCAGAAGGCTCACTACCGAAGGCATACGCACTAAGACCAGCAGCCTGTCAAAGTACCGGTGATGAGTGCACGCTACAACCCGGATGACTTCTGACTTACCACCTTCTCTGCATTGAGGATTCTGACACCATTGAGGGTGATTAACGCTGATGCGGCACCTATTACTGCCACAATCAATCTACGCATGTGAAAGGCCGTGTCAGCAGGGTGTAACTTTAAGTGAACAAAGAAATACAAATTGATGAATGCATTTGGCATACCTTCTCCCCCTCCTCAGGGGTGCCGGGAGCAATAAATTTATGGCCTTGTCGGGACAGGTTCAATACCCACGCGTCGGAGATACTGCCTTAGCATTACTGACCGCAAACTAAAGAAAACAAATCGGTATTCAGAGTTCGAATTCGACAGAAGTCTCTGGCTACGCTTACTGAATTTGTGCCAAACGAAACGCAGGTGACACATCTGTTGAAGGCGAATCGTCGATGAGGAAGAGGTCAAAGCCAGCGGCGAGGGACATGTTGACCTTGACTGAGTAGATCTCGAAGAGTGTTCTAGCTGCAGAGGGTTCTAGTAGAGTACTATCGTAGAACAGCTTGGTGAAAGGAGGGTTGTTGGTGACGGAGGGAGGGCTGAAGGGCGCCGCTTATATGCGTATCCTAGGCCGTCAAATGGGGAGGGAGTCCCAGGCGAGAAGGGGCAATCAAATGAGATGATTCTGTCATTGGGCGACGGAGAAAAGCTACCAAATCGCCCGGGCGCGAAGTCCGCTACGTCACATAGTAAGCTCAAAAAGCAACGAAGTTTGATCGTCATGATGGAGGTTCGAATAAAAGCAAATGATTATTCAGACTATACTATGATAAGGGTGGGTGCCTGTAATGAATTTTTGGCCAGCGGGCGTGATGTTACGATAATCATGCGGCGGGAAGCAGACCTCAAGTTTGGCAGAAGCTTATCAGTTGTCGGAAATTTGGAACTTTCCTGCGCTCTGAAGGAGGGAAGCACAGTGCTAGTGAAAGCTAAAAGCGGTCTGCCTGCAGTATTTGCTCGGGATGGGAGGCCCGCAGCACCGTTCGACATGCGTACAGCGTGCTGCGAAGACGTGTGTATTGAAGGACGAAAATTCGAAAGTTTCGCATCTCAGCGACTGTCCGAAAATACCTTGAGGACTTCCCCAAAAGTGAATAGGAAATAATCAAAGGACAAGTCTCCGGGCATTTGAACGGTGCACTACGATCTGAGAATAGCAAAATCAACTAAGTTCGGAATCAACAGCCACCAAAAATAAGCTGAAATGGAGAAAAAAGACGCTCGCCAGTAAATCATGGCAGGCAACGTTTATGGTATTACCAATATTTTTAGTTTTCGCTATCATCTCATTGAGAAGCGACCAAGTATTCATGGCCGACTTGATCCGTGTCTCCCAGTTCGTCAACAGTGATGTGAGGCACATCATCAGAGCTGCATCACGCAAGGCCGGAAACCGTCTTTTCCGCGGTCCTCATCCCGCTCGGTGTGGATAGTAATTCAGTCGTAAACCTTGGTTACGGGCGCCCAGTTGAGGGCTGGAAAGACACACCGAGGCCATGCACGCAAATCGGAACCCCTTCTCCCGAGCGGTGGTGTATACCGGTGGCAAGTTCTCCTCAAGGCCCGAAATACGATCAAACGCCCAAATGAGCACATTTAGAGGGAAAAGTCCCGGGCCTAGCAAAATGTCAGATGGGAGAGGCCATCATGCAGGGACCGGGGGGGACAAATTGCAGTGTCCGACCTGTCTACTGAATTGGGCCATCATATTCAAGAAAACGTGTTTCCTACCTCCTCTACGATCAAGCGTACGTTTGACGTCAAGGAGATCACGAACACGAATGACATCCGAGGAACTCTGCGATCTCGATCTCCAATGGCTGGCAAATCTCTCCTTTGCAGGAGTCTGCACCACTCATGATCTCGACCTCACTCCAATGATCAATGTATAGTATAACACGTTGGTTAATTTCACTGGAATCGTCTCACGCATTGTGTCTGGGGCCATGGATTTCTCCATCAGCTTGGTGCTCATGAATGTCCGATTCAAATTCTCCCATGCTGGTGGGCTTCAATGCATTTTGCTCGATAAACACCTTCTCAGCGGTATGATCCCATCTCCCGTGGTCTTGATGTCCTCGGCACCTAGCTGGACTCCTGCGGGAATATGTGCAAAACCACCATTTACTTGATAAGGTCGTCATCTCAATTGAATCATCAGCTCTTCTGGATTCACCCTCTAGCGGGGTTTTAATCGCTAAACTGGCAGCTAGTACTCATGCGTGAACCTCCTGACCCGTCTGCATTAGAGACACCCCCAAATAGTCCCAGGCCTACTGCCACAGTTTTCCAATCTGATGTTCGAACATTTAGTCACACATGAGCACACATTCCAATTGTCTCTCAACACGAGTCCAGCGGCTTATCTCCAATTGTATCCCTGGGTGCTTTTGTCAGTTCCTGTTGACTAGCTGCTCAATTTCATTTGCAACATGCGCAGGAGTGTCCTTTAGTGGTTAATTTCCCTCGCGCGAACGCCTCGCTTTGGCTCTCCTATACCTGGCCGAGGGGCGTGTACTTCTCGGATGCGTGAAACTACTCTAGAATAGATACATCCCAAATAATGTCATCATGCGCCACGCATACGTTTGAAAATCGGTTTCCATCGATCGATATTAAGTGCTGTGGGGTATGTTGCCGATCGTACGAAGCAATCACCTTGCAGCCAGGAAACGCATAACCTGCAATACATCAAAAAAAAAACAGCTTGATAGTTCGCCGCAACATGCCACACAATCTGCTGCAACATTGAGGCTGCAAAGCGTCTGACCGGCGGTTCCGGACGAAATGAACAACGCGACTTTACCTTTACACATGCACCTGAAGTGGGGAAGGGACTGTCGGAATTTTAGGGTATCTATCTGATTATCGATCTAATCGATCGCTACATCCCTTGTCACCCTTTCAGCCATGAGCCATGTGATTATCCATGAAAAGTAGGGTGATGACAATCAGGTCCCGCCCATCTGCTAATATGCCTAAGAACAGTAAAGTGAAGCTCAAAGTTGTGGGTGGATCATTCGAAATGGGGGTTGGTTTTTAGGACTGGCAATGCCTTGCAAATTGTCAATTTAGCGACTTGATATCACCTTCAGCTATCCGACAAAGTACAGGGATAGTCTTTTGATTGATTTGGTGGCTCCCGCAATTAGACACCTTATCGTGTACGACGTATGTACTAAGCAATCCCCATCCGGAAAGAAAGCCGAAAAGCTTCAGTCCTCCCATTCGGGCTGAAGTCTTGCGAGACGTATACGCTTAATAGAGGGTGGAGAGATGGGAGCCCGGGCCGGGCGGTAGAACGCCAAAAGGACCCATACGTTTATCATAAAGAGCCCACTGGGGCAACTGGTGGATGGGCAAAGCACGTCGCACGCGCTTCTGTGCAGCAATTCAGGGGCGGCTGGGCCATACAGCCGCAATACAAGGTCAAGATAGAATTCAACGTCATCCCCACCAACCGACGACATAAGGAATCACTCGCGCGGCCCTCCAATCGGCTCTAATTAGTTGTTGCGTGAACGAAGTAGCGGCGAGCCAACCAAAATACGCTACGCGATGCCTAACTAAGGGCGGGTCCAAAAGCATAAACAACGTGCATGACAGCCGCCAATCCGTTTCTGAGGTGAGTCGCGCATCCCAAAGTCAGGAAGCCGTGTTATTATGGATGGTTCCCGACCGATTCTTATCTGGACTGGCAAAGATACAAGGAAGATTTTTATTCAGGGAGCATTGAATATTGTTTATCTCCAGCAAACTTTTGATCTCGTCTGAGCTAGGCAAGGAATATGGTTTTAGCGAATCCTGTGCTCTTCAGGGAAGCAGCAGAGTGAAATCCACCCAGAATTTCATAACCTTGTCTCAAGCTGGACGGCTAGCTTGAGCAACCGAGACATTCGCCCAGAATAGAACACGGAAACCGAGAAATCATTTAATCCGAAAAGATGTTTACCAGGTACTGGCTTACCCCAGAAGGGGTGAGGATGCCCACATCTGAAAAAACCAAGGCAATAAGGTCGGGTCGCGTGTAGTCAACATCCGGGTTATTGGCAAGCTGTTCAGGTGTCATCGTCAACGTCGGTGCGGGTGATGAATGGTCAGAGAGGTGGGGGGCCGCGGGCCGCTCAGCTGCCGGTGGAGCATAAACTGCAGGTGACCCATGTGACACCGTTAGTGTGGAAGGGTGAGAAGGTTTCTGTGTTGGAAGTCGCAAGACGGAAGAATTGTGGATGGGCAGATCGTATTGTGATAGGGGAAACGAGCGGAGGAATTTGTAGCTGAAGGTCGTTTTCCAATGAGAGGAATCATTTGGGGTAAATTTATCACCTCACCTCTCTGCTAGGGCGTATAGCGGCTTATTGGCGGCTTTCGCTATGATGGCCACTTGGTAGCTTCCCACAGCATTTATTAGGCCGCCACTCTCCACAACAGCCTCAGACCCGACCAGAACTAGATCTACCCTATCCATGACGTACGCCACTGCAGAATCGAGCACGAGGGTGGAAGGGACTCCAGCAGCGGTTAAAGCGTCAAATGCTTTGATGCTATCCCAATCATTCATTTCAGAAGCGAACTAAATGAGATGTTGATGCATGAGGCTCACCCCAAACCTCTTGGGCGCGCTTCGGTGACATAAACAGATACGCGCTTCCGCTTATGTGCATTTATCAATGCCTGGAGAACCACCCTTGAAAATGAATGTATTAAAATCTGATAGTTTGAGGGTTCCAACTGTGTCAGCATTGTGAGTAAAAGGTCCGGTAGCAATACGTACCACGCCGTCATCAGGTATGAAGCCCAGTGCAAGATGCGATATTTTCTCTCGACAAGATTCGGCTGCGTTACGCGCATACAAATTCCCTTCCCGAATTAGCGCTTCCTTATGGGTGGCGAACGCCTATGCGAGCGTAAAGCAGAACCCAACAATTTCAGATGCTGGCAATGGATCGAAGTAAACTGACCGTACCAAGTCTTCCTGGCGCGCTGTGCTCACGTAACGGATGAATAGATCACAACCGGCCGTTAGACTGATTGGATTCGGAGTTGCTTGTTTGAGGATAGCTGCTCCAACTTTCAATGCTTCTACCAATTCGTACATCGTTTCCGCTTCAGATTGGAAGAGGAGATATTAGCGGGACGCGTGCGCTCGGTACGTTCACGCATCCACCTTTTGAGACGGCAAGGAGCTCTGTTAATGCAAGTACAGCAGCAATTGGCATGGATGTGTCCTCATCCAAGAGATTTCTTCGATAGGCAGCAATTACATCAAATGGTGGAGACTGAGAAGGTTCTAGGCCCGCTCTGATAGCGTTATCAAGCATTTTTGAGGGATTTTTGGTTCGTTGTGCTGGTCACTGTGGAGTGGGTTGATAATAAAATTACACTGTTCCATGGCCGGATGTGGCAATGCGGACGGATATGTCCTTGTGCAAATCCCCCTCGGCTTGACCACCCTCATGAAGTCTTCTCATTTGTCCTCTCAATGGCTATTCAAGGGTGAACATGTTGGAAAAACTCCTTCAGTAGCTCTCGATGGCAAATCCGTCTCTGATGAGCTCGTCTTAAGGAATCAAGGGATCGAATTCTTATCTCGTGTTAGCTTGCAATTGAAGCTGTTAGTGGAACTTGGGAATCTTTGCTCGCTTCTGTCCAATTCTCATTCACTGTCCCCTATCAGTACGGTCCCAGTTATCTCCACCGCAGCAGTATACTTCCACCGCTTCTATATGCGATACTCGATCAATGGCCACATTATCTACGTGCGTTTGGGCCCGAATGCAGCCATCGTTTTCTCGTAAATGATGTGTCTTTGTGTCCCCTTTCCCCAAAAGGACACCGCTGGCGCATGTATATTCCTCGCGTGTAAGACGGAGGAGACCGGGCGAAAGCTCAGGGATGTTGCAATCGTCTGCCATGCGAAGGCCAGCGGTTTACCACCCACAACAGACGAGCAAGATCCGGTCTGGCTCTCATCATTTGCCTCATTCATGATTTCTCATCAGGTTGCTGTAGAATGTCACCAAGTGGATGAAACGTATCACGCAATATGAAGAGCTCCTCCTCGAGGCCTTGTGTTTTGATATGACGGTCGAGCACCCTCACACCGCGTTATTGACAGCAGCCAAAGTGCTTCATCCTTCAGAAGAACTTCTTGCGTATTCCTGGAGCATCATAAATGACACGTAGGCAGACTCTTGTTCCCAAGTAGAAACATGACATTTCATACCACATTCTCCCAGCTATCGGACCCCTCTCTGCGTTTTGTACTCACACAATGTCATAGCTTGCGCGTGCTACTTATTAGCGCATTATTGGATGGATCCTGCAGTGCCCCTGGGTGAGGTTCTGGAGACTCGCTCAGCTGTAGTGTATGATGTTTTCGCCGTACAACAGTCAACAACAGACGTCTCAAGTAAGTTGACCACCCATCCTTGATTGTCAAACAGGATAAAACGACCCCACTAGTAACCGTTGCCGCAATAATGGACTTCTATCGTCATGCCCGTCCGTATATTCAGGATAAATTCTGGCAATCCAATCCTTTCGAACAAGTTACTGTATGAACAACTCTTCCCATCGTTCCCATGTGCTTATCCCATATATTGCAGGCCGAGTTCTTGCCCGAACCCCCTTTCAGTTTCCGCAAGTCCGACTCACCCCCACCAGAGGACTCAAATGACGGAGCTAGCCCACCCCTCATAATCACTACCCTTTCCCCACCAAAATCCCCTCAACTGGGGGAAAACTCTCAGTGACACGCACACAGATGCATCTTTCATCAACATCAAGCATCGGGCAACAAATCATTGTTGTAGTTAATCGCTGTCACTAAAATGGATCCGATCCTCGACTTCCTCGACTTCGTCATGCGCTGTGTTTCGCTCGTACTGACTAATGTCCACGGATACGGCTCCTTCTTCGCCCTCCTCGTCGTCAGCGCCAAAGTTGCGATCTTTCTCGAACAACTGTCGCCCTATGTGGAGTTTAGACGCGGGACGACGGCAACAAGGGTGTGCTAGACCTGTAGGTTTTAGCTTATTTCTCTTGTATTCCTCCCTTTCTTTCGGCGGTATCGCTTTGATACGTTCTTCGTCTTCTGCTGCGACTTTGGCGGCGAGCTCCTTATCAAAACGTTTCTTCCACTCAGAAAATGTAGAAGAAGTTACTGGTGTCCCTCTAGTGCGAGCAGTTTCTGCCTGGTAAACAGGTACACATAGGAATTCAAGTGCCGTGTGAATGCAGTAACCACGAACCTCGAGCTCGCGACGGGCTTTTTCAGCAGCCTCTATTTTGCGTAATTCTTCCCTTTCACTTATCAACTTGCCAAGAGACTCTTGTAACTGCGAGACGAGTGTGAAGACCATAGCCATCCCCAGACTTTCTTCACCCTTTGATGCGCTGAGACTTCAATCCAAATTGAGGGATGTTCATAATCCCCGTACCATTTCATGAAGGGTGTTCAGCAACATTTTTTCCTCGTCCCGGCTCAGTGACCCTCTCGAGGAATGGATAGCCAGCCCTGGAACCTTGTCAGGGTATTCGGGAGGATACTTTACGAACAGCGTGAGCTGTACTATGAACCCGGGCGGTAAGAGTGGCGCCACGATCAGAACCTTCCTGAGCTGTAAACAAGCATAACTTCTCGGACTTGCTCTGGTCTTCCGAGCTTGGGGGCTGCTCAGCCGGCTCGACGCGAATCTTCAACTCATCCTCTGCAACCTCTATCGGGTGCACAGGTGATGAGTCAAAATAGCAACAGAAAGTGCTAGGACCTCACTTTCCAGCTCGTCTGGGTAAATAGAAGACAAGACTTCATATTCTTCCGCTAAGACTTCCGACGACATCAAGACGAAAGATGAATCATGAAACAGCGATTGCGCAGCGATCAGCCGATCGGTCACGCGACTTGGAAGGAACGTGGGAATTGCACGAACCATCAGACATGCAACGCCTGCGACCTTCAATAGCGGTTTCAATCATTCGTCGTTATGTCTCAGACACAAGACATACCGGAAACCCGACGTCCTCACGACCATTGGTGCTGGACCATATCTTTGACAACATTGTGAAGCCACACCCAGCTTCTCCCGCGAAAAGCCGTCAACAACCTGAGCAAACGAATTCTCCTCACCCTGCAATCTGGCAAACATGGGGAAGACTCAATAATGCATTATATGCATCGGAGCAGAAAGTGTCGAAACCGGAGGACTTGTGGCGGGCATACTCCGGACGACGCATGGCTGAGATCCAAAAGTTGCAGCAGGAGCGAGCACACGCTGGAATGTACTGGGGTCGCTCATTTCCTGTCACCAATGGAAATTTTATAGCAGCTTACTCCCGCGTGATGACTACGCTCCGGGATAATAGGGTTCGCCAGGAACAACGACTGGCGGAACGTTTTGAAAAACCCACCGATAAGAGACGAAGACTGAAGAGTGAGCGTCACAGAAGAAGATTCGCGGAGATGGTGAGTGTACATTTCGTGCGCCCCTGTACATGAAACACCAACCGGTTTCCGGCAACCTAGATAAGTCAGAAAGTCAAAATCGTCCGCGCGATACGCGAACGTGGCGGATGACGGGTGAGTGTCCCCCATCTGTGTCTCTGCATTCCTCTTCCTTGTACCGGCTCACATCCCGACTCATTCAGGCGTCTTTGCACCATATTATTTTCTGTCCCTTTGAAGATGAAACAAACACGTTTTTAAGGGACCTGATCCTTTCTACGTTAGATTATAGATCTGCTTATTAGGGAGGGTCAAACGCCATTCGCCGCACCTGAAACATGAGGTGATGGTTGAATCCTAGTTGGCTGAGGAAGGTCCCGTGCGTGACGCAAGGCTCATGACGCCGCTCCCTTTAAAGACGACGTCTCTTCCCGTGTCTGCCTAAATTTCATTCTTCGGTCTTTCCTCATCGCGAATAACTCCCTTCAATAACCTCAATTTCCCCACTTTGCTCAATAGCCAACTCGATAGAACATGTGCTATAATGTATAATACCCCTGCGTTTCGTGTTCTATTGCGCCAACCACTAACCCACTGTCTTTTACTGGAACGTGGTATAGGTTATTGAAGGGCGATGGTATCAGATATGCGACTGCTTCGATGCGATGTCGACCCATCGCCGGGATTGCAACGATCCCAAGTGTACCTTTTCCTCCGCCCACCCACAGCCATCACACTGGTGCACGACACACAATTCTTGTACCAAAATGATGACTCTACCAGACAAGCAGCCAATTCGAATCAGTCCTCTGAAATGTGCAAAATGCTCTAAACAAGAGGCAGAATTGCTGTTCAAGGGTCAGGCCAAAGGTGTAGCCAGCGTTCCGAATACTGGGGTACAGTTGCCACCTTCTGGGAGAGTAGCTTGGAGTTGAGGGAATTCGTGGTGTGAGTTTGAAGATGTGCTTGGCAGGAATCCAGGTCTTGTGTAAAGATGCGGTTGTGAATGAGCGAAAACTTCCCTCGATAGATGTTGATCGTCTGTATTTTTCGGCTGGACCGTCACTTGTACTGAATGTACATCCCATAAGCCTGGTTGTCCTTGTCCGTAAGTGACGTACAGGAACACATCGGAGAATAATATTGCAAGGTAGCTCGTCAGAAGACTTCTCCCCTGGCAATGCTCTCCATAACGAGCCGTGTGGTGTTTTCCACTTCCCTCCACAAGCCATGAAGGCAGTGGTCGGCATATAGGAGCCAGGTTGGCGTAGCGCCGGTTAGGGAAAGTGCAAGCCGATCAGCTCTTAGGATTCCTTTAGCTTGTTCGTTCAGGGACTGGCAGATCATTAAAAGTTGGTCTCGCGCCTTCTGCTCGTTGATTTCAGACACGTTATCTGCGAAACCCAGGACAGTTGCTTTCCAACAATCATAGGGGTCTTCGCTGGGCCAACCAGTAGGAAACTTTGGTCGCACTGGAGAGCTATCAAGATCCTGGGAAGCAGCGGTGATGGCGGAGCTCGGAAGAGCGAGTAAGCGAAGAACGGTTAACAAACGGTAGGATGGGTGCGCGGGGGGTGGCGATGTATGAATTGTCCAGTCGCTATCACAGTATCAGATTGCAAGGAAGCAATTGAGAATATCCAGAAACGCTTACAGCCAATAATCCCATCGCTCCAACAAGTCTTTCATGGACGCGTACGGTTGCAGCAGCAGCCGTATCGCATAATCTAGATTTACCTCTGACGGATCGGAATCCAAACGTCGTTCAAGGGTGAAGCCATACTCAGAAAACAAGGCCGAATTGCTATGATGCCCGTACTGAAGCAAAATCTCTTCTCCAGCTTTTACGGTTACAGACGCCGGCGAACGGAGGATAACGGATCGCGGCGCGTGGGGAGAGCCGGAAGGGCCGCGCCGGGTGTCGCAAATGTATTTGACTTCAAACTGGCACGCACGTGGAAGATCGGGAGAGTGATTTGCTAAGTCAAGTAATGGCACGAGCGTCAAATCTTCTTCTGGTGAGGAGGTGCTGGTTATTGGGAGATGAATACACCGCGTATTCACTGTCAGTTTCTATCTCAGTGTCCGAACACGAGAAGGATGTTTGTAACTAACCACAAAGCCATGACCATAAGAAATCTTCTTCCTCGCTTCGCGTACTGCATCTAGATTTTGCCAATTCGACATTCCCTTTCTGTGCAGGTAACTGATCAGGAACTGTTAACGCAACTGTATTTGTGTCCCCACTAGATACAGTCTAACTTGCTCGATATCATGTTGGTACCTGGCATGAGTGGCAGTGATCCTTGCACTTGCCGTTTCAGGTATCCTCGAAATCAATTCCCTCGGAAGCATAGATGCAGTTTGCAATTGTGCCCGAGCGTACCAGGCTACGGGGTGAGAGTCAAAGGATTGGGGAAGAGACGCAATGAATGGTGAGAAAGAGTCATTTTCTCCTTCACGATGAAGGAAGAGATGCATGGTCAGAAGCTGCATCGAGGTCAGATCTAAAGCACTTGTCGGGTACGACGATCTCAACGTAAACTTGTTGAGCAACTTGGACCCAGGTAGTACTATCAAGGGCGTGTTGGGCTGCAGAAGTCGATTCAGTATCAAGCAAATCACGACCCGCCCATCTCGGCACGCACAGGAACGTCCATTGTCGCGAAGAGTCCCCTTCCCGCACCATTCTCAAGCTCCTTGCATTCGACCAAGGGACTAGCTGCGTCAGGTAGGCTCACCCAGGATACAAGCTGCCTGAAGTTGATCATGGTCCAAGTATGTGAAATTTCTGCCGAACAAAGTCAGGCAGTATGGAAAGATGCGGAACGGATTAAGGACTCGGAGGATGGGAAATTCTTTCAATTTGTGGCCAATTAAATAATTGGTCACGCGACCATTGCTCGACGCCACTTAGGTGTCGCTGGTTTAGTGATAGCTATCATGATACTGGTAGACGAGGGATATAATGAAGATGAAATACAGGTTTTTTCTGTAGAATCGCCCTCTGGCTCTCTGTCTTGCTCCCGGACACGAGATTACCTGACAGGTCGCATCGATGTCAACCTGTTAAGTCCTTCGGAGCGTACTGGTCAGTTGCAAGGTTTTTTGCGCTCGCATGTCAATCCATAACCGTGATTCAACTAGCCCTTCTGGCTGATCTTTTGGGAACCCTAAGTATCGGTGAATTGAGCAGTTTGCATTGCAAAGTGTCGTCCCTCCTCCAAGTCGATATTATCGGGGTAAGCTTGGAAGGCATTCATAGTGAGTGTCGTCGGCTCATGTCTCTCATTCTTTCAGGAACTTCCCCCAGAACTAGCATTGCAAGTGCTGTCTTGGTTGCCGGTTGAAAGTTTGCTGACTGCAAGTTTTGTAAACAAACAATGGAACTTGTTGTGCAAGGACCAAAGCCTGTGGAGATTGCTTTGCGAGGCTAGGGGGTGGAAATGGAAATCACCCAATCGCTTTGTCTCACTTTGGCGCGAAGAGTCTAACCATGTTTCTGGAAGTCACATTGACGAAGGCTTCGGAGATGACGAGGCGGAGAGGATTCCACGAGACCTTTATGGGGTATTTCCGCTTCAATCTAAGGGACCGCTATCCCGCAATTCAGCACCAGCTCTGCTACCCTCACCCATTTCCCATCAATCACCCGACTATAGAACTCTTTTCAAGACTCGGACGATACTCCGTCAACGTCTCCGAAGGGGCGAATTCAGCCGGACGACCATCCAGGCTCATTCAAGAAATTTTCCGCGTCCTGGTGACTCTCATCAGCCTGTACAAGGTCATACTTCGACGATCTATGCACTGTGCTTGAGCAACGATCCTGTCACTGGCGAGAGTACACTGTTTACCGCGTCCAGGGATCGGAGTATCATTCAGTGGGATGTGGCTACGCCAGCGTCCCTTCAGACCCGACCAATTCGAGTATTCAAAAATGCGCATGTAGGCAGTGTGCTTTCTGTCTGTGCCGCTCCCGAGTTCGGGTATCTCATCTCGGGAGGAAGTGATGGACGCGTTATTGTATGGTCCATTTCGACTGCTGCGCCTTTTAGAGTATTCGAGGGCCAAAACGCCCATCTAGATAGTGTGCTTTGCGTTCGTTGCGATAAGAGGATCATCGTATCTTGCAGCAAGGACAGGACAATTAGGACATATGAGTTACGAACCCTGGAGCCTTCCCACATTCTTGCGTCACATCGGGCAGCTGTAAATTCCGTGGCAATTTCTGACAAGTATATTGTTTCTGCTTCGGGGGACCGATCGCTGAGGCTATGGGACTCGGAGACAGGCGAGCTGTTGCGCGTGTTTGAAGGCCATCACGCCCGAGGGTGAGTCAATCCTACCCTTCGTGATTTTACAAAAGTTAGTCACGCAGACCGGGCTTGCAGCCTCGCTGCAGTGGATTTCGACCTCCCGTACATCCTCACCGGGTCTTCCGATAGACAGATACGTTTATATGATCTTAGTACCCAGAAGGGGTGGTCTACGGACCCTTGGCGGCATACCCATCGCCCCACCCACCGTCACCACTCTCATCTCGTATTGGAAGGTCCCGGCGTTTCTCACACGAGTTCAGAACCAGGCAATGGGAGCAATCAAACGACGGCCACCTTTGTGGGACTCGATATACATCATGCATTCGCCGGTTTTGGCCTTGGTGCTGCGCATACGCATACTTCCCAAGCCCGAGCCTTTCCAGGAGGAGAAAATAATGGATACAGCGGAGGCATGAATGGTCATCAGTTGCGTTCCTCTATCTATTCACAGAGGGCAGTGGCTGCGTACAATTCGCTCATCGAGCGCTTCAGCGGCCCTATGAGGAGTTCGTTGGGGTCTAGCGCTCACAATGAATTGGATGCGTGCCCTACGTGCTCCGGAACAGGTCGTGTTCCGCTTGAAGTTGTACGGAACGTTCATCACGGCCAGTCGTTTTTGCATCAGGTGCACCAACATCATCAGGATCTCGTGCGAGCTGTAGCAATGGACGCCGATGTGGTAGTCAGTGCAAGTTATGATGCTACTATCAAGGTGAGTTTCTTGTATATTTCTTCTGGACTATGGTTCTCGATGGTTTATCGGGAGGCTAATAATTGGAATCCATTTCTCCTGCCGTTTTCCAAAATACTGAAACAGGTTTGGGATCGACGGACGGGTGTACTGCTCGCCGATCTTGTCGGCGGTCACAGGGGGCGAATCTTCGGCGTCGCGTTCGACTGTACGAAGGTAACGTATCTTATCCCCTATCTCTCCGCCGGAAATTGTGAGCGGAAGTTGAGAGATCGTTTCGCTTCCAATCCTTTCCTAAACTTTTACCTGGGGTGGTATCCCATTTGCCCCTTTTTGAAAACTTGGGATGCCTTCAATCCTTGACATGGATTTACTGGACTATCTGTCGCAATAGATTGTCAGCTGCGGCGAGGATGAAGTGCGTGTTATTGCTTCGTATCTCATCAATGCTATGCAATCCGCTGATGCGAGGCATACGCTTAATATCTATAGCGTATCTGCATCTGGGATTTATCTTTTGGCCTCGACACCTCTTTTGTGAGGGTGTGAGCGCATCATGATCAAGTTACAGTTATGCAATACTCGAACGCAAACCATTTCGTTGTTATGCTTCTACACAGAAGCCGAATGCACCGTTGTCAATCTGACGGCCCAGAGGAATAACACCGCAATAACCCGCCTCCATGCAGATGCTGTATCTCTACACATGTCCTTGGGTGCATTACCAATCAACGTCTCGGATTGTACATAGAGATCTCCCAGCCACAGGTGTAATCAGGTCATGCCACAATTGACCGAGAATCAGCCGCATGCATTAGCGCTGCCCTCAGCTTCCTCTCGCCCACAGGGTCCTTCATCATCTCATCAGCTCATGATTATTCCAGGGAATGTGATTTGCAGTGCCTCAGGATATTGTGCGCAGCAGCCTGCGCGTGTCGACCTGCACCACATTGAACGATGGATCAACTGGCGATCTTCCTGTGATTGCAGTGCAGCATGTCAATATCGTCGTGATTGCGGCCCGTCCTCCGCGTTGAGTGCGTTTTTGGTATTCTTGGCTTCTGGGACAAATCATTATCGTTGGTACTATATGGACAATCATTTCTGCACTACTTATTGTGCGCCACCACTCGGATCGTCCTGGGCTGCAGGATCAAGCCAATCTATTCATACACAGGACGCCGGGGGATTACTGCCCGTCCCCTTGATGATCGATTGGCCAGCTGGTGCATCATTCGTGATGGCGTCGCAATGCATTTTACATATGCAGCCAGTCCCACGTCCATGCAGCTGCAGCGATCTCAAGCAAAGCCCCCTCTTGTGCGCCTTATCCTAGACACCTTTCAACCTATCTGGAACGTTGAGTCGGACAACCGGAAATTCTCACTCCCCGAACATCCAACGGCCCATTTGGGTGGCACGGCTCGGCAGCAAGCTCAAGTGCATCGTGCGGCCTTGTGGGAGACGCAAGGCTGTATTGACACATTAAGAAGTAAATGAATCATGATTAACCATCGTGCAGATCAATTGTCCTCGAGAATCTTCCCTTTCTCAATGGATGAGTTTCTAGACCTATGGGGCCGTCCACATTGCTCGAATTGAATTTACCCCTATCACCACAAGGTTTATCGTTTTGATGCCGGTTGGAATGGGTTTGCCGCTCACATTCGCAACCTCAGCGTCGCCGCTAGATTGCTTCGCCGCACGAGGGAATGACTATCGCTATTTAAGCTTGAACCCCTGGACCGACGAAGGGAACTTCTCCGAGTAGAAAACAAATGAGCTACATTTCCTTTTCTATTGAGAGGTCTTTAACATCGGGATTCCGGCCTCTATGGTCATTCGAGTGACACGATGAGAACGGCCTCTTCTCGGCTCGGCACCCCTCTTTTCTGATCCCACGTGGCTTCCCCATGTCTATTATGTGGGAAGAATGATATCATCATTCCTATCTTGTAATTGCTCGCTAAGAAGGGAACACTCTTGCGCCACGATGATTCGTGCCACTTTGCTCCTATCCAGCAACAAAAGCCTCAGTAGCCAGGAATATATATACACAATGATCTACATGGAGGTATCACAGCAAGTCGTCCATCATCGTGATCTCCCAAGCAGGGTGCTCCGCAGAAGCGTCCCGCTGGGGAACAGAATGAAAGAAATGTCTTCATTTCCGCGAAAACTTGTGGGGGTAGTTCGGGCGGTGCGGCAGCGGGTGGAGGTTCTAGTGCGTCCGAATACGGGGCTTCTGCGCTTGGGCGAACTGCGGGTAAAGTTCGACAATTCGACATTCTTCGTGCTGATCCCTGTTCGAGGGGCGCAAACTTCGACACCGCGACCACTGGCAAGTTGCAGTAACATGCTGAGTAAGCATTAATATTCAAGTGTCCCCAATGAACGCGAGGTCCTCCGCAATCAACACCCTTAGCGGGAATGCGTGGAGGGGTTTCCCACAAGGAGCTGGGGGTAATAAGGAAGCGGTCAAGCAATCACGCACCTCCCCAACGCATATCCTAAATTGGCCGTAGGACCACAGCTTGGGGAGTGTAGCTTGATTTGGAATGAAGTCCGACCAATCAAGTGTCTTTGTTCCCCCCACAACGAAGGCAACTAGTGGAATTGCTTGTTGGCAGTCATGACTTGAAAAGGTTAAGGTCATGTGTGTCACAACCGCATTTAGCAGAAGTTTCAGTCCCAGGATGAATCAGATGTGCTCGTTCCCAAAACGGCTTACTCGCCATTCATGCTGGCTGCTGAGCAGTATTGGAATGACAAAATTGTTATATATGGGGATGCAGCGTTGGCGATTGGGCAATAACCTGGGACGCCTGCGGTAGCGGACGGTAAGGTAGATGCTTTTGGCATCTCCGTGGTGACCAACGCAAGAGATAAAGCTGAGAAGCCTTACGAAGGAAAAGGCCAGACCAGAAGGGAAGCATTGTTCGGTTTACCATTTTGAGCGTATCCGTGATGGATATGACGGACCAAATGGGGTCCTGAGTGTTTTTGTCACTCATTCAACACGTCGTGCGCAGGATGGATTCCAAACCGGTACTTTGGTTATGTCTCAGTGCAAACCCCGCAAATGGTATCCACCTCCTCCGGACCACTGCGAGTTGTGCCTTGGCAAGTTCGGTGGGATGGAACAAACAACTTGCGAACCACACGAGGACTAACCCTACTGGGAAAACAGCAACGAGCAGGTATGCACGCGCTCCGTTCACCTGGATTACATTGGACGGGCCCCACTAGTGGTCGTGGTCATTGTGGTCACTACGAAAAGTAGATTCTAGTGCGCTAGACTCAATATGGTAACACTAAGTCGTTACGTCAGTTGCATAAGTCTCACCAAGACGTCTGGCTGCGTCAGGCCAATCGAAGTTCCGCAGTTACTCCACAACAAGGATCTTTGAGTGGTATGTCCGATCTATATCTTGGTATCGTGATGGCGGTGTTGGGTCCCAGATATTGATCCTACTCAACAGGATCTCGTGCACATCTGCGACAAAAGATCCTGCTGATCAGGATCGCTCCGCATCACGTCATTTGCGCTCAGTACCATTTTGCGCTCGAAAAGCCATGCTGCGGTTAATCACAGGACTCCAGCTATGCCACCGTTGTTCAGTCCGCCGCAGAGCAATACTTGAACCGACAAAACATGCATGCACCTTGCGCTGGGTGTGCGCTATCCAGTGTCCTGACATTACCGTTCCAATAATTTTATCCCGAACACAGCAAGCCATCCCAGTGTCAATTTCGACCCCTCATAGCGATACACGCGAGCAAATGAGAGTTGACAGATTGGATACGGTATACACAGTAACGGGGAATGGAAGTCCAGATGGGTGTATTCTTCATTGGGGATTAGGGCACAGACTGTAACGCCGAACCGAAATTCAAAGCCCTTTCTCCAGATCTCGGGTTACGTGGCCGATAGGTGCGTACCCTTACTCCATTCCCCGCAGGTTTCGATTGCGTCGCTGCTAACCGCGACTCCATTCCCTCGGAACGCGCAAAGACCAGAGAATCAATCTTACAACTGGCGCCATTGCTGCTTCCACGCGACCACAACACAGATGGCTACGTAGCATGAAGGTACTGGAGGACCGTAAGCATGCAACAAGGAATTTTGTAGCCGGGGAAGGGGCGCCATTTGCTACCTCGGTCGTTGTTATGCCGAACTCTGGTCACAGCTGGATTACATGGCTGCAGCAACAGTTCACTGCAGTTCGTGTTCCTGCTCCAGGCCGACACTCAAATCTGACGTACAAGTTGCGTATGGAAACCATGAGCGCAATCCCAGAGCCCCGGGGTCGAGCCATCTCCCGAAGACTATTTGCCAGTAGATATACGAGACACGCAGAACATTCGCCAATGTCACTGCTCGACCATTGATACGACTTACGATTTTAGTGCAAATTTAGCTGACCCGCGCAATGTATCAGGAGGAAGAGGTCTATTCACCTGCACAGGAATGTCGAGGATCTACGGTGCGAGATGCAGCTGGTGATGGAAGAACAGCCTCGATAGGTGTTGCGAATACAAGGATGGTCCGGGGAGGTGATTCAATTGAGCAGGAGTATCTTCAAACGACAACGAAAAATGCCCCAAAACTCAAACTGTCGGTCCAGGAGAGTTTAAAAGTAACAGGCCATACGTTAGTCTAGGGATATTCCTTCAAGAGCCATTTTAGTCTGCTCGAAAGCGATTCGCGGCTTATGGCTTCGCAGGTTGCCTCTAAAGAAAAGGACCAGCCTGGGTGTCTGGCTGGGGACGGCACAGTGAGCAGTCAACAAGGAATCAACGCACAATTAAATATTTAAGAGATCAGTAGAGGCGAGGCAAAAATTGTGGGCTAATACGTCGGCGAGCAATGGGCCATTGGGGAATCAAGAGAAGAGGAAAAGGCCTTCTGACTCTCAGGAATACCGAAGAGGTCTTGCAGCCGAGTGGACCTTGGTCACCCTGTTCCCGAAGGTTTTCAAGTGTGCGTCCAGTAGGGAAGACTTGTGTTGTCCAAACAAGATCTCGGGCCTTGACCTACACAGTGCAGTTAAACCCGTTGGCGAAGGATACACTTGGGAGTAAAACAAGAAGCCTGCTGGGTTCTTTCGTTGTCTGAGGCCTCGTAGAATCATTTTTCTGAGACTCCCGAGGAACAGAAGGATGTTGGACATTCCACGAAGGCGACACAGTGCAGCGAGGACGGATTCAATAATGAATCTCACCAAGACAAACGAAATCCATGTGCCGTTTCACGGGAGCCTCCGTTTCCTAAGATTCCCACGGAGGGCGTGCAGCTGTTCTGCCGTCCACCTAGGCAGGATACCAGCCTCTATAAGAATAGACCGTCCACCTGGCATGAAAGATATTGGACACTCTGCGGCCTTCGTGAGTTTAAGTATTTCCCTGTGGTGTCGAGATCGGCCATCATTTCCTCACTTGATTTTTTTGCCAATCTAGCGTTTGGACTGTCTTGTCGGGGGCCGGTCGCGTCGGAGATTGGGTGCCTCTTCACATGGGATATTTGTCAGTCGGGCTCTAGTCAATGTTATCATTGATGCTTTGGTTTTAGCTTGACAAACCATTCGTTTCTGGCATTAGTAACTACGCTCGTATCTTGTTTGCTTCGAACCCACTGATGGGGTGAGCTGCTCTGGTGTTGAAGAGCACGTGAACCACGCTGTGGACACCTGGACCCATCCTTCTGTTGATTTTCCCATATCCTGTTATCTATCTTACGAGTTCCAAATACGTTGCACAAGCCATCCGACGTCGCCTGGATGGATTGAGGGCTTCCCCTGATTGAAAGGAACCGTCCGCTTCCTCGTGGCATCACTTCCCGCTAATCTATCATTCGAGTCACTGACCGCCGCTTTTGTCCCATAAGAAGTGCAACTTTCTATCCGTGCTCCTAAAAAGCACTGCATATATCTTGGTCTTCATCGCATACAGGGCTTGTAGAACATCCATTGATGACAACTTCTGCGTTCTCGCTTGTCCTCTGTTGGTCTATTCTTCTCGACTTCATATTCACATTTAAGCCCATTCCAGGAATCGAATGTAGTGCAGAACAGAAATTACCATCTCTTTTACCCCGGAAGACGCCAAGCTCCAATCCCCGCAGATCGAACTACGCCCCTCTCTTCATCTCACCTCCCACATTTTGCGTGTTTTGGAGCACTTGGTTTTGGTTTGGGGTGTTGGTTTATTTTGACAGAGTACTTATCTGGCGTTGCGTTTTAGGGAGGGTTGATCCCTGCAGAGCCAAAGCCTCAACGAGCGCCGATCGCACAGCCTTCCTTCGTCGCGAGATCCATTGCGGAGGGGACGGTGGCCACGTCACAGTCGGCCAGTGGTGGATTTGATCAGTCGTTCCGATGGCTCTGCCTAAGACACAACGTCAGATCCCACTGCTCAGCCCTACATGCTATCTACCACGCCCACTTTTTTCATGAGCATATGGAATTAATTCACCCCCTCCCTCGTACACCGTGGGACCCGCACCCATCGCCCCCCCCCCCCTTCAAGGAGGGAGCGGTTAAGCGACACTAGTATCCCATACTCAGCAACAGGCGATTCGGGACGGCTCTAGAAATGGCAGCAGGAGGGTACTCGCCAATTCATAGGGTCTCTAGTCCTCAGAGGCTCGGCGGCCCTCAGCTCCATTCTATCTACGAAGGCAAGCTAGTAGGTGTCAAACTCGCACTAGACATATTTACGCGATCTCCCCTGACACAAAGAATGCTATCATCTGCCTAGATAACCAAGCTGCCATCAAAGCCCTCCCCATCCACCAGGGTGTCAATCGGGCAAACACATCATTCTAAACGAGTACGAAAACATACACATCCCAACCTACGGATCCACCTCGGGTGGGTCCCAGGGCACTGTCCAGGCAATGAAAAAGCCGACTCGCTCGCCAAAAAAAGTCACCAATCCCAACGTCTCCCATGCCCCTTACATGCCTGCCTCTCTAGCGGCAACTCGCCGAAGGCTGCGCAGACAGGGCTCGGATAACGAGCCCTCTGCCACAAAGGCAGTGTTCCACTGCTGTGTCCACTACAAACAAGAATCTGGCGTCCCTACCAAGTGGCACATCCTCCATCTACGATCCGCGCATGTAGCTTTGAGCGCCTATGGAGACATGTGGACTCGCCCAATTTCCCTCTATTCACCTGCCGTTGTTTCTGCCGCAAGCGCCAAAAGCTCAAGAGGAGCCTCCGCTGATGATACATCCATCAAAACTTTCGAGCCGTCCCAATTGCTCTCCCATCTGAAGATCCTTCTGCACACCACCCGGTTTATCCGCGAAACGGAGCGCTCCCCCTTGTATGCAACGCGATCTGTAGGTGCCTAATTTTCTCTCTCTCTCTCTTGACGTCACTTTGGCCTTTCATATTGCGCGGTGCAGAGTCAATCGAGCGAAGCGGGCATTCCACTCCTCTAATTAATGTGGCCTTTTCACCAAGCACGCTAGATCTGCTGTCCATCCCGGCTTCCCACCTAAGCTTGAGGGTAACCAGCTGCAAAAATAAAAAAGCTATGCCTTGCGACTGATAATATGGCGATCAGGTGGGTCCTTATGCAGTACTTCCTATGATAGGGATTCAGATAGAGTGCGTGTGGGGGGGAGCCAAAGGGGTCGCTGACGATTGGGGTACCACAGGCAGCGCAGATTCACTCTGTTCACCTGTCTCGCATCAATTCATGGTCTTTTTGAGTGTCTTGTTGCAATAATTCAGCACACCATTCCGATTTATTCATTTCTCCACATCGGAATGTTAGACTCAGGCCGCCTAGACATGAGATGGTCAGGAGCGTCAATTGGGGTGTCAATCGAGATGCGTGCGTAGTAGGGAACAGCAGGGACATCGGGCATGGTCAACACAAGGTGGCTTTAGAGAGGAATTCGATGGATCGAACGTGACAAATGGTAAGACTTGCGATAGCCGCAAGAACTTCATGACGACCCTGCCCTCTATGAAACCTTCGGCACTAAATGATGCACATATCGTCACATCGGGAAACGGTGTCCTTGTCGAATGGAGAATCCCTACCCGTAAAGAAAAAGATGCTCAGTGACAGTTACCATGACTTGGTGCACTGGGCCGAGTGAGGGTATTCCCCTGTGGCGAGCAGTCTATGTACACTGGAGTCCTACATGGTCGTGTCTACCGTAGGCCTCATCTTCCCTTTAAGGAAGGAGTGTCTGGTGTCTGTTTGACGGAAGGTGGCTGCTCTGGCGAGTTTGTTCACGTGAAATTGGAGCACGAGCTTCGGGACTTGCCTCGGCGCCCTATCACATAATTACATACCCAAATAAGGATATGCATGTCCATTTCTATTTTAGGAAGACATTTGTTTTGTTCCGACTTCCCTTCATATCGAACCTTTTTCCTTCACGATGTTGCTATGGATGGCGAAGCTCCAGTCCGCGGCCTGAGCCTCGCCTGGAAAGGTATGGATCCAACATGCGGTGCAGCCCGTTTGTAAGCATCCCCTCGCGCCTTAGTCCAATCATATATTATTCTAGTACGGAGCACTAACGTGGACTCGTGCTGAACAATTTAGTTGTGGTCCCATGACTACAGACTTAGTTGGCGCTCACCTCAACAACGGCGCGTTGTGTATTTTATGTAATTCCCTCCGAGTTTCCAGGCTCATGGACTTAACGTCTTTGTAGGCGTGCGGCAACATTGGTCAGCCATGGAAGGCGCATCGGTCTTCAGCCCCCAAGGGTTTTTCCGTTGTACAGACTTAGGGGGAACCACTTGTTCCGAACAACAGCCGATCTGCCTCATTTATTTCTCATTCCGGGAAGATTTGCATGTGGAAATTGTGTCGCAGGGATGTGAAATGCTTCCATTTGTCACTCATTTTCCGGCCTCGTTCAGACCCCACATTGCGCGGATCGTCATCATCGGGAAGATTAGCCAATTGCCAACGGGGTTTTGCAGTAACCCCGATTTCCTTGCCTCACCTGCCCATCACAAGAATTTATGATCAAATATTGTCTGATTGGCCGCTTTCTCTTTGTGCAGTCGCTGCCGCTCGGGCGGGTCACCAATTTTTAACGGGATAAAGGTCAGTATTCGACTCGCGATGTTCTGGCAATTCCATTCAAACTTCTGAATGGGTTTGCAAAGCTTTCGACGTATAGGCTTATGGTCATGCTTCGCGATTGGTTGTGAGCAGCTTTTGCAATCATATTGGCCGCATGCTTGGCCCTCGAGGCTAAATGAATGGAATTGCGCTAGTTGCTACCCAACAGAAAGGGGTTCTACGCGTGGTTGCGTTGCATGCGTGTGATATTCTCCTAGCTCTGACCTGGCGCCCCCTCGTCAGAGAGCGGCATAGCGCCCCAGTACAATATAACTAGCGGGAAATATCTGCTTCGTTTCCCTCAGGCTCAGGAAATACGGACCGTGGAGGCATAGCAGTGCATTCCAAGTTAAACACCTCCCTCCCCCTTTATTGCAACGCCTCTTTATGACCGGGGGTTCTAGACTATCCCCCTTCACTATCCTGAAATGCAAGATCTTTTAGACTTCGTCATCAACCACGTTTTCATGCCCCCCAAGCTGCCTCAGGAGGAGGATGACAGCTCAGAGCGCAAAGATTTCCTTCTGTCGACGGTCTACAGTACAATGGAGCTCTACAGGCAGCAGTATGCTGCGATTGAGCACCAAGCGTTGTGGGGCTCTTTGTTAAAAATGGTGGATACATTGCGACGAATTAACGAGTGTCCGGAGGTTTGGATCAGCAAATCTATCAAAAACATGGTTACCGGAGGTAAGGGCTGCTGTAACTTCGTGCGGAACGTTCACGATAACATCTGGATGCAGACATTATCTCCATTCTCATTCGGGCTCAGAATGCAAGCGTGATCATCCGTTGCGGAGAGGAGGAAACGATATTCGAGAGTTTTGAAGTCTCACCCAGGAACAAAGACGTGATGGGCTGTACAAGAAAGCTTATCCGCTCCTTTCCCGGACCTGCCATTGCCGTTCAGAATGACATTGCGCTGGACCCGGCATTTCTCGAAGAGTTATCCACATTCCTAATTCAGATGGACATTGATTCATTGGCGGATGCCCAAACCCTCACCAGAAAAGCAGGCAGTGACCTCGTCGAAGAGCGCGACACGACTCATCCTATGTATATTACCGAATTGCTGACTGGGATACTCCGTGGACTGGGACAGCCTGCCGACATTCTTCGTATCCAGAAGAGGACGTCGGATGATGTCTTGTGGGATAAAACCTTGCTCCCATGGAGACGCAGTCCTCTCTGGCTCGTTGTTCGTGTCACCTTACAAACTGCGATTCGCCGAAATGCCTCGGGTGCGAACGAATACAAGTCCTTTATGATACTCCTTCTGGCCCAGATTTTGCGCAATGGTGTCGAGAACCGGTTGCCAGGCGACGTCCTTTATTGCATGCGTGCGAAGCTTAGCCGTCGGCTCTTCAAAATTCGATCATGGGCAGGTGCAGCTCTTGTCGCGTATGTCCGCGGGGTTGTTGTTGATACCGAAAGACTGCTCCAAGATCGATGGGAAGCTGTCCAAGACGTGCAGATGCAAGCACCCGAATGGGCGCCGGACGGATTAGATATTGATGGAGACACAAGCCTTACCCTTCAGAACAGTAGATCTTACATCGATGCTGCTTTCAACCCAGTGGCACATGATAGTACCAGCGCTGCGTTCAACCCATCCCATCATCCGCGACCAGTCGATAATCCGTTTGAGGATGTACCCCATCATCTTCCAGAGGCAGTAAAAGCCGATGGACTCGTTGCGCTGTGGGATTTTGAGCATTGCGTAAGGAACAGCATCGACGACTGGGTGTCTTTGCAGGTTTCCCGCCAGAACTGCGAAGAAGCCTGTACTATTCTTTCTGATTGCATGATGACATACGCCGAAAATGCGAACACGTTGTATGAAAAGGCCCCGGAACAGCAGTCCATCATGCTCCTCACACTCTTTGAACTGTGGATGGCACTCGATATATTAGCAGTCACTTCCTGTCCTCTTTTGAAGTCCTATTCTCCCGAGATCCCCCTGACTCTGTATGAGACACTCCTGCTTCCGAACTCCGATTTGCTGGAACGCATATCTAGGATCCAGAAGCATCTACGCAGTCGCTACCGCGAGGCCGGTAGTAACCCTCGGTCGATTTTTTCAGAAATTGTAGATGAGGAAACCTTTGCCGTCAAGTTTTTCAGCTCGTCTCCATTTCTCCAGGGAGTGAAACATCGCATAGAAGAGCAGGCGACAGCGAAGCGGGACGAAAAACTTCTCGAGCTTCGCTTGTTGAACCATCAGTACGAGGAAAATATGGCTCTGGCTGGTATAATTTCGAAAATCAACATAATTGTGATCATGGACTGACAATGGATTTCAGCTCGCATCGATCATAACGACTCTACACGTCGCGGTAAGGTCGGACATTATCCGCGCCGTTGTCAAAAATGCAAATACGAGAAGAAGGCAAGAGCCAACATACATATTCACGAATGGCCGCTACCCGGCCATCTAATGCGAGCCGAGGTCGTTGTGTTTGAACTTGCGGGTCCTTGGGACTTCAAGACTTGGAGGAGGGCGACTTATTGGCTTCTTCGTGACATCTGTACCCGTCCTGTTCATTCCCACAAAGCGGCCCCATCGATGACATTACGACGTTATGCCGACCTCAATATTTCCGGAAACATTGTCTTCGATTCTCTGCTCCGAATCTCGTTGGCATCCCAGAAGAAGTCCTTCTTGAACACTCATTTTAAGGGCGTGGAAATCCCAGCGAGCGAAGAGAGCATCTGCCTCCCGAATGCGCTGTCATATCGACTGTATGACGTAGACAACGATAGCTGGATATATCCCCCATCCTCCGACTGTGACCTCAGCCATAGAACGTCCAAGCAGATAGCACATCGTTCGCCATATGTTTCCCTAGAATGTTTTGCACAGGGCACTTCCCACACCTCGAACGAAGTTCTTGCGAGCCAGCATGAATGTCCTGCTTCACTCGGCTTACAAGAATTCATTGCATTTGGGTCATTGCGCGCCGGAGCGCGGTTGCAATGGTATAATATTGCCCGAGAAATTCCCTCGAGAAACCTTAGTTTCCATCATGAGGTGGTTTATGATCTCATCTCTCGGGCTGCGTGTCAAGTGGGTTGCCTTTCCAGTGACGGTGACTGGGAATGCCACGAAGTTCTGCGGGATGCATCATTTTGTGACGTGTTACTAGACGTTCTTGACCAGCTCGGAACAGATATCGAGGGGAACTGGAATCAGAGTGTTGCAGCACTGACTGTCAGTACTCTGGCTTGCCGACTGCTGGCTTCGGTGGTACATGAATCAACCATTAACAAAACGTACAAGTTGCTGCGGAAGATCCGAAGCATCGCTATGCGCTGGCTGGATGAACTGACGAAACTCCAATCAAACACTGAAACCGAAACCGAACAGGACAAATACGAGAAGGAAATATGTCGAATAGCTGCGACTTGCAGGAGTACTTTTGATGTTGACTCAATCCATGCCGGCTCACTCCTTCGGACTTCAGAGGATGTCGCCATTTTTGTCGAATGTGCTATCATTCTTCACAATCATTCAGCTCAAGGATTCCCCAGTGCAAATCTTCATTTACATCAATTGCTTCTCCGAGACCAGCGCTTGTCCTGCAATATGGAAGAGCTTCTCATCACCCGCGCCCAGGAAACAGAAACCATGCAAGGCCTTAGTGAGGCGATAGCAAGGGTTTGGACCAGCTTCGACTTGACATGTCGCTGGACAAGGCTGCCAAGACCGAACCATCGTTGGTTAGCCACTGTCACCGGCCAGAGGTCACAAGAAGTCCAATTTAACGTACTGAGTGGTGCTTTACTGATTGAGGGGAAACCATTCGGTCGGTTGCCGCCTGCGATGCGTGGGCATCCGATATATAAGGAACTCTTCGGTGAAGTGCGGAGCCGTTTCTTACCTATAACAACGCTTGTCGATTCACGATCCATTCGCAGAAAAACCTGAGTGTCGTTCCATCGGACATGGAAGACATGGAGTATGCAACTAATGCCAGTGTGTCTTGCGGGTCTCGACTTGGGATTCAAGATATTCCTCAGGTTGGTTGAAAAATGAGCTTTCGAACCAAACTTCACTTGACGCTCGCCGTCAATAGATAATTCACTTCGGGTGGCGAGATGGAAAGCTCATTCTACGAAGTAGATCCTGCAGACCTGATGGGGAGACTTGTTGGATCTTGGAGTTGTTGCCTCGTGAGATATTCATGGGTGACCTCCCTACTATTCTAATCGACGACTATGTCCATTGGTTGGAAGTATCCACACGCCAAATTGAGTTGCGACCCAAAGAAGCGCCCTGGACACCCTCCCAATCAAGTTGGCACTTACGTCGCACTCGGTCTTCTGCATGGGTCATGGATAAGCAGTCTTCTATCGTATTGGTTGACTGTCGAAGCCGGACGGCGGAGATGATGCATGACGTACTTCGGCATCTGGAGGCGCCAAACAATATTCTCGTCACAAGACCGGCAACGCACCAACTCCTGGTCGACCTTCCCCGGTTCCAGCTCTCCTTTGTCCTGAAAGGGGGGGGCTCTGTTCACTGAACTTTCCCGGCTTCGAAATAGATCATGACAATCAATCAACAGGAACAATGCTAGGTCTTCAGAGTCAACTTGTTCTGCGCCAGAGCAGATATCACCCCGCTCGTTTTGTGGAGCCCATTTATTCTAAGCGTGTCATCATCCCCGTCGGCGACGTATCGATCGTAGGAGACGGTGACTACGTTGCTGTCACGATTGACCACTCAGGATCGCGTCGTGTCAATTATTACGATTATGATGTCGATACCCTGCTCGGCCGTTTGGTCGGAGATGGAAGCTTGTCTAGCACGCTTTTCCAGGCGTACCTTCACGCCATCACTAGTTACTGCCTACCGGATCCTCTTACGTCATTGTCGGGAACCGAGGAGGCACTTCAAATTCTTCGCTCAGCACGCTGCAGATCGTTTCTTAGTCTTAATGACCAGGAGCGTAACATCCTTCATCAGCTGTCCACATTGACGCCGTTAAGAAGTTGGTATCCTTTCCACCTACGAGTGATGCAACAAACTGTGTGGAATAAATCACTAAGACCGATTATCCAACACGATGCCTTCTGGAGCGATGTCCAGTCTATAATAGAGTGGGACGGTCAAATGCAAGCTTTCCGCCCTTCCATGTCCAGGGAAGACTCAGCGAGCACCCCCCATGTAAGAGACCCACATTTACTGTCTCGGGCAAGATGCCGCAATGCTATCTGGCCCGGCTCTGGGCAGGACAAGCTGGGCGTAGATACGACATACAGATCTAGGGATGCTTCAGACGGGCTCGACACTGCCCGCATTCACCGCACCTCAAATGTCTCTAGTTTGGTGTACAAATGTCCTCTTCAACTCAGGACTCCGAAAAACCTTTTATCTCGCATCGAATCATGGACGGAGGAGATGAAGGGCTCTTCCACTTCCAACCAATCGTGCGTAAGCCTCGGATACAGCAGAGAATGGCTGTCCTTGGACATAGCAAGTGCATGGATTTCCTTATACAATGCTTGTCGATCAGTCGGATGGGGGAATGATACCCGTTTCAAAATGGCATTCAGTCTTTCGGCATTGGAGTACTCTAATCATCGGTTCAAAGATTTGCTCCCCGTCGTTCTTGCATTTTCACGTTACCCTGAATTCCGTTCCATCAGTCCGCCGTTGTGGCCACGATACAAATTCACTATGGGTTACGTAGCAGATCCATCACAGCTCAACACCACCATCTCAGGGTGTGCCAATCCCTTTCAGGCCATCGGCGATGCATCGGCCCTAAATGTGTCTAAAAAGAAGCGTAAAATGGCATACCATTCCCAAGTGTCTTCCCAAGTCTCCTTCCTTGTTACACATTTCACTAACCAATGGAATTGTGCACCCTCGAGCAAACCAACGTTGCCATTTGTACCAAGCGGGGATACATGGCTAATCAACACCTCTCTTGCTATGCATAGAGTAACGGAGTTGTTCGGGATGTGGTCCAGGAACCGGGATTTGTGTGACCACATCCGGGAAGTGCAGCACATCTTGGATAATCGTTATACTTCAAATGCTCCGGTACTACCTCTATACTCATTCCAGACCTCTCCACACCTGGAAGAGGCACAACCATCCATTGTATCGTATCGCGATGTTTTCCTTCGACGGCCTCCAATTCTTGCTCCTATGCCTTCCCCTCCTAGATCAAAGGAATGCTTGGCTTCCAAATCACGTTCGGGGCCTGATAATCTTAGAATTCTCATTTCGAGGTTCCACTCATCTGGAAGCCCACTATCTCGGAAATATGGGGAAGATCTCGAGGCCAGCAGGGATGCATTGCAGTACGATACTGACATCGGCACGGAGCGGGTGAAAATCCTTCGGGGAGCCCTTTATCGTGATTACCAGATGTACCAAACTTATCTATACGATACCTTGGAGCAAATTGAACGGGCAATCGATCCGGATCCTCAGTCGGAGGCCCCAGAGGAGATTATGCGTGTAGCTGGGCTGTGGCCAAAGAGCACCATACGTTCTTTGTTGCACCACTTATCATTCTCATCGCGCTCAAGAGTTGGTCTCTCCCCTGGTTGGGAAACCGCTCTTATTCGCCTTGCCCAGTCCATACTACTGTTACAGCGGTCGGAGAGGTTGATGAAATCAAGACATTGCACCGATGAATTCCTGAAGGAATATCAGAATTATACTGATCTGCATGACATTTCGGACAGATTAGACTGGCTGCTCATCCAAGTAAGTGCTAATTTTTCAGCGTAGATGAGGGAGGGTATTGACTTTCTGAGTGCTTGAGATTGACTCTAACTTTCTTATCCGCCCGCTTCAAATTGACGTTGCCCGTAACATGATGTTTCCCTGCCCACAGGAAAACAACATCCTTCAACTCAATATGGGGGAAGGGAAATCGTCTGTTATTGTCCCGCTAATAGCGTCATCTTTGGCGGACGGACAAAAACTGGTCAGAATCATCGTGCTAAAACCCTTAGCAAATCAAATGTTTCAGCTACTCGTCCGACGCTTGAGCGGCCTGGCCAATCGACGAGTATATTACACGCCCTTTTCCCGTGCGACTTCTATGGATGGACACCATTTATCCCTTTTTAAAAGCATATATCTTGAATGCATGCGTGCGGGTGGGATACTGGTCATGCAGCCTGAACACGTCCTATCATTCAAACTCATGGGTGTAGATCGACAACTTTCGGCTGTCACGGGCCAGAAGACGCCAAATGCGATGCTGGGACTGCAACGATGGTTGGATTCGAATGTTAGAGACATTTTGGACGAGAGCGATGAGATTCTAGCGGTCAAATACCAACTCGTCTACAGTGTTGGGGCCCAGCAGCCTCTAAACCATCATCCTGACCGATGGACTGTTGTACAACATGTGTTTTCCATCTTGCGCAGCCACGCCTGGTTCATCGAGGAATTCCTTCCTCAAGGAGGCTTCGAGGTCGAACAACAGCGAGGTGGATGCTTCCCTCATTTTCGTATTCTCACCCGTAAGGCTGGTGTTTGGCTTGTGGGAAGGCTTGTGCGTGGAATAATGTCGGGGGAGTGTCCAGATCTGCCTTCGTTAAGGCTATTTCACGGCAGAGCGCGACAAGAAGCAGTGGCTTTCATCACAGAACCGAGTCCTGGAGAACTTGATGAATTGCGAAATCACTGCCACCGTGACACCCGCCTATGGAACACTCTACTCTTGCTGAGAGGCCTTTTTGCCCATGGAATACTTACGTACATCCTTAGTGAACGTAGGTGGCGAGTTGATTATGGGCTTGACCTTAGACGGTCCCTTCTCGCAGTGCCTTATCGCGCAAAAGATGTGCCTTCACTGAGAGCGGAGTTCAGTCATCCGGACGTCTGCATTTCGCTGACATGTCTCAGCTATTATTACGGTGGATTATCTTGTGATCAATTGGATATATGCTTTGAACTCCTTGGTCGACTGGAGGATCCTGTTGTAGAGTATGGCAAGTGGGTAAAAGAGAACTGCTTAGTGCCGGAATTCCTCTGTGACTATAGCAGTTTCAATCCGGGCGACCACAGTCAAAGGATCAACCATCTCTATCCAGCTTTTCAAAGGAACCAGGAGACGATCAACTTCTTCCTCTCTCATGTTGTTTTTCCGAGGGAAGCCAAGGCATATCCGCAAAAGCTCTCCGCATCTGGATGGGATATCGCTGAACGGAGACAACACGTAACGACAGGGTTCAGTGGTACAAATGACAACCGCTATCTTCTCCCTACTTCTATTAAACAGGTCGACATTCCTGCACAATTAAGCACGAATGCCAAGGTGTTGAATTTGATGCTCCAGCCTGAGAATGATCATTATCGAACTGCAGAGCGTAGCAAGTTTTTAGATCTTCTTATTGAGGAGACCCCTCAAATCCGAGTTCTATTGGATGTGGGCGCTCAAATGTTAGAAGATTCCAACAGGGGTTTGGCATCGAGATGGCTTTCGAAAATCCCAGCAGCCGACGTAGATGTTGCGATCTTCTTCGAGGATGACGAAATCCTCGCCATACGACGTGATGGGGAAACGGAGCCGTTTTTCTCGTCCTCGTACAGACGCCGGCTCGATCGTTGCCTTGTGTACCTTGATGATTCCCATACCAGGGGCACCGACTTAATGCTGCCCCTTGATTATCGTGCGGCAGTGACATTGGGTCAGAAAGTGACGAAGGATAAACTGGTTCAAGGTGAGCCTTCCGTTGAGATAAAATCATATCGAAGCAGAAGCATATTGCTTCAGGATGCATGCGAATGCGCAGGCTAGGGCAGGGACAATCCATCATCTTTCTTGCACCTCCCGTTGTGGATCACTCAATCCGCCGGTTCAATAAAAAACGCGACGGAGAACAAATCACTGCTGGCGACATTCTTGCCTGGTCCATCGGTGAGACATGTAAGAGCCTACAGCATTACAGCTCCCACTGGAGAGAGCAGGGGATTCATTACATGGACAGGCAATGCGCATGGAAAGAGTTTTGGTTGTCCGATGCTAGTGACGCTTCCGGGCTGGCGAAATATTGGCTGCAACCCGAGTCGAAGTCTTTGGAGGAAATGTATGAGGTATCATTGTCTTCCGTATCATCAGCACGCGAATCATCCCATCATCCCGCTGCTGACTTTCGTGAGATCAGAAAGAGAGCTCACATTTTCTCATTCTCCACGGAGCACGGGCTGGTGAGAATGGAAGAAGACCAAGAGCAGGAACGCGAGGTAACCCATGAGCTCGAACGGGAGCAACAAGTCGAGAGACCACCACCTTTACCGCCTGCCCGCCATCGCCTCGATCCTGATATCGTCTCTTTCGTACGAAGTGGCCGAACACCAGCAGACTCATCGCTTGCTTTCGTCACGCTCTTCCCTTCAGTCTCGATCCTTCATCCGTCCCCGCAGCAAGCCACTAAGTGGTCAGACAAGCTACTTGCAACCAGAGACTTCGTCACGGTCATCAAAGGTTTGGATGTCCAGAAAAGCATCGAGTTCCTTCGGCCCGTCAACTGGATACTGTCCAGTGCCCGCGACCCGACGCTCGTTGTTTGCAGCCCCTTTGAGGCGAACGAGCTGCTCCCTGAAATCCGCCGCAGCCACAACACTACGTTGCATGTCTACTCGCCTAGAGTGAACCAACCAATGAGGTCCTTCGATGATTTCAGATTTTGCACAATTCCACCTTTACCAACAATGTGGACGGAGCCAGAGAGGCTTACGATCTCGCAGCTCAACATATTCTCAGGCCAGGTATACCTCAACGACTTTGAAACGTACCTTGAACTTTGCAATTTTTTGGGAGTCAACACGAGTCATGACGGGAACAACGAGATCGAAACCCAAAGTGACGGCTTCATCCTTCCCCAAAACCGCACTGGAGAGATGGAATTGGTCTGTCCGTTTGATAGCAGCCCTCTCCCTTTCATACATGAGCTGATGAGCCACAGGAGGAAAGGTGAGTTCCAGAAAATTAAGTTCTCACATCGATATTAAAATATATAAGGGATACCCTACACTTCCACTCATCTTGGACGAATTGTTAATGGAGCATTCGTACGACCGGAAGATTTCTGACCAAATGTGTACTATTAGATCTCTATCTTGCCACAATTTTGTGTATGCTAAGATTGTTAATTCCACCACTGGCGGGGGGGGCTAAAGTGAGCTTCTAAAGTGAGCTTTGTTCTGTCGACGCAGCAAACATGGACAAGTTGGGTTAGTCTCCCATAACCGGCTGGACCCAACCTATTGCTGTTTATAATATTGACATGATCATCCACACTGACGGCACTCGAGAAAAAAAAGTGCTCAGGGCAATATATATATATATCACGAAGCGCCGAACTCGTGTCTCGGCGGGATGCTATCCTGCAATACTATCGCGTGGACCTCGCTGATGCTGTTCTGTTTGGCGAAGTGGGTCTGCCTTCTAGATTGCGCAACCACACTCAGGCACGTGCGGCAGGCAGGCGCTGGATCGTATGAATTCTCGAGAGTCCATTAATATTAAGTTCTCCTGTGACTAAGGAATCGGATGTAGCCGAGACTCACAGGATGTCTGGCAAGCTCATGGATGCTAGGCAGGATCCCAGCCTCTACTACATGGATGCCCGACTTCTGTCTGCAAGCAGTTGGGAGGCGCATGCTTTTGTTCCCGCAGCTGAACGAAACCATTCTATTGTCCCTGGTCGTCGCTTGTTGAGTGTCTACAGAATATCAAATACTTAGGTCGATCATCATTTATTTGCTACCATTTTTGGAAGATTACATGATCCGCACGGCCATTCATTCAAATCGGGCGCACCGATTTTTCCTTGGCTTGCTGTAAGGATTGCCCCCAATTGGGCGCAGCACATCGGTATTTAGCCAACGCGCTGGAAGACTGGCGGTCCCAGAGTTATATCTACCTGGCTTACGAGTTCATGTAACAGCTCAATGGAAGTGCGCGAGTGGTAAGACGACATGCCTAAAGACTCATCTGGAGCAGGTCTCATTTTGACGGTCCTTGTGGTGATTGTTGCCGGCTGATGCTTCGCCTCGAGAACGCGAAGTACCCCCAGAGCAAGGTCGCACATTTTCAATGATGCATGCAACCCTGGCGTGACATCCGGATTGGCATTACCGAGCCCGCGCGGCTCTTACCAATCAACTTTCACCAGTCTTAATACTTGTCCTCTCACATCATTTCCATCACTTCCTAGTCTTTCACCAGTCCCATCGCATATTTTGGATTCGTCGAGAATCACCACCGATAACATTGTGAGGCGGTTCAATCCAAGAGGACTTGAGACATAATTACTGCTGCGGGTTGGTGCTTTACTCCTTTCTCACGAGATTGACCCCATGATGTCGATGTCTTTGACGCTTAGTTTCATCCTTTAGTCACGTCCGATTCACCATTTGGACATGGACACCGCTGGGCGCCATACTGGAAATGGCACTGGTGGCGTTGGTAGTGAGAAATTCATGGCATTTTGAATCTACATATTCAGGCGTTCTTACTGGATCCGATATCCACGTTATCAGCGTCCGGTAACCACGCACCTGTTGAAGAGGGCCTCAGTGACACGGGTAGCATTGCGACCGTCGGCCTTTCGGACTCGGTCGACGATTTCCTCGAGAACGTGAGAATAAATTGTGTACAAGCGTCGATCTTTAATTGATTTTACATAACTTACGTAATAGCTCGATGAAGGCACTGAGCCTTCGCTCGAGCCTGCTCCGTCTAGCGATGCATCTTCTGCAAACGCGCCATCGCTGAGCAGCATATCGGGCAACCGGTTTTCCCAAATGACTTTTTCTGATACTTCATCCACTGTCGCACCAACCATTCCTTCTCTCTCGAGTGAAGTCACGAATGTGGCAAGTCTCGCGTCGGCGGGTGCATTTTACTCTAAACACTTGGACTCTCAGCCATACAGGATTTATAGCGTTCGAACATTCTGCGAAAGTTTGCTTAAGAGTGCTCGTGTGGATGATGCTAGGATTATGTCGGTTGAGCGTTATGGTGATCTCCATGGCGTGCCACACCGATTTCTCATCCTTCACGTTGTTCGGACAGACGGAAGGGACTTCTACCTTCGCTTAGACCGTCGACGAGATCACAGCGTCCCATTACGGATATTCGCAGTGCGAGATCTGGGGACGTCAGCTGCCGTGGACACTGTGAGGGGTGAAACCTGCATGACCTGTATTACAACTGAAGCACAGTGCCTGATAGGCTGCCATTTCTGGCCGACATGAACACCTCCTAGATTACACGAACAAGAAATCTGGTGTAGAGGCTGTCATGATTTTTCCGACCTTAGCACCCTTAACTGCAGTTGCACAAATTCTGTACGCTATCGCGACAGAGTCACCCGAATACAAGTTAACAAAGGTGAGTCTCGCGACTTTATTTGATTTTTATCATCCCCTGACCTACAAATCACCTGTAGGACAACTGCTGGTTCTTTGCGTCCACTATTCAGGAAATGTTGATACTGAGGTTCGGGGCCCAGTATCAGAGCGGATCTCTTAACCACCCAAACATCGGGGCTGACCGCCGAAACCCCATCCGGCTGATGACGTATGCTCACACTACGACTGAAATTGGTTCCATATTGGAGAGAATTCATAAATTTGCGGCGCTGGTGGCAGATTCAAGGTTAACAGAGGCTGTTAAATCTGTCCTGAACGTTATAAAAAACTGCTACGTACGAGAAGGATTCCCTTGCCAAGTGTACATCATCACTAATCTCAATCGAACCAGAAGTCTGCCGATGACATCTTCTCCGCACCTGACGCGCCTCTGTTCGTTTCATCCACGCGAGGATCACTCTTTACGCTACACCAGGCACTACACGAGCATCTACATGCATGCTATGGGATTCGAGGAGCGCGGACAATCTCAAGCAGTTTCTCTGTGTCAGTGAATCAGCTAAACATTGATTGTGATCCACGGGCCTCACAACTACTTCTAATATTGCTAGAGAGTTGCTTCAGATATATCCATCATGGAGGCGGAGCTTTCCGGCATCTCTGCAAGGCACAACGCCCAATGTGAACGGGATCACCGCTCTAGCTACCACTGTTGCCAACTTTGTAAAATCGTCGGCACGTAAATCCTGCCACTGCAGTGGTCAATTGACTAATCTCTTCTCCAGCTGAAAAGGGATCCTCCAGCGAACCGAAATTCTTCAATCACCTATGATCCAATCGGCGATGACCCTAGTTCATTTTCCAAGCCCCTTCCAGCAATACTACGCAAAATTCTACTATCAATCCTCATTGAGATTAATTCTGGGTCGGAGTCAGTTTTGAAATTTGCTGCATTGATTGATGATTCAAGGATAACAAAGGCCGTTGAGCCCGTCCTGAATGCCATAAAAGACTGCTATGTACGAGAATGTTTCCTTTGTCGAATGCACATCGTTGCTGATCTCGATTGAATCAGAAGTCGGCCGATAGCATTTTTGGTGCACCCGATGCACCTCAAATCCTTTCATCCACGCGAGGATTGCTTTTCACGCTGCACCAGGCTCTACATGAGCACCTGCATGCATGTCATGGGATTCAAGGTGCACGGATGATCTCGAGTAGTTTCTTTAAGTCAGTGAATCAGCCAAATATTCATGGTAAACCGCAGTTCTTGTGCAACTGCTGCTAATATGCGGTGTTGCCAGGAGGTTACCCCAGATATTTCTACGGTGGGAACGGGACATTCGGCAAACCACAGTACCCGACGTGCATGGGATAATTATTCTGACAACAAGTATCACCAACCTGTTAAAATCGTCGGCACGTATATCCTACTAATACCCACAGCCGCCGATTGCCCAACTGATCCCTTTATCAGTTGAATGGGAGTCCTCCAGTGCACCGAGCTTCTTCAATTACCTACAACCCAATCCGCAAGGACCCCAGTTCCTTTTTCATCCCACTTCTAGCACTGATACGCAATGTTGTGCTATCGGTGCTAAGTGAAATTAATTCTAGATCGGAGTCGATCTTGGAACTTAGTGCGTTGATCGAAGATTCAAGGGTGACAGGGGCCGTCAAATCTGTCTTGAATGCTATCAAGAATTGTTATGTACAAGGAAGTTTCCTTTGTTGAACGCGCATCAACACTGATCTCGATTGACCCAGACGTGGGTCGATGATATTTTTTGCGCAACTGATGCACCCCAAGTCCTTTCATCCACACGAGGATTGCTTTCCATGCTACATTGGGCACTACACGAACATCTGCATGCATATTATGGGATCCAAGGAGCACGGATAATTTCGAGTAGTTTCTCCGAGTCAGTGAATCAGCTTAATTCATTGTGGACTGCTAATATTCTGTGTTGCTAGGGAGTTACCTCGAGTGGTTCTAACCTGGAGACGGAGCGTTCAGAAGCCTCCGCGAAACACAGCGTTCCGCGTAGATGGGATAATCACTGCGACGACGAGTATCACCAACCTCGTAAAATCATCGGCATGTATATCCTGCCACTGCAACGGTCAATCGCCTAATTTCTCCACAGCTGAAAGGGAGCCCTTCAACGACCCGAAATTCAATCACCTACGATCGAATCAGCGACAACCCGAACTCGTATTCCATTCCACTTTCAATACTGATACGCAAGGTTGTGACATCAGTACTGAACGAAATTGAATCTAGATCGGAGTCGATATTGAAACTTACTACGTTGATTGAAGATTCGAGAATAACAGAGCCCGTCAAGTCTGTACTGAATTCTATAGAAACCTGCTATGTACGAGAGAGCTTCCCTTGTTGAATGTGCACCGTCACTAATCCCGATTGAGTCAGACATCGATCGATGATATTTTTTGTGGCCCTCGTGCACCACAAATCGTTTCGTCTACCCGAGGATTGCTTTCTACACTGCATCAAGCCCTACATGAACATCTGCATGCACGCTATGGGATTCAGGGCGCACGAATAATTTCAAGTAGTTTTTTCAAGTTAGTAAATCAGCTAAGCATTCATTGTAAACTACGGTTCTCGTGCAACCACTAATATGCTGTATCGCTAGCGGGTTGCCCCAGATACTTCTGGCGTGGGAGCGGAACATTCAGACGTCTTCACAAAACATAGTGTCCCGTGCAGATGGGATAATCACTCTGACAACAAGTATCTCCAACCTCGTAAAATCATCGGTACGTATATCCTGCCACTGAGGCGGTCAATCGCCTCATCTTTCCACCAGCTAAAAGGGGGCCCTTCAACGAACCGAAATTCAATCACCTACGATCGAATCAGCGATGACCCTAATTTGTTTTCCATCCCACTTCCAACACTGATACGCAAGGTCGTGATATCAGTGCTGAATGACATTGATTCTAGATCGGAGTCGATTTTGAAACTCACTGCGTTGACCGAAGATTCAAGAATGGCAGCGCCCGTCAAGTCAATCCTGGCCGCTATGAAAGCATGTTATGTGCGAGAGGGTTTCCCCTATCAAATGTGCATCATCACTAATTCCGAAAGAGCCAGGCATCGGTCGATGACATTTTTTGTGCACCCCATGCACCCCAAATCCTTTCAACCACGCGAGGGTTGCTTTCTACACTGCACCAAGCTCTACATGAGCATCTGCACGCACGCTATGGGATTCGAGGAGCACGGATGATTTCAAGTAGTTTTCTCAAGTCAGTAAATCAACTAAACATCCGCGTGAAGTACGGTTCTCGTGCAACTGCTAATACTATAATTGTATTGCTAGCGAATTGCCTCAAATATTCCTGTCATGGAAAAGGAACATTCAAACGTCTTCACAAAACAAAGCGTCCACCTTGGATGGGATAGTCCCTCTGGCAACAAGTATCACCAACCTCGTAAAATCATCGGCACGTATATATCCTGCCATTGCGGCGGTCGATTATCTAATCTCCCCACCAGCTGAAAGGGAGTCCTTCTATGAACCGAAGTTCAATTACCTACGATCGAATCAGCATCGGCCCCAATTTATTTTACATCCCACTTCCAACGCTGATACGTAAGGTCGTGATATCAGTGCTGAATGAAATTGATTCTAGATCTGAGTCGATTTCGAAACTTACCACGCTGATTGAAGACCCAATAATAACAGGGCCCATCAAGTTTATTCTGAACGTTATAAAAACCTGTTATGTGCTAGAGAGTTTCCCTTGTCAAATGTGCATCATCGCTAATCCCGATTGAGCCAGACATTGGTCGATGACATTTTTTGTGCACCTCATGCAACACAAATTCTTTCATCCACGCGAGGATTGCTTTCTATGCTGCACCAGGCTCTACACGAGCATCTGCATGCATGTTACGGAATTCAAGGAGCACGGATAATCTCGAGTAATTTCTCCAAGTAAGTGAAATATTTAGACATATATTGCGAACCCTGGTTCTCGTGCAACCGCTGCTGATACACTGTGTCCCCAGAGAGTTTCCTCGTATGTTTCCATTATGGGAACAAAGTATTCGGATGTCTTCGCAAAACGGAGTACCCCACGTGGATATCATCATTCTGACAACAGGTGTCACGAACCTTTTAGCATCGTCGGCATGTATATCCTGCTACTTCGGTGGTCAATCGTCTAATCTTTCCACCAGTTGAAACCACATTCCCCAGACAACCAAAATCCTTCAATTACCTATGATCCAATCGGCAACGACCCTAGTTCATTTTCCATCCCACTTCCAACACTGATACGCAAGGTTGTGATATCAGTGCTGAATGAGATTGATTCTAAATCCGAGTCGATTTTGAAACTTACCACGTTGATTGAAGATTCAAGAATAACGGAGCCCGTTAAGTCTGTCCTGAACTCTATAAAAACTTGTTATGTGCGAGAGAGTTTCCGTTGCCCGAGTCCAATGTGCATCGTCACTAATCCCGATTGAGCCAGACGTTGGTTGATGACATTTTTTGTGCGCGTGATGCACCTCAAATCCTTTCATCCACACGAGGATTCCTTTCTACACTGCATCAGGCTCTGCATGAACATCTGCATGCATGCTACGGGGTTCAAGGAGCACGGATAATTTCAAGCAGTTTCCTCAAGTCAGTGAATCAACTCAGCGTTCATTTCGAACCGCGGTCCTCGTGCAACTGCTGCTGATATACTGATTTGCTAGCGGGTTGCCTCAAATATTTCTTTCATGGGAACAAAACATTCTGATGTTTTCACAAAACCCATCGTCTGCTAGTGCCATGGATGGGATAATCACTCTGATAACGAGTATCACCAACCTCGTAAAATCGTCGGCATGTATACCCCGCCACCGCAGTTGTCCACCGCCTGACTGGTCTCTTCATCAGCTGAATGGGAATCCTCCAGTGCATCGAGATTCTTCAATTATCTATGATCCAATCGACAATGATCCCAGTTCATTTTCCATCCCACTTCCGACACTAATACGCAAAGTTGTGCTATCAATGCTGAACGAAATTGATTCTAGATCGGAATTGATTTTGAAACTTGCTGCCCTAATTCAAGATTCAAGGGTGATGAGGGCCATCAAGTCTGTCCTGAATGTTATAAAAAACCGTTATGTGCGAGAACGTTTTCTCCGTCGAATGTGCTTCATCACTGATTCCCATTGAGCCAGAAGTCGGTGGATGACATTTTTTGTGCACCCCATGCAACCCAAATCCTTTCGTCCACGCGAGGATTGCTTTCTATACTGCACCAGGCCGTACACGATCATCTATATGCATGTTATGGGATTCAAGGCGCACGGATGATTTCGAGTAATTTCTCCAAGTAAGCGAAACATCCACACACATTGTGAACCGTGGTTCTCGTGCAACCGCTGCTAATACATCCTGTTCCCAGAGAGTTGCGTCGGATGTTTCTATTTCGGGAGCAGAGCATTCGGATGTCTTCGCAAAACAGAGTGCCCCACGTAGGTGGGATCATCACATTGACAACTAGTGTCAGGAACCTTTTGGAATCGTCGGCATGTATATCATGCTAACTGCAGTGGTCAATCGTCTAATCTTTTCACCAGCTGAGACCAAATTCGCCGGAGAACCGAAATCCTTCAATTATCTATGTTCCAATTGGCAACGACCCTGGCACATTTTTCATCCAAGTTCCAACACTGATGCGCAAGGTTGTGATATCAGTGCAGGATGAAATTGGTTCTAGATCGGAATTTACTATGTTAATTGAACACTCAAGGATACCAGAAGCTGTCAAGTGTGTCCTGAGTGCTATAAGAAACAGTTATGTACGAGGGCACTTCCTTTGTCGAATGTGCATCATCGCTAATCTCAGTTGACCTGAAGTGGGGTGATGACATTTTTTGTGCACCCGGGGCACCTCAAATCCTTTCATTCACACAAGGATTACTTACTACGCTGCACGGGGCACCAAATGAACATCTGCGTGCATGCTATGGGGTCCAAAGAGCACGGGTAATCTTGAGAAGTTTCTCCAAGTGAGTCAATCAGCTAAGCATTCTTTGTGAACTACATTTCTTGTGGCAAGTACTGAGGATTTGAACAAGTGCGATCCTCTCCCTAGTACTTTCACCGAATGGCCGTCACCTAATCTCGGCCCCCTTAGATGCCTCGCGCATCGGGAATGTGGCGACGGGAGCGCTACTTGGAGAATTGGAGGAACACACTGGCCTGGTGCCGTCCTCTGGGGATCCCACCGTCCGTATCTGCGATGCGGCATCTCTTCGACAATCGAAGGGGCACACCAATAACGTTCTCTGTGCGACCTTTTCGCCGAATCGCAGCCATCTAGCCTCGGTCTCCAGTGACCACACGGTATGCACTCGAGATCCCTCAATGGGGGCGTCTCTTCAAATGCTGCAGGGACACACAGATTGGGTTAGGTTTGTGTTATATTCACCCAATAGCCGTCAGCTTCAAACGATCGTACCGTGCGTGTTCTTGATACGGTGACAGGAAGGATTGTTCGAGCGCTGAACGGCCATGCCAATTAGGTCTTTTCCATTACGTTTTCACTAGACAGCCGTTATTTAGCTTCCCATGATGACCATGTGCGTGTTTGGGATGTAGCGGCTGTGGGGCTTCTTCGGGGTGATACCAGTCGATCTTTTCCGTGACATTTTCTTTAGATGGCCTCTATCTGACCTCGGTCTCGAGGAACCGTATCCTACGTGTCTGGAAGGGTCACGACAGGTGCGGCTCATCGAGGCCTCAAAAAGCGGACCGGTTGCGCCAGAACCTGCGGAATCAGATGGCTGACACCCAACCACCGCCCTGGACGATGCCACCGCCGTTTGGCGGAGAAAGAAGTCCTAAATCAAGGGTTGAAGGGACATACTGATTTGGTCTTGTCCATCAATTTTTTATGGATGGTCGTCATCTGGTCTTACACTCCCAAGATGGCACCGTCTGTCTCTGGGACGGGAATTACATTGGACAGAGACGGCTCGATTCTGACTCCGATGCTCGTCAACTTCCATTTTCCACAGACGGCTTGATGAAGGTTTGATAGCCGCGAACCATTTGGCGGCCCCGGATCTACATGATATATCCCATCGATCGATTCACCCACTTCCGCCGCCGCCGTTTTATCCCGACCGCAATGCTCTCCGCATCAAACAGTTCTCACGTTCTCACCCCTTGCGTCTGTTGGTTTTACGCTCGGTTCTGGTTGTCGCACGACATGGTGACCGTGTTTGCATCGGGGGAGGAGGGATGATCGCATTTATCGATCTGGATGGGCTTGTGTTTCACAATGTGTAATATTTGGATCCGCAACAGCACAACGTTAGATTTGCTATAGGACCTCACTCTATTCCCGTCAAATAAAGGCTGGTGAACTGCATTGGATCTCGCTGGTCAGTGTAGAACTCGGCAACAATACAGATGATGGACGGACTGATCGACGTCACCTGCATGGCCAGTTCATCTTGACATGAACGTTTGTTCACGGCGCCACCCAGCAAAATTAGAGACCTAAACCCATTGATGGGGCAGTTGGGGCACAATGATTGATGAACAAGAGAGAGAATCGCAGACGTGGAAGTGACGAGCCAGAATCAATATACACATTGTCAGTGGGACGCTAATTATAAGCGTTGTTGTGCATGTGAGCCTTCGGTTGAGATCGAATCATATCGAAAGAAGAAATCTATTTCGTCAGGATGTACGTATGTGAATGCGCAAGCCAGGGTACGGACACTCCGACATCTTTCTTGCCGCCTCCCGTGCATTTGAGGGTCGCGCGATCCGCGAGTTTACTGCAAAAATCTACAGAGGACAAATCACTGCTGGCGACGTTTATCTTGCGCTAATGAAATGGGCACAACGCATTTCGTCTCTCCCGGCCATAAGTTAGCTGTTCTTCTACTGGCTGGATACACATGGTTGCGAAATGCCGATTGTTTCGTCGAGCTTGCTGGTCCACAAACCATGCAATACGCGAGAGCGCATATACTGAGTATTTTAAGTGCTTTTGAGCGTTGCCCCACGCACGAGACCATTGTTCATGTAGTGGTAATCAGGGAATGTTCAGCGGGGTCGATGCTTATCCCATTCATGTGTTTGTTTCACATGAAACCGCCAGTATATAATGATGTCTTCTTCAACAGATCACCATCACCCTTCCTATTCAGAGTCCGGAAGGGGACCCTTTATACTAATTCAAACTTGAATTAAGCCGCAGGAACCGTGCGGCTTGAGACCACGCGCACCCTTTTGCCACCCCTGAACTCCCCTCCCGGAACATCCATTTAAAGTCAGTCATTGGTCGTGAGTGCGCAACGAGGGCAGGTGTATGAACTGGTGGCGGTTCAGTCCCATTTTACCTCAAAATGCATGTTTGATCGTAAGCGACACCACAATTTCCAATGAACTTTTTGATTGCTGTAAGAAAGTCATTAAGGGCTCGCCATCCGAGCTCTATCTAGACTGCCATGGTGCTCTTGTCATGGTCCGCATTCACATCGCAGTTGAATGAGTGCCGAGCGCGGCTCCGGGGACCTCGCAATCGCTTATGAGAATGCTCCCCAACAAGCTGGGCACAAGTGATCTCACCTTCCGTGCTGTAGTAAGTCTGAACGCTTTGAACAGTAGGGATCGCCCATACGTAGTGCGGCATATGGGTAGCTCGATTCTGAGCGATTTAAGAATGCCGGCCACGCAGTGTTAAAATTAGACCCGTGCTTGGATCAAGAGTCATTACGGGAACCAACGGGATGGGGTGCGCATGGGGTGCGACCACACAGACCAGGGAGCACGCGAGTACTACAGGTATGCCCACACTTCAGAAAGTTTAAACATCCATTGGGCCGTAGTCCCCAATCCAAGGGGGAAAGGAGGGAGCTCAACGATCTGAAGGAGTTTGGAGAATATCAAAATCGACGTCGAAGCAGACGTACGAGTATATATAACAACAACGGGGTTCTTGCCAATATAAATGAATTTGCCAAACTTCAGAAGACCAACGACCGGAGAGCTGCCAAAATGAGACGCTCCTCCTAAGCGAAACGAGTTGATCAGCAAACTCCAAGGTACGCAAAAACCAAGTACGTGTAGGGAGTGAACCGCCGTGACATGACGAACCCAGAGATGAGGGAGGAAAAGGAAAAGAGTCATCTGGGATGACGTTCGGAAATAGAAACCGGATTGAGCGGATGACTGAACCAGAACAGTACTATATACCATGGATCCGGTGGTCAGCTCTGGCAACGTCAGCTGGGTCTCGAGTACAACCCGACGCCCATTATCACGCTATAACCTAGTGGATGTTCGAATCCGTGTCGCGGTTCATGTTTGCCAACAGCAAACCCAGCGGTTCGGGCTCAAACTTCTGGCGTTCCTACTTTTCATGCACAAGTTCGGGATCGCTAATAAAAGAGCGTGAGGAACACGTACTCGCTCTTTTAGTTATGGATGCTTCCATCGTCGCTCGTGAAGTTCTCGCTCACGCAGACTCTGCTAACTTCTTGGGTTCCGTATTGACCCCGGTTCAACGGTGTGACTTACCGCAGTGCAGCAGTGTCTAATGGTCAGTCTATACGCGGTACTTGGATGACGCATGGTGATCGCAAACGCACCGGCCGAATTCGTTTTTTGTTTTTTTTTAGGAATGATCACCGTGACCGACGTCGGTCCATACGGTAATCAGCGTGCCGCGCCATTTACTTAATGCATGGCGCGAACAAGACGTTCGTCCCCCCCCCCCTCCTCTTGCATTGTTCGATTCATCACTTACAATGTCCGGCAGGGCACCAAAGTGAATGGCACGAAGTATTAAATCCACCTGGGTAACCCCAATGGCTCTGGCACCTGAAGCAAAGAAATTGTCTTGCCGACCAACTGTACGCTTTCAATCGTCTGAAAAACGCGACTGGTCTCGGCCACCATTGTGAAGGTGCGTGGCCAGCTTTCTTCGTTGTACTGGACCTCAGTCGTCGTGTACGTCTCAAGAGGACATGGTCGAAATTCATGAAACCGACTTACGTTGACAATCGTGACTCGTAACTGCCCTTCAACTTGCGAATTCTGCACCCAATGTTCAAGGAGAGCTGAGCTGCGGCTCCAAAGGAGACCAAGAAGGTTAAGATGTCTCTTTCTCTGGAAAATAGTAAGCGAGCGGGCGGCGGTGAGGAGGCGTTCTGCGATTCATCTAGATGATGACGCACCTGAGGGGAGTAGTCTGATGGAAGAGGCGGGTTTGGCCTTCCATGTTCTCGCAGCTTGGTGGAGTCGTCCACGTTCACCAGTCTTAATAGTAATAACTTGCCCAAGTCTCATCGTTTTGGATTCACCGAGAACCACCAAGATAACTTTGTGAGACGGCGGTTCAATTTTTGGAAGAGATTGTTTGGCGTAATCATTGCTGTGGGAAGCAAACTTCTAGCTCAAAAGTATATTAACTGTTGTGGAAGAGACTTGGCACGAATCATTTTCTTTACATGATATAGTATTCAGAACTGACTTGACAGCCTTTGTCCGCGTCGAATCTGTTGGAGGAACAACCTCGAAGCATGTATTTACTATTGTTTAGTGGTAATACCTTCCTAATCAAGAGTCCACTATATTCTCGTCCAGCCGCCCTCAACTTGGTTCTCTCTATAGAATCTGCAATTAACCTAGCGCTTCTCAGAATCTTGTCCGATGCAAGTTCGATCTCATTAGCAATAGAGGGATACATCAAAAGTCTGATACGGCCTCGGTGCTCGGCCCAAATTTAAATTTTGGGATGGTTGAGAGATGCACTCTCTTACTTGGCTTCACGTATCAATATTCGGATCAAATGGCCACTAGAAAGGTTGCTTCGCAACCATGACCCCGCTTGCACATGACATGGCGCTACTTTGCAACTAGTCGCAGCAGTACTAACTTTAAGCAATCATGTCTTTCACAGCCGTGTTCACATGCATAGAAAAATATAATGAGTTGAATCAACATTTCAGGGGACATTTGATCGATCTTGCACCCCCATGACCAACAGGAGGACTGACACTTATGTTGTGTTATCTGGAGCTCTGGATGTGACACGATACGACTTCTGCGAGAATTCGATGAGAAGAATTCAGACAACCAGCATGTAGCATTCTGGAGGCGGAAGACAAAAGGTTGGAGAAAGCAAGTGAAGCAACACATAGAGGTGGGGAAAATTCCGATGATGCTGTTGTTGTTCACAATTTATGACAAATTACATACATGTTTATTTCGGAGGGGGCACAGAGCACACATGGTCCAAAGAAACCAATATCAACATGTGGGAAACTAAGGCTTCGTTCGGTATGGAGAAACAGGTTTCTTTGGTCTGTTTCTTCCTGTTTCTTAATACAAAAATTGCGTGTTTCTTTAGATAGAAGAAATGAGAAAGAATATTGAATTGAAAAACTGGAAGAAACAGGCCTGTTTCTTCATACCGAACGAAGCCTAAAAGTTCCCACAAATTGTGTATGCGAAAGAGACCTTGCAAGCAAGGTAATCACGTAGAACGTTGACACTGACTCTGGTAGAGTTGTACCATGGGATCATAACGAGAGGAAGGACCATAGGCTTCAATTCCAGCCTCTTTGTTCGTGGCATCCAGAAGGTGCTCGAATCGACCAGAGATAGCAACCTACAAGTGCTGCGCCTTAGCTCTCGTGCAATGATCGTATCTTCCACAACACACAGTATCTACCACATTCGACATCCCTGGATCTCGGTCTGAAAGCCTCTTCCACAAGCCCGAGTAACGTGAAGGATAAGAAATCGATGTGACATGCCATGAAGGTCCCCATAACGTTCAATCGACTTAATCTTGGCATCGACGGCGTGAGGGCTCTTGAGAACGCTGTCGCAGAATGTTCGCACAGAGCAAGTCCTGCACAGCTAAGGGTTCAAGTCTTCGAAATGGGCACCTCGCTCCTGTGCCGCTTACTACGTGTGTGGTGTTGCTGGCTGATGATGCACAAAGGGTTTGGATAGCAGCGGATGCATCAAGAGATGAAGCCGTGGGAAACCGGCTACTCGGTCAGCTGGGAAGCGACGGAACCTCTGCGGAAGAAGGATCAACGCCAGATAGGCCAGTCTGGATTGGAAACTTAATCTCCCCATCGAGCTATTAAGCCCAAGTGAGTAAAGCTCAGCTTGATCAGAAAGTTCGTTCCTAATTAAGTTAATGGGGGTGCACATGGATCCCAGGGAAGATCGAAGACGCAATTGGACGTTGGAGCTAGTAGCGGCATCGTAACATGAAGAACCCCTTTCCTATCTGAATGCCGCAGTAGAGATAGAAGCAAAGGACAGGAACTGTCTTCGATGCTCTTTGATTAAGGCCGCCATTGGGTAGAATTTGATGGGTCGTTGAGAGGGTTAGGAGTCTTAGTATCGTCCCCTGATATGGGTGGGAGGACGAAACGTGTGTGGAGGCAGGATGCCGCTTTGTTGCTTGTTGTGGCACAATCAAGTTCAGGCTGTGCAGGCGAATCGCACTGCCACACATGCTTCCAGCGTTCGTTCAAGCAGTGTTGTACAGACCTGGTCACAAATGGTCACAAAGACCAAAGTCCGTGAGTCTGACTAGATGGTCACAAGTCTCTCCCACGGTCAGTGTAAGTCGGACTTTTCATCGGGGGATCCCGATATTCAGACCTGTCCGCAACCTTTCTTCATAGGATATGTTTTGTTTGTTATGGATTAGATGTTGTAATGACTGTTTGCTAGCATGCAAGAGATGCTGAGCATGATTCTACTACAGCTTGAGTTACACAACTGTGACTTTGCTGCCTGATTTGCCATGTTTCATGTTAGGATTTTCGAAAACTTCACACAATCCCACACAATCCCACCTCCCCATCCTCCTCTAGCTCACCATGGGCGTTTCTAGTCCTATGTGGGAATACTTCCACCAACTTGAAAGGTTTTATGGAAATAATAAAAGCCACCGCGTTGCCAAGTGCAAGGGATGCGTGGCTTGGCACACAAGGACACTGGAGGCAAAGGATTCCGAGGGCATCTCAACTGGAAGCATTACACAACGACGCTCAGCGGATGAACTACATGAAGCTGGTATGCATTGTATATCTCATCAATTTGGTTTGAGAGGTATTCATCAAATGGCAAACATAAGCTCTTGCACTCGCATCTGATATTCAAGGAACAGTAGAAAAGCTGGCTTGTCATCTTGTGAAATGCACACACGCTTCCGTAGAGGGGTGTGCTGAAGGACAAGCATGGTTAGACCAGCGTTCAACAAGTCCGATGCCTCATGTCCATGTAACTTCTTCTCTATCACTGGGGACACAAAGAACCCCGCACGCAATCGACTATCTGTTGAGAAGATGGTGAAAATCTCATCTATCTAACCAGACCTCAACCACCAACATGCAGTCGATGGTTCACATGGGAAGAGAATCCGTCGTTCATTTGGACTTGCTCCTTTCGGTAGCGACCATGACCCCTCTGGGGGCCGTTTGGAGCTCGAGCATGGACATCCCTCCTGCATTCCTGATGGCATAAACCATGGCTACCATCCTTTCCGTGCCAACCTTCTTCAGGACCTCACCAGTGACTACGATGCAGAACAACCTGAAATGAATTTTGCGCGGAGTCTACCATCAAGATCCCCCCGAGTAAGTTCTATTTTCCATTCCTCCCAAAGTATCTATTTACAGCTTGCCGTTAGGGTGTAAGTTTGCAGGGGAAAAGGGTACGAGATATTTTCAACTTGACGCGAGATTCAATGTGGATCCAGGGTGAGCGGAACTTAGTGCTAGAAACAGAGATGGAAGACCTCTTAACATGAGAGAGGAACTTAGACCTAGATGGGAGCTTAGAGACGGTGGCAGGGTGGAATGTTTCTGGTGATACGTCAAGCGCTTGTAGCTAAATCCGTTAGTCCGTTATAACTCTGTTAGTTCAGACCTGACGGACCGAGACACCCAGTCCGGACCCAATCTGACTCAGAGTCCCCGTGACCACGAGTCTGACTTAACACTGCGTTCAAGTGTACATATAGGGCCTCGACGATGGATGTCAGTCGAGGGGGAGTTCTGCTACCACAGCGAACACCCGGCACGGGCCTAAACCTTCACGCGGTGCCCCTGTTTAAAACTAATTAGGCCTCTAACATCTGAAGGGAGGATGACGTGGCCACCGTGGTAATGCCAATCAACCGCAACCCCGTAAGCCCAGAGCCGCACTGGCTGGAGAGATGCAAGAGCGCGGGTGCATGTCCCGCCGTCAAGCCAACCCTTCCTTTTTCTTCTCACCACTACCTTTTTGGGATGACGAGCGCGATAGTGGCAACGCCAATGGTGACCTCCGTAAGCCCAGACGGGACTGGCCAGAGGACTGTGGGTTCAAGTCCCACCGTCACCCCAACCCTTCCTTCTTTTTCTCTTCTCCACTACCTTTTGGGATGGTGAGGTGCAATAGTGGTAGCGCCAATGGTAGCCTCCATAAGTCCATGGGCAGGCCGGAGGAGTGCAGGTTCAAGTCCTGCCATCACCCCAACACCCTTCCGATTCATCTTTCTCTCCACTACCTCTTAGTGACGAGGCGCGATAGTGGTAGCGCCAATGATAGCCCCATATGCCGACAAAAAGTTGACTGCAAGGAATGCAGGTTCAAGTCCTGCCGTCACCCCAACACTTTCATTTCTCTCCACTACCCCTTCTACCAAAGGCCTATCTGCCACATGCCTTTATTCAACAAGCATGAGCAAGATGCCACCAACACCCATCGCCTTTCGCTGCCACTGGAACATTCACCAGCCTACCGTGACATAAACCCGTGAAAGCACCCTCCAACTCACCCACCCGCAAGAACCGCGCACTCAAACATTGACTTAACCATAGGCACACAGCAGCAAAACATGCGGCCCCAACACTGGGGGTCGCGTGTCCTTTTCTTTGGCTCTATCCAACCTCTTTCCACCTCCATTCTCTCTCACCCGTTGTTCAATCTCAGTGCAGGGGTCGCATGCCCCTTTATGTGTTATTGCTTCATCTCACTTTATTCTCCTTCACACCATTGATTACTCGATGTCTCATACTTCCTAGGTCAAACAAATTCCTTTCTTCACATCCTTATGTTCTCCAAACTTTTTTCACCCGAGTCACTATAGTACGGCATATGCCGATAGGCACGGTTACGTACTTTAAAATGAATCCATCCATCCATCCATCCATCCAAGTGTACATATATTTCACATAAACACATCATAAGCTAGTCTCCAAAAATGGAACTCCCGCATTCAACTATCCGGTTCTGCTGTCCTCAAGGCCAAATGAATGCTATGGAATCTCACAGAACCATCAGGCACTACACTCGTGGTCAAATTACGCCCCTTGATAGCTCTGACCCGATACTGGCCAAGCTACACACACGCCTCGAGCTCTCTTCACCGAGCTGATCTACACCATACTCAGGCTTAGGCTGACATTGGCACGGTTAGCAGGAAACCGTGATTCAAAGTTTTCACCGGTGTGTCAAAGAGCATTCTCGGGCACGAGGACAATATTGATGTAGGATGAAAACTAGAGAGGTGCATTCCGATCGACTGATTTTCGACTCACGATATTCGATATCCCTTCCCCTGTCTCTTCTTCATTGCGACGTCTCAATACAAAGGTTTCTCCATTATTGCGCTTCAGGGCCCGCAATGGGGGATGATCTTCTAGACTTCGTCATCAACCATGTGTTCATGCCTCCCAAGTTGCCCCAAGAGGCGGATGAGAGTCCGGAGCGCATAGATTTTCTTTTGTCAACTATTCGCAAGAGCATGAAACTTTACAAACAGCAGCATGCTGCGCCTGAGCACCAAGCATTGTGGGATTCATTATTGAAAATGGTGGACACATTGCGACGAATCAACATAGACCCCGAGGTCGGGATCAGCGAATGCATCAAAAGAAGGAGCACTGGAGGTAATGTCACTAGATACAAGCTGGAGCCGAACAGTAGGAGTAATATCTCTGGATGCAGATACAATCGCCATTTTTGTCCATGCTCAAAACGCGGGTGTGATCATCCGTTGTGGTGAGGAGGAAACAATATTCGAAAATTTCGAAGCATCACCGATGAACACAGCGGTGATGCGCTGCACAGGGAAGCTTATCCGCTCCTTTCCTGGACCTGCAATTGCCCTTCGAAACAATGTTATGCAGGATCCGGATTTTCTAGAAGAATTGGCCGCATTCCTAACCCAGATGTACGGGGGCCAACGTGAGGATGAGGGCATGGTGGACGGTGATCAACTGCTGGACGAGGACACAGTAGATAACGATTATTTGCAAGATGAGGACACAATCAATGGCGATCAGCTGCGGGAAGAGGGCACTATGGACGGCGATCCACCACTGGATAGGGGCACAACCCATCCGAAGTACATCACTGAATTGCTGACCGGGATACTCCGTGGACTAGGAGAGCCTGCAGACATTCCTCGCATCCAGAAGAGGACATCGGACGATGTTTTGCAGCGTGCGGATGATATTGTCCCATGGAGGCGCAGCTCCCTCTGGCTCGTTGTTCGTGTTGCCTTGCAAACTACGATTCACCGAGGCACTTCGAACATGAACGAATACAAGTCTTTTATGATACTCCTTCTGGCCGAGATTCTGCGGAGCGGTGTTGAGAACCGCTTACCGGGACATATCCTCTATTGCATGCGCGCCAAACTCAGCCGCGGACTCTTTAAAATCCGATCATGGGCGGCTCCGTCTCTGGTCACACTTGCCCACGAGGTTGCGCTTGATACTGAAAGACTGCTCCAAGATCGATGGAAGAGCATTCAGGATGCGCACGTGCGGGCACCCAAGTGGGCACCAAACGAGCTAGATGTGTTTGGGGACACTAGCCTCAACTTGAAAAATTGCAGGTCTTACATCAGTGCTGCTCTCGTCCCGGGGATTCCCGCCAATCCTAATGCTGCATTCCAATCACATCATCCACGATCATTCAATAATCTCTTTGATGACGAACCCGGGGTTTTTTCAGCAGCAGTAGAAGCCAATGGATTTGTTGCGCTTTGGGATTTTGAGCGTTGCGTAAAAAACCACATTGACGAATGGGTATCTCGGCAAATCTCCGACCAGAACTGCGAAAGTGCTTGCGACTTAATCTCTCATTACATGACGACATACGCCGATGAGGCCGGGGATCTGTACAATGGGGCACCAGCGGAACAGTCCATTATGCTCCTCACGCTTTTTGAGTTGTGGATGGCACTCGACATTTTGACAGCGACTATCTGTCCCCTCCTGAAGGATTATTCGCCTGAGGTTCCACTGACTCTATATGAGGGCCTCCTGCTTTCGAAAGCCGAGCCGTTGGGACGCATCTCGAGGATCCAGGCGTACCTGCGCAAGCGCTATCACAAAGCTGGTAGTAACCCTCAGTCGATCTTCTCAGAAATTGTCGATGCGGAAACCTTCGCAGTCAGATTTTTCGATTCGTCCTCGTCGCTCCAGGATCTTAAGCGCACCATAGAGCAGCAAGCAATGACGAGTCAAAAACTTCGCGAGCTTCATTTGCTGAAACTTGAATATAGGGAAATAATGAAACGAGCAGGTACGACCTCGAAGAAGGCCAATTTTCTCATGATTAGACACTAAACTGGATCTTCAGGCTCTCACACTGTGGATCGCATGAGGTCCAGGCACAATCCGGAATCTTGCGAAGAATGCTGTTTCAAATGGCGGGCAAGAGCCCTGAGGACAGTTATTCGCGAATGGCCTCTTCCACAAGAACCAGTCCGAGCCAAATTCTTTGTGTTTGAACGAGCTGTTCCTAGCGTTTTCAAGACTTGGAGGGAGACGACTTATTGGCTTCTCCGTGACATCTGTATGCCGAAGGAAGGAAGGACACTTACGATAGGGGAATTGTATATCCGCTCAGACTCATCGGAGTTTCCCTTCGGTGAAGAACGTCGCGTGTCAACTTCTCGACAGCGAATATCGTTAGCACCGGAGGTGGAAATCCCAGACGAGGAAGGCGGTGTCACTCAAACGTACACAGCTTCCTGTCGGCTGTGGGACAACGGCCATTGTAGATGGATATATCCTCCATCCGGTTACTGCGATCTGAGTCACAGAACGTCCATGCGGATACCGGAAGAGTCTCCATATGCTTCCTTGGGACGCTTTGCGTTGGGAACATCTCACACTTCGAACGAAGTTCTTGCGAGCCAACATGTATGTTCCTCTTCGCTTAGCCTACGCAGTTTCGTCGCCTTCGGTTCGTTGCGCGCTGGAGCCCGGTTGCAATGGTGCAATATTGCCCGAGAGATTCCCTCCGGAAATTTAAGTTTTCAGTGTGAGGAGGTGTATGACCTCATCTCTCAGGCTGTGTGCCAAGTCGGATGCCTTTCCGGTGATGGTATTTGGGAATGTCACCAGGTTTTACAAGAGGTACCATTCGGTAACATGTTGTTGGACGTCCTTGAACAGCTGGGGACGGATATAGAGGGGAGCTGGCGCCAGGGTATTACAGCACTGACTATCACTACACTAGCTTCTCGACTGCTGGTCTCGGCTGTGGCACAGCCAATCACCAATAGAACGTACAAACTACTCCAGAAGATACGAGACACCACTTTGCGCTGGTTGCACGAACTTCTGGCACTTCAATCACACGCTGAAACCGAAACTGAACGGGGGAGATATCGGCGAGCAATATGTCAAATAGCTGCGGTTTGTAGGAGCTCATTTGATGTCGATGCGTGCCATGCTGGCGAACTCCTTCGAACTCCGGAAGACGTTGCCATATTCATTGAATGTGCTATCATTCTTTGTAGCCACTCTCCCCAAGAAACACTTACTAAGGCAGACCCTCATTTGCACCAGTTGCTTCTCCGAGACAAGCGCCTGTCCTGCAGGATGGAAGAACTTCTTGTTACTCGCATCCAGGAAGGGGGGACCATATTAGGTATTAACGAGGCAATATCAGCTGTTTGGAATGGTATCGATCCAACATGTAGCTGGACAAGGCGACCAAGACCTAACGACTGTTGGTTGACCACTGCCGTAGATGGTCAAAGGACACAAAACGTTCATTTCAACGTATTAAGTGGCGCTTTGCTCATTGATGGAAAACCACCTGGTTGGTTGCCATCTGACATTCGTGGGCATTCGATATACAAAGAACTCTTTGGTGCAGTACGGGACTATTCTCCACCCATAGTAAGACCCGCCGATTAACGGTTCATCTGCAGAGAAGCCCGGAAGTTGTTTCATCGGATATGGGAGACATGGACTATGTTAGCAAGGCTCACATGTTCTCCGAGTCTCAGCTCGAAACCAAGGATACTGATGAGGTTCGTCGAGGAAGATGAAGGAAACGGGTTTGACTAATTCTCACCATTAAATAGACAATTCACTTTGGGTGGCGAGATGGAAGGCTCATTGTACGAAGCAGATCCCTTGCGCTTGATGGGAAAAGCTGTCGGATCTTGGAATTGTTACCACGTGAAATCTTTGAAGGGGATCTGCCATCCATCCTAGTCAAGGAATATTTTCACTGGATGGAGTTATCCACTTGTCAGATTGAGCTGCGGCCCAAGAACGCACCCTGGACATCCTCCCGATCGAACTGGCACCTCCGTCGTACCGCATGCTCCACGTGGGTTATGGATAAAGGGCCCTCTGTCAGACTAGTTGACTGCCAAAGCCGCACAGGGGAGATGATTTGTGCTATCCTTCGTTCTCTTGAACCTGAAAATAACATTCTTATCACATTGGCGAGGTCGTCGATTCAAGAACTGCGTATCGATCTTCCCCGGTTCCAGCTCTCCTTCGCCCTGAAAGGTGGAAAGCTCTATTCGTTAAACTTTCCGGGTTTCGAAGTAGATAGTAATCAATCAACAGGCACAATGCTGGGCCTTCGCAGTCAGTTGGTTTTGCGCCACAGCGGAGGTCTCGCTCCTGGTGTGGAGCTCAATTATTCGAGGCGCGTCATCATTCCGATGGGGGATGTGTCTATCGCAAGTGACGGTGACCACGTCGCTGTTACGATTAATGACTCGGAATTGTCACGCGTCAAATATTGTGATTATGACGTTGATGTCTTACTGGGCCGTCTGGTTGGAGACGGAAGTTTGCCCAGCGCATTATTCCAGTCACTTCTTCATGCCGTTACTAGTTACTGCTTGCCCGATCCTCTCACGTCATTGTCAGGAGTCGAGGAAGCGATCCAAATCCTTCGATCAGCACGTTGCAAATCGTTCCAAAGTCTTGGTGACTGGGAGCGGCAGCTTCTGCGTCGGCTATCGGCGTTAACGCCATCAAGGATTCGGGAACCGCCCGATGAGTGGCCTGATAAACGGCGTTGGGAATGGGAACGGATACCGAAACGGGAACCGAGACTGGAACGGTGGTGGCATTTGACAGGGCTTTGGGAGAATGGTATTGGAGAAGCCGTTTGGAATATAGCACTTAGTCCGCTTGTCCAACACGGTGCCTTTTGGGATGAGGCCCGATCTATTTTCGAGTGGCATAACGAAATGAATGTCTTTGATTCTTCCATGGGTTTCGAAAAATTGGAAAGAGATTGGAAAGAACTACATCTGCTTTCCCGTGCTAGATGTCACAATGCAGTCTGGTACGGCCCCGATCTTCCCCGGGGCATGCGGGGTGAAGACGTGATATACGAATCTAGGGACGCTGACACAGGACTCAATACCACTCGTATTCGTGCCGCATCGAATGCCTCTAGCTTGGTGTACCATTGTCCTCTTCGGCTAAAGACCCCCAAAGCCCTTTTGTCTCACATGGAATTGTGGACGGAGAACATTAGAGGTTCTTCCCTCAACCACTTGTCGGATGTGCGTTTGGGATTTAGCAAGGAATGGCTGTCCCTGAGCATGCCACGCAACTGGATTCCTTTGTACAATGCCTGTCGAACGGAGGGTTGGGGAAACCATACTCGTTTCAAACTGTTGTTTAGTCTTTCGGCACTGGGCTACTCTAATCCTTCACACGAGAATTTGGTCCCTGCCTTACTTGCATTCGCATGCTTCCCCGAGTTCCGTTCCATTGATCCGCCACCGTGGCCTCGATACACATTCATCCAGGGCTATAAACCAGATGCGTCCGTACTCAAATATGTCATTATGGCATCGATTGCGGACCGCCCACTAAGCAAATTTTATGATTCGCCGTTGTGGGGTGAACATGATTTAGACGATATATACAACGGCCACAAACCAGATGCATCCAGACTCAAGGATGCCATTACGGCATCGATCCGTCGAGGCAAATTTAGTTCCCGAGCATCTTCTCAAGTTTCTTTTCTTGTCAAAAAATTCATCGCTCAATGGGATCATGAACCTACAGGAGCGCCAACATTACCAAGTCTGCCGGATGGCGATGTGTGGCTGATCAACACCTCTGACGCCATGACTGAGGTAACTAGGTGGTTTGAGTCCTGGTTTAGAAACCGGGATTTACTCCAGCACATTCGAGCAATCCAGACGGTATTGGACAAACACCGGACTTTGACTTCAGATGCTCCGGTTCTACCAATATATTCCTTCCGGACTTCCTTGCAACTTGCAGAAGTGGATCTGTCCATTGTATCATACAGTGACGTCTTTCTCCGACAACCTCCGATGCTTGCGCCTCCACCTTCCCCTCTGAAAATGAAAGGATGGTTGACCATCAAATCGTCTTTGGAGCGTGGTGATAGCCTCAAACCTCTCATTTCAACTCTCCGCTCATCCCACGACCGCATATCCCAGAAATACGGTGCTGATCTCGAGGCTAGCCGCAATGCATTGCACGACATACAAATCAGCACGGAGCGGGTGGAATCCCTCCAAGAAGAGCTTTATCGTGATCACCAGATGTACCGATCTCATCTCTCTCATGTGTTAGGGCAAATCCGACGGGTACTCAATCCAGACCCTCAGTCCGAGCGAGTACAGGAGGTCATGCGGGTTGCAGGACTATGGCCGAAGAGCACCACTCGTTCTTTACTGCACCACCTATCATTCTCATCCCGTTCAACAGTAAACTTATCCCCCGAATGGAAGAATGTCCTCGTTTGCCTCGCCCAGTCCATACTGCTTTGGCAGCGATCGGAGAGATTGGTAAGATTAGGACCCAAAACCGACGAATTTCTGAAGGAATGTTCGAGTTATCCTGATCTGCATGACATTTCTGACGACTGGCTGCTCGTCCAGGTGAGCGTGTCGTTCGTCAGCATGGACGACGGGATTGACTCTCTGAGATTCTCAGATTGACTCCAACTTTCTTGCACGCCCTCTTCAAGTTGATGTTGCGCATAACATGATGTTTCCTCGCTCACAGGACAATACCATCCTTCAGCTCAATATGGGGGAGGGAAAATCGTCCGTTATTGTTCCGCTTATTGCCATATCTCTAGCAGATGGACAACAACTAGTCAGAGTCATCGTGCCAAAGCCCTTAGCAAATCAAATGTTCCAGTCACTGGTCCGACGCTTGAGTGGCTTAGCGAATCGGCGAATATATTGCATGCCGTTCTCCCGCGCTATCGCAACGGATTCGGATGTTTTTCAAAGGATCTATCATGAATGCATGGATGCCGGTGGCATACTGGTTATGCAGCCTGAACACGTCCTGTCGTTCAAACTCACGGGCATTGAACGACAACTCTCATCGGCTAGGCGCAAGGGGACTCCAGATGAAATGCTGAAGCTACAGCGATGGCTGGACGCAAACGTTAGGGACATTTTGGACGAGAGTGACGAGATTCTGGCGGTCAAGTGTCAACTTGTGTACACAGTTGGCACTCAGCAGCCCCTGGGTCCTCAACCTGTCAGATGGACTACGGTGCAGCATGTGTTTTCCATCCTGCGTAGTAGCGGCCGGCTTCTTCACCAGCTGGCTTCTCAAGGGGATCTCGAGCTCGAGCAACGAGACGGGTGCTTCCCTTGTCTTCGCATTCTCAGACATGAAGCTGGCGTTCAAATTTTGAAATCTCTCCTACGTGGAATAACACAAGGGGAGTCTCCTGACCTACCTCCGTTCAGGCTATTCCATGGAGTGGTGCGACAAGAAGCAGAGGCTTTCATTGCTCAGAGGAACCCCGGAAAACTTGATGAATTGCGGAATCACTGCCGCAGTGACAACCACCTGTGGAGCGTTTTGCTCCTGCTGAGAGGCCTTTTTGCGCATGGGATACTTATGTACGTTCTCAGTGAACGTAGGTGGCGAGTAGACTATGGACTTGACCTGACACGGTCGCGTCTCGCAGTGCCCTATCGTGCAAAAGATGTGCCTGCACTGAGAGCAGAGTTCAGTCACCCGGATGTCTGTACCTCGCTGACATACCTCAGCTACTACTATGGCGGATTGTCTTACGATCAGCTTGATATGTGCTTCGAGCATATCAACGAACTGGAGGATCCCGGAGCTGAATATCGCAAGTGGATTAAGGATAATTCCTTAGTGCCAGACTTCCTCTGCGACTACAGTAGTTTCAACCCGGATGACCGCGAACAAAAGATCCACTACCTCTATCCAGCTTTCGAAAGGAACCCGGCGACCATCAACTTTTTCCTCTGTCAAGTGGTTTTTCCTAAAGAAGCCAAGACATTTCCTCAAAAACTCTCCACATCGGGTTGGGACATCGCCGAACGAAGGCGACACGTAACGACAGGTTTTAGTGGCACCAATGACAACCGCTATCTTCTCCCCACTTCTATTCAACCAGATGACATCCCTGCGCAATTGGGTACAAATGCCAAGGTGTTGAATTTGATGCTCCGGCCTGAGAACGATTACTACCAAAGTGCGGCGAGTAGCGAGTTTCTGGACCTCATCGTCAAGGAGACTCCTCAAATCCGAGTTTTGTTGGATGTGGGCGCTCAGATGTTGGAGTACCCCAATAAGGAATTGGCATCGATATGGCTTTCGCAAGTCTCGGTAGTAGATATAGATGCTGCGATCTTCTTCTCCGAAGATGACGAAATCTTCGTTATTAGGCGTGATGGGGCAATGGAGCCATTCATCTCATCGTCGTACAGACACCAGCTTGATTGTTGTCTCGTGTACCTGGATGATGCCCACACAAGAGGCACCGACTTGAAATTGCCTGCCGATTATCGTGCCGCAGTTACATTAGGTCCAAAAGTGACGAAGGATAGACTAGTCCAAGGTGAGCCTCCCCATTTCCATTAGGATATGATTGAACCAGCAGGTATATCTTCAGGATGTATGCGAATGCGCAGGCTGGGTAAGGGACATTCTGTCTTATTCCTCGCCCCTCCTGATGTGGATCGCAAAATCCGCAAGCTCTCTAAAAAGACCCATGGAGAACGAATTGGTGTATACGACGTTCTTTCCTGGTCCATCAGGGAGACATGTTCCAGCTTAAGGCGTTATAGTTGTGATTGGAGAGAGCAAGGCATTCATTACATCGACAGGCAATGCGCATGGAAAGAGTTTTGGACATCCTACATCCGCCGCACCTCAGTGTTAGCAAAATATTGGTTGAGACCCGAGTTGAAGTCTCTCGAGGAAATGTATGGGGCACCGTCGTCCTCCGGGCCACTGGAACAGGAACCGTCTCATCCGGCAGCCGATTGTCGCGAGATCAAGCAGAGGAGTGAGATTTTCTCGTCCTCCACAATGAGTTGGCTGGTGAAAATGGCAGAAGAGCAGGAACGCGAAGTAACCCACGAGCCTGAGCGCGAGCCGGAGGCTGGGTCACCATTACCTGTACGACCTGCCCGCCATCGCCTCCATCCTGACGTCGTATCATTCGTGCGCGATGGTAAAATCTCACCATCTTCTCGTGCTTTCATCTCTCTCTTTTCTTCAGTTGCAATCCTCCCTCAGTCCCAGCAACACACCAAGTGGTCACGCAACCTTCTTGCAACCAGCGACTTCGTCACCACAATCGAGGGTTCGAATGCACGGAAAGGCATCGAGTTTCTTCGGCCTGTGAACTGGATATTGTCTAGTATTCACGAATCGATGCTGGTGGTGTGCAGTCCTTTTGAGGTGAATGAGTTGCTCCCGGAAATTCGTCGCAGCTGTAACATCAGGTTGCACGTATACTCTCCAAGAACAAGTCAACCGATGAGGTCCTTCGATGATCTCAAATTTTACACAATTCCATCCTTACCGACGACGTGGACTTACCCAGGGAGGCTCACGGTCTCACAGCTCAATATATTCTCAGGCCAGTTATACATCAACAACTTCGAAACGTATCTCGAACTTTGCAATTTTCTGGGCGTCAACACCAGTCATGATGGGAGGAACGAAGTAGAAACACAAAGTGATGGTTTTGTCCTACCCAGGAAGCGTAGTCGGGAAATGAGCTTGGTCTGCCCCTTTGATATTAGTCCCTTGCCTTTCATCCGCAAGCTAACGAGTCTCCGGAGGAACGGTGAGTTGTTCCATCTGATTCTAGCAGCTCGAAGTACCCACGCTAACACGCCACGCTCAAGGAACGTCCTATGCCTCTACTCATCTTGGACGAATTGTGAATGGAGCATTCATACAGCCAGAGTTTTGATGGAATACGCACCATTACTGATCATGTATACAATTATCCAGCTTGCAAATTCGCAGCTAGGCGTATACTTATACCATTGAATGAGCTTGCGTCATGAAGGTCATGTTAGAGCCTCCCGGCCAGCGGAACCTCATATCCGATCGGTGCAGTTCCACTGTCACACGCGTGCAGACTGTGTATGGTATTGTCAAGGAATACTGCGCACTGGCATGTACACCAAGGGTCCCACAGCAATCCTACAGTGTGGGTTGCCGTATTACATGGAAAGGTAGCGAGTTTACGCTCAGTATCGAATGTTTTACTAATTACGGCTACGTGAGTGCGCGTCAGTCATAAAGACCAACACGAAAGAAAAAAGGAAGAGCAGCCAGACGCCAAGCATTGGACACAGAAGCAACGCGCAAAGGATCGTCGATCAAGCCGCACCGCCAGCAGCTCCGAACTGGCTCCCTAGCCTCGTCAATCTTCACGAGCAACTTACAACGACATCACTCCCTTCCAACCCTCTTTCATTCTTCACCGACCCCCTCTCTTCCACCCCTTTGCCAACACCACCCTTAGCCAACCCCAACCCGCTCGCAATCCCTTCCCCACCCCAAATGCCCACCATAAGGCGTGACCACGTTGACAGCCAAATTTCCCATCGCTTTCGATCTCCTTTATAGGCTTTTCAATCATCCCCCCAAGTTGAACGCCGAGAAATGAGTCCTCTTATGAATCGTAGAACTGGCATAATAGTGATCGGCTGATGCGAAGGGGTACTTGGGTGGTGTCCCTCCCATGAATCGCCTGACGTGATAATCGAAATCTCTCAGAGTGGGTGCCAATTTGGAAAGAGTTTCGAGGTGGCCTTGGAGGAAGAGGTTCCCGCCCACTGCTTTGGTGCAGATGTTGCGGTACAGGATCACTTTCCGACAGCCACTGTCGAGGCTCGCTCCATGGCTAGAATGAGAGAAATGAAAGAAAGAAATGGGAAGTCGAGTTTTCCGGGGAACGGTGCGGTAGAATGGCTACCTACATTCCCAAAAACATAAACATTCGACAACGCACACTTATCGCCCTCTTCCTCGACATACAACGACAATACATTCGCTCTCAACGAGAACCCAAGCTCCAACAACGATGCCTCGGGTTACGTTTAGTGAGGGTAAAGAATAGTGAATCGGATATCTTCCGTATGGGCTCCCCCGTGGAGTTGGACCGTCATGAGGGGGACGCGGGCGCCTTGTTGTGTTTCAAAAGCGCAAGTGCCCCATTTCGTTTCGAGGGATCGATATTTGGTGGATTGAGTGAGAACGAATGGTATGTGGATTAGCAAGTGGCTCCGATCACGAACGAAAAAAAAAGAGAGAGAGAGAAATGTGTAAAAGGAAGGCGGAACTCACATCCTCTTAAACAACTCCGCGATATATCCTAATCCTCCTTCCTCCTTGGTGCACAAGTGCTAGAGAGGTCTCCCACATATTATTTGAATAAAAAGTCTAGACCGCTGTCGGATTCACAATCGATAGAGTGATGACGACGCATTGGATGTTATGAGGTGAAAGGTTGAGAGCCCATTGTTATGCCGGTCAATCAGGGGGTTGTCTCCGCGACCATCGCGGCTGCTGTTGAGATCTGACATGGCACAGGTCTGATGGTTAGGCCGATACTAGATAGACTATCAGTTCCTGAACCACGAAATTGACCCGCCAGAGATGCCAAGGCCATGGTGTCTATAAAAATACAGGTAAGCCAAGTTACTCCGAGTACGGTTCATAGAAAACGTCATCATCACTATTCCTATTCAGAGTTCGGAAAGGGACCCGGCGCATAAACAAACTTGAATTAAGCCGCAGGAACTGTGCAGCTTGGCACCACGCACACTGTTTTTCCACTCCTGAACTTCCCTCCCGGAACATGACTTTCATCCATTTATGTAAAGCCAGTCATGAGCGTGAGTTGCGCAACGAGGCAGGTGTATGAACTGGTGGCAGTTCAAGTCCCATTTTGCCTCAATATGCATGTTCGATTGTAAGCGACGCAACAATTTCCAATGAACTTTCTGATTGCTGTAGAAAAGTCATTGAGGGCTCGCCATCCGAGCTCTAGACTGGCCGGTGTTCTTGTCATCGTCCGCATTCACATCCCAGTGCCGAGCGCCCGGGGGACGTCGCAATCGCTTATGAGAATGCTCCTCACAAGTGATCACACCTTCCGTGCTGTAGACAGTCTGAGCGCTTTGAACAGTATATAGGGTCGCTTCTAATCTCTCATACGCAGTGCGACATATCTTTTGAATTCCCGAGTCGGGAACAACCCCGAGAGCTGCCAAAATGAGACGCTCCTCCTAAGCGAAAACGAGTTGGCCAGCGAACTCCATGCAAGGTACGTATACGTAACTTGTGCAAAACCAAGAACGCGAACCACCGTGACATGACGAACCCAAAGATAGAGGGGGAAAAAGGAAAAGAGTCATCTGGGATGACGTTAAAAAATGGAAACCGAATTGAGCGGAATATGACTGAACCAGACCAGCACTACCATGAATCCGGCGGTCAGCTTTGGCAACGTCAGCTGGGTTTCAAGTACAACCCGACGCCCATCATCACATTGTAACCTAGTTGATGTTCCGTGCTCGCGGTTCATGTTTGCCAATAGAAAACCCAGTCGGGTTCAAACTTCTGGTGTTCCTAACTTTCCATGCACAAGTTTGGGATCGCTCATAAACGAGCGTGAGGAACAACTCGATCATAACAAGCGCTCTTTAGTTATGGGTGCTTCCATCGTCGCTCGTGAAGTCCTCGCTCACGCAGACTCTGCTAACTTCTTGGGTTCCATTGGCCCCGGTTCAACGGTGCGACTTACCGTAGTGCAGCAGTGTCTAATGGTCAGTCTATACGCGGTACGACGTCGGTCTTTACGATAATCAGCGTCCTCTTTCCCCTCTTGCATTGTTCGATTCATCACTTACAATGTCCGGCAGGGCACCATAGTGAATGGCACGAAGTATCAAATCCAACTGGGTAATTCCCCCAATGGCTCTGGCACCTGAAGCGAAGAAATTGTCTTGCGGACCAACTGTACGCTTTAAATCGTCTGAAAAACGCGTGTGGTCCCGGCCACGATTGTGAAGTCATTGTGAAGGTGCGTGGCCAGCTTTCCTCGTTGTACTGGACCTCAGTCGTCGTGTACGTCTCAAGAGGACATGGTCGAATTCATGAAACCGACTTACGTCGACAATCGTGATTCGTGACTGCCCTTCAACTTGCGAATTCTGCACCCAATGTTCAAGGAGAGCTGAGCTGCGGCTCCAAAGGAGATCGAGAATGTTAGGATGTCTCTTTCTCTGGAAAATTGTAAGCGAGCGGGCAGCGGTGAGGGGGCATTCTGTCATTAATTTCTCCCGCCTCTAGATGATGACGTACCTGGGGGGAGTAGTTTGATGGAAGAGGCGGGTTTGGCCTTCCATGTTCTCGCAGCTTGGTGGAGTCGTCCACGTTCACCAGTCTTAATGGTAGTAACTTGCCCAAGTCTCATCGTTTTGGATTCACCGAGAACCACCAACGATAACCCTGTGAGACGGCGGTTCAATCTTTGGAAGAGATTGTTCAGCGTAATCATTGCTGTGGAGAGCAAACTTCTAGCTCAAGAGTATATTAACTGTTGTGGGAGAGACTTGGCACGAACCGTTTTCCTCACATGAGTGTATTCAGAACTGACTTGACAGCCTTTGTCAGCGTTGAATCTGCAATTAACCCAGCGCTTCTCAGAATCTTGTCGATGCAAGTTCGATCTCATTAGCAATAGCGGGATACATCAAAAATCTGATATATACGGCCTCGGTGCTCGGCCCCAATTTTGGGATGGTTGAGAGATGCACTCTCTTACTTGGTTCCACGTGTCAATATTCGGATCAAATGACCATCGCGTAGAACGTTGACACTGACTCTGGTAGAGTTGTGCCGTGCGATCGTAACGAGAGGAAGGACCATAATGGCTTCAATTCCAGCCTCTTTGTTCGTGGCATCCAGAAGGTGCTCGAATCGACCAGAGATAGCAACCTAGCTCTCGTGCAATGATCGTATCTTCCACAACACACAGTATTTACCACATTCGACATCCCTGGATCTCGGTCTGAGCGAGGGCGAAAGCCTCTTTCACAGGCCTGAGTAACGTGAAGGATAAGAAATCGATGTGACATGCCACATAACGTTCAATCGACATAAGATTGGCATCGGCGGTGCGAGGGCTCTTAACCACGCTTTCGCAGAATGTTCGCACAGAGCAAGTCCTGTACGGCTGAGGGTTCAAGTCTTCGGAGTGGGCACCCGCTCCTGTGCCGCTTGCCACATGTGTGGCCGATGACACACAAAGGGTTGGGATCACAGCGAACACAGTAAGAGATGAGGCCGTGGAAAATCGGCTTCTTGGTCGACTGGGAAGTGGCGGCACCACTGCGGATGAAGGGTCGACATCGGATGGGCCAGGCTGGATTGGAAACTCAATCTCCCCATCAAGCTATTAAGAAGTTCATTCTCACATAGACAAGGAAATCTTCGACCAGGGTCGGCTCTGGAAATCCTGGGGGCCTAATTAAGTTGATGGGGGTGCACATGAATCCCAGGGAAGATCGAAGATGCATCTGGACACCGGAGCTAGTAGCGAGAACTCCTTGCCTACCTGAGCGCTGCAGTAGAGATAGAAGAAAAGGAGCTCTATGATCAGGGATGTTCTTCGATTGAGCCTGCCATTGGGTGGAATTTGATGGGTCGTTGAGAGGGTTGGGAGTCCAGAACTGACTTGGTATCGTCCACTGAGATGAATGGGATTTGTAACTGGCTAGGACGAAACGTGTGTGGAGGCAGGATGCATGCTGCTTTGTTCCTTGCTGTGGCACAATCAGGTTCAGAGATGAAGGCTGTGCAGGCGAATCGCACTGCCACCACGTGCCTCTGATAAAAAAAATGGAACTCCCGCATTCGGCTGCTGTCCTCAAGGCCAAATGAATACTATAAATCCCACAGAACCATCAGGCAGGTCAAATTACATTGAAGAATGCCCCTTAATAGCTCTGACCCGATACTGACCATTTGAAATACTGACCAAGCCACACACACGCCTGGCCCTCGAGCTCTCTTCACCGAGCTGATCTACACCATACTCAGGCCTAGGCTGACATTGGCACGGTTAGCAGGAAACCGTGATTCAAAGTTTTCCCTGGTATGTCAAAGAGCATTCTCCTTGGTACGGGGACAATATTGATGTGGGATGAAAACTAGAGGGGTGCATTCCGATCGATTGGTTTTTGACTCACGATATTCGATATCCCTTCTCCCTGTCTCTTCTTCATTGCGACGTCTCAACTCAAAGGCTTCTCGATTATTACGCTTCAGGGCCCGCAATGGGGGATGATCTTCTAGACTTCGTCATCAACCATGTGTTCATGCCGCCCAAGTTGCCCCAAGAGGCGGATGAGAGTCCGGAGCGCATAGATTTTCTTTTGTCCACTATCCGCAAGAGCATGAAGCTTTACAGACAGCATTATGTTGCGCCTGAGCACCAAGCATTGTGGGATTCATTGTTGAAAATGGTGGGTACGTTGCGCCGAATCAACATGGACCCGGGGGTTGGAATTAGCGAATGCATCAAAAGAAGGAGCACTGGAGGTAATGTCACTAGATACAGGCTAGAGCTGAATAGTAGTAATATCTCTAGATGCAGACACCATCGCCATTTTCATTCGTGCTCAAAACGCGGGTGTGATCATCCGTTGTGGCGAGGAGGAAACAATATTCGAGAATTTCGAAGCTTCGCCAACGAATAGCGCCGTGATGGATTGCACAGGGAAGCTTGTCCGCTCCTTTCCCGGGCCCGCAATTGCCATCCGAAACAACATTATGCAGGATCCGGATTTTGTAGAAGAATTGGCTGCATTCCTAACTGAGATGAATGGCGATCGACGGGAGGATGAGGACCTGATGGACGATGATCAATCGATAGGTGAGGACACAGTGGACGGCGATCAACGGGAGGACGAGGTCGAAATGGGCAGTGATCGACTACAGGATGAGGACACAAAGGGCGGTGATCCATTGCAGGATGTGGATGGCGATCCACTGCAGGATAAGGACATAGTGGACAGTGATCAACCGCAAAATAAGGGAGAACACGGGAACCGCTCGTTCTCGTTCGCGCCCCGATGGCGATGGGGTTCCCAGGATAACCACACACCTCATCCGAAGCACGTCACCGAATTGCTGACTGGGATACTCCGTACACTAGGGGAGCCTGCCGATATTCCTCGCATCCAGAAGAGGACATCGGACGATGTTTTGCGGGGAGAAACCGCTTCTGTCCCATGGCGGCGTAGCTCCCTCTGGCTCGTTGTTCGCGTCGCGTTGCAAACTACGATCCATAGAGGCACTTTGAACATGAAGGAATACAAGTCTTTTATGGTGCTCCTTCTGGCCGAGATTCTGCGGAGCGGTGTTGAGAACTGTTTACCGGGACATATCCTTTATTGCATGCGGGCCAAACTTAGCCGCCGACTCTTTAGAATCCGATCATGGGCAGCCCCGTCTCTAATCACATTTGTCCACGAGGTTGTGCTTGATACGGAAGGACTGCTCCAAGATCGATGGAGGAGCATTCAAGACACGCAGATGCGAGCACCTCAGTGGGCACCAGACGAGCTAGATGTTATTGGGGACACTAGCCTCAACTTGAAAAATTGCAGGTCTTACATCAGTGCCGCTCTCGTCCCAGGAATTTCCGCCAACCATGATGCTGCATTCCAACCACATCATCATCCACGATCATTCAATTTTTTTGACGACGAACCCAGGAGTCTCCCGGCAGCTGTAGAAGCAAATGGATTTGTTGCGCTTTGGGATTTTGAGCGTTGCGTAAAAGATCGCATTGACGAATGGGTATCTCGGCAAATCTCCGACCAGAATTGGGAAAGTGCTTGCGATTTAATCCCTCATTACATGACGACATATGCCGAAGAGGCCGGGAAATTGTATGGGGGGGCACCAGCGGAACAGTCCGTTATGCTCCTCACGCTTTTTGAATTGTGGATGGCGCTCGACATTTTGGCAATAGCTAGCTGTCCCCTCTTAAAGGATTATTCACCCGAGGTTCCATTGACTTTATACGAGGGCCTCCTACTTTCGAAATCCGAGTCGTTGGCACGCATCTCGAAGATCCAGATGTACCTGCGCAGGCGCTATCACGAAGCTGGTAGTACCCCTCGATCGGTTTTCTCAGGAATTGTCGATGAGGAAACTTTCGCAGTCAGATTTTTCGAGTCTTCTCCATCACTCCAGAATCTCAAGTGCACCATAGAGGAACAAGCGGGGACGAGCGAAAAACTTCACGAGCTTCACTTGCTAAATCTAGAATATAGGGAAATGATGAGAGAAGCGGGTACGACCTTGAAGGCAACCGTGTCCGTAATCAGGGACTAAATCGGATCTTTAGGCTTTCACACTATAGGCCGCATTGGGTTGTGGCACGACCGGAAATATTGCAGAAAATGCTATTACAAATGGCGGGCAAGAGTCCTGAAGACAGTCATTCGCGAATGGCCTCTGCCAAAAGACCCGGTGCGAGCCAAAATCTTTGTGTTTGAACGAGCAGTTCCTGGGGTCTTCAGGACTTGGAGGGAGACAACTTATTGGCTTCTCTGTGACATCTGTGCGCCGGGAAAAGAAAGGCGATTCACGAGGTGGGAATTGTATGCCCGCCGTGACCTGAGTCACGTTCCAAATCCCCAACACCGAATATCGCTCGTACCGGAGTTGAGAATTCTAGACAACCAAGGCAATATCCGCGGCACATATACATCTTCATGTCAGTTGTGGGACAATAACGACCTTGGATGGGTATATCCTTCATCTGGCGACTGCGATCTGAGTCATAGAACATCCATGTGGATATCGAGAGAGTCGCCATATGCTTCCTTGAAACGCTTTGCACAGGGGACATCCCACACTTCAAACGAAGTTCTTGCGAGCCAACATGAATGTCCCTCTTCGCTTCGCTTACGCAGTTTCATCGCCTTCGGTTCGTTGCGCGCTGGGGCCAGGTTGCAGTGGTACAATATTGCCCGAGAGATTCCCTCCGAAAATCTGAGTTTTCAGTGTGAGGAGGTTTGTGACCTCATCTCTCGGGCTGTGTGGCAAATCGGATGTCTTTCTAGCGATGGTGTTTGGGAACACCACCAGGTTGTACAAGAAGCACCATTCGGCGATGCGTTATTGGATGTCCTTGAACAGCTGAGGACAGATATAGAAGGGGATTGGCGCCAGGGTATCACAGCGCTGACCATCACTACGCTAGCTTCTCGACTGCTGGCCTCGGCTGTGGCACCACCGATCATCAACAAAACATATAAGCTACTTCGAAAGATACGAGACACCACCCTGAGCTGGTTACACGAACTTATGGCACTTGAATCACACGCCGAAACCGAGGCTGAACGGGAAAAATATCAAGGAGCAATATGTCCTTTGGCCGCGATTTGTAGGAGCTCATTTGATGTCGATGCCCACCATGCTGGGTCACTGCTTCGAAGTCCGGAAGATGTCGCCATATTCATCGAATGTGCCATCATTCTTTATAGCCATTCCCCCCAAGAAACCCTCACCGATCCAGACCCTCATTTACGTCTGTTACTCCTCCGGGACAACCGCCTGTCCTGCTGTATGGAAGAATTCATTTTTACCCTCATCCAAGAAAGGGCGAACATGCTGGGCGTCAATAAAGCAATATCAAGCGTTTGGAGTGCCATCGATCCGATGTGCTACTGGACAAGGTTACCAAAACCTAATGATCGTTGGTTGACTACCGCCGTAAACAGCCAAAGGGCTCAAAATGTTCATTTCAACGTATTGAGTGGCGCTTTGCTCATTGATGGAAAACCACCTGGTCGGTTGACATCTGACATCCGTGGGCATTCAATATATAAAGAACTTTTCGGTGCGGTGCGGAACTATTCTTCATCCATAATAAGGCCTGCCAATTCACAGCCCGTTTGCAGAGAAATCCGGACGCTGTTCCATCGGATATTGAAGACATGGACTATGTTACCAAAGTTCATATATCTTACAACTCTCAACTCAAGACTAAAGATGTGGATGAGGTCCGTTGAAGGCGACGAAGAAAATGAACTTCACTGATGCTCACCATCAAATAGCAAATGCACTTTGGGTGGCGAGATGGAAGACTCATTCTACGAACTAGAAGCCCTATGCTTGACGGGAAGAGCTATCGGGTCTTAGAATTGTTACCACGTGAAATCTTTCAAGGCGATCTCCCACCTACTCTAGTCGACGATTATTCTCATTGGATGGAGTTATCGACTTGTCAGATTGAGCTACGGCCTAAGGAGACACCCTGGACATCCTCCCGATCGAACTGGCACCTCCGTCGTACTGCATGCTCCACATGGGTCATGGATAAAGGGTCCTCTGTCAGACTAGTTGACTGGCAGAGCCGCACGGGGGAGATGATTTGTGCCATGCTTCGTCCACTTGAACCTGACAATAATATTCTTATCACATTGGCGAGGTCGCCTGTTCGAGAACTGCGTGTCGATCTTCCTCGGTTTCAGCTCTCCTTCACCTTGAAGGGCGGAAAACTTCGTTCATTAAACTTTCCGGGCTTTGAAGTAGATAGTAATCAATCAACAGGCACAATGCTGGGACTCCGCAGCCAGTTGGTTCTGCGCCGGAGCGGAGATCTCGCTCCTGGTGTGGAGCTTAACTGTTCGAGGCGCGTCATAATCCCGACGGGGAAAGTAACTATCACAAGTGATGGTGACCACGTCACTGTTACGATTGATAACTCGGGATTGTCACGCGTCAAATATTGTGATTATGACGTCGATGTCCTACTGGGTCGTCTGGTTGGAGATGGGAGCTTATTCAGCACATTATTCCAATCATTCCTTCACGCTGTGACTAGTTACTGCCTGCCTGATCCTCTTACGTCAATGTCAGGAGTCGAGGAAGCGACCCAAATCCTTCGATCAGCACGTTGCAAATCGTTTCAAAGCCTTGATGACCAGGAACGTCAGCTTCTGCGTCAGCTATCAGCGTTAACGCCATCAAGGTTCTGGACGTGGGAAGGGGGGCAACAAATTAACTGGAACGAAACACTTAGCCCGCTTACCCAACACGGTGCTTTCTGGGTTGAGGCCCAATCTATTTTCGAATGGAATAACGAAATGGATGTTTTTGGTCCCTCCGCCGGTCCCGGGAGCGGTCGGGGAAACTTAAATCTGCTTTCCCGTGCTAGATGCCACAATGCAGTCTGGTACGGCCCTGATCTTCCACGGGGCATGCGGGGTCAAGACGTGACATATAAATCTAGGGACGCTGACAAAGGACTCGATACAACCCGTATTCATGCTGCATCGAATATCTCTAGCTTGGTGTATCGCTGTCCTCGTCAGCTGAAGACCCCCAAAGATCTTTTGTCGCACATGGAATCGTGGACGAAGGTCATCAGAGGTCCTTCCCCCAATCACTTGTCGGATGTGGATGTGCGTTTGGGATTTACCAAGGAATGGCTGCCCTTGGATATACCAGGCAAATGGATTCCTTTGTACAATGTGTGTCGAACGGAGGGATGGGGAAACCGTACTCGTTTCAAAATGATGTTTAGTCTTTCTGCAATGGGCTACTCTACTCATCGAGGCGAGGGTTTGGTCCCTGCCTTACTTGCATTCACATACTTCCCCGAGTTCCGTTCCATTGATCCGCCGTTGTGGCCTGAATACGATTTGCGCAAGGGCTATAAACCAGACGCATCCAAACTCGATGATGTCGTCACGACATGGATCCATCCAGGCAAAGTTGGCCCCCGAGCATCCTCTCAAGTTTCTTTCCTTGTCAGACACTTAATCGGTCAGTGGGATCATGAACCCACAAGAGCGCCAACGTTACCAAGTCTGCCGGATGGTGATGTGTGGCTGATCAGAACCTCTCGCGCCATGGTCAATGTGACTAAGTTGTTTGAACAGTGGTTTAGAAACTGGGAATTACGCCAGCATATCCGAGAAATCCAGACGGTATTGGACACACACCAGACTCGGAATTCAGATGCTCCGGTTGTACCGATATATTCGTTTTCGACCTCCTTGCAACTTGAAAAAGCGAATCCGTCCGTTGTATCATACAGTAAAGTTTTTCTCCGACAACCTCCGGTTCTTGCGCGTACACCTTCCCCTCTGAAAACTAAAAGATGGTTGAACATCAAACCGGCTTCGGAACATAATAATCTCAAAGCTCTCATTTCAACTCTCCGTCCATCCCACGACCCGATATTCCAGAAATATGCGGTTGATCTCGAAGCTAGCTACAATGCATTGCATGACGACATACAGATCAGCGTGGAGCAAGTAGAAACCCTCCGAGAAGAGCTTTACCGCGATCACCAGATGTACCAATCTCACCTCTCTCATGTGTTAGGGCAAATCGGAGGGACGCTCAACCCAGATCCTCAGTCAGAGCGAGTACAGGAGGTTATGCGGGTTGCAGGACTATGGCCGAAGAGCACCACTCTTTCTTTACTGCACCACCTATCATTCTCATCCCGTTCAAAAGTTAAATTATCCCCCGAATGGAGGAACGTCCTCGTTTGCCTCGCCCAGTCCATACTGCTTTGGCAGCGATCGGAGAGATTGATGAGATTAGGACCCAAATCCGATGAGTTTCTGAAGGAATGTTCGAGTTATCCTGATCTGCATGACGTCTCTGACGACTGGCTGCTTGTCCAGGTGAGCGCGTCGTTTGTCGGCACGGACGACGGAATTAACTCTCTGAGATCCCCAGATTGACTCCAACTTCCTTGCGCGCCCTCTTCAAGTTGATGTTGCGCGTAACATGATGTTTCCTCGCTCACAAGGCAATACCATCCTTCAACTCAATATGGGGGAGGGAAAATCGTCCGTCATTGTTCCGCTTATTGCCGTATCTCTAGCAGATGGACAAAAACTAGTGAGAATCATCGTGCCAAAGCCCTTAGCAAATCAAACATTCCAGTCACTGGTTCAACGCTTGAGCGGCTTAGCGAATCGGCGAATATATTGCATGCCGTTTTCCCGTGCTATCGCAGTGAAGCCGGATGCTTTTCAAACGATCTACCATCAATGCATGAATGTTGGTGGCATACTGGTTATGCAGCCTGAACACGTCCTATCGTTCAAACTCACGGGCATTGAACGACAGCTCTCATCGGCTAGGCGCAAGGGGACTCCGACTCCAAATGCAATGCTGGAGCTACAGCGATGGCTGGACGCAAACGTTAGGGACATTTTGGACGAGAGTGACGAGATTCTGGCGGTCAAGTGTCAACTTGTGTACACAGTTGGCACTCAGCAGCCCCTAGGTCCTCAGCCTGTCAGATGGACTACGGTGCAGCATGTATTTTCCATCCTGCGTAGTAGGGGCGGGCTTCTTAATCAGCTGGCTTCTCAAGGGGGTCTCGAGCTCGAGCAACGAGACGGATACTTCCCTCGACTTCGCATTCTCAGACACGAAGCTGGCGTCCAAATTTTGAAATCTCTTTTACAAGGAATAATGCAAGGGGAGTCTCCTGATCTACCTCCGTTCAGGCTATTTCATGGAGGGATACGACGAGAAGCAGAGGCTTTCATCGCCCAAAGGGATCCTGGGACACTTCCTGAATTGCGAAATCACTGTCGCAGTGACAACCGTCTATGGAGCATTCTGCTCCTGCTGAGAGGCCTTTTTGCGCATGGGATACTTATGTACATTCTCAGTGGACGTAGGTGGCGAGTAGACTATGGGCTTGACCTAACGCGGTCACTTCTCGCCGTGCCCTATCGTGCAAAGGACGTGCCTGCACTGAGAGCAGAATTCAGTCACCCGGACGTCTGCATCTCTCTGACATACCTCAGCTACTACTATTGCGGATTGTCTCACGATCAGCTTGATATGTGTTTTGAGCATATCAACGAACTAGAAGATCCTATATCGGAATATCGCAAGTGGGTTGAGGATAATTGCTTGGTGCCAGACTTTCTCCGCAATTACAGTAGTTTCAACCCGGATGACCGCGAACAAAAGACCCAGCATCTCTATCCAGCTTTCGAAAGGAACCCGTCGACGATCAACTTCTTCCTCTGTCAGGTAGTTTTTCCGAAAGAAGCCAAGACATTTCCTCAAAAACTCTCCACATCGGGTTGGGACATCGCCGAACGAAGGCAACACGTAACGACGGGTTTCAGTGGTACCAATGACAACCGCTATCTTCTCCCCACTTCTATTCAACAGGACGACATCCCTGCGCAATTGGGTACAAATGCTAAGGTATTGAATTTGATGTTGCAGCCTGAGAACGATCACTACCGAAGTGTGGCCAGTAGCGAGCTTCTGGACGTCGTCGTCGGGGAAACTCCTCAAATACGAGTTTTGTTGGATGTGGGCGCCCAGATGTTGGAATACTCTAATAAGGAATTGACATCGATATGGCTTTCGCAAGTCTCGGCAGTAGATGTAGATGCTGCGATCTTCTTCTCCGAAGATGACGAAATCTTCGTTATTAAACGTGATGGGGCAACGGAACCATTCATTTCTTCGTCGTACAGACACCAGCTTGATCGTTGTCTCGTGTACCTGGACGATTCCCACACAAGAGGCACCGACTTGAAATTGCCTGCCAATTATCGTGCGGCAGTTACATTAGGTCCGAAAGTGACAAAGGATAGACTAGCCCAAGGTGAGCCTTCCTATTCCTATGAGGATATGATCGAATCAGCAGGTATGTCTTCAGGATGCATGCGAATGCGCAGGTTGGGTAAGGGACAATCTGTTCTTTTTCTCGCCCCTCCTGATGTGGATCGCAAAATCCGCAAGTTCTCTAAAAAGACCCATGGAGAACGAATCGATGTATACGACGTTCTTTCCTGGTCCATCAGGGAGACATGTGCCGGCCTACGGCGTTATAGTTGTGACTGGAGAGAGCAAGGCATTCATTACATCGATAGGCGATGCGCATGCGAAGAATTTTGGACATCCTCCATCCCTCGCACCTCAGTGTTAGCAAAATGGGAAGAGTTTTGGATATCTTTCATCCCCCGCATCTCAGTGTTAGCAAAATATTGGTTGAGACCCGAGTTGAAGTCTCTCGAGGAGATGTATGGGGCACCATCGTCCTCCGGGCCACTGGAACAGGAATTGTCTCATCCCGCAGCCGATTGTCGCGAGATCAAGCAGAGGAGTGAGATTTTTTCATCCTCCACAGAGAGTTGGCTGGTGAAAATGGCAGAAGAGCAGGAACGCGAAGTGACCCACGAGCCTGAGCGCGAGCCGGAAGCTGAGGAGCCACCACCACCACCTTTACGGCCTGCACGCCATCGCCTCCATCCTGGTGTCGTATCATTCGTGCGCGATGGTCAAATCCCACCATTTTCTCGTGCTTTCATCCCGCTCTTTTCTTCAGTCACAATCCTCCCTCGGTCTCAGCAAGGCACCCAGTGGTCACGCAACCTTCTTGCAACCAGCGACTTCGTCACCACAATCAAGGGTTCGAATGCACGGAAAGGCAACGAGTTTCTTCGGCCTGTGAACTGGATACTGTCTAGTATTCACGGATCGATGCTCGTGGTGTGCAGTCCTTTTGAGGTGAATGAGTTGCTCCCGGAAATTCGCCGCAGCGGTAACGTCAGGTTGCACGTGTACTCCCCAAGAACAAGTCAGCCTATGAAGTCCTTCGATGATCTCAAATTCTACACAATTCCATCCTTACCAACGACATGGACTTACCTGGGGAGGCTCACAGTCTCTCAGCTCAATATATTCTCAGGCCAGCTATACATCAACGACTTCGAAACGTATCTTGAACTTTGCAATTTTCTGGGAATCAACACCAGTCATGATGGGAGGAACGAAGTAGAAACACAAATTGATGGTTTTGTCCTACCCAAGAAGCGTACTGGGGAAATGAATTTAGCCTGCCCCTTTGATATCAGTCCTCTGCCTTTCATCCGCAAGCTAACAAGTCTCCGGAGGAAGGGTAAGTTGATTCGAGCAACCCGAAGTACCCACGCTAACACGCCACACTCAAGGAACGTCCTATGCCTCTACTCATCTTGGACGAATTGTTAATGGAGCATTCATACAGCCAGAGGAGTTTTGACCGAATATGCACCATTACTGATTATGTATATGATTGTCCAGTTTGCAAATTCGCAGTAGGCGTATATTCCATTAAATGAGCTTGCATCATGTTAGAGCCTCTCGGCCAGCGGAACCCCAGATCCGATCGGTGCAGTTCCACTATCACGCGCGTACCGACCGTGTATGGTATTGTCAGGGAATACTGTGCACTGGCATGTACACCAAGAGTCCCACAGCAATCCTACAGTGTGGGTTGCCGTATTACATAGAAGGGTAGCGAATTTACGCTAGCGTATTACGCTCAGTATTAAATGTTGTTGAACTAACTAATTACGGATACGTGAGTGCGCGTCAGTCATAAAGACTAACACGAAAGAGAAAAGTCTCTTAAGGAAAAGCAGCCAGACGCCAAGCATTGGACACAGAAGAGAATGTTCGCGCAAAGGATCCTCGAACAAGCCGCACTGGCAGCTCCGAACTGGCTCCCTAGCCTTGTCAATCTTCACGAGCAACTTACAACGACATCACTCCCTTCCAACCCTCTTTCATTCTTCACCGACCCCCTCTCTTCCACCCCTAGCCAACCCCAACCCGCTCGCAATCCCTTTCCCACCTTCAAACCACCCCAAATGCCCACCATAAGGCGTGACCACGTTGACAGCCGAATTTCCCATCGCTTCCGATCTCCTTTATAGAATTTTCAATCGTCCCCCACGTTGAACGCCGAGAAATGCGTCCTCTTATGAGTCGTAGAACTGGCATAATAGTGATCGGCTGATGCGAAGGGGTACTTGGGTGATGTCCCTCCCATGAATCGCCTGATGTGATGATCGAAATCTCTCAGAGTGGGTGCCAACTTGGAAAGAGTTTCGAAGTGGCCTTGGAGGAAGAGGTTCCCGCCCACTGCTTTGGTGCAGATGTTGCGGTACAGGATCACTTTCCGACAGCCACTGTCGAGGCTCGTTCCATGGCTAGAATGGGAGAAAAAAATGTTTTCCGGGGAACGGTGCGGTAGAATGGCTACCTACATTCCCAAAAACATAGACATTCGACAACGCACACTTATCGCCCTCTTCCTCGACATACAACGACAATACATTCGCTCTCAACGAGAACCCAAGCTCCAACAATGATGCTTCGGGTTGCATTTAGTGAGGATAAAGAATAGTGGATCGGATATCTTCCGTATGGGGTCCCCCGTGGAGTTGGGCCGTCATAAGGGGGACGCGGGCGCCTTATTGTGTTTCAAAAGCGCAAGTGCCCCATTTCGTTTCGAGAGATATTTGGTGGAGTGAGTGAGAACGAATGGTATGTGGATTAGCAAGTGGCTCCGATCACGAACGAAAAAAAAAGAGAGAGAGAGAAATGTGTAAAAGGAAGGCGGAACTCACATCCTCTTAAACAACTCCGCGATATCCTAATCCTCCTTCCTCCTTGGTGCACAAGTGCTAGAGAGGTCTCGAATAAAAAGTCTAGACCACTGTCGGATTCACAATCGATAGAGTGATGACGACGCATTGGATGTTACGAAGTGAAAGGTTGAGAGCCCAAGTGAGATCGTTGTTATGCCGGTCAATCAGGGGGTTGTCTCCGCGACCATCGCAGCTGCTGTTGACATGACACAGGTCTGATGGTTAGGTCGATACTAGATAGACTATCAGTTCCTGAACCACGAAACTGACCCGCCAGAGATGCCGCCCATAAAAATACAGGTAAGCCAAGTTACTCCGAGTACGTGTTCGGTTCATAGAAAACGTCATCATCACGTCATCATCATTATACCCATTCAGAGTCCGGAAAGGGACCCCATCAACAAACTTGCAGGAACCGCGTGGCTTGGCACCACGCGCACCGAAATTGCTAATCGGAGCTCGCCGTCCGAGGCACCTGCACAATTGCAATTCGCAGCAAACTTGTGCTTCAGTCTATTAGCACCTCTGAACCAGTTCATATTTAAATCACCTAGTGAGTGCAGGCTCCTGTTTTCTTTATAGCGATGCAAAGACTATGTATGCGGGCCTGGGTTTGTCGCTGCAGTCCCAGCTCAGATCATACCTTCACCAAGGGTTCAGTATGCATGTTCTCCCATAGTTATAGCTCATGTCGCCAGTTCTTGGGCATGGCCGCATGGGTGAAAATAGCCACCGCAAAAGGCAGCATTCAATTCGTGGGCAAATCCATTCAGTTCTGCGAATGAGCTTGGATATTATCACCATTGGGTCGTTGTTGCGTCTATGAGCGGCCTGCTTTTTGCCTGCATCGAGCTAGGCTAAATAAACATTTTATCAGTGTCACTGCGTGGCGAACGCCATGTGACGAATTTCAGTACATATTTCCTTTTGTGGTCGGGTTTTCTAGGTTTTCTCCCTCACACCCCATCAACACATGGGTCAAGCATCATAGTCAGCGGGAAACATCGATTTAGAGTTCTAGTTGGCTTGTCGATTAGTCACTTGGAGGCCAGACTGCACGTGCCCGATAACTCACGATTAAACCTCTCCTTTTCACTATCTACAAGCACACAATGCGCGACCTTCTATGCTTCGTCATCAACCACGTCTTCATGCCTCCTAAACTACCCCAGGAGACCGATGACAGCTCAAAGCACACGGACTTTCTTCTGTTGACTGTTCGCAAGTCCATAGAGCTTCATAGGCGGCAGTTTGCTATAGCTGAGCATCAAGTAATGTGGGGCTCTTTGTTGGGGATGGTGGATATCTTGCGACGAATTAATGAGTGCCAAGAGGTCGGAATTAGCGAATGTATCGAAAGAATGAGTCCCGGAGGTAAGGAGTCCACTTTAACTTCAAGTTGGAATGGCAGCCACCACATACTTACATGAATACAGAAACTATTGCCATCCTTATTCGTGCACAAAACGCCGGTGTGATCATCCGTTGTGGCGGGAAAGAAACAACATTCGAGAGTTTCGAAGTCTCTCCAAGGAATCAAGACGTGATGGGCTGTACAAGAAAGCTTTTGCGATCCTTTCCTGGCCCTGCTATCACTGTTCGTAATGATATCGCCTGCGACCCGGCTTTTCTCAAGGAATTGGCTGCGTTCCTGACTCAGATGGACGCTGAATCACTGGAAGACGCTCAAATAATGACTAGGAAGGCGAGAAGCAATGTCATTGAAGAGCGCGACACGACCCATCCTCGGTATATTACCGAATTGTTGACCGGGATACTTTGTGGTCTAGGACAGCCTGCGGACGTCTCCCGCATCCGGAAGAGGACGTCGGATGATGTCTTATGGGATAAAACTTCACTCCCATGGAGACGTAGTCCTCTCTGGCTCGTTGTTCGTGTCGCCTTGCAAACTACAATTCATCGAGAAACTTTGAGCACCAACGAATACAAGCGCTTTATGGTGCTCCTTCTAGCTGATATTTTGCATCTCTCTGTCAAGAACCGTCTACCAGGTGACATTCTTCATTGCATGCGTGCCAAACTTAGCCGTCGGCTCTTTAAAATCCGGTCCTGGGTAGATTCAGCTCTTGTTACATATGTGCACGAAGTTGTTCTTGATACAGAATGGCTGCTCCAAGATCGATGGAAAGCCGTTCAAGACGCGCAGATGAGAACACCAATATGGGCGCCAGATGAGTTGGACGTGATTGGGGATACTGAACTCACCCTGAAAAATTCCATGGCTCATATCATCGCTGCGCTCGTCCCGGCAGTAACCACTGGTACCACTCGCAACACTGCGTTCATCCCGGATCATCATCGACGACTGCCTGGTTTTCTCTTCGAATTCATCCCCCAGGATCTTCCGCCAGCGGTAAAAGCAAATGGATCTATCGCGCTATGGGATTTTGAGCGTTCTGTACAAGATCATATCGATCTGTGGGTGCGTTCTCAGATGTACTCCATCAGCGAAAACGCCTGCGACACACTTTCCAATTGCATGACGACATATGCCGAAAACGCGGCAAGGCTGTACGCCGGGGTTCCCGAGCAACAGTCCATCATGCTGCTCACTCTTTTCGAGCTTTGGAGGGCACTTGATATGTTGGCCGTGGCAAGCTGTCCTCTTTTGAAGGATTATTCTCCTGAAGTTCCTCCGACTCTATATGAGGCTCTTCTGCTTAGGAAATCCAAATCGTTGGAGCGGATTTCAATGTTCCAGGCGTATCTCCACAAGCGCTATCGCGAAGCTAGCGGCGACCCTCGATCGATCTTCTCGGAATCAATCGATGAGGATATCTTTGCAGTTAAATTTTTCGACTCATCTCCGTCGCTTCAGGAAGTAAGGTGCCGTATAGAGGCGCAAGCGACTGCGAAGCGGGATGAAAAGCTCCGCGAGCTGAGCTTGTTGAATCTCGAATACGAGGAAAAAATGGAACTGGCTGGTACGATTTTGAACATATCTATATGTATAACCATGAGGCTGATCTTGGTCTGCAGACTCTCTTGATCACAGCGACTTCATCACGCGTCGTGGCTATGTAGTGCATGACCGTTATTGCCAAAAATGCAAATATGAACGGCAGGCCAGAGCACTCAAGATAGATATTCACGAATGGCCACTCCCAGAGGATGAGATACGAGCCAAAATGGTCGTGTTCGAACTCGCAGGCCCTCGGGTTTTCAAGACTTGGAGAACAACTACTTACTGGCTCCTCCGTGACATTTGCACACCTCCTCTCTCGTCGGTGGAAGCTCACCCGTCTATGACGCTGGAACACTATGCTAATCTCAATCATCTCTCTGGATATCTTGTTTCTGATTCTCGGCGTCGGATCTCGTTGGCATCTCAAGAGAAGTCCTTTCTGACCTCTCATTACAACCGTGTGAAAATCCCGGCAAGCGAAGAAGATGTCTGTCTTCGGAATGCGCTATCATATCGAGTATATGATGAACACCATAACACGTGGGTGCATCCCCCATCTTGGGACTGTGGTCTCCGTCATAAAACGTCCATACCGATATCGCAACGGTCACCCTATGCTTCCTTGGAGCACTTTGCACAACGAACTTCTCACACTTCAAACGAGGTTCTTGCAAGCCAGCATAGATGTCCACCTTCGCTCAACTTGCATGAATTCATAGCGTTTGGGTCGTTGCGCGCTGGAGCCCGCTTGCAGTGGTATAATATTGTTCGAGAGATTGCCTCAGGGAATCTCAGTCTTCATCGTGAAGAGGTTTATGACCTGATATCACAGGCTGCTTGCCAAATAGGATGTCTTTCTAATGGTGGTCTCTGGGAATTTCATGAGGAGTTGCGAAATCCCTCATTCGGTGACGTGTTGCTAGGCGTCCTTGATCAGCTGGGGACGGACATCGAAGGAAACTGGCTCCACAGCGTCACAGCACTGTCTATCACCACACTTGCCTCTCGGCTGCTGGCTTCAGCCTCCACAGGAACATCGATCATTTCCAAAACGTATAGTACACTGCGGAAGATCCGAAAGACCACGTTGGGCTGGTTGCGGGATCTCATGACACTTGAGTCAGAGGCTCAAGATGATTTGGAACGGAACAAGTATCAAGCAGCAATATGTCGAATAGCTGCAACCTGCAGAAGCACGTTTGACGTTGATTCGTGCCATGTCCCTTCACTCCTTCAGAGTTCGAAGGATGTGGCCACTTTCATTGAATGTGCTATCATCGTCAACATCCATTCTCCGCAGGTGACTTCCGCGAATGCAGACCCTCATTTGCACCGATTGCTTCTCCAAGATCAGTGCTTGTCTTGCAATATGGAAGGCTTCCTCATTGCCCGTATCCAGGCCTGGGAACCCATGAAAGGCATTAATAGCGCGGTGGCGAACATTTGGAACGGATTCGACTTGACATGTCGCTGGACAAGGCTACCAGAACCTAATGATCGCTGGTTGACCACCACCACCACCATAGCCGGTCAACGCCGACAGGAGGTTCATCTCAATATATTGAGTGGTTCTTTACTGATTGACGGGAAACCACTCGGTCGATTGCCACCTGAAATTGTGGGACACTCGACGTATATAGAACTTTTTGGCGCAGTACGGCAGCATTTTTCCACTATAATAACAGGACCCGTAGATTTACGTTCCAATTTTACAGAAAAACCTTGCCGTCGTACCATCGAACATGGAGGACATGGATTATGCGACCAAAGTCAGTTTATCCCGTGGTTCCGCAACCGGAACTCAAGAGGAAGAAGACGGCCACCAGGTTGGTTAAAAATAAGGAATTCACGAAATTACCCTCCACTGATGGTTACTGTCAAACAGATAATTCACTTTGCATGGCGGGATGGAAAACTCGTTCTGCGAAGCAGATCCCGCATGCTTGATGGGAAGGATGGTCGGGTCTGGGAGTTGCTACCACGTGAAATCTTCAGAAATGATCTTCCGTCTACACTGATCGACGATCACTTTCATTGGTTGGAGCCATCCACTCGCCAGGTTGAGCTGCGATCGAAGGAAGCACCTTGGACGTCATCTCGAGTAAATTGGCATCTACGTCTTACTCGGCACTCCACATGGGTTCTGGTTAGACAACCTTCTATTACACTCATTGACTGTCAAAGTCACACGGCAGAAATGATTTGTGTCATCCTTCGTTCACTTGAAGCTCCGAACAATGTTCTCATCACAAGCTCGCCAACACACGAACTTCTGGTCGATCTTCCCCGGTTCCAGCTTTCTTTCGCCCTGAAAGGTGGAAGGCTCTGTTCGCTCAACTTCCCCGGCTTCGAAGTTGATGAGAACCAATCTACAGGCACAATGCTAGGTCTTCAGAGCCAACTTGTTCTGCGCCAGAGTGAGGATCTCGCGAACAGCGTGGAGCTTAGTTACTCCAGGCGTGTCATCATCCCGATGGGAGATATATCCATCACACGAGATGATGACCATGTTGCTGTTACCATTAAACACTCGGGGTCACGTCGAGTCGAGTATTATGACTATGACGTAGATACCCTACTTGGCCGTTTGGTTGGAAATGGAAGTTTATCCAGCGCATTGTTTCAGTCGTACCTTCATGCTATTACCAGTTATTGTCTACCTGATCCCCTCACGTCATTGTCTGGAACTGAGGAGGCCCTTCGAATCCTTCGCTCAGCGCGTTGTAAATCGTTTCAAAGCCTCAATGGCCAAGAGCGTGGTCTTCTACATCAGTTGTCGACATTAACGCCATCAAGGGATTGGTATCCTTCCCACTTGCGGGTGATGCAACAGGCCATTTGGGATGGAAAACTTAATCCGATTGTCCAGCATGATGCTTTCTGGAGCGAGGTACAATCTATACTTGAATGGGGGAATCAAATGCATGTTTTCCATCAGGACGTGCCGATTGGGAACTCGAAAGACAGACGCCATATGAGAGAGCTTCATCTGCTATCCCGTGCCGGGTACCGCAATGCGGCCTGGCATGGTCCTGGCATATCGTCGGACGTATCAGGTGAAGATTCAGTGTATGAATCTCGGGATGACGTCGGTGGGCTCGACTTTGCTCGTGTTCGTGATGCCTCGAATGTCTCTAGCTTGGTATATCGTGGTCCTTTTCACCTCAAGACAACAAAAAATTTGTTATCTCAGATTCAATCGTGGAGGGAGGAGATCAGGGGGTATTCCACCAATGACGTGTCGGGTGTCCGTCTAGGATACAACAAGGAATGGCTCTCCTTCAACATGCCAGACACTTGGGTTCCCTTATACAATGCTTGTCGATCAGCTGGGTGGGAAATAGTCCGGTTTAAATTGGTTTTTAGCCTCTCGGCGATCGAATACTCTCGTCACCCATGCAAAGATCTAATCCCTGCCTTTCTTGCGTTTGCGCGCTACCCTGAATTCCGTGTCATAGATCCGCCGCCGTGGCAACGATACAAATTCAGTGAGGGTTGGACACCAGATCCAGGACTTCTCCATGCTGCGGTCGCGAAGTGTGTCCTTCCCTTTCAGGAAACCACCAATCCTTTAGTTCGCGATGTTGTTCGAATCGAACGACGAAAGAAATACGATGCCCAAGTATCATCTCAAGTTTGGTCCTTCGTTGCAGATCTGGTTAGTCAGTGGGAGATCGGTGGACCCACAGATACGCCAACAATACCACGTGTGCGGGGTGACGGCGAATGGCTAATTAGTCCGTCACTTGCCATGGTCAGAGTGACCGAATTGTTCGAACTATGGTTCAGGAATTCGGAACTGCATGATCACATCCAGGCAGTTCAGACGGTCTTGGACAGGCACTGGACTTCGGACACTCTGGTGCTGCCTACTTACTCTTTTTGAGCCTCCCCACCGCTGGGAGAAGTGCGCACATCCTTTGTATCATACCGCGATGTTTTTCTTCGGGAGTCTCCAATTCTGGCGCCCACACCCTCCCCTCCTAGAGCAATGAAATTGTCGGCAGCCAAACCATTTTCGGTACATGATAGTCTCAGGATTCTCATCTCGAATCTCCGCTCAGCTGAAAGTCCCCTGTTTCGAGAGTATGGGAACGATCTCGAGGTGAGTAGGGAAGCGTTGCAACATGACGCTGAAACCAGCGCCGAGTGGGTGGAAATCCTTCGAGAAGTCCTTGATCACAGTCACCAGACGTATCGCACATATCTCTCCCATATCTTAGAGCAAATCGAACGGGTAATCAATCCAGATCCTCAGTTCGAGGCCCCAGAGGAAGTCATGCATGTAGCAGGACTGTGGCCGAAGACCAGTATACGTTCTTTGCTGCACCACTTATCATTCTCATCGCGCTCAAAAGTTAGCCTTTCCCCTGATTGGGAAAATACTCTTGTCTGCCTTGCCCAGTCCATACTGCTTTTGCAGCAGTCGGAGAGATTGATGAGATCAAGACACAACACCGATGATTTCCTAAGGGAATGTCAGAATTATACTGACTTACATGACACTTCGGACAGACTGGACTGGCTGCTTGTTCAGGTGAGTGTGGCATTTTTTTCCTTCACTGTAGATGACGGCATTGACTTTGTGAGCGTCTTAGATTGACTCGAACTTCCTTATCCGCTCACTTCAAGTTGATGTTGCGCGTAACATGATGTCTCCCTGCCCACAGGACAACACTATCCTTCAACTCAATATGGGGGAGGGAAAATCGTCCGTTATTGTTCCACTGATTGCCGCATCTTTGGCGGACGGACAAAAACTGGTCAGAATCATTGTGCTCAAACCCTTAGCAAACCAAATGTTTCAGTTACTTGTCCGACGTTTGAGTGGCCTGGCCAATCGACGTGTATATTACATGCCCTTCTCCCGCACGATTTCGGTGGATGAGAACCACTTGTCCTTATTTCAAAGGATCTACCACGAGTGCATGCAGGCGGGCGGAATACTGGTCATGCAGCCTGAACACGTCCTGTCATTCAAACTCATGGGTATATACCGACAACTCTCGGCTGTCATGGACGAGAAGACGCCAAATGCGATGCTGAAACTGCAACAATGGCTAGATTCGAACGTTAGGGACATTTTGGACGAGAGCGATGAGATTCTAGCGGTCAAATACCAACTCGTCTACACTGTCGGAGCTCAGCAGCCTCTAGACCATCATCCTGACCGATGGACTGTTGTGCAACATGTGTTTTCCATCTTGCGCAGCCACACCCAATTCATTGAGGAATTCCTTCCTCAAGGAGGCTTCGAGCTTGAACAACAAAGAGGCGGATGCTTCCCTCGTCTTCGCATCCTCAAAAGCGAGGCTGGCGTGCAGCTCATGAGTTCTCTTGTACATGGGATAATGTCGGGGAACTCTCCAGACTTGCCTTCGTTCAGGCTATTCCATGGGAGAGTGCGACAAGAAGCAGTGGCTTTCATCACAGAACGGAATCCTGGAGAACTTGATGAATTGCGAAATCACTGCCGCGGTGACAGCCGCCTATGGAACACTCTACTCCTGCTAAGAGGCCTTTTCGCCCAAGGAATACTTATATACGTCCTTGGTGAACGTAGGTGGAGAGTAGACTATGGGCTCGACCTCACACGGTCCCTTCTCGCGGTTCCGTATCGCGCAAAAGACGTGCCCGCTTTGAGGGCAGAGTTCAGTCACCCAGACGTCTGCATCTCCTTGACATGTCTTAGCTATTATTATGGTGGACTATCCTGTGATCAACTAGACACATGCTTCGAATTGCTCAGTCAACTAGAGGATCCTGTGGTGGAATATAGCAAGTGGATAAAAGAGAATTGCTTTGTGCCGAAGTCCCTCAGTGACTATAGCAGTTTTAATCCCAATGACCACAGACAAAGGATCAACCATCTATATCCAGCTTTCACGAGGAACCAAGAGACAATCAACTTCTTCCTCTCTCGGGTCGTTTTTCCAAGGGAAGCCAAGGCATTCCCGCAAAAACTTTCCACATCTGGCTGGGATATCGCTGAACGAAGACAGCATGTAACAACGGGTTTCAGTGGTACGAATGACAACCGCTATCTTCTTCCCACTTCTATCAGACAGGCCGATATTCCTGCGCAATTAAGCACAAATGCCAAGGTGTTAAATTTGATGCTCCAGCCCGAGAATAATTACCGAACTGCAGCCAGTAGCAAGTTTCTGGACCTCGTTATCAAGGAGACCCCCCAAATCCGAGTTCTGTTGGATGTGGGCGCCCAAATGTTGGAGTACTCCAACAAGGGCTTAGCATCGATATGGCTCTCGCAAATACCTGAGGGGGATGTAGATGCTGCGATCTTCTTCTCCGAAGATGATGAGATCCATGTTATTAAGCGCGACGGGGAAACAGAGCCGTTCACTTCATCCTCATACAGACGTCGACTTGATCGATGCCTTGTGTACCTCGATGATTCCCATACAAGAGGGACCGACTTGAAATTGCCCATTGATTATCGCGCAGCAGTTACATTAGGCCGGAAAGTAACAAAGGATAGACTGGTTCAAGGTGAGCTTCTCATTGAGATTCAATTGCATCAGCCGAGGCAGAGGCGCATGTATTCAGGATGTATGCGAATGCGCAGGCTGGGACAGGGGCAATCTGTCATATTCCTCGCGCCCCCCGATGTGGATCGCGCCATCCGCAAGGTGTCTGCAAAGGAAGATGGAGAACGAATCACTGCATACGATGTTCTTTCTTGGTCCATTAGTGAGACATGTGCAAGTCTACAGCGTCATAGCTGCCATTGGAGAGAGCAGGGCATTCATTACATCGATAGGCGATGCGCGTGGGAGGAGTTTTGGTCATCTGGAGCCAGCGAAGCCTCCAAACTAGAAAGATATTGGTTGCAACCCGAGTCGAAGTCCTTGGAGGAAATGTATGAGGCATCACCCTCTTCCGAGCAATTGGAGCGGGAGCCACCCCACCACCCCGGAGCCGACTGTCGAGAGATTGAGCAGAGGAGCCGCGTTTTCTTGTCTCCTACGGACAATGAGGTGGTGAGGATGGAAGAAGAGCAAGAACGTGAGGTAACACACGAACTTGAACGGGAGCGGCAAATTGAGAGACCACCAGCTTTGCTCCCTGCCTCTCATATCCTCCATCCTGATGTCGTTTCGTTCGTGCGGAGTGGCCAAATATCGCCAGATACATCCCCTGCTTTCATTCCACTCTTCTCCTCGGTCTCAATCCTTCCTCGGTCCTTCCAACAGGGCGCTAAATGGTCTAACGATCTTTTTGCAACTAGAGACTTCACTTCCACCATTCAAGGTACGAACGTCCAGGAAAACATCGAATTCCTTCGACCTGTCAATTGGATACCATCCAGTACCCGCAACTCGACGCTCGTGGTCTGCAGCCCTTTCGAAGTAAATAAATTGATCCCCGAAATTCGCCGCAGCCACAACACTACGTTACGCGTTTACTCTCCAAGAACGAGTCAGCCGATGAAGTCCTTTGATGATCTCGAATTTTACACGATCCCATCTTTACCAACGATGCGGATGCATCCCGAGAGGCTCACGATCTCACAGCTGGGTGTATTCTCCGGCCAGTTATACCTCAAGGACTTCGAAACATATCTTGAACTTTGCAATTTTTTGGGAGTTAACACTAGCCATGATGGGAGCAATGAGGTCGAAACACAGAGCGATGGTTTTATCCTTCCCAAAAATCGTACAGAGATGCGCTTGGTCTGTCCATTTGATAACAGCCCTCTGCCCTTTATCCACAGGCTCACGAGTCTCAGGAGGAAGGGTGAGTTTCCTGCCCAATCTCAAAGAATTGTTCTTCACAATAACATGAAACACCTTAGGGATACCCTATACTTCCACTCATCTTGGACGAATTGTTCATGGAGCATTCGTGCGACCAGAGGATTTTTGACGACAAATGTGCACAGTGCTCCCAGCTGCCTATCTTGCCCATCGACTTGTCTGGATGTATTGATAGATTTATGATTGTCGATTCCGGTATGATAGAAGATATTATCTTTAAATAAGACCAACCGAATGGGGGTTAGACACGGGGGCTGAAAAGTAGATCGAAAAGAATGCATATCAGACGCCAGACGCGAGGGATACTGATTAATGCATATGCTGATAGTGTTTGAAGTTGCCACGTTCGCTCGTTTCCTTTGTGAGTATCAATTCACTTGTCTCCGCTGACGGTAGCATATTTCCTGTGTTGGGCCGGAGATGGGGAGAATTTCGTCAGGGTGGAGCATTATCGTTTACTTCGTGCATTGTGGGTCTCACGGCTTTCGATTTCCATCAGGCGCTTTCCCCCCGTTTTACGCCTCCGTGGTGACGTGTTATACATATCTACATGGCGGCATGGACGCTTGTCCCATGCCCCTCTTTCCCATAGGTCATACCCCGTGCTCGCGTCTCATGTGCGATGACCTATCGATATCGGTGTCTAGGTAACTGTGTCGCCTGCTGAGAGTAACTCCATGGAGCAGTCGCATGCACGCAAACTCTTGCTCGGCTGTCTTTGTTTCGCATCTTGTAAATGGGACGAATTTCAAGATCTACTCACCACATTGGAACTCAAGCAACAAGAGTGCATATTGATGTGCGCGACAAAACATAGGACCAAGGTTGTGCTATTGTTCAGTCTACACCAATAATCCCGTAGTCGGAACCATCTCCATCAGAAATAGACCTGGATATATGTCAAGGAAACACTATGGAAGTTCTTCAAAAGCGACTTCCAGTTTGTGGCAAAGTAATATCTGATCTCCTTAACCATGGGTGGTGTCGTCTGTACAAGCGATACGAGATATTGTTGATGGAGCGATGCATTCTTTGTTTCGTGGAAGCCCGACCTCTCGATCCCAAAGGGGGCGCTTAGTGTTCCAACTCGTGTTTGAATTAGTGGGAATGGAGACACAACAACAAATATTGCTAAAAATCTGACACCCAATTGTTAGTCCCATGGTAACAGGGATGAAGGAAGAATGCGGGAATGCATAGGGCCACTGGTGGCTGGAGGGCGTGGTGGTTTTGTTCAATGGCTTCACGCTTCCACTTGTGGGAACCAGCGACTCGGAGGGATCCATCCCGTTTCGGCCACCACATCGTGCGTCGGAACCTGTCCCTTTGCCAACCCTCTACAAACATGCATGATTTCAATTGCGTCGAGCCTTCGACACCGAATTTACTCGGATGGGTTTTATTATTCTCAGATCAATTTGTTGTCTTCTACTTTTATTCCGCAATTTATCCCGGGGAACCCCGACCAGTCAGAAAAAAACGAACAGAGCAAGTCTTCGCACCCTCGATCCTAGCGTTCCAAAATGATAGGATGTCACACACCGCACGGAAATCACTCTTGGGCGACACGACGCCGATAAGCCTTCATTCATGATTGGGTTCGAAGCATCTGAAAACAAAACCCATTAGCATTCATATAGGAATCGGCGATAGTTGCATTGTGTATAAATCTACAAAGTATAGGGGGCTGCACCAAGACTTGGAAGCAAGAAGTGATATGTGTTTGTTGATAATTACGGCTGCAGTCTGACCTAGTCTGTGCTGTTGGCACTATTGTGTCCAATCCTAGACGCGAACAGGCACCAGAATGCTTGGCTTGCAGTTGCTTCTTGCGATTTCACAACACACTCGTGGATTCTCCCCAATCCTTCACCCAATTGCGTTTACAGTCCTCCCCCACTCTATGGAAGTCGCTGTCCTCAACACCCGAGACAACACCACGCCCACCTAAGATTTTGTGAGCTACGTCATCAGCTGAGGAGCGCAAATTGCTCGCAGCGTACCTCCAACGTGGGGAGTCACCGCGTGTGAAAATTTCTTCGTTACCCCTTGTCCCCGCGGCATCTCTGCGCGTCACCGGAGACCCAAAGCAAGTTCGCCTAGGTCTGGACTTCTGTGCTGAATCAGATTTCAAATTATCCAGGGCGGTTTGCAAATCATTCTTCTCCCTCTCAAGGCTGGCGACAATTTCTCTCATCTGAGCGACATCACTTTCATGTTTCCTTTTGATATCGTCCAAGGAGCCTTGTAGCCGTTCTATACCCCCCTTTTGCGCATCGATACTCTCCCGGAAAGTGCTAAGCTGCTTCAGTGCGTGCTTGTTCTCAGCTTGTGCTCTGTGGGTTGGTGCGTTCGCGTTATTCGGTTTTTCTCGTATTTCTTGAAGTCCCTGCTCCAACCTCAAATTTTCTAGGAGTTGTAATTGAGGCCGGACCTGCAACTATAACAAGCCTTGACTGACCAGCATTGTGGACGCTCTCAAAGCCGAGACCCAGATCACCTTTTTCCTCCTTTGTTCCCTGTGAAGCCTTGTCGTACTCGTTCAACAGCGCGGGGATGGGCTGGGTGATATCAATCTCTCGCTTGGATTTGACGTCCAAGGGCTCTTGCAGCCCAGCTTCCCCGTTCGTAGACCCAAAGCGATTTGGCAAAGAGACGGACTTCTTGGCCAGCTCAGATTTCAAGACATCCAGAGCCGTTTCCAAGTCACTCTTCTCCCTTTGATGACTAGCGACAGCTTTTCTCATCTGAGCAATATCAACCTCATGCTTGGATTTCATATTATCCAAAAAGCTTTGCAGCTGTTCTGTCTCGTCCCTCTGTGAATTTATGGTTTCTTGGGCAGAGACAAGCTGTTTTAGCGTGCGCTTATTCTCCGCTTCCGCTCTCTGTGTGGATGAGTTCGCTTTGTTCAGTTTCTCCCGTAGTTCTTGAAGTGCGCACTCCAGATTCCAAATCTCCTCACTATTTTTCTCTGTGGGTCTGCAGGTTAAGCCAGATCTGCAACTGCATCAACCTTCAACTAACCAGCATTTGCTTGATGTTTTCTGAACGATGCCCGGAGGCTCTCCACGCTACGCTCCAGATCATCTCTTTGCTCCCTCAGCTCCTGTAAGGCCCTGTCACGTTCGCCCACCAGCGCACGTATGCGGCGGTTTTCGCCCGTCGATGGATCTCCGGTCTTGATTGTGATTCTATTTCAATAATCCCGCTGTGAATAGGAATGGAGTAGCGTACTCACATCGTCTGAATACCAATCTATCTCACTGACGTCTTTTGCCTTCCGCAGGCTCGCATTTTTGGTACGCCATGTCGATTGGGTGGCCGCTCGGGTTACTTCAGGGTGAGAAGACATATCCCCACCTGATGAGGAGCCGGAAGGGAATGATGGTGCAATGGGTGGGTCAACATCCGGCTTTTCGCCATAAACCACCCATAGAAATAATGTGAATGATCTACAAGTCTCCAATGCTTACACCTACTAATGTATCAAGGGCAAGGGCGTTAACCCAGGTCTCTTGGTTCTCCACCTCCCATGTTTTCAATGTCCTTCCCAAGCTTTCCAGCTCATCTCCAGTGGGCGCAATGTCTTTAGAATCGCCGGACTGTGGCACCCCAATTTCTGCCTCGACCATTCGCTGTATACGTTCCTCGAGCTCAATCTCTTGGCTAAGGAGCCGTTGCCCGAGAGTCCCCACGAGGGTAAGTTGTCGTTTCTTGTTGCTGATCAATGCCTGTAGTTGTTCCCGTATTCCTGACCGCAAGGGTGGGTTACCCTTAGCAACTTGAGGTTCGCTGAAATTAGGCGGTATTTTCGGTTCCATTAGACGTGGAGGGCATAGCAAGAAAAGAGACGACAAGGTAGTAGGCAAGAATGAGGGACAGGTTGTGCAAACGTCGTTCGAGAGTATCACATATCCTGAAACCTGAAGGGTCTGGCTGCACAAGCAGCATTTCCTTGCCAGGATCCCAGGATTCCCATTCCAGCCACTTGGTTTGTCGGCTGATGCCGACGCGTAATGTGCGTAATCTGGGACCAAAACGAAGGGAGACAGCCTCCATCCCTTCCGAGTCCCCTTATTACTGCGTGAGGGTTCCCGCACTTCGCAGGCCCATCGGACGTCTTGAGAATAGACCTATGTCCCATACCTAATCAGGTACCGAAGAATTTGATAATGTGCCTGGCTCGTCCTTGGCAGCGTCGAAGAGCCCTAAGTGGTTTATGTAAGGGGCACATACTCCTTGCGGCGGCATAGCAATAGATTTCTATATGCGGTCTTTGTCAAACCCACGACACAGCCGAGTCAAGTGCTGTAACCACAAATGTCTGAGTCTGTGTATACCGTCTCCGATGAAGGCACCATCGTCAAGCTGACGCCGAGGAGAGCGCCGATCGAACCCTTCATTCACACGGTCGGGGTCCGAGGAGCCCCGAGGAGCAGACTGCTAAAAACCAAGTCTAATTTCACCCACTCCGTTTTGGACGCCGTCAGAATCTGGTGGTGATCGGCAAATATATATACAGACTATTTTACTTTTTTCCTAGCAGCACATTCCTCGGATTTTCCTAACGCTTGTTGCATGTAAGACAGCTGGTTTGATGCGTCAATGCCTCCCGCCAGTCGCACATTGTCATCATCCGAGACTAGATAACAGCCATTTGGTGGAAAGCATATTTATTCGGTATGTCCCTTTAGTACTCGAAGATTCTAGGGGCATAGCGATCTCTCAGCATCACTGTCGGCGGGAGCTGCATTGAACAGAGACAGCTCGATCTGGATATCGATCCTTGTCAACTGCTATTTTCCATAGATTACCTTGAATAATGATTCGTGTCAACGGTCCGACAGCGACGAAATATTTGGGCTTAGAAGAGATAGCTCCGATTCCATGGTCCCTCATCCGGTCTGCCTCATCCTACTTTTTCCACCACAATGCCTTTGGCATCAAGGAGGGAAATCTCGCCCTTCGCGTCTGTCGGCTTTATGCCCATTTCTCGTATCGCACAACATGGCTGCGACTGCATTCATCAATTTGGACCGCATTACACTTCCCAATGTGAGGTATTTGCGCACACGCATGACATCATTATCACTGGATTTGCTATTGCATTGTCGGGATCTCACCCGCTAATGTTAGAATTGGATGCAAGTGTGCGAAAATATATCAAGTATGGGTGGGTGACAAGCGGTCTGGCGTCGCACCCAAGTTCTATCATCTGTCTATTGAGCACGAATGATGGTGCGCGTTCCCTGACAGTGCAATGGTGTCCAAAGAAAGGCAGATTTTAGGTGCAGATTTAATTTACAGCAAGAATCGGGGCCCAACCAATCAATAGCTGAGAGTGCGGAATAAAAGGTAAGAAGCAACGTTGACCTTCTCGATAGGACCCTCAGCGACAATTGGATCAATTTCCCTATTTAATCTCACCCTCTTATGAGTCGTAGAACCAACATGTCCAGCTAATACGAAGGGATGCCTTGGGTGCTAACTTGGAGAAACTTCCGGGGTGGCCACGGAGAAGGGAGAAGAGGTTTTTGCCCACCCATTTTTTTAGGTGATCGATTTCGTTGATATTCTCGTTACTATGAGCCATTGTCAGATTGTTCCAGAAATCCCCCTCTCAAGCTCCCGAAGGCCGGAATTTTTTTGTTTTCCCTAGAATGATGTAGTAGAAGTTTGTTGAGCAATGACGAGCAGAATGTGATGATCGAGCAGGTAGGGGAGATAACAATGCGACCGTCGACCCGTAAACTATTCCATCTGAATACGGAGGGCGGGAGTAATAGAACAACCTAGCGACGGACGATTCTGTGGAAATACAGTTAACCCTGCAGTCATTCCATTTACCTCCATATTACATTACCCCAGGGTGCGGTAAATTCGGCGAAGGCGCAGATTTGGTGTCAGTCCAAAAATACTACTGCACACTGGGAGGCAAAAGTCCATCCAAATTGAGAAATGCAATCATCCCCTCCTTTCCGCCAATGCAAACATTATTCCCATGTGCTGCGATAGGGGTACTGGGTTCAAAGTAGTCAGGGAGCCAACAGACGTAAAGACTAGTGTCTCCTTGCTTGATACAAAGAGCATTGTGGTCAAGGCAGACAGGGGATGGATTAGATTGGAAGAATAGCGGTGAAGCTGGGGGGGATATATCCTCTAGGCTCGGGAAGCTCAGATCTTCCGTCTCCGTTGGACCTTGGACACGGATCGTCAAGCCGTCGGCGGAGAATGAAATCTGACGAGGGTCAAAGCCCCAACCTAGCTGTCTTTGTCCACTACAGCGCCCGTCCGCAGCATCCCAGATACACACGACATCATCCTGAGTGGCTGAAACTAGATGACGACCATCGGGCGAATATTCGGCGGACAATACTGAGCCGGTGTGCCCCTTCCGTTCTCGATCAGATACTCCTGTCACTTGCCACACATGCATGGTACCATCATCTGAGGATGACACCACAAGACTGCCATCTGGCGAGAACTCCGCCGACAAGGCCGAAGCAGTGTGGCCTCTCAGTTCACGCGTAGGCGCTCCAAACGCCGTGTCCCCGATACGTAGGGTACCGTCTAGGGAGGCTGAGACCAGATGACGGCCATCGGGTGAGAATTTAACGAATGAGACGGAATGAGCGTGTTCTTCCAGTTTTCGGACAAGGGCTCCGGTCTCCACGTCCCAGACACGCATATTCCGATCGTCCGACACCAGATGACGGCCATCTGGCGAAAATGAAACGGACCATACCTGAGCAGTATGGCCTTTGAGTTCTCGAAGAAGCACCCCATCTCCATCCCCCCGTCCCAACCATGCGACGCCTCCCAACCATACAACGCCTCCCAACCTGACAGCGCCTCCCAACTATACAGTCCCTCCCAATCATTCTCGTTCCAAACACACACGGTGTGATCTTCCGAGGCGGAGGCTAGACGATCGCCATTCGGTGAAAAGGCGACGGACCTAACCCAACCAGAGTGTCCCTTCCGCTGTCGAAGGAGTGTTCCTGCCGCAACATCCCACACACATACTGTACGATCGTTCGAGGCTGAGGCCAGACGACAACCATCCTGTGAAAAGGCTACGGACCTAACCCAACTAGCATGCCTTTCAATTCTCGAAGCAGTCCTCCCGTCACCGGATCCCAGATCCGCACGACGCAGTCATTCGAGGCCGAGGCAAGATGACCTTCTGGCGAAAATGCAACGGACCCTACCCAACCGGTGCCACGACCCTTCAGTTCGCGGAAAAGCGCCCCTGTCGTTGCATCCCAAACACACACGCTTCCATTCGATGAGCCGGAGGCCAGATAACGGCCATCTGGCGAAAATGTCGCCGATAAGATTCCACTGATGGGAATCTTCATTACCTGCGATGGCCATGAATGACTGCTGTCCATGTCACGAGCAACAATCCGGCATTTAGCATTCCCTTTCGTCGGAAATGTAGCATTCAATGAGGAACCTAACGGAATAAACGGGTGGCTACTCCCGAGTATGGATAAGGATGAGAGCGCTAATGCACTCTTGGATTGCATGACCAGACCGTATAAGTCATAAACTACACGACATGTGTCGGTACTTTGCTCGTCGGATTCCTTGGAGACATGATGTGAGCAATAGGTTATCATTTAAACTTTTAACATACCAGCCATTGCGCCAGTTCTTTCAGTCCTCGGCAAGCTTGATCTATTTCACCCATGATCCCCATTGCTGCAATCCAGTAAAGAAATGATGGCACAGCGCGAGATAGTGCTATCACTATCTCATTGTCTCGATGATTCGACACGCAAAGGAGAGTGGTCCACTGGCGGCAGACCAACTTCAACTCCAACGTTATTAGCGTGTCGAATTCACTCTGAAGATTAGGAATAGTGTCATTCATTTGGAAGCGCCACGCTATTGGTAGACTATCCAACACCGTGCACAGACCCAGAAACTCCAGCGCAAACAGCACGACCTTGGGTCCTGGGAAGAGCTGGAAATGGCATGAGACAATGCTTATGGGGCCACGAGCGGCCAGGGAATGTCGACGTACCGTAATCTCGGCTACTTTCTGCTGGCGATAGATCAGGCGATCGGCAGTTGCAGCGGCACGAGACAGCACGTACCGATGATCTTAAGAGGTCGGTGATGCGGGATATCAAAGTAATTATGTCATCCACGTTCCGTGAGGAACTCTGGAGACTCTGTTCCCATGATAAAACCGTCTGAATCAATTCACTGGGATAAGTGTGTCAGAGGGATGGCGCAAGACTGCCGTTTATCGAGAATTCACTGACTCGGGGAAACTCTTTGAGAATGTCCGTGCTTCCCGAGCCCCGTAGCATCTACGAAGATGCTCAAACAGGTCGTCATGGAGCATAATAAGAAGTCTCCGCGTAGATGAAGAGACTTGAAATGCATCGAGCGCAAGGAAACTGTGAAAAGCAAACTTCTAGCTCAAAAGTAGATCAATTGTTGTGGACAATACTTGGCGCGAACCGTTTTCCTTACATGATGTTTTTTGATAGTATTCAGGACTGACTTGACAGCCTTCGTCAGCGTTGAATCTGCAATTAGCCTAGCGCTTCTCAAAATTTTGTCCGATGCAAGTTCGATCTCATTAGCAATGGAGGAATACATCAAAAGTCTGATACGGCCGCGCTGCTCGGCCCCAATTTTGAGATGATTGAGAGATGCACTCTCATACTTGGCTCCATACATCAATATTACCATTTCCTGGATGGTGGATGAAAAGAACCAACAATTATCCTACATGTTGCCCCGGATTAAGTGACCATAACGTGGGAAGGGCCAAACGTTGACACTTACTCTGGTCGACTTGTACCCAAGAGATTCTGCCACAACGGTATGCAATATCCGTGCGATCGTAACGAGAGGAGCTGGGGTCGGAAGGACCATAATGGCTTCAATTCCGGCCTCATTGTTCGTGGCATCCAGAAGGTGCTCGAGTCGACCAGAGATAGCAACCTACAAGTGCTGCGTCTTAGCTCTCGTGCAATGACCATATATCTCACAACACACAGTATCTACCACATTCGACTTCCCTGGATCTCGATCCAAGCGAATGTAAAAGTCTCTTCCACAGGCCCGGGTAACGTGAAGGATAAGAAATCGATGTGACACGCCATGAAGGTCCCCATAACGTTCAATCGACATAATATTGGCATCGGCGGCGCGAGGGCTCTTAACCACGCTTTCGCAGAATGTTCGCACAGAGCAAGTCCTGTACGGCTGAGGGTTCAAGTCTTCGGAGTGCCACGTGTGTAGCCGATGACGCACGAAGGGTTGGGATAGCAGCGAACACAGCAAGAGATGAAGCCATGGAAAATCGGTTACTCGGTCGGCTGGGAAGGGGCGGCACCTCTGCGGATGAAGGATCGACACCAGATGGGCCAGGCTGGATTGGAAACTCAATCTCCCCATCAAGCTGTTGAGCCCATGTGAGTAAAGCCCAGCTCGATCAGGAAGTTCATTCTCACATAGACAAGGAAATCTTCGACCAGGGTCAGCTGTGGAAATCCTGGGGGCCTAATTAAGTTAATGGGGGTGCACATGGAGATCGAAGATGCAACTGGACGTCGGAGCTAGTAGCGGCGTCGTAACATGAAGAACCCCTTTCCTATCTGAACGCCGCAGTAGAGATAGAAGCAAAGGACAGGAACTGTCTTCGATGCTCTTTGATTAAGGCCGCCGTTGGGTAGAATTTGATGGGTCGTTGAGAGGGTTAGGAGTCTTGGTATCGTCCACTGATATGGGTGGGATTGGTGACTGGGACGAAACGCAGGATGCCGCTTTGTTGCCTGTTCGCACCGCCACACATGCTTCCAGCGTTCGTTCAAGTGTACATATATCTCACATAAACACATCATAAGCTAGTCCAAAAATGGAACTCCCGCATTCAACTATCCGGTTCTGCTGTCCTCAAGGCCAAATGAATGCTATGGAATCCCACAGAACCATCAGGCACTACACTCGTGACCCGATACTGGCCAAGCTACACACACGCCTCGAGCTCTCTTCACCGAGCTGATCTACACCATACTCAGGCTTAGGCTGACATTGGCACGGTTAGCAGGAAACCGTGATTCAAAGTTTTCGCCGGTGTGTCAAAGAGCATTCTCTCGGGCACGAGGATAATATTGATGTAGGAAGAAAACTAGAGAGGTGCATTCCGATCGACTGATTTTCGACTCACGATATTCGATATCCCTTCCCCCTTCATTGCGACGTCTCAATACAAAGGTTTCTCCATTATTGCGCTTCAGGGCCCGCAATGGGGGATGATCTTCTAGACTTCGTCATCAACCATGTGTTCATGCCTCCCAAGTTGCCCCAAGAGGCGGATGAGAGTCCGGAGCGCATAGATTTTCTTTTGTCAACTATTCGCAAGAGCATGAAGCTTTACAGACAGCAGCATGCTGCGCCTGAGCACCAAGCATTGTGGGATTCATTATTGAAAATGGTGGGTACATTGCGACGAATCAACATAGACCCCGAGGTTGGAATCAGCGAATGCATCAAAAGAAGGAACACTGGAGGTAATGTCACTAGATACAAGCTGGAGCCGAACAGTGGGAGTAATATCTCTGGATGCAGATACAATCGCCATTTTTGTCCATGCTCAAAACGCGGGTGTGATCATCCGTTGTGGTGAGGAGGAAACAATTTTCGAAATTTTCGAAGCATCACCGATGAATACAGCCGTGATGCGCTGCACAGGGAAGCTTATCCGCTCCTTTCCTGGACCTGCAATTGCCCTTCGAAACAATGTTATGCAGGATCCGGATTTTCTAGAAGAATTGGCCGCATTCCTAACCCAGATGTACGGGGGCCAACGTGAGGATGAGGGCGTGGTGGACGGTGATCAACTGCTGGACGAGGACATAGTAGATCACGATTATTTGCAAGATGAGGACACAATGAATGGCGATCAGCTGCGGGAAGAGGGCACTATGGACGGCGATCCACCGCTGGATGAAGACACAATGGACAGCGATCCATGGGAACGCGAGAACGGCACATTCGCATTCGCACCCCGATGGCGATGGGGTTCCACGGATAGGCGCACAACCCATCCGAAGTACATCACTGAATTGCTGACCGGGATACTCCGTGGACTAGGAGAGCCTGCCGACATTCCTCTCATCCAGAAGAGGACATCGGACGATGTTTTGCAGCATGCGGATGATATTGTCCCATGGAGGCGCAGCTCCCTCTGGCTCGTTGTCCGTGTTGCCTTGCAAACTACGATTCACCGAGGCACTTCGAACATGAACGAATACAAGTCTTTTATGATACTCTTTCTGGCCGAGATTCTGCGGAGCGGTGTTGAGAACCGCTTACCGGGACATATCCTCTATTGCATGCGTGCCAAACTCAGCCGCCGACTCTTTAAAGTCCGATCATGGGCAGCTCCGTCTCTGGTCACACTTGCCCACGAGGTTGCGCTTGATACTGAAGAACTGCTCCAAGATCGATGGAAGAGCATTCAGGATGCGCACGTGCGGGCAGCCAAGTGGGCACCAAACGAGCTAGATGTTATTGGGGACACTAGCCTCAACTTGAAAAATTGCAGGTCTTACATCAGTGCTGCTCTCGTCCCGGGGATTCCCGCCGATCCTAATGCTGCATTCCAATCACATCATCCACGATTATTCAATAATCTCTTTGACGACGAACCCGGGGTTTTTTCGGCAGCAGTAAAAGCCAATGGATTTGTTGCGCTTTGGGATTTTGAGCGTTGCGTAAAAAATCACATTGACGAATGGGTATCTCGGCAAATCTCCGACCACAACTGCGAAAGTGCTTGCGACTTAATTTTTCATTACATGACGACATACGCCGACGAGGCCGGGGATTTGTACAAAGGGGCACCAGCGGAACAGTCCATTATGCTCCTCACGCTTTTTGAGTTGTGGATGGCACTCGACATTTTGGCAGCGACTATCTGTCCCCTCTTGAAGGATTATTCGCCTGAGGTTCCACTGACTCTATATGAGGGCCTCCTGCTTTCGAAAGCCGAGCCGTTGGAACGCATCTCGAGGATCCAGGCGTACCTGCGCAAGCGGTATCACGAAGCTGGCAGTGACCCTCGGTCGGTCTTCTCAGAAGTTGTCGACGCGGAAACCTTCGCAGTCAGATTTTTCGATTCGTCCCCGTCGCTCCAGGATCTTAAGAGCACCATAGAGCAGCAAGCGATGATGAGTCAACAACTTCGCGAGCTTCACTTGCTGAAGTTTGAATATAAGAAAATAATGAAACAAGCAGGTACTGAATATTGGGAAATAATGAAACGAGCAGGTACGACCTTGAAGAAGGCAAACGTTCTCATGATTAGACACTAAACTGGATCTTTAGGCTCTCACACTGTGGATCGCATGAGGTCCAGGCACAATCCGGAATCTTGTGAAGAATGCCGTTTCAAATGGCGGGCAAGAGCCCTGAGGACAGTTATTCGCGAATGGCCCCTTCCACAAGAACCAGTACGAGCCAAATTCATTGTGTTTGAACGAGCAGTTCCTAGCGTTTTCAAGACTTGGAGGGAGACGACTTATTGGCTTCTCCGTGACATCTGTGCGTCGAAGGAAGGAAGGACACTTACCACGGGGGAATCGTATATCCCCTCAGGCTCACGGAAGTCCCCCTTCGGTGAAGAACGTCGCGTCCCAACTTCTCAACAGCGAATATCGTTAGCACCGGAGGTGGAAATCCCAGACAAGGAAAGCGGTGTCTCTCGAACGTACACAGCTTCCTGTCGGCTGTGGGACAGCAGCCATCGCAGATGGATATATCCTCCATCTGGTTACTGCGATCTGAGTCACAGGACTTCCATGCGGATACCGGAAGAGTCCCCATATGCTTCCTTGAAACGCTTTGCGTTGGGAACATCCCACACCTCTCGCGAAGTTCTTGCAAGCCAACATGAATGTCCCTCTTCGCTTAGCCTACGCAGTTTCGTCGCCTTCGGTTCGTTACGCGCTGGGGTCCGGTTGCAGTGGTACAATATTGCCCGAGAGATTCCCTCCGGAAATCTAAATTTCCAGTGCGAGGAGGTGTATGACCTCATCTCCCAGGCTGTGTGCCAAGTCGGATGCCTTTCCAGCGATGGTATTTGGGAATGTCACCAGGTTTTACAAGAGGTACCATTCGGTAATGTGTTATTGGACGTCCTTGAACAGCTGGGGACGGATATAGAGGGGAACTGGCGCCAGGGTATCACAGCACTGGGTATCACTACACTAGCTTCTCGACTGCTGCTCTCGGCTGTAGCACAGCCGATCATCAATAGAACGTACAACCTACTCCAGAAGATCCGAGACACCACTTTGCGCTGGTTGCACGAACTTCTGGCACTTCAATCACACGCTGAAACTAAAACTGGACGGGGGAGCTATCGGCGAGCAATATGTCAAATAGCTGCGGTTTGTAGGAGCTCATTTGATGTCGATGCATGCCATGCTGGCTCACTCCTTCGAACTCCGGAAGATGTTGCCATATTCATTGAATGTGCTATCATCCGTTGTAGCCACTCTCCCCTAGAAATCCTCACTGCGGCAGACCTTCATTTGCATGGGTTGCTTCTCCGAGACAAGCGCCTGTCCTGCAGGATGGAAGAACTTCTTGTTACCCGCATCCAGGAGGGGGGACCATGCTGGGTATTAACGGGGCAATATCAGCTGTTTGGAGTGGTATCGATCCGGCATGTTGCTGGACAAGGCTACCAAGACCTAACGACCGTTGGTTGACCACTACCGTAGATGGTCAAAGGACACAAAACGTTCATTTCAACGTATTAAGTGGCGCTTTGCTCTGATGGAAAACCACCTGGTTGGTTGCCATTTGCCATTCGTAGGCGTTCGGTATACAAAGAACTCTTTGGTGCAGTACGGGACTCTTCTCTACCCATAGTAAGACCCGCCGATTAACGGTTCATCTGCAGAGAAGCCCGGAAGTTGTTCCATCGGATATGGAAGACATGGACTATGTTAGCAAGGCTCACATGTTCTACAAGTTTCAGCTCGAGACCAAGGATATTGATGAGGTTCGTCGAGGGAGATGAAGGAATCGGGCTTGACTAATTCTCACCATTAAATAGACAATTCACTTTGGGTGGCGAGATGGAGGGCTCATTGTACGAACCAAATCCCCTGCGCTTGATGGGAAGAGCTATCGGGTCTTGGAATTGTTACCACGTGAAATCTTCGAAGGGGATCTGCCACCTATTCTGGTAAAGGAATATTTTCATTGGATGGAGTTATCTACTTGTCAAATTGAGCTGCGGCCTAAGGAGACACCCTGGACAACCTCCCGATCGAACTGGCACCTCCGTCGTACTGCATGCTCCACATGGGTCATGGATAAAGGGTCATCTGTCAGACTAGTTGACTGCCAAAGCCGCACGGCCGAGATGATTCATGCTATCCTTCGTCCACTTGAACCTGAAAGTAACATTCTTATCACAATGGCAAGGTCGTCGATGCAAGAATTGCGCATCGATATTCCCCGGCTCCAGCTCTCCTTCACCCTGAAAGGCGGAAGGCTGCATTCATTAAACTTTCCGGGTTTCGAAGTAGATAGTAGTAATCAATCAACAGGCACAATGCTAGGCCTCCGCAGTCAGTTGGTTTTGCGCCGCAGCGGAGATCTCGTTCCTGGCGTGGAGCTTAATTATTCGAGGCGGGTCATAATCCCGACGGGGGATGTGTCTATCGCAAGTGACGGTGACCACGTCGCTGTGACGATTGATAACTCGGAACCGTTATGCGTCAAATATTGTGATTATGACGTTGATGTCTTACTGGGCCGTCTGGTTGGAGATGGAAGTTTGCCCAGCGCATTATTCCAGTCACTTCTTCATGCCATTACTAGTTACTGCTTGCCCGATCCTCTCACGTCATTGTCAGGAGTCGAGGAAGCGATCCAAATCCTTCAATCAGCGCGTTGCAAATCATTCCAAAGTCTTGGTGACTGGGAGTGGCAGCTTCTGCGTCGGTTATCGGCGTTAACACCATCAAGAATTCGGGAACGGCCCAATGAACGGCGTCGGGAACGGCGTCGGTCACCGTATCAGCAACGGGAACGCGGACGGGAACGCGAACTGGAACGCGGACGGGAACGCGAACGGGAATGGAATCGGACACAGCATTTGAGAAAGCTTTGGAACGATGGTATTGGAGAAGTCGTTTGGAATGAAGCACTCAATCCGCTTGTTCAACACGGTGCCTTTTGGGATGAGACCCGATCTATTTTCAAATGGGATAACGAAATGGATATCCCCGATCCTTCCATAGGTTTCAGAGATTCGGAAAGTGATCGGATAGAATTACACCTGCTTTCCCGTGCTAGATGTCACAATGCAGTCTGGTACGGCCCTGATCTTCCATGGGGCATGCGGGGTGTAGACATGATATACGAATCTAGGGACGCTGACGATGGGTTCAATACCACCCGTATTCGTGCTGCATCCAATGTCTCTAGTTTGGTGTTCCATTGTCCTCGTCGGCTAAAGACCCCCAAAGATCTTCTGTCTCATATGGAATCATGGACGGACGACATCAGAGGTTCTTCCCCCAATCACTTGTCGGATGTGCGTTTGGGATTCAGCAAGGAATGGCTGTCCCTGAGCATGCCACGCAAATGGATTCCTTTGTACAATGCCTGTCGAACGGAGGGTTGGGGAAACCATACTCGTTTCAAACTGTTGTTTAGTCTTTCGGCACTGGGCCACTCTAATCCTTCACTTGAGAACTTGGTCCCTGCTCTACTTGCATTCACATGCTTCCCCGAGTTCCGTTCCATTGATCCACCGTTGTGGCCTGAATACGATTTGCACATGGGCTACAAACCAAATGCACCCCAACTCTATGACATCATTACGGCACCGATCCGTCCAGGCAAATTGAGTCGCCGAGCATCTTCTCAAGTTTCTTTTCTTGTCAAAAATTTAATCCGTCAGTGGGATCATGAACCTACAGGAGCGCCAACATTACCAAGTCTGCCGGATGGCGATGTGTGGCTGATCAACACCTCTGACGCCATGGTCAATGTGACTCAGTTGTTTGAACAGTGGTTTGGAAACTGGGGATTACGCCAGCACATTCGGGCAGTCCAGACAGTATTGGACAAACACCGGACTTGGACTTCAGATGCTCCGGTTCCACCAATATATTCGTTTCCGACCTCCTTACCACTCGGATTAGTGGAGCCGTCCATCGTATCATACAGTGACGTCTTTCTCCGACAACCTCCGATTCTTGCATGTACGCCAACCCCTCTGGAAACGAAAAAATGGTGGACCATCAAATCGCCTTTGGAACATAATGATAGCCTCAAACCTCTCATTTCAACTCTCCGCTCATCCCACGACCGGATATACCAGAAATACGGTGCTGATCTCGAGGCTAGCCGCAATGCATTGCACGACATACAAATCAGCGCGGAGCGGGTGGAATCCCTCCAAGAAGAGCTTTATCGTGATCACCAGATGTACCGATCTCATCTCTCTCATGTGTTAGGGCAAATCCGACGGGTACTCAATCCAGACCCTCAGTCCGAGCGAGTACAGGAGGTTATGCGGGTTGCAGGACTATGGCCGAAGAGCACCACTCGTTCTTTACTGCACCACCTATCATTCTCATCCCGTTCAACAGTAAACTTATCCCCCGAATGGAAGAATGTCCTCGTTTGCCTCGCCCAGTCCATACTGCTTTGGCAGCGATCGGAGAGATTGGTAAGATTAGGACCCAAAACCGACGAATTTCTGAAGGAATGTTCGAGTTATCCTGATCTGCATGACATTTCTGACGACTGGCTGCTCGTCCAGGTGAGCGTGTCGTTCGTCAGCATGGACGATGGGATTGACTCTCCGAGATTCTCAGATTGACTCCAACTTTCTTGCGCGCCCTCTTCAAGTTGATGTTGCGTGTAACATGATGTTTCCTCGCTCACAAGGCAATACCATCCTTCAACTCAATATGGGGGAGGGAAAATCGTCCGTCATTGTTCCGCTTATTGCCGTATCTCTAGCAGATGGACAAAAACTAGTCAGAATCATCGTGCCAAAGCCCTTAGCAAATCAAACATTCCAGTCACTGGTTCAACGCTTGAGCGGCTTAGCGAATCGGCGAATATATTGCATGCCGTTTTCCCGTGCTATCGCAGTGAAGCCGGATGCTTTTCAAACGATCTACCATCAGTGCATGAATGTTGGTGGCATACTGGTTATGCAGCCTGAACACGTCCTATCGTTCAAACTCACGGGCATTGAACGACAGCTCTCATCGGCTAGGCGCAAGGGAACTCCGACTCCAAATGCAATGCTGGAGCTACAGCGATGGCTGGACGCAAACGTTAGGGACATTTTGGACGAGAGTGACGAGATTCTGGCGGTCAAGTGTCAACTTGTGTACGCAGTTGGCACTCAGCAGCCCCTAGGTCCTCAGCCTGTCAGATGGACTACGGTGCAGCATGTGTTTTCCATCCTGCGTAGTAGGGGCGGGCTTCTTAATCAGCTGGCTTCTCAAGGGGATCTCGAGCTCGATCAACGAGACGGATACTTCCCTCGACTTCGCATTCTCAGACATGAGGCTGGCGTCCAAATTTTGAAATCTCTTTTACGAGGAATAATGCAAGGGGAGTCTCCTGATCTACCTCCGTTCAGGCTATTTCATGGAGGGGTACGACAAGAAGCAGAGGCTTTCATCGCTCAAAGGGATCCCGGAAAACTTGATGAATTGCGAAATCACTGTCGCAGTGACGACTATCTATGGAGCATTCTGCTCCTGCTGAGAGGCCTTTTTGCGCATGGGATACTTATGTACATTCTCAGTGGACGTAGGTGGCGAGTAGACTATGGGCTTGACCTAACGCGGTCGCTTCTCGCCGTGCCCTATCGTGCAAAGGATGTGCCTGCACTGAGAGCAGAGTTCAGTCACCCGGACGTCTGCATCTCTCTGACATACCTCAGCTACTACTATGGCGGATTGTCTTACGATCAGCTTGATATATGCTTCAAGCATATCAACGAACTAGAAGACCCTGTAGCGGAATATTGCAAGTGGATTAAGGACAATTGCTTGGTGCCAGACTTCCTCCACAATTACAGTGGTTTCAACCCGGATGACCGCGAACAAAAGATCCAGCATCTCTATCCAGCTTTCGAAAGGAACCCATCGACGATTAACTTCTTCCTCTGTCAGGTGGTTTTTCCGAAGGAAGCCAAGACATTTCCTCAAAAACTTTCCACGTCCGGTTGGGACATCGCCGAACGAAGGCAACAGGTAACGACGGGTTTTAGTGGTACCAATGACAACCGCTATCTCCTCCCCACTTCTATTCAACAGGATGACATCCCTGCGCAATTGGGTATAAATGCTAAGGTGTTGAATTTGATGCTGCAGCCTGAGAACGATCACTACCAGAGTGCGGCGAGTAGCAAGTTTCTGGACCTCATCGTCAAGGAGACTCCTCAAATCCGAGTTTTGTTGGATGTGGGTGCTCAGATGTTGGAGTACTCCAATAAGGAATTGGCATCGATATGGCTTTCGCGAGTCTCGGCAATAGATATAGATGCTGCAATCTTCTCCGAAGATGACGAACTACTCGTTATTAGGCGTGAGGGGGCAACGGAACCGTTCATCTCATCGTCGTACAGGCACCAGCTTGATCGTTGTCTCGTGTACCTGGATGATTCCCACACAAGAGGCACCGACTTGAAATTGCCTGCCGATTACCGTGCCGCAGTTACATTGGGTCCGAAAGTGACAAAGGACAGACTAGCCCAAGGTGAGCCTTCCTGTTCCTATGAGGAAATGATCGAATCAGGCATGTCTTCAGGATGTATGCGAATGCGCAGGTTGGGTAGGGGACAATCTGTCTTATTTCTCGCCCCTCCTGATGTGGATCGCAAAATCCGCAAGCTTTCCAAAAAGACCCATGGAGAACGAATTGGTGTATACGACGTTCTTTCCTGGTCCATCAGGGAGACATGTGCTAGCCTACGGCGTTATAGTTGTGAATGGAGAGAGCAAGGCATTCATTACATCGACAGGCAATGCGCATGGAAAGAGTTTTGGACATCCTACATCCGTCGCACCTCAGTGTTAGCAAAATATTGGTTGAGACCCGAGTTGAAGTCTCTCGACGAAATGTATGGGGCACCGTCGTCCTCCGGGCCACTGGAGCAGGAACCGTCTCATCCCGCAGCTGATTGTCACGAGATCAAGCAGAGGAGTGAGATTTTCTCATCCTCCACAATGAGTTGGCTGGCAAAAATGGCAGAAGAGCAGGAACGCGAAGTAACCCACGAGCCTGAGCGCGAGCCGGAGGCTGAGTCACCACCACCACCTTTACGGCCTGCACGCCATCGCCTCCATCCTGGTGTCGTATCATTCGTGCGCGATGGTCAAATCCCACTATTTTCTCGTGCTTTCATCTCGCTCTTTTCTTCAGTCACAATCCTCCCTCGGTCTCAGCAAGGCACCAAGTGGTCACGCAACCTTCTTGCAACTAGCGACTTCGTCACCACAATCAAGGGTTCGAATGCACGGAAAGGCATCGAGTTTCTTTGGCCTGTGAACTGGATACTGTCTAGTATTCACGGACCGGTGCTCGTGGTGTGCAGTCCTTTTGAGGTGAACGAGTTGCTCCCGGAAATCCGCCGCAGCTGCAACATCAGGTTGCACGTGTACTCTCCAAGAACGAGTCAGCCGATGAGATCCTTCGATGATCTCAAATTTTACACAATTCCATCCCTACCAACGACGTGGACTTACCCGGAGAGGCTCACAGTCTCGCAGCTCAATATATTCTCAGGCCAGTTATACATCAACGACTTCGAAACGTATCTCGAACTTTGCAATTTTCTGGGAATCAACACCAGTCATGATGGGAGGAACGAAGTAGAAACACAAAGTGATGGTTTTATCCTACCCAAGAGGCGTACTCGAGAAATGAGCTTGGTCTGCCCTTTTAATATCAGTCCCCTGCCTTTCATCCGCAAGCTAACGAGTCTCCGGAGGAAGGGTGAGTTGTTTCATCTGATTCTAGCAGCCCGAAATGCCCACGCTAACACGCCATGCACAAGGAACGTCCTATGCCTCTACTCATCTTGGGCGAATTGTTAATGGGGCATTCATACAGCCAGAGGAGTTTTGACCGAATATGCATCATCATTGATCATGTATCTGATTGTCCAGCTTGCAAATCCGCAGCTAGGCGTATATACCATTGAATGAGCTTGCGTCATGAAGGTCATGTTAGAGCCTCTCGGCCAGCGGAACTTCACATCCGATCGGTGCAGCCCACTGTCACACGCGCGCAGACTGTGTATGGTATTGTCAGGGAATACTGCGCACTGGCAAGGTCCCACAGCAATCCTACAGTGTGGGTTGCCGTATTACATGGAAAGGTAGCGAATTTACGCTAGCGTGTTATGCTCAGTATCAAACGTTGTTGAACTAAATAATTACCTAGCGTGTTACGCTAGGATACGTAAGTACGCATCAGTCATCAAGATCAACACGAAAGAGAAAGTGAAGTCTCTAAGGGAAAGCATCGAGACGCCAAGCATTGGACACAGAAGAGAATGTTGCAATGCACAAAGGATCCCCGATCAAGCCGCATTCCCAGCAGCTCCGAACTGGCCGGTTCAGGTTCCCTAGCCTTGTCAATCTTCACGAGCAACTTCACTCCCTTCCAACATCATAAACCCTCTTTCATTCTTCACCAACCCCCTCTCTTGCGCCCCTTCGCCAACACTCCTTTTCCCACTTTCAAACCACCCCAAATGTCCTCCATAAGGCGTGACCACCTTGACAGCCAAATTTCCCATCGCTTTTGATCTCCTTTATAGGATTTTCAATCGTCCCCCCACGTTGAACGCCGAGAAGTGAGTCCTCTTATGAGTTGTAGAGCTGGCATAATAGTGATCGGCTGATGCGAAGGGGTGTTGGAATTTGTACACGTGGTCTTAGGAACCTTAATGCTAAAATATGGACATTCTGGGAGTCGAACCGCAGAACCCTGCATAGGTACCAAGAGTGTGTTACCATTACACTAAATGCCCGCATTAGGCAGAGGTGGTTTCTAACACACCCCCTTCACATTGGATTGAGCCCGTGATCCACATGTGACCCTAACCACCGGGCTTCCAACAGCCCGTGAGCCGTCACCCCCTGAATTCATATTCAGGCCGGACTTACTGCTAATCTCCTACATGTCCACGTCATGTGGTCTGAAGCAGCCGGATTTGGGTCCTTAGTGCTCTGAGCTACACCCCCTGAAACTTTGTCAGGCCGGCTAATTTAATGCTTGACTTCACGTGCCCATCTCACGTGGCAGCAACCAGATTTGGGTGTGCTCGGTGACTTCCGTAGAATGTCCACCATGTTGGAATTTGTACACATGGTCTTAGGAACCTTAATGCTAAAATATGGACATTCTGGGAGTCGAACCACAGAACCCTGCATAGGTACCAGGAGTGTGTTACCATTACACTAAATGCTTGCATTAGGTGGAGGTGGTTTCTAACAAGGGGTACTTGGGTGATGTCCCTTATGTGGCGTCCAGAAGTGTGTTGCTTCTGTTTGAAATATGTGAGGGCTTTATGGTCAGTAACAACCATAAATTGTTGCCCTCCAGTCAACTTGTCCATCCACTTGGACAGAGCTTCTAAGACGCCCAGGGCTTCAAGTTCATACACAAAGTATGAATGTTGCATCAAAGTGAATTTCTTCGACATGAAAGCAGCTGGATGGGATCAGGCTAGTCAGCTAAGTATCAGACCCTATCAAGGGGTGTTTTTTGCACTTCAGATAGGGCCTAAATGGCCTATTCCACTGTGGACGTCCTGGGACGTCCTGGTGAAGCGGCTTGCTGCCAAAAATGGACCTGTGAGAATATCTGGGACATCCCAGGACGTCCTGAAACTACTTAGCACACAGCATAAACATTCTGGGTGGGGGTCACTAAGCTAAGGTTAAGTCCGGTAGTGTACAAGTCTTTTAAACACTAGGCAGGCCAGCTCTCATGCTGTTTGCTCACGACGCTATGTACACTGCAGCATGAGTCTCTAGAGAAAGTTTGCAGCACAAAAAACATAATTATGTCCTTAAGATTTTTCACAACACCTCATATATCGTATTCAGGAACCAATCGACATGTGTTATTACAACTCATGGGGATGCTTACAATCAAATAGAATATCAACTGGAATAAAACTGGGAACATGAAACAAAAAGTGAGAGCTGAACTGCTATGCCACAACATTGTTCATTCCTAAGTCTGAATCACTGTCGGAAGGATCATCGTAACCAGCTAGCATTCTTGCTTCAGCTGTGGCAAGGAACAAGTCAGACTCATCATAGTTATCTACCTCAAGTTCCAGGTCTGAGGAATCATTGTCACTTATGAGCTCGAGATTTTCATGAAGGATATTATCCCTGTTCGCCACTAGGCTCTCCTCATCATCATCTATGCACTCAAGCCCTTCATCATTGAGGACATCCCTGTTTAGCTGGCCATGTTGGAATGGTTGAAGGGGCACAGGGGACAGCCATTCAGAAGCATCGTCAGCAATCGGAACATTTTTGGTTGCACTGCACCATCGGTCAAGAATCTGCTGGAGAAATAACAGCTTCTCATATGCATAGAATGCCACGGGTTTGTCATGGTGCTCGGTATGTTTGTAGAGGGCTTCATACAAGTGGTATTCTTGAGTGAACCACTGGCGAAGGTTGGCATGCTCAGCCTTGCACCTCCTGAGCTCCTGGCAGCTGTTGTGTAATTGCTGTGCAAAACAAATTTGCTCCTTCACCTTCGCATCGGTGAGCCAACAAGGAAGAGTACCATCAGGAAATTGGGACCAATCACAATCTTCCCAAATGCCCTGGTCGATATCAAGCTTGTACAAGTCACTGTGTAGGATGATTGGCAGTAAATGTTGATGAGCGACACTTGTGATCCCGGAGCTGGACTATGAGTAATGACTCAGTCTCAGCCAATATGTGTGAAGAACTGGATATATTACCTATGAGTAATGACTAGAGGTAATATACATAATATAAGTTACAATGATAAAGCAATGAGGGAATGTAACTAACTAACCTCAGTCTCAGCCAATATGCGTGAAGAACTGAGGGAAAAGGAAATGAATTCAAATGAATGAATATGTCCATGGCCTGGCACGGATTAGTCCGAAATAATATAAAAGAGAAAAGGTGTTGTGACTAAGTAGTCACGCTACCGCAGGAATGTGGCTGTACGAAAACTCGTCCGGCCTCCCATAGCACACGGTTCCTCCAACAGTAAATAAACATGGTGATGGGTTGGATCAAGTGCCTGGAGTGCACCAAGTTCTTTCAGCTTATCATTGTACTTCGACAGTGTGGACTCAATGCCACTTGAACGTTTATTTACTGCCTTCTCGACGTGGGCTTTCATGCTCTGGTCCAAAGCCCGAGCAGCATGGGTTCGGTCCAGGATGCTCAACTCAGCTTTCCAGGCATGTAGTTTGTGAAGGAGCTGGTCCTTGATGACACAGAGATTCAACATCTCGTTTGTCCATTTGTCCTTCTTCAGTTTTTGGAGCTCAGAGAAGTCCATGGGTCTTGTTGATTGAAGGGACACTGTCTCACTATGAATCTTTCCCTCCAAGTGCACCAACTTCCGCTCACTCTGTTCGAACTTCTCTTGCCAGTCAGCATGAAGGGCATGACCAATGGAATCAGTTGGATCCTGAAGAGCAGTACCCTGTCGCCCCAAATCCTCATGAATTCTTTTTTGCAGGTCCAATGTGGCCATGAGATTAAGGATACAGTCAATGTGTTTTAAAGATAAAAGGCTATGATGCATAAGATTCTCAGACTCGTACAAGAGTTCTAGAATTGAATCATACCTATGACGCGTAAGATTCTGCATCAGCATGTACATAGTTAGAAAAGTGTTGTTAATAATAAAAACTATAGCTCTCACCTCAGACTCGTACAAGAGTTCTGAGGGAGAGGATCTACAGAGAGAGTGCTCTTTATATGTGAGCCATGTCTCTGACATGTCTCACCGCATAAAGAGCACACAGAGAGCAAACAGAGAGACCGAGACAAGACCCTCAAAACTCATTCCGCCGTCAGCAGTGGGTTATTGATCATGTCTCGGTGTTTGTAGCGACCCCAAAAAGAATATCAAATCCCACGCTACTCGGGCGCTGGAACTAGTTGTTGAAATTCCAACAATGTGCTTCTGAGCAGCTGTTCTTGACTGATGCTGTTGGGGTTTGGAGTGATGAGCTCGCTGCTCAGTGAAATATACCATCAGTTGTTCAATGGAACAATCACTGAGCTTTCCCAAAGCCTCTTCCTCCTTCCCCTGGGCCTTCAGCACGTGTGCATGTAACCACTTCCCAAAGAATGGAAACTTCTGTGCATCAACATAGGCTACCTGGGTGTCAAGAATGAACAGATGCCGATGATAACCGGTGACATGCAGTCCAGGAATCAACCATCGTAGCTCACTCCAGAATCGCTTGCAGCCTTCACCATCAGTGAGGCCCCAGATGACACTTTTCTGAGGGTGATACCAGAGCTGACAGCTGTACTGATGGCCATATGCATAAAATATTGACACCCCACACAAGCCGGGTCCGCCATTCTGGGGAAAAATCCCACTTTTTGAGTGCATGATCCATCTGACATCCAATATTGTATAGAACACCAACTTTCCAAGACGATGGAATATGCTGCAGGAGCACCGATAAGAGAGCAAGGGCATAAAATTGCTTTTCCCCTGCAGTCCACATATTCACAAGGAACAATGGAATGTCATGTGGACAGACCATTGCCATGATGCCAGTGTCCCCAAACATTCGGGTAGAAGCCTTAACATGGTCACCATCAGCGGCAATGAAAGACTGGCCACATTGTCACGACCCGGCAATTCCCATGGTCAGGTGACCACTCCCCACACCTTCTCCCACCTCCGCTTCGACCCCGTCAACTCCGCTGCCTGCCTGATGCCGCCTGGACAAGCCCATCACCCCTCCCCATCATTACTACCTTTTCTACAGCCTGTCATGGGCCTACAAGTCATTCCTTATTACTCTTGTTTTCTTGACAGCCATGCACAGCTGTCCTTCTCCCATGCTCTTTGTTTGTTTTTTGTCCTTCTTAAAGCCACCCACAATCTCCATGAGATCTGGTGACTTATTCCTATTCATTTCGTTATACTTAAATACCGGTTGTACACTACCTCATACTTTAGTTCGAAAATCAACTAGGGTTACCCCCTGTGCTTCCTGTCTGAACTCAGTTGCACCCTCTGCACTCTGAAATATCGGGGCCGTGTCAAGTATGAGGTGCAACACTCACGAATGAGTTGTTGAAGCCGAAACCCTGCTTCGCCGTGATTGTCATCCCCATCCTTAACAGGCTGTTATGCTGAAGCAGCGGACCTTAACGGTTGCCGATGGCAAGTCATGGTAACGTTTCCCATGCCCTGACACACATGCATCGTACATTGAATTTGGGCCAGGCAAGCCATGTTCAACCTTGTCCTCCTCTGGCACTTCTTGTGCAGCCTGGTGGGCACCACCAGCTGTATTCCTATTGTGAAGCCCAAGAGTAGATGGTCTCTGCCGAGTGCCTCGCAAAGGATGATGTTCCTTCTCCGCAATGGCTTGCCAGTATTCCACAAATGCCTGATCAAGAATGATGGTACAGGGTGAAAGATATTGTGGATCTTTGGAACCTTGCCCTCCTTTGCCACGGTGCATGTCTTGGTCACATTTCCTCTTGAGCTGGAAATTGGCATCCAGACAAACAATACATTGCATGAGGAGTTCCAGCGACATAGCGTGTGTGCTGCCAAAGCACAATGGACAGTGCGACTGAAGATACTCACTCGTGCTTTGAGATTTGAGAGACTCTGTGTCTGACAAGGTGGTGGGAGTTGTATTGGAAGGTAGTTGATCAGGTATGGCAGTTGCATGTTGGGCATTGATGTATCGATGCGCGTTGAGTGGGGTTGATTTGTCCAACTTTATTAGGTGATTCTCAACAGAGCACATGTCGCTTGGGTTGGACAATGGAAGGCTGACCTCCTCAACGAGTATTTGATAATGGAGAAGCGTGTTGGCAAAGCGGCGCCGAAGTCCTCGCTTTGGAATGTAGATCCATTGGCAGCAAGAACGGCCTCAGTGGCAGCTGCAAACACTCTGTTGTTTGGTGCCATGTGGGCAAATAGCTCAGTTGCAAATTCCAGCATCTCCAGAGATACCGCCAAGGATGGGTGGTAGGGAGTGCAAGGAAAGAGCCCTCTTGCAATGAGTTGATTTGCAGCAGGTCTATGACAGCAAGTAAGGATGCTGATGGTTTCATGACAATCCCAAAATATCCCGAGCACGGTGAGAGAATTGTGAACCTCTCCACAATCGCATGCATCAGATACAAACTGCGTTAACATTGCAGAAGCGCTCATAGGCAGCTTTGAGTGGTAAATCCTCATTCGCTCCATGTAGACATGCATGACAGTCATGATAACAGAGTCTTTCCAATGGTCTGCCTGACATAAACGATGGCACACATGGAGTGATTGTAAGTTGGCATTGTTATGAGTTGAGTGAACAACATGCTGCTCAGGAGGTGGCATCGGATCCCTGTACGCAACATCAAGTGGAATGAATGCCATAAAATCACCATCCTCCACTGATCGTTGACTTGTGTCTGCTTGCGAACTGGGCTGTGAAGCATCCACTGAATGACCAGGGACAGGGATCACTTGATCAAGGGCATCTCCAACAGGGTTCGTTTTTCTCTTCTTAGGTTGTGTTGGCTTAGGTTTGCTTGCTGCATGCTGGCATTGTTTGGCAGAATCAATGAGCAGGATGAACGACATGAATAGCACAAATGAGGGGTCAATACTGTCGGCTGAGTTAATGGTTTAGGTTTACAGCAATAACCCCCTGCTCTCAAAGAATGCAGTCATGCACATGCAAGCCTAGATCTGACTTTGTGGGATGCACACCTCGGCTAAGTATGACTGGTTTGACACAAGCCTTGCATCGACAAACCTTTCCAGGCGTAGGTTGCCCAGTCTAGGATAGTCAGGCACAGAGGCACACATTGTGACAATATACAGACTAGATACAAAGTGTCTTTGCAACACCTCAGGATACTGGCCTTGGCTATGTATGGCTGGTTTGACACAAGCCTTGCATCGACAAACCCCCCCAGGCAATAGGTTGCCCAGTCTAGGATAGTTGGGGCACACAGGCATGTATCACGACAATATACAGACTAGATACAAAGTGACAGTTTGACACAAGCCTTGCATCAACAAACCTTTCCAGGCATGGGTTGCCCAGTCTAGGATAGTTGGGGCACACAGGCACGTTGTCAGGGCATGGGAAATGTTACTGTGACTCACCATCAGCGACTGTTAAGGTCCACTGCTTCGGTGTAACAGCCCGTTAAGGGTGGGGATGACAATCGTGGCGAAGTGGGGTTTTGGCTTCAACGACTTGTTCGTGAGTGTTGCACCTCGTACTTGACATGGCCCCGATATTTCAGAGTGCAGAGGGTGCAACTGAGTTCAGACAGGAAGCACAGGGGGTAACCCTAGTTGATTTTCGAACTAAAGTACAAGGTAGTGTACAACCGGTATTTAAGTATAATGGAATGAATAGGAATAAGTCACCAGATCTCATGGAGATTGTGGGCGGCTTTAAGAAGGACAAAAAACAAACAAAGAGTGTGGGAGAAGGACGGCCATGCACAGCCATCAAGAAAACAAGAGTAATAAGGTTTTAAAATATATATGTGCGCTATGGCATGTTAGACTCAGACCCATATGAGAGATCTTAGATTATTAAACTGTACCTATGGCGTGTTAGACTGCACCAATACATTCAGGATGATACTCAGAAATAGTAAAGGAATCCTCACCTCAGACCCATATGAGAGATCTGAGGGAGGGGGAGTAGTAAATAATGTCCGCTCTCTTTATACATGGTATAACAGAGAGAATGAGGGTCAAACCCCCAAATATCGTCCAATAATTGCGATGATATTAGAACCGTCTCAGGTAGTCACCACTGTCAATAATCACATTATTGACAGCCGGGTGACAGGGCTGATTGTTGCATTTCCAACACACCCTCTCAACATCGGTTCCCATCGATGATTCCCATTCCTTCCCTGAACTTGTCATGTTTCTCGAATGGAAGTGCCTTGGTGAGTATGTCTGCCACTTGATTGGCAGTCGGGATGTACTCGAGTATGATGTCCCTATTGTAAATGCAATCCCGGATGAAATGTTGACATATGCGAATGTGTTTGGTGTGAGCATGGAAAGTGGGGTTCATGGCAAGTGCTAAAGCACCTTGGTTGTCGCCAAGTATGGTGGTTGGAATAGATGGAGGTCAGAGGACATTACCAATTAGTCCCTGTATCCAAACTGCCTCCTTCGCTGTGTGTGTCAATGCCATATATTCACCTTTGGTACTTGATAATGCAACTGAGGACTGTTTCTTCGAGCTCCAAGACACAGCAGCTCTGGCCATCTTGAATACATATCCAGAGATCGACCTACAATCACGAGAGTCTCCTGCCCAATCCGAGTCTGAATAAGCCATAAAATCTCCCTGGCAACATCCTCCATTGTATACAAGTTAGAATTTCTTCATAGCATTGAGGTACTTCAGAACTCGGTTGACAGCATTGAAATGGTCTTTTCCAGGGTTTGCAGAATACTGACTGAGGGTGCCCACAGCGTATGCGATATCAGGATGCGTTCTCAGCATCATGTACATGATGCTACTGATCCATGATTGGTAATTGTGCACATTGACCTCGGGGGTATCTGACTGAGCCAGTTTGAGGCCTGCAGCTATAGGTGTTAAGACTGGCTGGGCATTAGTAAATCCAAAGCGGTTGATGATGTTTGTCACGTAGTGGGTTTGAGAAACATAAATTAGGCATTTTGGTCGATCGCGGGTGATTTCCAGCCCTAAGAACCAATGAATCGGTCCAAGGTCCTTCATCCTAAAAGTGTCCTTGAGTTGTCCCTTCTTGACCTTGAGTAAGCGGGCATTGTTGCATAGGATCATCAAATCGTTGACATTATACAGAACGTTTTGTTCTGGCCCCTATTGTCACGACCCGGCAATTCCCACGGTCAGGTGATCACTCCCCACACCTTCTCCCTCCCCTGCTTCGACCCTGTCAACTCCGCTGCCTGCCCGACGCCGCCTGAACAAGCCCGTCACCCTTCCCCGTCACTGCTACCTGTTTCCACGGCCCGTCACGGGCCTACAAGCCTTTCCTTATCATGCTTGTTTTTCTTGACGGCCGTGCACGGCCGTCCTTCTCCCACACTCTTTGTTTGTTTTTGTTCCTTCTTAACCCCGCCCGCAATCTCCATGAGATCTGGCAACTTATTTCTATTCATTGCGTTATACTTAAATACCGGTTGTACACTACCTCGTACTTTAGTTCGAAAATCAACTAGGGTTACCCCCTGCACTCTCTGTCTGACCCAGTCGCGCCTCCTGCCTCCTGAAATATCGGGGCCGCGTCAAGTACGAGGTGCAACGCTCATGAACGAGTCGTTGAAGCCGAAACCCCTTTCTGCCACGATTGTCATCCCCGCCCTTGACAGGCTGTTACACTGAAGTAGCGGACCTTAGCGGTCGCCGACGGCGAGTCACGGTAACGTTTTCCCACGCCCTGACAGTATTTTCGAACTCCCCTCGCTCTTGACGTTAAACGATGTCTCGCAAACCCAGAACCCGTTCTCAGACCCGCCAACCAGTGGCTGGTACTTCTGCATCACCATACATGCAGTACACCTCGCGCGTATTATTTGATAGGGAAGAGTCAGACGAACCGTTATTCGAGAGCTTCACAGCAGACCGGGCAGACTTACGGTCCTCAACGCCAGTGAAACGCCGTCAATACTGCTGGCAACGAACGCCGAGCGAAGTTGACAGCGATTCACTTGGTAATGAGGCCGAGTCAACGGCCCAGATACCAATCGAGCCAGTGCCAGAACCTGAACCAGAGCCCGAGCCAGCACCACGAGAGGAGCTACCCGCCGATCTGCCGGTTATGGTCGATGAGATCGAAGAGATCGATATTGACCAAGCAGAGCAAGCCCTGCCGAAGGGACGTTGTAGGCGGGATAATCGCCCACACGCAGAGCCGGCTCGGATATCCATTTTCACCATTCAAAAATCATCTTCATTCGTTCCATAAATCGATACAAACTTGGTACCTAAAAATACTCCTAATTCCTACGAATCCGTCGATGTCAAGATCCTCCCAATCGGTGGAGATTTGGTGGAGTTAAGTGTTTGGGAGGTTAGCCACGGCGCGGGTCACGGGATCTGGTCATGTGCGGGCGTGGGAAGTTCAATTTAGGCAAGCGGGAAGTCAGAAAAGCATGCTTCACACATTCCCAAGGCATCAAATAAATTGGGAAAAATGTTCTTTAGCCGCGTAAAGGTTATTTCCAGCCACAATTCCAGTTTCGGGTACTAATTTTGAGAAATCATTGATAAATTCCCGATTTTCCTCATATTTTCACATTTTTACCATCATTTTGATATATTGGATGATATTCTTTTATTCTTCTGATGCCCTTTTCAAATATTTCACTTATGATGGGGTCCAGGAGCCATATGGCGCCAATATTTCCCATCAATCACTTCTAAAAATGTTTATTCTTTATAATCCTGTACATACCGGGATTGAAAAAAGAAGTTCTCCCCTCCCTAATTTTCTCTAAGGCGCTAGGACGCGTCAGAGTTAGTGTGAGTGTGTTAGGAATTCCTACAGTAGGAGTAAGGGCAGTTGTCTATCCCAACTGAGGCTGACAAAGTCCTATTCGCTGTCTCATACTTGAAGGGGGTGGCACTGGACTGGTTTGAGCCCGATATCCTTCGTGGCCACTGGCCCAGTCGAGAACCACAGTGGATGAATGACTGGACAAGGTTTGTGGGAGAACTCGAACGTAACTTCGGCCCACACGACCCCGTTGGCGAAGCTGAAGAGCATTTGTTCAACCTAACAATGAAGGATGGACAGACCATCGGGAAGTACGTCACCGAGTTCAACCGCTATGCGGGTAAGTTGGACAACTGGGGTGAAGGAGCCCTCCGCGCCCTGTTCTACCGTGGTCTGCCCGATTGTATCAAAGATGAAATCACTCGGTTTGGTAAGCCAACATTGTTATATGACCTACGGGACCTCGCTGATGAAATCGATACACGCTACTGGGAATGAAAGACCCAGACTGATCGGCGTCATAAACCCGCCTCCGACACCTACAATAAAGGCTCCCAGAAACCACCCTCCTCCAAATCCCACCGATCCGCCACACCTCCCCCTGCCACACCATCCACATCCGCCACCAATAAACCAAAGGACAAGCACCCCGACGGTAAGCCTAAATCTGACCTCACTGCAAAACTCGGGAAAGATGGCAGGCTGACCAAGGAAGAGCGTCAACGGCGCTTCGACAATAACTTGTGCATGTTCTGCGGTAAGCTGGGACATGTAGCTAAAGAGTGCTACAAGGCCGGGTCAAGTGTGGCTAAGGCCAGAGTGGCCAAAGTCGCCACACCAGAACCGGCCACGACACCAGAGCCGGAGTCAGACTCATCGTCTGACACAAAAAACTAACCGGCAACCCTCTGGACGCCAGGGTTGTACTCAACCCCTTCATGCGAAGAGGGAGGTATGCTTGAACGCGTCTGCCCTATCGGACCCCAATTCTCTTTCTTTCTCTGTTTCTTTCGGTTCCTGTGATGGTTGATTTCCCACTCCAAGGGGGAATGCCCCCGGCTCTCCTTTGTCTTCCAATTCCGGGGCCTCTGTCCCCCATTCAAAAATGTTTTCCGCTAATGGACCACCCTCATTTTCCCTTACCAACTGTGATCCCTCTTTTGTTTTTCCCGCTCTAATTGATTCAGGTTCTTCCGATTGTTTTATTGATACTAAGCTTGTTAATAAACACAATTTACAGACCTACTCCGTACCCGCGATGCAGCTCCACTTGTTCGACGGCACGACGAATCACATGATAACGCGCACCGTCGATCTCCCCGTCCACTTTGCTACCGGCGATGTTACCCTGACAACATTCTATGTCACCCCATTGGATGGCTCTTGTGCTATTGTCCTGGGACACAACTGGCTCGCCTGCTACAATCTGTTGATTGATTGGGCAAAGAGCAGTATATCTTTCTGGACGTCTGAACAATGCAGGCCGACCCCCCAGAGCTCTCCTGTAACCCCCCTGAGTGTAGTCCCTCCAGTGGACACACCGGTCCCTGCCACCAACATGCTGTGTAACCCCGACCGCCAGGCCCCTTCCATCGAGTTTGTTAGCCCAGCGGCGTTTGCCCGGGCTGCAAAACTCGACGGCTCCGTAACTTTCAGCCTGAGCATCCCGTCTCGAGCAAGCGAGCTGCGCGCAACCGCGACCTCCGAGCCTGCCGACCTTGACGCCGTACCAAAGGCCTATCACGAATACACCGATGTGTTTAGCAAAAGCAAGGCTAACACTCTGGCACCACATCGTGAATTCGACCTGAGGATCGAGCTAGAGGAAGGTACGCACCCCCCATTGGGAACCTTGTATTCCCTATCCCCGACCGAGCTTGAGGCCCTTCGAGCGTTTCTCGACGAGCACCTAGCTACCAGCTTTATTAGGCCGTCTTCGTCGGTGCACGCCGCGCCGGTGCTCTTTGTCCGCAAAAAGGACGGTTCACTCTGCCTTTGCGTAGACTTTAGGGGCCTCAACCGGATAACCAAGAAGGATAGATACCCGCTGCCATGCATAGCAGACCTACTGGACGCCCCGAGCCAAGCCAAAATTTACACCAAGCTCAATCTGCGGCACGCATACCATCTTGTGCGTATCGCCGTGGGTGATGAATGGAAGACCTCCTTCCGCACCCGCTATGGCTCCTACGAATGGCTAGTCATGCCATTCGGTCTCACCAACGCGCCTGCAGCATTCCAGCAGTTTGTCAATTCCATCTTTGCCGACCTCCTCGACGTCTGTGTTGTCGTCTACCTAGATGACATTCTCGTATACTCAGAAGACAAGGCCTCCCATGAGGAGCACGTCCGAGAAGTCCTCCGCTGGTTACGACAACATGGTCTCTTTGCAAACCCGAAGAAGTGCGAATTCCACACAGACACCACGGAGTACCTCGGGTACGTCCTTTCTCCCAACGGGCTAACCATGTCCGCGGAAAAGGTTAAGGCCATCCAAGATTGGCCCGAACCCCATAAGGTAAAGGATGTTCAGTCCTTCCTAGGATTCGCTAATTTCTATCGGTGTTTTATCCACGAATATTCCGATATTGTGGTGCCACTGACCCGACTCACCTGCAAGGGAGTCCCCTGGGTGTTCTCTGACGACTGCCGTGCGGCGTTTCAACGCCTTAAGCGGGCCTTTACATCTGCCCCCATCCTAACCCATTGGGTCCCTGACGCGCCGATTATCATCGAGACAGACACCTCCGATTATGCAATATCGGGCATCATCTCCATCCGCTGCCCGGATGATGAGATACACCCTGTTGCTTTTCGGTCAAGGACGCTGACAGTGCTGGAACTCAATTATGACACCCACGATAAGGAGCTTCTAGCCATCTATGAAGCCTTTCGAGGATGGCAGCACTACTTAGAGGGCTCGGGAACACCCATCGATGTGGTCACCGACCACAAAAACCTGGAATATTTTTGCACCACGAAGCTCTTGACCTGCCGTCAGGCATGGTGGTCAGAGTTTCTGTCCCAATTCAACATGGTGGTCCGTTTCCACCCGGGAAAATTGGGCGCGAAACCGGATGCGTTGACTAGACAGTGGGATGTCTACCCCAAAGAGGGGGATAGGGATTACGCTCGCATCAACCCTCAAAACTTCAGACCGGTGTTCACGCAGGAGCAGCTCCCGTCCTCCCTAAGAGCTACATACCTCGCCGAACCCGTCCTCCGTGCAAGTTCCCTCGTTGACGTCAACGCTATCCATAAGGACATCATCACCGCCCTCCCCCATGACCCCGCCGTTGCAGACTATCTCACCGCCGTGATACCAGAGGACTCCCGCTGGTCTAGGGACGCAGACGGCCTCATAAGGCTAGACAACCGGATCTACGTCCCAGACGCCAACGACCTCAGGCTCCGCGTGCTGAGATACAAGCACAACCACCCACTCTCTGGGCACTTTGGACGGAACCGTACCTTGGATCTTGTCCGCCGGGAGTATACTTGGCCGGGTGTGCGCACCTTCGTTAAAGACTATGTGTCTTCTTGCACCACTTGTGCCCGCACCAAAACTCCCTGCCACAAGCCGTACGGCCTGCTCAAACAGCTCCCAATCCCCGAACGCCTGTACAGGGCACTCCATCTCCATGGACTTCATAGAACACCTCCCCGCCTCTTCTGGTTACACCACCATATTGGTCATCGTTGACCGGTTGTCCAAACAGTGCGTCTTCGTACCGTCTACAGACACCGTCACGGTGCCGGATTTGGCAAAGCTGTTCTTACTCCACGTCTTCTCCAAGCACGGTGTTCCCTCCCACATCACCTCGGATAGGGGATCCGAGTTCATCTCCCACTTCTTCTGCTCCCTGGGCAAGGCCCTCGATATACGGCTACACTTCACCTCGGGATACCACCCTGAAGGCGACGGTCAAACCGAGCGGATGAACCAAACCCTGGAGCAGTACCTCCGCGTTTATTGTAACTACCAGCAGGACAACTGGTCCGAACTCTTGCCCCTCGCCGAGTTCGCCTACAATAACGCCCCGAATGCTACCACGGGGGTTTCACCGTTCTTCGCCAACAAGGGGTATCACCCCAACCTTGCCGTCCACCCCGAGTGAGATCTGACCTCGGCGCGAGCACAAGATTACTCGGTCGATCTCGACTCTCTCCACCAGTTCCTCCGTGAAGAGATGACCCATGCCCAGCAGCGCTACCAAGGCCCTGCAGACGCTCGACGGCTCCCCACACCGCCGTTTGACATCGGCAGCTCAGCGTTCGTCAAGGCCAAGTATTTCCGCACTACTAGGCCATCGGCGAAACTCGCTGAGAAGAACCTTGGGCCGTTTGAGATCATTGCGCAGCGGGGTTCTCATTCACACACACTCCGCCTCCCCAACACCATGAAGGCTGTGCACCCAGTCTTTCATGTCTCCCAACTTGAGCCCGCGATACCCAATTCCATCCCCAACCAGGAACAGCCTCTGCCGCCGCCATTGAGATCGATGGCGAACTCGAGTACGAGATCGCCGAGATCCTAGATTCCAAGACTGACCGACGGCGCAACTGCAAGCTGCTGTACCTGGTACGTTGGCTTGGGTATGAGGGCACTGACGAGGAAACCGAGTGGCTCCCCGCCACGGAGCTGGAACATGCCTCGGATCTCGTTGCCAATTTCCACGCACGATATCCGGCGAAACCGGGACCACAACACGTTTGACAATGGAGGATGGGATTGTTAGTCGGTAAAGGCAGAGTCTAACAACAGAGTAGAATAAGAGTCAGAGGTACTAGTCTTAGCCTGCCCCACTCTCTCTCCACCCAACCTTGCACCCCACTCCTCAGCCTCCGCGTGTTCCCTCCTCGACCGCATGTCCATTAGGCATCGTTCCTCAGCATCGGTGACGTATTCAAGTAGGCGGCCCACTATAGTGGTCAGGCCCGTCAGAGTCTTGTTCACGGCCAGGATTGCCTCGTGGATTCGTGCAAGGTGATCCTCAGTGGAATGCTCTCCCTCGTCGTCCGATTTGTCATCATCCACGTCCAAAACCTCCGCGTCCTCCTTAGGCCCCTTCACTCGTGGGCGCTTCGCCATGGGTGACGTCCAGTCCCCATGTCGACACTTCTGCTTCAGCCTCTGGCACTCGGCGCAAACACCGCGATTGCCCGTACCCAAGATGCAGGCAACCTTACACTGGACACAATGATCGCAAGGTGGGGGATTGTCATATCCGTGCATACCTGACCCCGACCTGACTTCCGGACCTCCACCCTCTTCACCTCCGGAGTCATAACCTACCGCTGCCGTTCCGATACTCACCTTCGGTCTTGGCAACACACCCCTCCTCTTACCTCTCCGACCCTTTCTCCGTCCGTTCCGATACTCATCCCGGACCGAACATCGCCCCACTCGCCACCCTTCCTACAACTCCGCTCCCCCCTCACAACACCTCCACCCTCCCGTCATCCCCCTACGCTTCCCCCGTCCGTTCCGATACTCACCTTCGGACCTGACTACTCTCCTTTCCGCCACTCCCTCTTCCTTACCTGTCCCCTCTCTCCTCCTTCCGTTACCCTTCCGCCAAGTTACGACCGTCCACCGCTGCTCCGTACTTCACACTCGGACACCGTTCGTACCTTACTCCGAGCCTCCGTCATAGTCCCTACCTCGGACTTTGACTCCACCTCGGTCTTAGTCCATTGCATTGGTGACCTCATACTACGTAAACACCATTGCCAATATTCCTCGGACTTCCAACCCCGCCTCCATAAGCTCCATAAGCTCCGCAACCCCCGAGCTTTGCGGACCGCCTCCGGCACTCTCGCCGTTTTGTAATGTATTTCTCGCAATTCCCCCTCATCCCTATTTGGACTACTGCTTCCTTCTATTCTAGCCAGTTAGTCATCACCCCCACTTCCCCTCATCCTCCTGCCCCTCTGGGCCTCACCCTCTCTACCTCCTTTCGGACGTATCACAGGTCTTGCCCTGTGACCTTCGGTACCGCTCCGCTCCCTTCACCCTTTGTTCCCGTTCGGACGTCTTCGTTCCGATTCGGTCACCCTTTGTTCTCCTTGTGCTTTTGCCCCTTCTTTATATATATCGGCGCTTGTACATACTCGTCTGGTTTCAGTCCGAAATCGACCTGAAATGCCCCCTAGAGACTTCCTGCTCACCTACTGTGAAATTAAGGACCAAATGGACAAACAGCAATGGCACAGCGCTCCGCTTGAGTCGCTGAGGCCAAGGTCCCTCCACGCTAAGTCTCCGATTCCACTCCGGAGTCGTCCGTTTCCGCCCAGTTCTAACAGGGATCATCTCCCGCTGTAGATGGTTGATTACTGGCCGCAGGACGCTGTGATCGAGACGATCAGGATGATCAGTAGCACCCTGCGCCCCCGATCAGTTGACCAGGACTACTCACCTTCCCCGTCACCGACTCAGCCGTCTTCCTTTTCTTCTTCTCCTCTTCTTCAGCGGCGAGACAAGCTGCCGCTAGTCGCTCTGCCTCGTGGCGAGCCTCTTCTGCATGACGCAACTCCTCCATGCGATCAGCCTCAACTCGGCGCCATCTGTGGCGTTCCTGGCATTTCTGGAGCATGAGCTCCTGCTCGTCGCCGGAGTCGTACTGGAGGTCTTCAATTTTCCAGGACGAGAGGTCCATCTTGGGTTGCGATAGCAAAGTTAAGTCCTTTTGTTCAGATCGCCGTCGGAATCAAACCTGGCATAGGCCGCAGGTTTCTCACGTGCACATGGGACTTCAAGGGTTCAGTCCCAAGGGGGGGATACTGTCACGACCCGGCAATTCCCACGGTCAGGTGATCACTCCCCACACCTTCTCCCTCCCCCGCTTCGACCCCGTCAACTCCGCTGCCTGCCCGATGCCCCCTCACCGCTACCTGTTTCCATGGCCCATCACGGGCCTACGAGCCTTTCCTTATCATGCTTGTTTTTCTTGACGGCTGTGCACAGCCGTCCTTCTCCCACACTCTTTGTTTGTTTTTGTTCCTTCTTAACCCCACCCGCAATCTCCATGAGATCTGGCGACTTATTTCTATTCATTCCGTTATACTTGTCAGGGACGCGTCCGGGGTCGAGAGGGCCCGGGGGTAATATCCGGCACTGAGGCCGTCGCGGGGTGTGGAGCGGGTGTGCGTACTGGCGGGCCCGATCCGGGACAGTGGTCCCTGGCCACTCAGACTGAAGTGGAGAATGTGTTATTATTATTAAAGGGGAAAACTATACTACTTACCTGAAGTGGAGAATGTGAGAAGAAGGTTACTTCTTCGGTTCCCACTTCAGGTACATTTATGTACATGCGGCTTGAGTCACATGACAGGTGCCACGTCATCCTCGGAGGCAGCCGCAGGCATCCGGGTGTCCCCGTGGGGGATCCCGAGAGCGTCCGCTACATGCGTGCGTGCTGGGCACAGCGGGAAGCTGTCCGGGGTGTGTGGGCCGGACGGGTCAATAGTACATCGATACAAAGGAAGGTGGTCCATGTAGATAGAAAGAAATAAACAAGAAGAGGAAGATGAGAAGAATGAAATAAAGAAAGGGGAAAGAAGAGGGAAAGGAAAGGGGAGGAGAGGGAGGAAGGAGGGGGGAGGGGGATAGACAGCGGGGAGCGGGTGTGGTGTGGCCGGGTGGGCCCGGGTGGGCCCGGGTCAGGCAGGTGTGCCCTGACAATACTTAAATACCGGTTGTACACTGCCTCGTACTTTAGTTCGAAAATCAACTAGGGTTACCCCCTGCACTCTCTGTCTGACCCAGTCGCGCCTCCTGCCTCCTGAAATATCGGGGCCGCGTCAAGTACGAGGTGCAACGCTCACAAACGAGTCGTTGAAGCCAAAACCCCTTTCCGCTGTGATTGTCATCCCCGCCCTTGACGGGCTGTTACGCCAAAGTAGCGGACCTTAGCAGTCGCCGACAGCGAGTCACGGTAATGTTTTCCCATGCCCTGACACCTATGGACGAAGACAGCATGATCGGAGTCGCAGCGGGTGAATCCGAGTCGACCAAATTCTTCTTTAGCCTTCTGGTACCATGCCCTTGATGCTTGCTTTAGTCCATATAGACTCTTCTGCAGTTTCCAAACTATATCCTTGTTCCCATAATCGGCAGATCCTGGCGGTGGTTCCATAAAGATGGTGTGTTCCAAATCACCGTTGAGGAATGCAGTCTTGACATCCATCTGATCAATGTCCAGATCAAGACATGCACCGATAGCTAGGAGGACTCGGATTGATGCCCACTTTACTACTGGTGCGAAAGTCTCCTCATAGTCAACCTGGTATACTTGACTAAATCCCTTCGTGACAACCCTAGCCTTGTATCTCTCTATGGTCCCATCTGGCCCTCGTTTCAAGGCAAACACCCATCTGCATCCAACAATGTTTCCTTGTCCGACTTTCTCTGTACTGATCGGATTATATGTCCGAGTTTCCTTGAGTGATAGTAATTCATCCTGGCATGCTTCAAGCCAAGAGTCGGCATTGGGTCGATTGAGTGCATCGTTATAGGTGTGTGGGACTTCCTCATAGGCCGCATATGCGTAAGTTTCGCCCTCTTGTTGGGAATTACTGGATTGAGGTGGTTGATTTGTCCGATTATAGGAACTGATGAAGTATCGATCATTGTCATCTCACATTCGTGGTTGTCGTAGTCGCTTCGATCGCCGCGGTTCATCCACCTCAGCTTCCTCCATCCCACTGCTTCTCACTCCTCCACCCAATTCCTTGGGAACCACCTCTCCATCACTCTCCACAATACCTGTCACACCTTCCTTGTCATTTCTTCCCACTCCAATGTCTGTCACACCTTCCTCATCCTTTCCGTCATCGTTTTCTGTTTGGACCACATGCGATCGTGAATTGATCTCAGGTACCTTGATTGTGATGCGTTTGGACTTGGAGTATTCTTCAAAGAAGTGAACATCTCATGACTCGTGGAGCTTTCGGGTGTTTGGATTGTACACAACAAACGCTTGCCAACGGCTAGTCCAAGGTGAATTCCAGTGATTGAGCGGTTTGCAAGTTTGTCTCTGTGCTTGTTGGGTATGGCAAGAGTGGCTTTACAGCCAAAGGTGCATATTGTTGCAACAGACGGTTTGTTTCCTGTCCATAGCTCATAGGGGGAGACTCCATCAGGGAGTGCAGAATGTGGGATGACATTCTTAATGAGTGTAGCATGTCAAAGGGCATAGGGCCAAGCAGTGTGCCCAACTGATGACTTCGCACCTTCTAACATTGCAATGGCCATGGTGACCAATGTTCAGTTTACACGTTCGGCTACACCATTTTCCTGAGGAGTATTGGGATTCATCTTTTCGTGAACAATTCCGGAATCTTTGAGATATTTGACGAAGTCGGAAGAGAAGTCCTTGAAGGTTTCAAGAGCCTCACTTTTCCTCTTGATAGGGTAGACTGTGAGGAAGCAGGAATGATCATCAACAAATGTGATGAAGTATCGGTAGCCTTCTCAGGTAATGGTGTGAACCTTGCATACATCAGAGAAGATTCGTAGGACCTCAGTAGAGCGGGTGAGAGTTTCCTTCGGGATTGGGGACCGTGTGTGCCCTGATGCCTCGCACTCTTCACAATAATTTGTCGGTTCCTTTCCCACTCCTATGTCCATTCCCTTGGCCATCCCACTCTGGGCCATTTTCAGGATTGATTCCAATGAAATGTGCCTGAGTCGGGCATGCCATACTTCAATAGAAGCCGTTGCTGTCATCGTACATGCAAGCTGGGCAGTTTCGACATCTTCCCCTTCCACGCATGTTGTGATATATGCTTGTTCTATTCCCAATATCATGCATGATAGTCTGTACAGTCCATTTGATGCGAATGCCATCCCGATAAGTTCACCATCAGGATTGAATATCTGGCATTTATCGTTAGCGAAGTGAATGCCAGAACTGCACTTCATAAGGTGTGTGACTGATAAAAGATTTGTGCCAATCTGAGGGCAATAGAGGACGTCTTTGAGTATAGCATGCTGATCGCCAAATTTATTGTGGATGGCAATGCAAATTTGACCCTGTCCTATTGCATGTAAAATGTGTTTGTCACCGAGGCAAATCAATTGGGGGGTGGTAAGGGTGAGGAAGGTTGTGAACCATTCACGGTGCACACATATGTGTGAAGATGCACCAGAGTCTACAATCCACTGAGATGGGTTGGTCAAGTCATGTTTTTGTCAGGGACAGCTCCGAAAGCGGCGAGGTCCCGGCATGCGGGACTCGGTGGGGCGGGTGGCGGCTGTGCGTAGCGGCGACCTCGTCGCGGGGTGAGCGTCCCCAACCACTTAGTCTGAAGTGGGAATGTGAGAAGAAGGCTACTTCTTCGGTTCCCACTCCAGCTGTTATTATATACATGCGGGATCGGTCACGTGGGGTGCGCCACGTCACCCTCGCACACAGCCACGGCTCTCTGGGTGCCTCCGCGGGAGATCCCGAGAGGGCCCGCTGTGGGTGCGGGGTAAGTGCAGCGGCGATGGCAGCGATATAGGAACGGTGAGATACAAGAGGGGAAATGGGCATGTGCGCCGGTGATACATTGAGCAGCGGGAAAGGTGGTCCATGTGAGAAAGAAAGAAAGAAACATGTGGGAAAGAAAGAAAGAAAGGAAGAAGGGGGAAAGGAGAAAGGAAGAGGGAGAAGCGGTGCGGAGCAGGGGAGCGGAGCGAGGGTCAGGCAGGGCGTGCCCTGACAGTTTTGCCATGGCAGCATGCTCCTCAGCTACAAGAACATCTATTTTGGCTTCCTTCTTCATCGCTGATTGTCCAGTGGCCGGTTTGGGTGGATGCTGGCCTTCAGCTCCACCTCCTTCAGCCCAACACCTTTTCGAATGTATGGCCGATCTGCCTCTTGCACTTTGGATTCGTGCACTGTGGGCATTCTCTGGGTTTCTGTCACGGCCCTGCAAAGTCCCCACCCTTCTACCACTTTCTGCACCCTCATTCTTGCACCCGTTACTCATGCTGTAGGTGGGATAATCGCCCACGCACAGAGCCGGCTCAGATACCCACTTCCAACATTCAGAAACCACTTTTATTCATGCGACGACTCGGTACGGAATTGGTATCTAAAAAGTAGTGCTAATTCGTACGATTCTGACGATACCAAGAACGTCCCAATCGGTGGAGATTTGACGGAGTTCCGTGTTGGAGAAGTTAGGCACAGCAGGTCACGAGCATGTGCGGGCGTGGGAATCTCAAGCAGCAACCCAGAATTCCAGCCTCACTCGTTCCCACGGCGTCTAATAAATTGGTAAAAATGCTCATTGGCTGTGTGAGAGTTATCTCCGGCTTCATTTTCAATTTCGGCTCATAATTCCGTAAATCCGTTGAGAAATCGCTTATTTTCTTTTATTTTCATATTTTGCCATCATTTCAGATATTGATTGATATTCTCTTATTGGTACTGTTACCCTTTTTTATTATTTTGCCTAATAAGGTATGCAGGTGCCATATGGTACCAATATTTCCCATCAATTATTCTAAAAATAATTGTTCCTTATATCCTGTACATACCGGATTCTGGAAAAGAAGTTCTCCCCTCCCCCAAAATTCTCTAAGGTGCTAGGACGCGCTAGAGTGGGTGTGAGTGAGTGGATTCCAACAGTAGGAATAAGGGCAACAATCTAGCCTGCAACGAGTGGGTAGTGGATTTGTTGAGCCCGGACCTTGCGGAAATCCCGGAGAACTCACCACGGAGTTAAGGATCGAGATAAGCAGAGTATAGTCAAGAAAGTAGGAGTTTAGGGAGTTTGGCCCCACGAGCTTAGTCGGCATAGAGAGCCGCGAGCCCTCTTTCAGCGCCCATTAATCGCACCATTGCCCATCACTTAGCGGCGCCGATAGTGGTTCCCATTCTATGGCCCCGTAGCAGTGCCTCCTTCGTTCTCCCGCCACCACTTGAGTTCCTCAGCCATTTGGCCGATACCGTTTTATTCTTATTCATTCGCTTAACTAACTAGCGGTTGTTATGGTCACCACTGATCTGCTCCTTATTGACATTTGGTTTATTCCTTTATTGACAATTGGTTATTCCTTTATTGACATTTGATTTATTCGTATATTGACATTCTGATCCGCCACCATATTGGCACCTAGATTGTCGGCCTATTCATTCTGCCTCCCAACTTCACCGTCCTCTGTTCCATTCATTTCTTCTGTTCCATTTCCCTGGTCCTCATCGCCCTTTTAGTTCTGTCGTACTTACCATCCCGCTCCTGTCCTGCACCGGACCGACCGGCCCCTTCTCTGTTCTCCTTTTGTATTTATACTTGTAGTTTACTGTCAATGTACCTTAGTTCGAATATCGACTAGAATTCCCCCCAAGTACTCTCATCCTAAGTTCGCCTCTCAACTTCATCCCTGCTTAAGTCAACGTCACCGCAAGGTCTTTCCCACTAATGTGAAATATGGGACAGCCTAGAACGCATGGTGCAACGCTCTAGCCAAGTTGTTGAAGCCAAAGTCCCAACCCCCTCGACGCCTTGCAATGGAGTAGCTCATTAGCTAAGTGACCACTCACACCACCGTACTCCGCTCCGCTTCCCATGATCACCTCGAATACAGTTTCTGACAGTTTCTTGGGTTTCTTGCCATCCTGTCTGTTGGCTTTCTCCGGTGGTTTCACAGATTTGGCTAGCAGTGTGGCAGCCTCAGTTTCTTTGCTTTTTATTGACTTCTCTTCCCTGATTATTTGACTTATCAGGGTCTCGCAGGCCAACATTGAAAGATCCTTAGTGTTGGCTATGGTAATGGATTTGAGAGTCTTGTAAGCTGGTGGGAGAGCTTTAGCAATAATTAAAGCAAATTTAGCATCTGTAATGCTATCGCCAAGAGAGTCCAGTTGCCTGTGCATTATCCGCATCTGGTTAATTTGAGGTTCCAATGGTTTGGACTCATCCAGTTTGAGGTGATGTAGCTTGTGCATTAGATCAGATGTGTTAGATACTGATCCGGGGTCAGGCACTGAAGGTCGCCGATGCGGACCGCTAAGGGCCGCGATGGCCGCGATGCCTCAGACAAGGCCCGAGGGTAGGGCATTTGGCCTCAGCAACTCTAAAGGGAGTGCTGTGCCCCCTAGTTGTCTCTTGGCCCTCATTTCGAACTTACTGGGGCTGCCTTGTTGGGGTCAGGGCTTGGGGTCGTGGTCAAGTCGATATTAGAGCTAAGGTACTATAATGTAGTATACAGGATATATATATGAAGGTGAAATGAATAGAAGCGGACCCGGGCCAAAGGCCGAAGGGTCCGGAAGCAAATAGGAACAAAGAGCGGGGTTGGCCGCACCGCGGCCGGCAATGACCGAGGGTCAAAACAAACAATAACAGATAAATAAACGAAGGGGTGTAGGGCCGCAATAGCGGCAATGGTATCATAGCGGAGTAGGCGATGTCGCGGAGTCACGCTAGTTCGGTACCAGAGGCGGACTCGGGGCAGGGAGGTCGGTGTGGCTGTGGGGGAGTCGGCCAGGTGCAGGGGAGCCTAGGGGCAAGCAGGGAAGTGAGCAGGGGGTCCTCAGGGAGGATAGGGCTGAGGTCGGGGCTCGCGCTCACGCTCGCATAGCGGTAACGGGCTCGGGCGGCATCGGGACGGGCGGCTAACGGGCTGGAATGCACGGCCGTGACAAGATGCATCTAAAGCACCTTGGCCCAAGTAGCGCTGTTCCAGTGCCAGCCAAGCCTCTTTTGCGGTTCTTTTATCTTCAGCAATATTGAGGGGGTTTTCTTCCAGTGTGAGGCATATCTGGGCAAGAGCTCACTCATCTTTTTCATTCCATTCTTCGAGAGTAAGACTAGAAGTTGTCATCGTCTGCGCATTGGAAGTAGATGAGGTAGTAGTGCCAGTAGCACCAGTAGTGGGGGGAGTAGTGGCTGTAGCAGCAGCAGTAGTCAAAGCAGCTGATGAAGAAGGGGGATCAGAGGTTGATGACTTAGGATTGACAAAGTGTCATATCCATCTACGGCCATTGACTTCCACTATCTCCGATCCTTCTGGACTACCTCTGCTCCTTCTTCACTAACCTCGGAGCTCCCATATTCCGCAATCACCTCCAACTCCCTCGATGGTCACCACCCCCTCTTTTCAATATATTACCTATGCCTCCCTAAGTATGGAGCCCTGAAGGCCTCCGGACAGCTCTGACATCCGCTGGCGCACTCCCGCCCCCGCTGAGCAATTCACTTGCTTGCCCTGCAAGTCTACCTTCGGGCCTATCCCTCCTTTCCGTTTCTGGGTTGTAGCCTGCCACTCCGCTAACCCCATAACCCAACTCGTCGGTAATATTCAATTGGCTAATGTTCAACTCCGTTAGCTCCGCTCCACTCAGTCCTGCCATTCACAGGCCTGCCCTTGCTGTAACTATATATACTTAACTTGTACATAGGTTACACCCCAGTGATAAAATCGACTAGAGTTGATCCCCCTTTAGTTCTCGTTGCCAGTAAGTAAATTAGGGCATGGACGTTGAAGGAGAGAACGAAGGAAGGTCAGTTGGGAGGTTCAAACGAGACCACCACCAAGCTGTTCCCTGGTTCTTTAGTTAGGATGGGGAAGTGTACTAGTAATATTTGTTGTAATTATAGTACCAATCCGAGTGTTTTGGCTAATTCTATTTTATGGGTTAGTCTAAAAGTTTCTGAGAATTGACTTACAGATAAACCGAGCCCTGTGGAGCTGTTCCTCTATTGTAATTTCTTAATTTGTCTGGGTGTAATTCTGTGTAGAGTTGTTTAATTTGGATTTTAACTTGAATTAAATCTTCTACTTGGTGAAGTTTCAAAGATTCTACTCAGTTAATGGATTTAGATTGTGTCTGGAGTGTCCCTTGAGTTTGTTTTATTTTGTCTTATTTTATTGCTTGTTTTAACAGTAGCAAAATAACTGTTTTGTGTTTACACTTTGAAATCTGGAGTGTTAACCAGCTCTCCTGTTGAAATATCTACTTAATATTTCTCTCCTTAATTGCTGCCTTTTACTACAGTGGCAATCTTAACTGTATATCACTTTTTCGCGCTGGAGTGACAACCAGAAATGCTTGAGAAAAATAATACTCTATTTTCTTACTTCTCTGAGGGGGGAAAGAGGTTGCAGAAAGGGTCTCCCTTTTATACTCCTTGGGTCACCTTCCTTTTTCATGCTCTACCTCGTATTTACAGGATTTATTTACAGTGTATTTTCCTCAAACTGAATAAAAAATGAAATTTTCACGCTATAGTGTCAGGGCACACCCTGCCTGACCCAGTGCCGTGCTGCCCTACTCCGCTCCCCCCACTACCACGCCTTGTTCCTCCTCTTCTTTGTCTCTATTTCTATTCCATGGTCAATTTCCCTTTTCTCTATGTATCATCACACACCTAATACCGCTCCCCCGATTGCCACACCCGCCATGCACACCCCCGCCTACAGAGTGGCACACCTTTGGGATCTCCCATGGAGACACCCAGAGAGGTCCGGCTGTGTGCGGTGTAGGAGAAATAACGGCCACACTATGGAAACCCATTATGGAAATATGCCAGATAAATCACAAAAACCTCATACGACAAGTAGATATGAGAAAATAGAAGGACCTGAATTTTAACGAATTTTACGAATTTTTACGAATTATTATGACTATACATGATAAATCGAAAGAAAGAAAAATAGCAAAAATACTTCAAGCTTACTATCAACGAGACGGAATTCTCGGGGGAATTTATAGCAAATATTAAACCAAGAATTAGGACAATCGACCAAGATTTGACTATAAAAATAATCAGAGAACCTCCACGGAAACTACTTTCCCACGTCCGAACACGTAGCCAAGGATGGAAGTACCATGGAACGAAGATTCCTCAGGAACTAATGCAAAAGTCAGAGTCGTGTTTACAATAGGAAATGTAGATGTCCTCCAAACGGAACCAATGAGAGTAATTACAGGGGAAACTACCCATAAACGACGGAGATATGACTAAAACTCCTGCAAAACAAGGACAATGCCTAAAAGGGAAGCGCGAAGATTAACCAGTAACGACCGAGACAAGCTTGATAGCCCATTAAAAAGGAAGGGATCCAATCTTAATCCTCCCAAATTTTCATAATAAAAGGATCATGCGTTAATGAGATATCCAATAATGGGAATAGTGACATCAAAAGTCCGAGCTTAGGGAAAAGACGATGTTTGCGTAGGATCCATAGTTAAAACATACAACGAAATTTACACGGAAATTATTAAAAATGGGGAACTATAGTTATGCAAATTTTCAGCCCAAACAGTCCAGCCGTTGTGAAGTTATACCCATGACGGGAATATAGAAATCCGCATCATGTGTAATGACACGTGAGGGTGGCGATGCGCAGGGAACCGGCCGTCGGAACCGAGATCTGCACTTCGGCAGATCGCGAAGACCAATTTCCGTCCAAATAAGGAAGAGCCTGGTCAAAACAAAGCACGGAAAGTGCAAAACAACCTTAAATCATGAGGGAAAAATCTGAAATAAATCACAGAAGCCCATATGAAAGAAATAAACACCCGTGCATATCATAAATCCCGAACAATTAAACGGAAACGGCGCCCGCATACGAACGACTATGGGAATGACGCACGTGATTACCGAATGTGCGCGCGAACTTTTGCTAACTCAACGAATACCAGGAAATAGGACACAACCTTGGTACCATTGGAAAGGTGGGAATAAATGAAAATTTATGATACCAAGAACGTGAGAAAACATCCAGAAATGAATGAGATATAGGGACATGAAGTTAGAAACCTGAAAACGCGCGGGAAAACAGCTTCAAGAGGTCCAGAGTCCTAAATAAAATACATAAAAATATGAAATCTTCAAGGACGACCTACTATAACAACGAACAATACATATGGAGGATTAGGATGTGATAATACAAAAGGGAATCAGGGAATATGAACGAAATTCACGAAAACCACTAAACTACAACGGACCATGGTGGGAATTTTAGGGAACGATATTCTAATGAGGAGGAGAGCTATAACACATTTGTTTGAGTAATTCTTGATTACTAGCAACTTTTTCTTTCAGTTTTAAACCTGAATAATTCACTCATTTACCATTTCAGTCTCATTTTAACTAAATGTCACTAAATAAAAATGGAATAAATCAGCTGAAGGTCTCAGCACAGCCGTACGCATAGTAATGCGAAGTTTGAATTCAGAATCATCGAGTCATAGCAAATTTAATGGTATATATAGGGAATTTGAAATAGGTAACTGCGGCAAATGCAGCGCAGCCAAGTTCCAATTAACCATTAAAATAGCTTAGGCGAGGGAGGACAATAAGAATTCTAGGCACAGTCTGACCGCAGTAGAACCGCAGTTCAGCGCAGCAAAAGTGCAGTAGAACTATAGCATGAAAATTTCATTTTTATTCAGTTTGAGAAAAATACACTGTAAATAAATCCTGTAAATAGAAGGTAGAGCGTGAAAAAGGAAGGCGACCCAAGGAGTATAAAAGGGAGACCCTTTCTGCGACTTTTCGCCCCCCTTAGAGAAGTAAGAAAATAGAGTATTATTTTTCTCAAGCATTTCTGGTTGTCACTCCAGTGCGAAAAAGTGATATACAGTTAAGATTGCCACTGTAGTAAAAGGCAGCAATAAAGGAGAGAAATATTAAGTAGATATTTCAAGAGGAGAGCTGGTTAACACTCCAGATTTCAAAGTGTAAACACAAAACAGTTATTTTGCTACTGTTAAAACAAGCAATAAAATAAGACAAAAATAGAACAAACTCAAGGGACACTCCAGACACAATCCAAATTCATTAACTGAATAAAATCTTTGAAACTTCACTAAGTAGAAGATTAAATTCAAGATTAAATCCAAATTAAACAACGCTACACAGAATTACACCTAGACAAATTAATAAATTTCAATAAAGAAACAGCTCCGCAGGGCTCGGTTTATCTGTAAGTCAATTCCCAGGAACTTTAAAACTAACCCATAAAAATAGAATTAGCCAAAACACTCGGATTGGTACTTTATTTACAATAAATAACACTAGTACACTTCCCCATCCTAACTAAAGAACCAGGGAACAGCTTGGTGGTGGTCTCGTTTGAACCTCCCAACTGACCTCCCTTCGTTCTCTCCTTCAGCGGAGATGATGTGGCTCCCCCCATGTGACCCTGACCACATGTATATAATAGCACCTGGGGGGGAACAGAAGAAGCAGCCTTCTTCTCAACTTCCCACTTCAGGTAAGTACTGTAGTTCCTTTCTTTTAATGATAATACAACTCCCCACCAGACTAAGTGGTTGGGGATGCTCCCCTGTGATGGGATCGCTGCTATGCACAGCTGACATCTGTCCCATCGGGTCCCTCGTCCCAGGACTTCGCCGCTTTCGGAGCTGTCCCTGACATATAGTTCTACTGCACTCAGCTGCGCTGAACTGCGGCTCTACTGCGCCTAGAATCCTTATTGTCCTTCCTCGCCTAAGCTATTTTAATGGTTAATTAGAACTTGACTGCGCTGCATTTGTCGTAGTTTTCTATTTCAAATTCCTCATATTTACCATTAAGTTCGCTATGGCTCGGTGATTCTGAATTCAAACTTCGCATTACTATGCGTACGGCTGCGCTGAGACCTTCAGCTGATTTATTCCATTTTTATCCCATGACATTTAAAATGAGTGAATTATTCAGGTTTAGAACCAAAAGAAAAAGTTGCTAGTAGTCAAGAATTGCTTGAACGAATGTATTATAGCTCTCCAATTCATTAGAATATCGTTCCCTAAAATTCCTGCCATGGTCCATCATAGTTTAGTGGTTTTCGTGGATTTCGTCCATCTCCCCTTATTCCCCTTTGTATTATCACATTCTAGTCCTCCATATGTATTGTTCGTTGTTATAGCAGGTCGTCCTCGAAAATATCATATTTTTATGTATTTTATTTGGGGCTCTGGACCTCTTGAAGCTGTCTTCCCACGCATTTTCAGGTTTCTAACTTCATGTCCTTGTATCTCATTCATTTCTGGATGGTTTTTCACGTTCTTGGTATCATAAATTTCCATTCATTCCCACCTTTCCAATGGTACTAAAGTTGTGTTCTATTTCTTGGTATTCGTCGAGTTAGCAAAAGTTCGCGCACACATTCGGTAATCACGTGCATCATTCCCATAGTCGTTCATATGTGGGCGCTGTTTCTGTTTAATTGTTCGGGATTTATGATATGCTCGGGTGTTTGTATCCTTCATATGGGCTTCCGTGATTTATTTCAGATTTTTCCCTCATGATCTAAGGTTGTTTTGTACTTTCCGTGCTTAGTTTTGACTGGGGTCTTGTCAGGGCACACCCGCCTGACCCGGGCCCACCCGGGCCCACCCGGCCACACCACACCCGCTCCCCGCTGTCTATCCCCCTCCCCCCTCCTTCCTCCCTCTCCTCCCCCCTCTTTTCCCTTTTCTTTCCCCTTTCTTTATTTCATTCTTCTCATCCTCCTCTTCCTGTTTATTTCTTTCTATCTACACGGACCACCTTCCCTTGTATCGATGTACTATTGACCCGTCCGGCCCACACACCCCGGACGGCTTCCCGCTGTGCCCAGCACGCGCGCATGTAGCGGACGCTCTCGGGATCCCCCACGGGGACACCCGGATGCCTGCGGCTGCCTCCGAGGATGACGTGGCACCTGTCATGTGACCCAAGCCGCATGTACATAAATGTACCTGAAGTGGGAACCGAAGAAGTAACCTTCTTCTCACATTCTCCACTTCAGTCTGAGTGGCCAGGGACCACTGTCCCGGATCGGGCCCGCCAGTACGCACGCCCGCTCCACACCCCGCGACGGCCTCAGTGCCGGGCATTACCCCCGGGCCCTCTCGACCCCGGACGCGTCCCTGACAGGTCTTCCTTATTGGACGGAAATTGGTCTTCGTGATCTGCCGAAGTGTGGATCTTGGTTCCGATGGCCGGTTCCCTTCACATTGCCACCCTCACATGTCTTTAAACATGATGCGGATTTCTATATTCCCATTGTTGGTATAACTTCACAACAGCTGGACAGTTTGGGCTGAAATTTTTCATAACTACAGTAATTCACCCATGAATGGTGTTGTTTTTGTAATTTTGAGATTGCAACCTGAAATAAGCACCAAACGGAAATCTATCATTATGGATCATAGCCAAACTAAATGTTTACATGTATACGGAATATTAAAGCAAACAGATGGGAAATGAGTGAATATATGAGCAAACAAAAAATGAGGCCTTCCCTACTCAATGGTTTTGCATGACAAGGTGTGACAATGGATACCACGTGCCAACCCAATCACTCGTTGTCATCCCCAATGGGCTCAACCTCCTCCCCTCCACACTCTCTGACCATATCTGATGCCAAACCGGCCAGCTGGGGATAGTTCACTGCTATCCACTCCCTTTTTGTGACTCCTTTCGGTTTCTTTGGCACCCTCAGCTTTAGTGCCTGCAACCTTTCCTTCTCCTCCTTCCACACTGCCGCACATGCCTTCTGCCCTCTTTGGAACTCTTCCCAATCCTTCTGTACTTCCTTCTTTACCTTCTCTAACTCTTCCTCCATCATCTTCCTCTTAAATCGGTCTGTTTGGTGCTGAACAAAGCCACTGTGTGTCACCACGCATCCAAATGTGCCTTTGATCTGACCACCCTCCTCTTTGTGTTTGTTTCCCTTTTCACGTGAGAGAAGCTGGGCCCGAGCCTTTGATGCATACATTCCACACAGAGCTAGCTGGGCATTGGTTGCATCTATGGCTGACACTGCACTCGCCACATACTCTTTTGCGCTCCAGAATTCAGAGCATGTTTCTTGCAATTCAGCAATCAACTCCACATGCGTCTTTGACTCATAGCTTGTTCCCTCAGCTAGGTCCCATTGGATGCTTTTCAGTCCTGCAGAATCCCCATATGCCTCCTTTGGAAGTTCAAATGTTGAATGGAGTGGTGATGTCGAAACAACGAATTTGGACGATGACGAGAACGACATGATGTGCTCTAAATCATCGACTGCATGCCTTTTTGCCTGGGAATATGCCACTGGTGTCTCAACTACTGTTGGAGATGTCGTTAAGAAGCCTTGGCTTTGGCATGTTGGGGTGTGTATCGATGAGGAATCCTCAGGTTGCTGCCAATGTATGGCATGGATCATAGGATCAAATATTGGCTGATCGTTTGTATTGTCATCGTTGCCTAAGTTGCCGTCCTCACTGTAGTGATCACTCCGACTGCCAAGGTACATCCTGGGGTCCTGAGAGCTGTCAAATGGGGAAGGTGTGTCCTCACGCTGGTACTTCTTGGCCAAGAGTTGACTGTGGAAGTACATAATCCGCTTAACAGGTGATGTAACAGGTGAGTAACATCTGAAAAGTGTAATATCTCCCATGGGCTCCATGGATATCCATGGGTTTTCATGGGTTTCCATGGGTTTCCATGGGTTTTCATGGGCTTTCATGGGTTTTCATGGGTTTCCATGGGCTTTCATGGGCTTCCATGGGCTTCCATGGATTTTCATGGGGGGCCATGAACACCCATGAACACCCATGGAAGCCCATGAAAGCCCATGAAAGCCCATGTACAACATTATCTTCCAATTTCCATGAAATTCCATGGGTACCATGAATGCCCATGGATACCCATGAATACCCATGGGAGCATTATTAGAAGGGTCCATGAATGTCCAGAATGTTCATGGATGTTTATGGAGGTCCACAGAAGTCCATGACAGTGCATGAACAACAACATACTTGTCAGGACTCAACCCTCATTCAGGGGCAGCCTGACCTCGGAGTTGGGTGTGTGCAGTGTTCTGGGCAGTGGGGCACTAGATCCTGCCTGTAGTTCCTCAAACTCACTGAGGGGGCTAAGTGGGGAGTGAGTTGAGAAGAAGGGTGAGTTTCCTTATCCCTGCTAAGCTACTATAAAAGGAAGTGGACTGTGCCAGTTTATAGTGTGACTGTTAGAACGGGGCTGATACAGACGACTCCGGAGTGGAATCGGAGACTTAGCGTGGAGGGACCTTGGCCTCAGCGACTCAAGTGGAGCGCTGTGCCATTGCTGTTTGTCCATTTGGTCCTTAATTTCACAGTAGGTGAGCAGGAAGTCTCTAGGGGGCATTTCAGGTCGATTTCGGACTGAACCAAAACGAGTATGTACAAGCACCGATATATATAATGGAAGGGGCAAAAGCACAAGGAAACAAAGTGGAACCGAATCGGAACGAAGACGTCCGAACGGGAACAAAGGGAAGAAGGAGCGGAGCGGTACCGAAGGTCATAAGGTAGGACCTGTGATACTTCCGAAAGGAGGTAGGGAGGGCAAGGCCCAGAGGGGCAGGAGGATGAGGAGAAGTGGGGATGATGACTAACTGGCTAGAATGGGAAGAAGCAGTAGTCCAAATAGGGATGAGGGGTAAACGTGAGAGATACATTACAAGTGGCGAAAGTGCCGAAGGCGATCCGCGAAGCTCGGGGGTTGCGGAGCTTACGGAGGTTACGGAGGCGGGGTTGAAAGTCCGAGGGATATTGGCAATGGTGTTTACGTAGTATGAGGTCACCAATGCAATGGACTAAGACCGAGGTGGAGCCAAAGTCCGAGGTCGGGACTATGACGGTGTAACGGGGATTTGCCGGTGTACCCTAAACGAGCCAAATCCCGCGATTCTACCACCCTCAGCAAGCACCTCACATCCATCACATGTAGCCTATATCCCCTCACACTCTTTACACACATTTCCTATTTTTCCTAATTTTTCTGATTCCATTTCCAATGTCTAGAGGCCGATGTTTCCATTTTCTTATTGTCATGTGATATTCTTTCCTATTTTGTCTATCGGACTCTTCCGTGACCTGCTGTATAGTTTGGTAGAGTTATCAGCACCAGACTCAACTGGACCAATATACCCACTCAGACCTGACCCTCAGTGAGATCCTTATCCCCCCTCTTTCCTGTCACGAGTCTAGTGGATAGACCCGTTACAACGGAGGCTCAGAGCGAAGGTACGAGCAGTGTCCGAGTAGGAAGTACAGGACAGCAGTGGAAGGTTGTAACTTGGCGGAAGGGTGGCGGAGGAGTACCAGAGGGAGGAGAGAGGGGAAAGGTAAGGGGGAAGGAGTGGCGGAGAGGAGGGTTGTCAGGTCCGAAGGCGAGTATCAGAGCGGACGGGGGAAGCGTAGGAGGATTACGGGAGGGTGGAGGCATTGCGGAGGGGGAGTGGAGTAGGAGGAGGAGTAGTAGGAGGGCGGCGAGAGGGGTGGTGTTCGGTCCGAGGTGAGTATCGGAACGGCAGCGGTAGGTTATGACTCCGGAGGTGAAGAGGGTGGAGGTCCGGAAGTCGGGTCGGGGTCGGGTATGCACGGATATGACAGTGACTGCAGGCAGAAGCCAGGTGCATTCCCACAGCTTGGACAGGGTGTCACATGGGTCTGTATGTGGGCTCCTGGTTGTAAATACACTTGGAAAAATAGGGAAAAATGGGGGGGACTGGGGGGAGGGGTTTCAGGGTTGTATGTTCAGGTGAGGTGCCCTGACAATACTATAGCAAGTGAATGAAATTGCAGGACTCAGAGACCCATGGGGACCCAACCAAAAGCCTTTATACATATGTCTTCACAGGTGTCATATCCATCCTCCACCACCACCTTCTGTCACCTCCAGCCATCCCTGATTACCTCTGCTCCACTCATACCAACCTCAGAGCCCCCCAATGGTCACCACCCCCCATTTCCATATATTACTTACACCTCCCTAAGTACAGAACCCCAAAGGCCTCCAGACAGCTCCAATGTCCACAAGCACACCCCTGACTCTGTTGGGCCATTTAGTCGCCTGCCCTGCAAGTCTGCCTTTGGACCACCCTCTCCATTCTCCTTTTGGGTTGTTGTCTGTTAAACCTGTAACCCAAGTTGCCAGTAATATTCAGTTGACTAACCCTTGACCCTGTTATGTCAGCTCCACCTGGTTCCTGCCATTTATGGGCCCTCCGCCTAGACTTCCCATGTATCTGCAAATTAGGGCCCCAACATGCTACTGGGCACAGCGCTCCTGGCTTGGGTTGCTGAGGCCAAAGCCCTCTGAACACTGAGTCATACCTCCCTTTCGAATCCAGTCTTTGACAACAGGAGTCTGTATAAATGTTAGAACTGTGGGGCTGAATTGGTCCATTTCCATAGGTTTTGTGTGCAGCATAAGGGGTCAGCATAGGGATGATTCTACAGATAATGTGGCAGAGGTTGTGAGAGCTGGGTTTACAATAACATGGTTGGGTCAGGTTTTGTGTGATGATAGTTGTTGGATACTAACTATTTACATGGCGTGGGATACTGTACTCCACAGAGCCCATAAGAGGCAAAAACCCATTTCTATAATAATAAATATGAACTTTGATTTTTGTGCCACAACTGTGAGTGTCCACTGAATATGTTGGTGTGCTTGTTTAAGCACAGGCGCAGCCTCACACTCCCAGTCCATCAGTACATGCCATAATGAGGCTACATATATGGTTAAGGGTGGGAAATACAATCCTTACAACTGATCACAGGTGCATCATACATGTGAGGAGCCCAGGGAAAAACATGCATACATCTCCATCAGTTTTGATCACAGCAAAATTTATATAGTATTGGTGAATATAGACATGTCAGTGCTGCCTATCTTCAGTAACTTTCATCATTAATTATGGCAATATTTGCTTCACACTTGATTGAACAATGGAAACCCCCCCTCTGCTCTGACCATCTGCACATCACTGTGGCAGCATTGAGTGTCAAATCCTTGTAACAGAGCAAAATAACAGCACATAGAAGCTGTTACATAAATGGCCTTTGGGAGTTCATGAGCACCCATGGTGTCAGGGCAATAGCCCTGAACCCCAAGCCACATGTAATTAGATACATATAGTCATGTGGGTAAGTGGGAACCTCCGGGTAACTGCTTACACACCACTGTAAAATACACATACTTGTATCACTTACAGCCTTGTGTGCTGAGCTACCCAAAGACCTCACACATGGGCACCCATGTGTCAGGGCACACCCGCCTGACCCGGGTCCACCCGGACCCACCCAGCCACACCACACCCACTCCCTGCTGTCCAACCCTCTCCCTCCTCCTTCCTCTGTCTCTCCTCCCCTTTCCTTTCTCTCTTTCTTCCCCTTTCTTTATCTCATTCCTCTCATCTTCCTTTTCTTGTTTATTTCCTTCTATCTACACGGACCACCTTCCTTTGTATCAATGTACTATTGACCCGTCCGGCCCACACACCCCGGACGGCTCCCCGCTGTGCCCAGCACGCACGCATGCAGCGGACGCTCTCGGGGATACCCGGATGCCTGCGGCTGTCTCCGAGGGTGACGTGGCACTCGTCATGTGACTCAAGCCGCATGTACATAAATGTACCTGAAGTGGGAACCGAAGAAGTAACCTTCTTCTCACATTCTCCACTTCAGGTAAGTAGTATAGTTTTCCCTTTTAATAACAATAACACATTCTCCACTTCAGTCTAAGTGGCCAGGGACTGCTGTCCCTTCCCGGACCCGCCAGCACGCACGCCCGGTTTGCACCCCACGAGGGCCCTTCTGCCGGGCGATACATCCGGACCCCCTCTACCCCGGACGCGTCCCTGACACCATGAGAGTCCATGAATATCCATGGGATTCCATGAACACCCATGGGAGTCCATGAACATCCACAGAAGCCCATGACCACTCATGGGAGGCTGTAAAAGTCATGTAATTTGTCAGAAAATCCATGGAACTCCATGAAAATCCATGAAAATCCATGAAATTTCATGAAATTTCAAAAAATCCCATGGAATCCCATGGAATCCCATGAAATCCCATGGAGCCCATGGAGCATCTATCACTTTTCATGAGTTACTGTAACAGGCAGAGGGAGATCAGCATGGGTTGAGTGTTCAATACTCGGTGCCAGTTGTTGGGGGTGGATTACAGCTGGGTCAAATGGGTAGACACCAGTTATGCGGAAACAAGTCTTGACATGTTCCTCGGTGACAGAGTCCACCCAAGCCAACCCAAACACAGATAGAAATGAAGTTTTGTTCAACTTCTTTGGGACATTCTCCTGGTTATAAATATCGCGGTGTTTGGTGAAGGATCTTTTGAGAAGGGCAAAAGTCACAACATCAAGTCCTTGAAGCACATGAGTCATATGAGCAGGATAACAAATCACAACAATTTTGTGCTTGCATGCATATGAGATGAAGTCAAGGCTGTAATGGGAGTTGTGCCCATCAACGACGAGGAGACGGTAATGGTCTGCTGCCTTCTCCTCTGTATTTTCATTGAATGTTTGGAGCCAGTCCATTCCAATCTCATGGTCTGTCCAGCCCTTGTCAGAAACAGCAACCCTGCCAAAAGTGAGCTTAGGTTGAATTGTGAACATCAAGACTTACGCGCATTTCAATGGGTTGTTCCACAACCATTTTGAATTTATGTTTTGTCCTTTGAAGATCACAACTGGTGGCACATAGGAGCCATCAGCACAGACCGTCACAATGACACTAACATTCTCGCGGTTGCCATCACGTTGGACATGTGCCTGTTTTGTCATTTTGCATGCAATCACTTTGATCTTTTCCCCAGTACCAAATGGGAACCCGCTTTCATCCATCCCATATATGTTCTCAGGCAAGAAGTTGAACTCCTTGTATTGAGCATACAGGAGCTGAAACCAATGTTCTAACGTAGTGGGGTTGACAGCACCACCATGAATATTTTCAAGGTTTGAGAATTGAGTCGGTCCTTGTTACGGATCAAAAAATTGTCAATCCAGTTCTTGCCCAGTGTTTGGAGATCAGGATGTTGGACTCAGGCAATTTCTAGTGCATACTCCACAGCTCCACCATGTGCTAAGGGGAAGCCACAGTCTGACATGAGGAGTAAAAAGTCAACAAGAGTATCATTTTCAGCCTGATTTGGCCACAGCTGCTGCTCTACGACTATGTCCACCATTGAGCCTCCTTAGAAATGTAGTATAGGCTACCCCATAATCCAATGCATATTCTTTTGCACAGACTGGCTTCCGGCCTTCCTGCTTGGCGTGCGCTAGTCCAGAATGGTATGATGTGAGAGCTTGCAGCATATGCAGCTCTGCTGCTTGAGCCACCTTTTGCTTTCGCAACCTCAGGGAATCTGCATGCCTAGCCATAGAGGAAGTCGGGTAGAAATTGGCAAGCAGCAGGCGCAAAAAGGGATGACTTAATGAAATGAAGCGCGGATGTAAACCTGCCCAAAATGAGTGCGCATTTCATCAAAACAAACAAACATGAGTGCATGTGACACTGGCTTTTTAGACTTGGGTGACATCCCAAGCTCTGGAGTGCACCCATACCACTGTAGCCCCACTCCTGGAAGCACGGGACACATAACTTTCGAGGATATGAGAAGTTAGGTTAATAGTCACCATAACTCATTTATTTCATGTCCGATCTGGCTAATTTTTTGCGTAGTCATAGTAGTAGTTATGATGGACAAACATGGAAAGAATGGGGGGATATCATTGCGGAATAAGGATGTTGTGGATGAAAAAACCATTGATGGGTGAAAACCGTTCATGTGTGAATTACTGTATAGTTTCCTATTTTTCATAATTTCCGTGTAAATTTCGTTGTATGTTTTAATTATGGATCCTACGTAAATGTCGTCTTTTCCCTGAGCCCGGACTTTTGATGTCGCTTTTCCTGTTATTGGATATCTCATTGATGCATGATCCTTTTATTATGAAAATTTGGGTGGATTAAGATTAGATCCCTTCCTTTCTAATGGGCTATCAAGCTTGTCTTGGTCATTACTGCTTGTTCTTCGCACTTGCCTTTTAAACGCTGTCCTCGTTTTCCGGGAGTTTTAGTCATATCTCCGTCATTTATGGGTAGTTTTCCCTGTAATTACTTTCATTGAGTCCGTTTGGGAGACATCTACATTTCTTATTATAAACACGACTTTGAATTTTGCATTAGTTCCTAAGGAATCCTTGTTCCATGGTACTTCCATCTTCAGCTACATGTGCGGGCATGGGAAAGTAGTTTCCGTGGAGGTTCTCTGGTTGTTTTTATAGTCAAATCTTAGTCGATTGTCCTAATTCTTTGTTTAATATTTGCTATAAATTCCCCCGAAAATTCCGTCTTGTTGATGCTAAGCTTGAAGTATTTTTGCTAATTTTCTTTCTTCCAATTTATCGTATGTAGTCATAATAATTCGTAAAAATTCGTAAAAATTCAGGTTCTTCTATTTTCTCATATCTACTTGTCGTATGGGGTTTTGTGATTTATCTGGCATATTTCTATAATGGGTTTCCATAGTGTGACCGTTATTTCCCCTACAACGTGTAACTTGGCACAGTGTCAGAGACCAGATTGAGACGAAGGAATGTCTCCATGGCAGAGGGCTTCAGCCTCAGCGACTTATGCCAGGAGTGCTGTGCCAAGTTACACGTCCGTGCCCTAATTTAACTTACTGGCAATGAGAACTAAAGGGGGTCAACTCTAGTCGATTTTATTACTGAGGTGTAACCTATGTACAAGTCAAGTATATAGAGTTACAGTGGGGGCAGGCCCACAAATGACAGGGCTGAGTGGAGCGGAGCTAACGGGGTTAAACATTAGCCGATTGAATATTACCGACAAGTCGGGTTACGGGGTTAGTGGAATGGTAGGTGATAACCCAGAAACAGAAAGGAGGAATAGGCCCAAAGGTGGGCTTGCAGGTCAAGCGAATGTATTGCCCAGCGGAGGCAGGAGTGCGCTAGCAGACATTGGAGCTGTCCGGAAGCCTTCGGGGCTCTGTACTTAGGGAGGCGTAGGTAATATATTGAAAAGAGGGGGTGGTGACCATCGAGGGAAGCGGAGGTGATTACGGAATATGGGAGCTCCGAGGTTAGTGAGGAAGGAGCAGAGGTAGTCTGGAGAGATTGGAGGTAGTGGACATCGATGGCTGTGGATGGATATGACAGTATCCCCTTCTTAGGCCTGAACCCTTGAAGGCCCAGAATTAGTAAGGTGAGGGGAGCTGTACTTACAGAAAGAAAAAATGAAACGGAAGTGAGGAGTGGAGAGAAAGGGAGAGATGGGAGAGGAGTCAGGGTTCCTAAGGAGCTTCGGGACCAGGCTTGTCTGGGTACCGAGAGTGGAACGCTTCGATGAGGTCAGAGGCATGATCGAGTTCGCTGGAAAGGAGCCATTGTGTCTCCTTGTCAGTCCCTTCATAGCCTAGCCACTTGACCAGGTAGAGCAACTTGTTGTGTCTACATCAGTCGATCTTGGAGTCGAGTATCTCTTCGATCTCGAACTCCATCTCGCCTTCAATTTCTATGGGAGGTGGAGGTGGCTGGTGGTGGTTCGGAATGACGTTTGGGACGGAGGGTTCGATCTGCAAGACATGGAATACCGGGTGAATGGCTCGCATGTTTTCTGGCAGGCAGAGAGTGAGGGAGTGGGTTCCAATGCAGGCAATGATCTCGAATGGGCCGAGGTTTCTCTTGGAGAGCTTTTTGGAAGGTTGAGTGGAGCGGAAATACTTGGCCTTTACATAGACCGAGGTTCCTACCTTGAAAGCTGGGGCAGGACTCTGACAGGAGTCTGCCGGGCCCTGATAACGGATCTGAGCGAGGTGCATTTCCTCGCGAAGGAAGTGGTGGAGGGAGTCGAGATCTACAGAGTACTCTTGGGCACGTACTGATGTTAGGTCTCGCTCTGGGTGAACGGTGATGTTCGGATGGTAGCCTTTGTTGGTGAAGAATGGAGAGATGCCTGTGGTGGCATTCGGAGCGTTGTTGTAAGCGAACTCTGCGAGAGGTAGGAGTTCGGACCAATTGTCCTGCTGGTAGTTACTGTAGATGTGCAGGTACTGCTCGAGCATCTGGTTCATCCATTTGGTCTGACCATCTCCTTCCGGATGATAACCGGAGGTGAAGTGGAGGCAGATGTCGAGGGCCTTACCAAGTGAACGGAAAAAATGAGAAACAAACTCCGGACCCCTGTCGGAGGTGACGTGGGAAGGAACTCCGTGCTTGGAGAACACATGGAGGAGGAAGAGCTTGGCCAGTTCCGGAGAGGTGATGGTATCGTGGGTAGGAATAAAAATGCACTGTTTGGACAGGCAGTCCACAACGACCAAGATGGAAGTGAATCCGGAAGATGAGGGTAGCTGTTCAATGAAATCCATGGAGATGGAGTTCCAAGGACGTTCGGGGATGGGGAGTTGTTTGAGCAAGCTGTAAGGCTTATGACAGGGGACTTTGGCATGGGCACAAGAAGTGCAGGAGGAAATGTAGCTCTTGACGAAGTTACAGATGCCTGGCCAGGTATACTCACAACATACTAGATCCAGAGTCCGGTTTTGACCGAAGTGTCTGGAAAGTTGGTGGTTGTGTTTGTCTCGCAAAATGCGGAGACGGAGATCGTTGGAATCCGGAACATAAATGCGGTTGTCCAGCCTTAACAGGCCTTCAGCATCAACGGACCAGCGGGAATTGGGGAGGTTGGGGGAAGCGAGATGAGAAGAGATTGTGGTATCAGAGGAGAGGGAGGTTAGAATGTCTCGATGGAGGGCCTCTGTGTCGACGAGTACGGCTGCTTGGATTACTGTGGCAGCTAGGAATGTGGCTCGTAAGGACGCAGTGAGCTGCTCCGAAGTGAAGACTGGTTGGAAGTTCTGCGGATTGACGCGAGTGTAGTCCATATCCCCTTCTTTGGGATAGATGTCCCAGCATCTAGTCAATGCATCTGGTTTCACTCCGAGTCTTCCAGGACGGAATCGGACAGTCATGTGGAACTGGGAGAGGAACTCTGACTAGCGGGCTTGCCACCAGGTCAAGAGTTTGGTGGTGGAAAAATACTCGAGGTTCTTGTGGTTGGTGATGACGTCGATTGGAGTTCCTGAACCTTCAAGGCAGTGACGCCACGATCGGAATGCATCGTGGATGGCGAGCAGTTCTGTTATAAAAATGGGGCCTAATTGGCCCATTTCTATAGCGTTCAGGTGCAGGAGGGGGCCGTGACATTGAGAAGATGTTACAATTAATGTAACAGATGTTGTAACAGTGGTGTTTACAATAACATGGACATCGGGTGTTTTGGGTGATAATAGTTGGTTAGGTTGTTATTATCTACATGTCACGTGATAATATACTGTACAGAGGCCATAAGAGGCTAGAAATGGGAATTTCCCATTTCCATAACAAGTTCCTTATCATGGGTGTCATAATTGAGCTCCGGCACCGAGAGTGTTCTAGAGCAGAAAGCGACAGGGCGAATCTCTCCATCATCACAATGGATGGACAGGATTCCGGAGATCGCGTAATTGGAGGCATCGGTTTCTACAATGAGGGGGGCGTCAGGTAACCAATGTGTCAGGATGGGAGCAGAAGTGAAGGCTTCTTTCAAGGTGTTGAAAGCAGAGCGACAGTCGTCAGAGAATAGTGTTATAAAAATGGGGCCTAATTGGCCCATTTCTATAGCGTCCAGGTGCAGGAGGGGGCCATGACATTGAGAAGATGTTACAATTAATGTAACAGATGTTGTAACAGGGGGTTTACAATAACATGGACATCGGGTGTTTGGGTGATAATAGTTGGTTAGCTGTTATTATTTACATGTCACGTGATATTATACTGCATAGAGCCCATAAGAGGCTAAAAATGGGAAAATCCCATTTCCATAACAAATAGCCAGGGGGCTCCTTTATGCGTAAGGCGCATCAAGGGGACCACAATGTTGGAGTATTGGTGGATGAAATGCCAATAGAAGTTAGCGAAGCCAAGGAAGGACTGGACATCCTTGACTTTACGGGGATCGGGCCAATCTTGGATGGCTTTAACCTTCTTGATGGACATGGTGAGTCCGGAGGGAGACAGGCAGTATCTGAGATATTCCGTGGTGTCCATATGAAACTTGCATTTCTTTGGATTGGCGTATAGGCTGTGTTTGCGGAGTCTCCTAAGAACTTCTCAGACATGCTCCTGATGTGAAGCCATGTCTTCCAAGTAGGTAAGGATGTCGTCTAGGTAGACTACCACAGAAACGTCCAAGAGGTCGGCAAAGATCATGTTGACGAATCGCTGGAAGGCTGCAGGTGCATTCATGAGACTGAATGGCATGACAAGCCACTCATAGGAACCATAGCGCGTGCGGAAGGAAGTCTTCCATTCGTCGCCTGCTGCAATGCGAACCAGGTGGTAAGCATGCCGGAGGTCGAGTCTGGTATAGACTGTGGCATGGCTAGGGGCATCAAGGAGGTCTGAAATGTGGGGAAGTGGGTAGTGATCCTTTTTGGTGATCTTGTTCAGCCCTCGGAAGTCAATGCAAAGATGGAGGGATCTGTCCTTCTTGCGGACAAAGAGGACTGGTGCCGTGTGAGCGGAAGTAGCGGGACGAATAAACCCGGAGGCTAGGTGTTCATCTAAGAACGCCCGGAGAGCCTCGAGTTCCGAAGTAGAGAGAGAGTACATAGTACCCAAGGGTGGTGAAGTGCCTTCCTCAAGGTCAATCTTCAGGTCGTGCTCACGGTGTGGTGCCAGCGTTGAGGCTTTGCTCTTACTGAACACATCCACGAACACATCCACGAACTCGTGATACTCCTTCGGGATGGCCAAGAGGTCAACGGAATCGGTGTGGGATGAGGCAGCCCTCAAGCAGCTGTCCTCAGAGGGGATGGTTAGGCTGAAGGATACCGATCCTTCAAGTTGACAAGCCTTCGCGAATGCGGAACGGCTGATGAACTCGATAGATGGTAACGGAGGGATGGGAGCCTGTGACTGAGGTGCTGGTGGAACATCAGATGGTTGGATGTCGGACGACGGCAATGGTACCGGAGACGATGGGGGAGAGCTTGGAGTAACTGTCTTGGTAGGTTTGGAAGTTCGGAATGTAATACTGCTTGAGACCCAGTCAATCAATGGATTGTAGCGGGTAAGCCAGTTGTGTCCTAGGACTAGGGAACAAGATCCATCCAGCGATGTGACAAAGAAAGTCATGGGGGTGATGTTTCCGGAAGCGAAGTGGAGGGGAATATCAACGGCGTGGGTTATGATTGAGTTGGTGCTACCATTGAAGAGGCGTAGTTGTAGGGGCTTAATCTGATATGTCTTCAGGGCCAACTTCTTTACGAATGTGTCATCGATGAAGCAGTCCAAAGACCCAGAGTCTATGAGTGCGGGTACGTTCTCATAGGTGCGGAAGAGTTTATTGTGTGTCCTATCAACGGATGGAGGAGAAGAAGAGACAGGAGAAGAGAAAGAAGAGAAACGGAAAGAGGTGGATCGATCTACGGAAGTAGTCGGAGGGGGTGGAGGAGAGAGTGGTACATCAGCAACACTATCTACAACAGGTAGAACATTAACCGAAGGGTCAACATTGAGAGGAGAAAATAGACCATTTGAAAGAGAAAAAGAAATGGGAATATGGAGGGAGGATAAGTCGGAGATGGAAGACGCGTTTAAATGCACTTCTTTGAGCGCACGGAGGGAAGAATTGCAACCCCCAGTCCATGTGGAGTCCATGGGGGTGCGGACTAATTTTTTGTCTCTGCAGAAGCAGATCCTTGCTCCTCGGTCTGGGCCGAACGGGCCTTAGATACGCAAGAAGAAGACTTGGGACAGTCCTTGACCATATGGCCAGACTGACCGCAGAACATACAAAGTTTCTCGTCGAGACGATGCTTACGCTCTTGTGGTGTGAGCTTGCCATTGTCTCCGAGTTTTGACGAAAGGTCCGGCTTAGCGGAGCTGGCCTCGGACTTCTTATTGTCCTTCAGAGGCTTGCTACCGGAAGCAGAGTTGAAAGAGGAGGAGGAAGGAACGGGGTCAGGACGAGAAGCGGCGGTGGACTTGTCAAGAACGTTAGAGGAGGAGGGTTTTGCATGACGTGTCACTTCGGATTTACGCTCCCAATAGCGCGCATCGAAAGTTTGCAACAAGGTGCGAAGTTCTGAAAGAGTAGAAGGTTTACCCACTCTGGCAATATTGTCCTTGATACGTTCCGGCAATCTGTTATAGAAAAAACGACGGAGCGTGGCTTCTCCATAACCATGAAGTTGAGAGGCATGTTGGTTGAACTTGATGACGTACTTATTGATGTGGTGCCTGTCCTTCATGTCCAGGGTCATTAGTTGAACTTCGGCATCGCCCACAGGATCGTGAGGACCGAAGTTGGTTTGAAGTTTGTTGATGAACTCTTGATAGTTATTCATCCATCGCGGACAAAGTGTAGAATTTTGATTGAATAATAGATCCGGCTCGAACCAATCGAGGGCCATTCCCTTGAGGTAGGACTGCGTGAAGATGACCTTGGCATGGCTGCTAGCAAAAGCGAGGGGACAGTGCTGGAAATTCAGTTCACATTGGACCAGAAATACTCGGAGTTCTTGGGGATCTTTTCCGTCGAACTGTTCGGGCTCACGGACCTTGGTCCGGAGAGCAGAGGATGGTGGACGTGGTGGACGTCCGGTGTGATGAGCCAAACTGGTGATGGCTTGGGCTAGTTGTTGTCAGGGCACACACCCTGACTAGCCCGGACCCGGACCCGCGTCCGGACCCGCACCTGGACCCGCATGTGCGCCTCCACCCTGCACGCTCCGCGCGCCGCATGCTCCGGGCCCGGTTCCTACCCTTCATGTGACTTCCGGGTATCCCCGGAAGTTTTCGCCATATTGGGGCCACTGTGGGAAAGTGAGAAGTTAACCTTCTTCTCACTTTCTTACCCACAGTAGCTATGCCCTGAGATGGGCTGTGTTTACAGGCCAGACTGTGGACTGTAGAGAGGGGTCATGGGGACCCGGGGTCTGTCCCCTGACAGTTGTGTAATAGCCACATTGGCGATGGGTTCGGCATCATTGGCAGTTGGGACAGTGGGGATGGGAGGATCAGCAGGAGGAGGGTCGACGAAATCGGGGACCTCGGAACCGAGTCCAAAGAAGTGGATGGGGTCTATGGGCTGTTCTGTGGTGTCTCCGAAATCGGAGTCTGCAACTGGTGATCGATTTCTAACAGGACGCATGATCGGAGTCGACAGGAGAGGAGTTTCTAGATTAGAAAAGCTGCAAAACTCAACTGGGTTCCTCGCCAGGCGACTAGGACCAGGCTGCGAGGGTTCTGGGGATGGTGAGGCAAAGTTGGGGACTAATGTGTGTAGTTGCGAACAAGTGTGAGGGGCTTTGGGTGCCATACAAGACGTGTACTAGTCAGGGAGTAATAAAATACTGTCAGAGACCAGATCGAGATGAAGGAATGTCTCCATGGTGGAGGGCTTCGGCCTCAGCGACTTATGCCAGGAGTGCTGTGCCAAGTTACACGTCCGTGCCCTAATTTAACTTACTGGCAACGAGAACTAAAGGGGGGTCAACTCTAGTCGATTGTATTACTGAGGTGTAACCTATGTACAAGTCAAGTATATATAGTTACAGTGGGGGCAGGCCCGTAAATGATGGGGCTGAGTGGAGCAGAGCTAACGGGGTTAAACATTAGCTGATTGAATATTACCGACAAGTCGGGTTATGGGGTTAGCGGAATGGTAGGTGATAACCCAGAAACAGAAAGGAGGGATAGGCCCGAAGGTGGGCTTGCAGGGCAAGCGAATGTATTGCCCAGCAGAGGCAGGAGTGCACTAGCGGATGTCGGAGCTGTCCAGAAGCCTTCAGGGCTCCGTACTTAGGGAGGCGTAGGTAATATATTGAAAAGAGGGGGTGGTGACCATCAAGGGAAGCAGAGGTGATTACGGAATATGGGAGCTCCAAGGTTAGTGAGGAAGGAGCGGAGGTAGTCCGGAGAGATCGGAGGTAGTGGACGTCGATGGCCGTGGATGGATATGACACACAGCACTCCTGGTCTGAGTCGCTGAGGCTGAAGCCCTCCACCATGGAGACAACTCCTTCATCTCGCTCCGGTCTCTAACACAAAGTTCCAAAGACCCCGATCAATCAGGACCATGCGACATCGGATAGACCATATACAATAGTTCTTTCCATCATTCTTGAGCTTTTCAATACTATGAGTGCTCTTGGTGTCACTTGAATTGGCCATGAGTGGTCTCATAACCTTTTAAAATATATATATGTGCGCTATGGCGCGTTAGACTCAGACCCGTATGAGAGATCTTAGATTATTAAACTGCACCTATGGTGCGTTAGACTGCACCAATACATTCAAGATGATACTCAGAAATAGTAAAGGAATCCTCACCTCAGACCTGTATGAGAGATCTGAGGGAGGGGGAGTAGTAAATAATGTCCGCTCTCTTTAGACACAGTATAACAGAGAGAATGAGGGTCAAACCCCCAAATATCGTCCAATAATTGCGACAATATTAGAACCCTCTCAGGTAGTCACCGCTGTCAATAATCACATTATTGACAGCCGGATGATGGGGCCAATTGTTGCATTTCCAACAGGTTTCCTGCTAACCATGCCAATGGCAGCCTAGGCCTGAGTATGGTGTAGATCAGCTCAGTGAAGAGAGCTCGAGGCGTGTGTGTAGCTTGGCCAGTATAGTCGGGTCAGAGCTATTAAGGGGCATTCTTCAATGTAATTGACCATGAGTGTAGTGCCTGATGGTTCTGTGGGATTCCATAGCATTCATTTGGCCCTGAGGACAGCAGAACCAGATAGCCGAATGTGGGAGTTCCATTCTTGGGGACTAGCTTATGTATGATGTGTTTATGTGAGATATACGAAGCGCATGTGGCAGTGCCATTCCCCTGCACAGCCTTCATTTTCTGAACCTGATTACAGCGACTGTCAAAAAAATCTGCACATTAGATTTGGATGCATGACCCCAGTTGGATCTCGTGCTTGTCCAAAAATGGTCGGAAGTCAGGGTCAATTTCAGTGTCAATACATTCGGCATTTAGTGCTCATGGTGCCGGGGTCTTAAGGTTTGCAAGAGCCTCTTCCGTACCCATGTGAGGCATGGATAATAATGAATACTAAGAGTGTCATCGGCCACAGGTCTCAGCAAAGGTGGTCAGGGGATAAGGCAATCCGCTACTCAACTGCGATCAATCAGAGGTAAGCTAGAAACTATCTTGTCAATGCATGTCTGTGCATATTTATACATACACAAAATGTATTACAATGTGAATATACGTAAAATAGGTAACTGCACAAGCATGCATATACAAGCATGAATATCCTGGAATTATCTGGGGATTTCCCACAACAATCCAGAATATTCCAGCAGGTTCTGGTCACTTGTGTCAGATCCCAGATCTTCCACCTCCCTCTGCCCTATCACTACATGACTCCTATTACCTCCACCAGCCCCCCCAATCTCTCTCTGCTGCCTCCGGTCAATGCCAACGTCCCTAGGACTACCTCCTCCCTCAACTCTCTCCCACTCTGCCTCCCATCTACGTCCACATCACCTCCGGACCTCCACCACCATGCCTCCACCTCCTTGGACCCCTTGTTTGAAGGAGATGTGTCTGCTTGTTGTTGATAAATCTCAACTTGCCTATCCACCCTCCTTCCTACCTCCGGTCTCTGCACCTTGTCACGGCCGTGCATTCCGGCCCGTTCCCTGCCTGTCCCGATGCCGCCCGAACCCGTTCCTGCTGCATGAGCGTGAGCGTGAGCCCTGACCCTCATCCCTATTCTCCTTGAGGACTCCCTGCTCACTCCCCACTTGCCTGTGGTTCCCCAATGCTAGGCCGACTCCCCCGCTGCCACACCAACCTCCCCGCTATAGGAGAGAACGAAGGAAGGTCAGTTGGGAGGTTCAAACGAGACCACCACCAAGCTGTTCCCTGGTTCTTTAGTTAGGATGGGGGAGTGTACTAGTGTTATTTATTGTAAATATAGTACCAATCTGAGTGTTTTGGCTAATTCTATTTTTATGGGTTAGTTTTAAAGTTCCTGGGAATTGACTTACAGATAAACCGAGCCCTGCGGAGCTGTTTCTTTATTGAAATTTATTAATTTGTCTAGGTGTAATTCTGTGTAGCGTTGTTTAATTTGGATTTAAACTTGAATTTAATCTTCTACTTTGTGAAGTTTCAATGATTCTATTCAGTTAATGAATTTGGATTGTGTCTGGAGTGTCCCTTGGGTTTGTTTTATTTTTGTCTTATTTTATTGCTTGTTTTAACAGTAGCAAGATAACTGTTTTGTGTTTACACTTTGAAATCTGGAGTGTTAACCAGCTCTCCTGTTGAAATATTTACTTAATGTTTCTCTCCTTAATTGCTGCCTTTTACTACAGTGGCAATCTTAACTGTATATCACTTTTTCGCACTGGAGTGACAACCAGAAATGCTTGAGAAAAATAATACTCTATTTTCTTACTTCTCTAAGGGGGGCAAAAAGTCACAGAAAGGGTCTCCCTTTTATACTCCTTGGGTTGCCTTCCTTTTTCATGCTCTACCTTCTATTTACAGGATTTATTTACAGTGTATTTTTCTCAAACTAAATAAAAAATGAAAATTTCACGCTATAGTTCTACTGCGCTTTTGCTGCGCTGAACTGTGGTTCTACTGCGGTCAGACTGCGCCTAGAATCCTTATTGTCCTCCCTCGCCTAAGCTATTTAATGGTTAATTAGAACTTGGCTGCGCTGTATTTGTCACAGTTGTTAGAACTTGCGGATTCGGACGACTCCGGAGTGGAATCGGAGACTTAGCGTGGAAGGACCTCGGCCTCAGCGACTCAGGCGGAGTGCTGTGCCATTGCTGGTTGTCCTGGGGGTCCCTAATTTCGGATCTAGCAGAGGGAAAGTCTCTTGGGGGAATTCAAGTCGATTTCGGACTGAGGTTACAAGTTACTAGGTACATTGTATATAAGGAGGGGTCCGGAGTCAAAAGGAACAAGGGTAGGACAAAAGGAGACAAAGGGAGATGGAAAGAGGAACAACACCGAGGGTCAAGAGTTTGACTCAATGGTGTTTCCCAAAGGAGGAATGAAGGGCCAAGGCCCAAGAAGGAAGGAAGGAGGATGGGAGTCGGGAATGGCTAGCTGACTGAATGGAAAGGAAGCAGCAGCCCAAATAGGAATGAGGGAGAATAGCGGAATTGAAATGGACAATGCAATAGTTGCAAGGTCCGGAGTAAGTCCGGAAAGTCCGAACTCGGAGGTTAAACTCCGGAATATTGGCAAAGGTAATTAAATGGAATGAGTTAACCAATACAATGGGTATAAGCGGAGGTGGGGTCAAAGTCCGAGGTCGGAGCTAAGACCGGAGGTTCCGAGACGAGACGTGAACGGGATACTGGAGCAGAGGTCCGGAGTCAGGAGCATAGGTTTTGCGTACTCATCTGGAAGGTGTCGAGGTTGGGGTCGGACCCAGAATGTTCCGGAGTCGGTCCGAAGGTGGTGTCCGAGCCGGAGGTGGGATAACCTCTTGGGAGTCGGCAAGGAGAAGGTGACGGAAGGGAAGTAGGGCTCCGGAAGTCGGAGTTCGGAGTTCCGGGAGCCCGGAGCGGAGGTCGGGATTGTATGGATATGACAACAGTTACCTATTTCAAAGTCCCTATATATACCATTAAATTTGCTATGACTCGATGATTCTGAATTTAAACTTCGCATTACTATGCGTACGGCTGTGCTGAGACCTTCAGCTGATTTATTCCAATTTTATTTAGTGACATTTAGTTAAAATGAGACTGAAATGGTAAATGAGTGAATTATTCAGGTTTAAAACTGAAAGAAAAAGTTGCTAGTAGTCAAGAATTACTCAAACGAATGTGTTATAGCTCTCCACTTCATTAGAACATCTTTCCCTAAAATTCCTGCCATGGTCCGTCGTAGTTTTAGTGGTTTTCGTGAATTTCGTTCATATTCCCTGATTTCCCTTTGTATTATCACATCCTAATCCTCCATATGTATTGTTTGTTGTTATAGTAGGTCGTCCTTGAAGATATCATATTTTTATGTATTTTATTTAGGTCTCTGGACCTCTTGAAGCTGTCTTCCCGCGCGTTTTCAGGTTTCTAACTTCATGTCCTTGTATCTCATTCATTTCTGGATGTTTTCTCACGTTCTTGGTATCATAAATTTTTATTTATTCCCACCTTTCCAATGGTGCTAAGGTTGTGTCCTATTTCCTGGTATTCATTGAGTTAGCAAAGGTTCGCACGCACATTCGGTAATCACATGCGTCGTTCCCATAGTCATTCGTATGCGGGCGCCGTTTTCGTTTAATTGTTCGGGATTTATGATATGCGCGGGTGTTTATTTCTTTCATATGGGCTTCTGTGATTTATTTCAGATTTTTCCCTCATGATCTAAGGTTGTTTTGCACTTTCCGTGCTTTGTTTTGACCGGGCTCTTATTTGGACGGAAATTGGTCATCGCGATCTGCCGAAGTGCGGATCTCGGTTCTGACGGCCGGTTCCCTGCGCATCGCCACCCTCACATGTCATTATACATGATGCGGATTTCTATATTCCCGTCATGGGTATGACTTCACAACGGCTGGACCGTTTGGGCTGAAAATTTGCATAACTATAGTTCCCCATTTTCATAATTTCCGTGTAAATTTCGTTGTATGTTTTAATTATGGATCCTACGCAAACATCGTCTTTTCCCTGAGCTCGGACTTTTGATGTTGCTATTCCCGTTATTGGATATCTCATTAATGCATGATCCTTTTATTATAAAGATTTGGGAGGATTAAGATTAGATCCCTTCCTTTCTAATGGGCTATCAAGCTTGTCTTGGTCGTTACTGGTTAATCTTCGCGCTTGCCTTTTAGACATTGTCCTCATTTTGCAGGAGTTTTAGTCATATCTCCGTCGTTTATGGGTAGTTTCCCCTGTAATTACTCTCATTGGGTCCGTATGAAAGACATCTACATTTCTTATTATAAACACGACTTTGAATTTTGCATTAGTTCCTGAGGAATCCTTGTTCCGTGGTACTTCCATCCTTGGCTACGTGTGCGGACGTGGGAAAGTAGTTTCCGTGGAGGTTCTCTGATTGTTTTTATAGTCAAATCTTGGTCAATTGTCCTAATTCTTGGTTTAATATTTGCTATAAATTCCCCCGAGAATTCCGTCTCGTTGATGGTAAGCTTGAAGTATTTTTGCTATTTTTCTTTCTTTTGATTTATCGCGTATAGTCATAATAATTCGTAAAAATTCGTAAAAATTCGTGTCCTTCTGTTTCCTCATATCTACTTGTCGTATGAGGTTTTGTGATTTATCTGGCATATTTTCATAATGGGTTTCCATAGTGTGACCGTTATTTCTCCTACACCGCCCTGAGTCCGCTTCTGGCACCGTGTTCAGTATGACTCCTCTACCCTGCCCACTTGGCCCCTACAGGGCTGCTACCATTCCCGTGCCCGACTCTGGCCCAACTCCGAGTCCAGCACCACTACGATACCATCGCGGCCCTACGCTCCTTCCTTTATTTATCTGTTATTGTTTGTTTTGATCCTCGGTCATTGCTGGCCGCTGTGTGGCCAACCCCACTCCTTGTTCCCTTTTGCTTTCGGACCCTTCGGCCTTCAGCCCGGGTCCGTTTCTATTCACTCTTTCTCCCTATATATATCCTGTATGTGTCAGGGACAGCTCCGAAAGCGGCGAGGTCCCTGCGCGCGGGACTCAGTGGGACGAGTAGCGGCTGTGCGTAGCGGCGATCCCGTCGCGGGGTGAGCATCCCCGACCACTTAGTCTGAAGTGGGAAGTTGAGAAGAAGGCTGCTTCTTCTGTTCCCACCCCAGGCACTATTATATACATGCGGCCAGGGTCACGTGGAGGAAGCCATGTCATCTCCGCACACAGCTGCACCTCTCTGGGTGTCTCCGCAGGAGATCCCGGAGGTGGCCACTCAGTAGGCAGGAGTGTGTGCGGCGCGTGCGGCGATCAGGGGGGCGGGGTCAGGTATGTAGTAGTACATGGAGAAAGGGAAATCGACCGTAGAATAGAAATAGAAATAGAGATAGAGAGAAGGGGGAACATGGGGGAGGGGAGACGGGGAGTGATAACGGGGTAGTGCGGTATGGTGCGGGGAGCGGCGTGGGGTCAGGCGGGTGTGCCCTGACAGTATGATACTTTATTGTACTGTCACGGCCCTGCAAAGTCCCCACCCCTCTACCACTTTCTGCACCCCCATTCTTGCGCCTGTTACTCGCACCCATTAAATCACGCCATTGCCCATCACTTAGCGGCGCCGATAGTGGTTCCCATCCTACGGCCCCGTAGCAGCGCCTCCTTCATTCTCCTGCCACCACTTGAGTTCCTCAGCCATTCAGCCGATACCGTTTTATTCTATTCATTCGCTTAACTAACTAGCGGTTGATATGGTCGCCGTTGACCCGCTCCTTATTGACATTTGGTTTATTCCTTTATTGACAATTGGTTATCCCTTTATTGACATTTGATTTATTCGTATATTGACATTCTGATCCGTGCACCTAGATTGTCAGCCTATTCATTCTGCCTCCCAACTTCGCCGTCCTCTGTTCCATTCATTTCTTCTGTTCCATTTCCCTGGTCCTCATCGCTCTTTTAGTTCTGTCGTACTTACCATCCCGCTCCCGTCCTGCGCCGGACCGACCGGCCCCTTCTCTGTTCTCCTTTCATATTTATACTTGTAGCTTACTGTCGATGTACCTTAGTTCGAATATCGACTAGAATTCCCCCCCAAGTACTCTCATCTTAAGTTCGCCTCTCAACTTCATTCCCGCTTAAGTCAACGTCACCGCAAGGTCTTTCCCACTAACGTGAAATACGGGACAGCCTAGAACGCGTGGCGCAATGCTCTAGCCAAGTCATTGAAGCCGAAGTCCCAACCCCCATGATGCCTTGCAACGGAGTAGCTCATTAGCTAAGTGACCACTCATGCCACCGTACTCCGCTCCGCTTCCCGCAAGCACCTCGAACACAGTTTCTGACATGTACCTTAGCTCTAATATCGATTTGACCACGACCTCTTAAGTCCTGACCCCAGCAAGGCAACCCCAGTAAGTCTGAAATGAGGGCCAAGAGACAGCTAGGGGGCACAGCGCTCCTTTAGAGTTGCTGAGGCCAAATGCCCTACCCTCGGGCCTTGCTTGCAGCATCATGGCCATCACGGCCTATAGCAGCCCGCAATGGCAACCTTCGGTGCCGACCCCGGACCAGTGTCTAACACACCTCCGGTACTGTCAGGGCATGCCCTGACATGCCCCGCCCGACCCCTGCTCTGCTTCCCTGCTTCTCCCTCCTTTCCCTTTCCCTTTCCCTTTCTTCTTTCTTTCTTTCTTTCTCTCTCTTACATGGACCACCTTTCCCACTGTTCAATGTATCACTGGCGCGCATGCCCATTCCCCCTCCTGTATCTTACCATCCCCATATCGCCACTACTGCCACCTCACTCACCCTGCACCCACAGCGGACCCTCTCGGGATCTCCTGCAGAGGCACCCAGAGAGCCATGGCTGTGTGAGAGGGTGACATGGCACACCCCACATGATCAATCCTGCATGTATATAATAACAGCTGGAGTGGGAACCGAAGAAGTAGCCTTCTTCTCACATTCCCACTTCAGACTAAGTGGTCAGGGATGCTCACCCCACGATGGGACTGCCGCTACGCACAGCTGCTACTTGTCCCACCAAGTCCCACACGCCGGGACCTCACCGCCCTCAGAGCTGTCCCTGACAGGTACCTCCTCACTTCCGGTACCTCCTTACCTCCGGTACCTCCCCATTCCTACTTTACCTCCGGTCTTGTTAATCTTTATTATTTTATCATTTGATATTTTCTACAACCCCAATCTTCCGGACTACAACTTCCGGGCTCCAGACCTTTCTGGATGCCTTTTCTCTGTAGTTCCCTGCTTGTTCATAGACATTTCCAGACCTTGCCATTCAGTTGGTTTTTAATTCTCTCACTCCACAAACCTCAGACGTAATTTGGGCTTTTCACCTATTCTTATTTGTCTTGTGGATTCTTCTCTATTTACTTCCGCTTCCCCTTGGTAACCTTCGGATCCAATCGTTTCTACTATATGTATGTGCATACCCTTCTAGTAAATAATCCCCCCAGTTATAATATAAACAGTCTTGAGCCCTCCAAAACCTCCTCCAGGACATCTATCGCGTCCCACTTGTCTGCTGCTCCAGAGAACTGAGTAACAGGTGCTCCTAGAGATGCCTTGGTATAAAACCCAACGAATCGCATGATGAATGATTGACCCTCGCTAACACCTCCTTCGTTAAGTAGTGAGGGGGGGGCTTCCGGCCCCCTTCTGCTGGCAGCCTCGGTTCCTCCGTCGCCAGCTCCCCTGACAAATTGGGGACAATGAGAACGTACCAGGCACAGTGCTCTGTTCTGAGTCGCTGAAGCCGAGTCCCTTCAACACCCCATCACCCTCGGAGCTCTGCCCCACCTCTGGTCTGTCTCTGACCCACTGTTGGACGACCCGGAACATCGAGCTGCTGGGTTACTGCTGAGATATCGTGTGTGCTCATTGAGTTAGGCATTGTGATGATTAGATCCTTGGTTGTGGGTTTGAGGTGTTTGCCCACTACATGCATGTGCAGCCTCTATAACGATAGAGCGGTGAGTAATATCCTTTTTTGGTGGTGCCATTGGGACACAGTGATTTTTTTCCCTAAATCGCAAATCACATGTTTTGCCTGATATATCCATCAAGATTTGACATGCAGATTTTTTTGATGGTTGCTGTAATTGTGCCACAACAAAGCAACTAGAAAGGCCGCTTACGCAGCCACGACCTTGCTTGAAGCGATGGAAGTATTGGAAAGTGTGAGGTCTTTGGGTAGCTCAGCACACAAAGCTGTAAGTGATACAAGAATGTGTATCTTACGGTGGTGTGTAAGCAGTTACCCGGAGGTTCCCGCTTACCCACGTGACTATATGTATCTAATTTACATATGACTCGGGGTTCGGGGCTATTGCCCTGACATTCTCCCCCCTTGCATTGCATTTGCGATGCATACAAGGTTGATAGTGAAATAAAACAAATTTTTAATAATTGTCAGGGCACAGCCCTTGACCCCACTCACCCTCAGACACCCTCACCCTTCTCCTAACCACCCTCTCTCCACATTTCCCCATTTCCCCTTATCCTTCCCCCCACTGTTTCACATAATGACGCGCACGCGCGAACCCGTGGGAACGTTCTGGGCGAGCGACTCGCCCAGAAATGTACAGCCACAACCGTGGGAACATTCTGGGCGAGCAGCTCACCCAGAACTTTCCCACGGGTCACACCCGTTATGGAAAGTCGGCAGCAAGCGGGAACTGTATAGTTCCTAGGGTCCTTTTGTGTCGGCCTCACAGGGGGCTGAGAAGCTTACCCTTCTTCTCAGCTCATTCCCTGTGAAGGCAAGTGTACTTACCCGCTTTTCAATGAATACCAGCTCATTCCCTGTGAAGGCTGAGGCCAGTCCCCTCAGCGACTTCGAGGAGTTAGCACCTGGGGAGAGTACCCCAGCTTCCACACCCGGCCTCGCCCTCTGGCCACTCCCAGCTGGGGTCCGGATCCTGACAATAATTGATTTACATTGAGTTTGGAATTGTCAACATCTGATTGCTGCGTCGGATGCGATGATGTAGCCTGGGCTACATTGTTGGGCTGTGGGCTTGTCAGGGACGCGTCCGGGGTAGAGGGGGCCCGGGTGAGACGCCCGACACTGGAAGTCTTGCGGGGGGTGGAGCGGGCATGCGTACTGGCGGGCCCGGCTCAGGAGGCAGTCCCTGGCCACTTAGACTGAAGTGGGAAAGGATGTTATTATTATTAAAAGGGAACACTATGTTGCTTACCTGAAGTGGGAAAGGATGAGAAGAAGGCTACTTCTTCGGTTCCCACTTCAGGTATGTTTATATACATGCGGCTTAGGTCACATGACGGGTGCCACGTCATCCTCGCGTACAGCCGTAGTCACCCGGGTGTCCCCGTGGGGGATCCTGAGGGCGTCCGCTGTGAACATGCGAGCTGGAGATAGCGGGGGTCGCCTGAGGCGCCCGGGCTGGGCATGTCGTGAGCGCGCTGCAGGTGGGTCAATGGTACATTGATACAAGGAAAAGTCGTCCATGTAGAATAAGGAGAAAATAAAGAGAAGGTGAAATAAGTAAAGAGGGAGTGGAATGGAGAAAGAAGGAAAGAAAGGAGAGGGGGGAGGAGGTAGGGGAAGGCCGGGTGGCGGGGTACCGGGTGAAGTGGGGCCGGGTCAGGCAGGTGTGCCCTGACAGGGCTCGACGAAGTGGGCGCTCCCTGGGTGGGAGCGGGTTGTTGTGTTCCTGAGCTACTTGGCTCAGGTGTGGAGTACGGTAGGTCTACCGTTCTTCCCGTGGGGAAGGGTGGTCGTTGGGCTGGTTGTCCAGCATGGAGACTTGTGTCTCTTTCCCGGTATTTGGAAGCTTTCACTTCCCGTTCTGCAGTTCTTGCGGCATGTTCCTCAGGAGTCCTGAGTGGTTTGAACTGGGACTTTAGATAGGCGGCTTTGCCTAGGCTTTCCCAGGAGATTTTTCCCTTATTCTCTGGGGAATTATACTCCTCCACAAGTCTTGCAATACTCGGGAGTCCCAAGAAGTATTTCTCGGTTTCCTTCGCTTTATCGTGAAGGGTTCTGTGTACCTTGCCGCTTTTGAAGGCGGCTTCGGCCTGTTCGTACCAGTGTACGAATTCTTTCCCACTCACGCTTGTCCACCAACCATATGCGGCGTCATGCGCCGCTTCTGACCCCGCTATTCTCCTCATGGGGAAGTTGGGGTCGAATGTTACGTTGACTGGGGCTTCGACTTTGCCGAACTCGTTGAGTTCGGCGGTCTCGTATAGCATGTGGACACTTCCCTGCAGGGTAGCTTGCCCATAGGGTGCTGAGGTACTCAGCGGCCCGCCTCTGGCAGTGGTCCCCGTTTTAGGGTCTGCCGTCGGTTGCCTACCACTCTCCCTCTTCCCCTCGACATGGGTTTGCCCTTCTGAGGGCGGGCCCTTATGCAACCCGGACAGGGTCGCCTGCCCACGGGGTGGCGGGATAGTCGGTGCCCCACCCCTTGATACGCTAGTCCCCATGTGGGGTCGTGCCTCATGAGGCCCGGAACCATATCCCCTCCCCCTGACCTGGGAGGCCCCCATCATGATGGGTTTCGCAGCGAGGTCTGCCAGTGCGCGTGCCTCTCTAAGCTTGTGTTTCAGTAATTCAATCTCCCTTTTTTGGAGATCGACTTCTCTCTCTGTGTCTTTCAGAGAGTCGAAGATGCCCTCAGCATCTCTTCATGCTCTGTTGTATTTGTGCCTCCAGTGGGCGCAATGGTCACAGGCATCTTCTGACGCCCTCGAGTTATCAGACCATGCCCATTTGGACAGTCTGGACAAGGAGCCGTTGTCGCTCCCTCGTCTCCCTCCTACGAGGGACTTCATTTCTTTCAGCTCCTCATGGAGCTGACCTGTCTGAGCAGCTACCGCTGACGCGATGTCTGATTCCCAGCCTGCATTTGGCTGGGGTGTTGTTGGACCTGGCCCAAATTGGCCGATCCAGGGGTTAATCTGGCCAGGGAAGTTCCCTGGGGAGTATGCCTGGGGCTGCAGCAGCAAATGCTGCCCCTGGAATGGCGCTTGTTGCGCCATCGGTGCAGTTTGCACTGCATATGGTTGGAAGCCCCTCTGAGGAGGCTGAGGGTATGCAGTGCCTGTTAGCAACGTGGATGGTTGTTGGTTCGCAGCACTCATTTGTGCTGCGTGTGTCGTGTAGTCCATGGCGCTTATCTGTGCCTGGTGTTGTTGTTGTTCCGGGGAGCCTTGCTCCCCGGGTTGTCGTATTTCGATATCCGGTGGCTTATTTGGATCGAACTGAGGGTTGCCTCCCCCAGAGAACGACATTTCGTCGTTATGTTTCTCGTGGTGGTGGGAGGGGTTTTCGTTCTTGCATGCGTGGGATTCGCTGCAGTTGTGTGTTCTTTTGCATGTGAGCCTGTGGTTCATGTGGTGTAGGCGAGTTACTCGCCTAGCCCATGTGATCTCTAGTACATGGTGTGGCTGTCCAGGCAAGTTACTCACCCAGAACTTTCCCATGCTCTTGGCTGTGGGCCATCATCCCTCAGCTTTACTTCCTCCGCCTCCGTTTTTGGGGGCGTAGTGATGCCGATAGTTCCCTGTCTTCTTTGATAGGGAGTTTTTCTGGTTCCCTTACATTTTGTAAGGTGAGGTACTCGTCCAGGTGGACGAGGTCATTGCAATTTCCTAGGGGTTCCCATGTGGTGTCCCCTAGTTCCCATTTGACCTTAAACCAGAGTTCGTTGTGAACCCACGCATGGTTTAGGATTTCGCAAACTACTGCTTTGCGATTGGGGTCTTCCCCAAAATCATAGAATATGTTTACTTCCCTATTTGGGAAGATTTCCTGGTCATTCGGCTTGTGAGGTACGAGCCGGGATATGGATATGTGGAATCTTGGGTGGATTCCGCGTTGTTCAAGTTGTGGTGGCAACTTGAGGACGTAGTTTGACGTCTCTGGAAATGTTTCCAGAATTTCGTAAGGCCCTATGTATAAGGGCTTTAGTTTTCCTGCCCTTCCTTTGGGTAGGTTCAGCTTATCCGTGGATAAGTATGCAAGCTCGCCTTTTCTCAAAGGCGGGTCCGGGCATCTTTTCTTATTCGCCTGGATTGTTTGGGCAGCGCGATTGTGTATTATCGCATTGTGTGCTGCCATGAGGTTTTCCTTCGCTTTTTGGGCAAAGTCATTTACTCCCGGGTAGTCTGAGAGTGGTGCTGTTAGGCACATCTTTGGCATATGGCCGTAGATTAATTCGAACAGGGCGAATCCTGTTGATGTGTTTGAGCTCGCATTGATCGTGAATTCCGCCATTGACAGTTTCGCTGCCCAGTCGCGTTGATCTGGTCTAACCATCACGCGTAGTATTTGTACTACTTTTTGTATCATTCTTTCCGCTTGGCCGTCGCCTTGCAGGTGGAATGCAGTTGTGAATTTCAACTGCACACCGAGTATTCGGTGTAGTTCGTGCCAAAATTTTGACGTGAATTTCGAGTCTCGATCTGATATGATTGAGTGTGGTAAACCGTGGAGTCTTACAACTTCACGAAGAAATACGAATGCTAGTTCTAGTGCGTTCGTTGTTGTCTTTATTGGAATTAGGTGGACGTTGGACGTCAACCTACAAATGATTACCCAGAGGTAATCATATCCCAAGCTTGTTGGGAATGGACCTGTGAAGTCCATGGCTATTGACGACCATGGTGTCTCCGGGGTCGGGAGTGGGTGAAGCATTCCGGGATTTCTCCTGGTGCTTTTCTTTGTTGTTTGACAAGTTCCGCAAGACCTACAGAACTTGTGGGTATCCTTCCTCATCGACTTCCACCAGAAGTGTCGATGGAGGGTTTCCACTGTTTTCTTGGATCCTAGGTGTCCAAGTGTTTCGTGGATGTTCTCAAGGATTATTCCTCGAATGGACTTCCTTTCGTAGTTCCCTTTCGGGACTACTATTTGGGTCGTTCCTCCTTCTCCAAGTCGGGTTATCAGCCCATCTTTTACGGAGAAGTTTTTGAAATTTCCCGGTGGATCTGGCTTTTTGTTAGACACTGGTCCGGGGTCGGCACCGAGGGTCGCCGTTGCAGGCCGCTATAGGCCGCGATGGCCGTGATGCCATGAACAAGGCCCGGGGGTAGGGCATTTGGCCTCAGCAACTCTAAAGGGAGTGCTGTGCCCCCTAGCTGTCTCTTGGCCCTCATTTCGGACTCACTGGGGTTGCCTTGTTGGGGTCAGGACTTAGGGGTCGTGGTCACATCGATATTAGAGCTGAGGTACTATAATGTAGTATACAGGATATATATATGAAGATAGAATGAATAGAAGCGGACCCGGGCCGAAGGCCGAAGGGTCCGGAAGCAAATAGGAACAACGAGCGGGGTTGGCCGCACAGCGGCCGGCAATGACCGAGGGTCAAAACAAACAATAACAGATAAATAAATGAAGGGGTGTAGGGCCGCGATAGCGGCGATGGTATCATAGCGGAGTAGGTGATGTCGCGGAGTCACGCTAGGTCGGTGCCAGAGGCGGACTCGGGGCAGGGAGGTTGGTGTGGCTGTGGGGGAGTTGGCCAAGTGTAGGGGAGCCTAGGGGCAAGTGAGGGAGTGAGCAGGGAGCCCTCAGGGAGGATAGGGCTGAGGTCGGGGCTCGTGCTCACGCTCGCACAGCAGGAATAGGCTCGGGCGGCATCGGGATGGGCGGCTAACAGGCCGGAATGCACAGCCATGACGCTTTTCGAGTATCCAGATTTTATTGCCTCAATGAGGTCTTTCTCTTCGAATTGTTTTTGAAGGTTCTCTTCTGGAATTATGATTTCTTCCAGATTTTGGGCGCTCCCCCTAGAGTTTCCTCTAGGTTATCGCTCCCCCCTAGAGCTTCCTCTAGGGTATTTCTCGCGCATATCGCTGCGAGTCTCTTTCTCTCTCAGTTTTTACTCAGGGTACTGCTTAGTAGCAGTTCTTTGTATTCCTCGATTCTGTTGGGGATAATGTCTTCTGCATTTTTGTCCAGGTGGATGTCCGCCGACACATAGTTGTCGAAATGCAGATCCTTGTCCATTGACGAGTCGTAGTATCATGAGAGTGCATCTGCCACTTTGTTCTTGTGGCCTTCCACGTATTTTATTTCGCAATTGAAGCTTGCGAAAAAGGCTTGCCATCTCAGGTGTCTCCCTGAGTTGTGGTTTTTCGCTTTGAAATATTCCAAAGCTTTGTGGTCCGTGATTACTGTGAATTCACGGCCTCCCATGAGGTTGTCTTGCCATCTCATGATTGCTTCGAGGACGCCCAGTGCCTCGAGCTCGTAGGCGAAGTACCTACGTTGTGTGTTGGTGAACTTTTTGGACATGAATGCGGCCGGGCGGCAAGTTTGCCACCTTTCGCCTTGTCCAATTAATGCACCCATGCCTGCTGGGCATGCATCTGTTATGACCCAGACGTGGAGTTTGGTCCTCTCTTCTTCTGAGAGGCTTTCTGGTGGGTTCCACTGGATGGGCTTCAGGATTGGAGCCCTGCATGCTAGACGTTTGATCTCGTCGAAGCATTTCTGGTGGAGTGGTGTCCACCTGAATGTCTGCTTGTTTGAGCAGATTGTTTGCAGTGGTCCTGTGTAACCGCTGATGTTTGGCATGAATATCGATAGATATTCTACCATTCCCAGGAATCTTAGGACTCCTGTGTGGTCTACTGGCTCTCGCCAGTTGCGGATTTTTTCCATTTTATCCGCTTGAGTGTGGATGCCCTGTTCGTCCACACAGCTTCCTAGAACGTCTAGGATTGGGGCAGATGGCTGGAATTTTTTCCGGCTTGTGTAGAATTTCGCCCCTTTCAGGCAAGTGAACAACCACAATAGTGCTTTATTGTGGTTTTCCACTGAGCTTGTGCTGGTGAATATATCGTCGAACCAGACGTGTAGGCGTCTGCCTACTTCTCCTCGTAGTTCCCAGGTCAGTGCACGCTGGAAGGTGCAGGGAGCGTTGCAGTCTCCTTGCTGCATCGTGTTCGAGTTGTACATCCTGTGGGGCATGGAGAATGTCGTCCTAAGGACGTCGTCTGGGTCCACACATATTTGTTCATACGTGTCCGACATATCGATCTTGGATCGGTATGTTGCTCTGGCGACTGATTCTTGGATCAGTCGCATGTCTGGCATTGGTGTGACGTCGAGGATCGTGTTTGAGTTACGATTCCTCGTGTCTATTACCGTGCGCAAAGATCCATCTGCTTTGCGGATGCACAGTAGTGGGCATGCTTGCTCACTGTTCGCGGGATACCACCATCCTGCTTTTACATAGCGATCTATTTTGGTCGCTAGTGCTTCCTGCAGTGCTGCAGGACATCTCGGGGTGTTTTCCCGAAATTTCTTGTTTGGATCCTTCAACGGGATTCGATGGTTCACCTCCCTCAAGGGAGGCATTTCTAATGGCGCTGGCGCCATTACGGTTTCGAATTTTTCTCTCCACCACTCCCTGAGTGTTTCGAACTCGGGGTTGTTCATGGAGAGACCTTCCAGGTGTGGTACATCTGGAAGTTCTAGTCCTTCCGGACTAGGATTGGGCCAACCTTCAGGGTATTTTCTTTTGATTACCCTGAGGTGTGTTTCAATCCCGCCTCCCTGTCAGGGGGGCTTCTTTTTTGGTTGTTCTCGAGCTCTTGCTTGAGTTTTCCATCCATGTGATCTCGTCACATGGTCTTCGCTTATTCCAAGGGTGTCTATGTTGCCCTTGTTCACCATTCTCACTTTGTGGGACCGGAAGTCTAAGCTTACCTGGTTTTTGTTTAACCAGGGGGCGCCGAAGATGGCGTCGTATCTGTCGATGTTGATTACATCGAAGTAGTGTTTTTCTACGTGGCTGTTGATCTCAATGTCCACGTTTGTTCCGAACAGGATCTGTGATCTTGTTCCTTTCGTCCCCATTTGAAGGACGACTGGGTTCTCCAATTGGAGAATTGGGATGTGGACTGCGCGGACAAAGTCCGGCGATAAAGCGTCCGTTTCAGCTCCACTATCAAATAGCGCATAGGCTTTTGTGCCTGGTATTTTTTTGTGAGCTGTTAGCGTTCTCTTCGTTGAGAGCGGTCTGTTTGCGGGGTATTTTTCCACGTCTTTTGAGATGCGGAATTTCGCATCAAACAAGGGGGACTGGGTTTCGATGGACTTTTGGTCCTTCTTCCCTTTGTCCTTGTTTTCCTTGGGTACTTTGGTGTATTTCCACAAGGCATCTTTTCTTGGTGCTTCCACCAAGGCTTCGGCGACTTTTTCGTCTGCCGTGTTTTCTAACTGGCGTGCTACAGCCAGTTTGATTTTGTAGTTTATGTTGTCGTGATCGATGACTGACATTGGGCCCATCCTTATGGTCCCGACGTTGACTTCCTCACCCTCTGAGTCGGGTGAGTATTGAGGTCCTTCGTATGGGTCCTCTACTTCGAAGCTTGATGCTTCAGAGTTACCAGAGTTGTTCTCTGGTTTCTCATCTGATGAGCCTTTCGACTCTTCATCCGTTGAGGTCGCGATCTCCATGGCAGCTATGTGCCTTGGTTTTTCATTGCCCGTTACATTGTGTCTTGGGCAATCTTTCATTTGCCCTATTTTGCCGCATTTGCCGCAAATTGGAACTGACTTTTGGTCAGTTTTCCTCGAGTTTTTCGAGGATGTATCCTCTTTCCATCTGGGTTTCAGCTCTTCAGCCTTTTTTCCTGATGGGAGGACTCTACCGCAGCTCGTGGTTGCCATGGTAGTTGTTCGGGTATAGTAACCTGATTTGTAGGCTGAGGACATCTTCAGCCCGTTGATTATCTCGTCTACACAAGATATTGCTTTTAACATCTCCTCGTTTGAGGAGAAGTCTGCTCTGATTCTATCATGAGCAATCATTTCCCTCTTCCATTCGAGGGGAATGTAGTTTAGGAACCTGGCGTTGAAGGACGCCTGGTCTGGCGGTGTCACCATCTGGGACGCTGCTTTGGACAGTCCTAGGTAGAACTGTTTTAGGCCTTTTTCCGCTTCGTATTTGACGTTGCGGTACTTCTTTGTCACGTTCAGCGTGGCAGAGGCTTTAATGAAAGTTCTCATCAATATGTTGAGAACATGCCCTCGTCTCCTCTGAGGAGAGTTTCGTCTCGGAGTCTAATTCCGAGGTCGAACGCGGGCCCCCCTAATCCACGAATCAAGCAGTCCAGGTGGACTTCGTCGAATTGGGGACCTTTGCATCCTTGCGAGGCGAGGAATCCCAGTAGTTCTGTGAACCACTGCCAGAACGATTCCATGTCATTCTCCCCTGACCATTTCTTGTCAGGGAATGCCGGCCCATTCTTTAGGGCTTCAGGCTTCACTCCTTCTGGGTAGGGAGTGAGTATTCTCACTTCGGCCATTCTTATGGCCTTTTCGTACCATTTCTCCAGGTACTCTTCTTGCTCCCCTGCTTTTGCGGGGTTGCTATCCAATGGAGATCTCTCCTTTGGGGGGGTTTTTGCTGGGGGAAATCTTCCTTGCAGCATTTCTTTGGTTTCAGGCGAATTTGCCTGAAGTTGTATTTGTATTCTCTCATTGTTTTGAGAGGGTGTGATTGAGTTACCTCTCTGTTCGAGAGGTCCGTCATAAGTGGATGTTTGGCCGAACCTTTGGTACGTGCCAATTCTCCTCCTAATCTCTGAACGATGCCTTCTTTCGGCATCGTCTTCTCCTATCCTTGGGAGAAGGATCTCCTTAGCGTCTCTGTCAAGTCGCTGATGATATTCCAGTGTGCTTTCACTGGTGGTTCTTTTCGTGAATTTTTCACGAGTTCTATTTATGTCCTGGACCGTGGTCCAGGGGTGTTTATTTGTTTCCTCACTTTTTTGTGAGAAATTTATTTCCTTCAGCAAGTCTGTTTGTTCGCTAATTTTTTCAGTCAACACGTCTATTGCGTTGGCCATTCTTTCTAGAGTTATCTCTAGAGTGTGTGTGTGTAATTCTCGATATTTTACTTCCCATAGAGGCTGCCCGTTAGGGCACCAAGGGGAAGGGGCGAGGCCCAAGGCATATTATCATACATGTTTCTATACTCAAGTTCCACATGATTCTAAGCTCCCGGATAACACCAACATCGTTCGCCAATGCCCGGATTCGCGACTGAACAATCCAAATTCTTCTGAGTTGTGACAGTGGTAGACCGTATCACATGAGCCTATTATGCTGCGAGTGATTCCCTATAGAACGTCTGGGTCCATGCCAATTGAACTCCTAACTCCTGGCTGGTTGTGCCCATGAGAGGCCCCTTTCGGGTAGTGAATAGAAGACTTAGTCATATGATATGAACCTTTTCTATACTCAATGTAATCGGTAGTGGAGAAGTTGGTGATCAAGTGATCATGAGACCGGCTCCTCGGCTTGTTGGCCCGACGCATAAACACGTGCCTCTTGAGACTTTGGAGAACCGCGACCTCCCAACAGGTGAGTCGAACCAACGTCCTCTCAATCGGCAAACGCCAGCGAGAGAGTAGATTGGCGGGTGTTACCACTACACCACCACACCTCCCCCGAGTTATCTCTAGACAAGCTGTACTATTATGGTTCGTTTCCTCGATCTTTTTTTGGATCGAGTTTATCGCATTTATTATGCGTGATTCCTGGTTTTCCAGGAGGAAGTTTGGTTGGGCGAGCAGAGACTCTCCCCAGTTGACATTTCCGCTTCTGGGGGTTCCAGAATGGGTTCTTGGAGTGAACACTCCACGCTCACTTTGTTTAGGCGAGGCCGTTGCGGAGGGTGCTTCCCTTTCATAGAGGGGTCTGTTCGCTGGTTTTTCCTTACTTTTACGTAAGGCTTCCTCAGCGAACTCCCTCATTTCAGTTCGCCTCCTCTTCATTATCTCGGAGACCTCCTCCGAGGCTGGCGACCTTGCCTTGTCTGGCATGGTGTGTGGGAGTGTAGACTGTGGAAGTTCTTTTGGAGCTTCCGCACTCTGGGAGATCCTGCTCTCAGGGCGTATCTTTGCGCCTTCTCGGGCTTTTAGCCTGAGAAGAAGTTGGTCTTCACTTTCCGTCCTCCATTCAGATGGAACCTGGAACAAGTCCAGTAGTTTTTCGGATAGCCAACGCAGGGGCTCTTCCCTTTGTTTCCCTTTGTCTGCCTTTGGGGCTTGACTTGGGGACGTGAGGGGGGACTCCAGGAGATAGTGGGGCCCTGGAGTTTCCTGCAACTCTATCCGATCAGCTTTTTGGGCTGATCATTCGGCGCTTACGCGTTTTTCGTGCAAGTCGATCACCTCATGTGGAGGTGAGGGATCTTCCCCAGCTTGGGTTAGATCGGGATGTTGTGGAGTTCTGGGGGTATTTGGCCCCACACTTACTCCACGGAAGTTTCTAAAACCTTCAGGGACCAGCCCTGAGGTGGTTGCTAATGCCGGATCATGTTGATCCTCGTCATCGTCTGATGACGGCTTTTGGTTTGAATCTCCCATCATGGGAGATTGCGGTTTCTTAATAAACCGCTCGTTTCTTTTTAGTGTCGCTGCAGATGCGACTTTGCCCTTGCGGGCGTGTTTAGGCGCCATACACGCTACTGAGTCAGAAGTTAAGATTATGTAGTTGTTGTGGGTTGTGTTGTAAAGCACACCTCATACACTTAAAAAAGTGTGAGGTCTTTGGGTAGCTCAGCACACAAAGCCGTAAGTGATACAAGAATGTGTATTTTACGGTGGTGTGTAAGCAGTTACCCGGAGGTTCCCACTTACCCACATGACTATATGTATCTAATTTACATATGAATCGGGGTTCGGGGCTATTGCCCTGACAGAAAGGGTGTTAAATATAAATATACATGGATCCAACTTTGGGGCTATATAAACCATGGGGTCCTGAGGCCTGCACTATTTCTTGTATGTGATTTCGACTCAGTATCTACATTTCTGCATCCCAAGGCCAAATGAAATACACTGGCGTTCAGTGGGAATACCCTCCTGGGTCAGGGGAGCCCTGTTAGAACTGGGTGGATACAGACGACTCCGGAGTGGAATCGGAGACTTAGCGTGGAGGGACCTTGGCCTCAGCGACTCAAGCGGAGCGCTGTGCCATTGCTGTTTGTCCATTTGGTCCTTAATTTCACAGTAGGTGAGCAGGAAGTCTCTAGGGGGCATTTCAGGTCGATTTTGGACTGAACCAAAACGAGTATGTACAAGCGCCGATATATATAATGGAGGGGGCAAAAGCACAAGGAAACAAAGGGAAACCGAATCGGAACGAAGACGTCCGAACGGGAACAAAGGGTAAAAGAAGCGGAGCGGTACCGAAGGTCATAAGGCAGGACCTGTGATATGTCCAAAAGGAGGTAGGGAGGGCGAGGCCCAGAGGGGCAGGAGGATGAGGAGAAGTGGGGGTGATGACTAACTGGCTAGAATGGGAAGAAGCAGTAGTCCAAATAGGGATGAGGGGAAAACGCAAGAGATACATTACAAGTGGCGAAAGTGCCGAAGGCAATCCACGAAGCTCGGAGGTTGCGGAGCTTACGGAGGTTACGGAGGCAGGGTTGAAAGTCCGAGGGATATTGGCAATGGTGTTTACGTAGTATGAGGTCACCAATGCAATGGACTAAGACCGAGGTGGAGTCAAAGTCCGAGGTAGGGACTGTGACGGAGGCTTGGAGCAAAGGTACGAGTGGTGTCCGAGTACGAAGTACGGGACAGCGGTGGAAGGTCGTAACTTGGCGGGAGACCGGCGGAGGAGTACCAGAGGGAGGAGAGAGGAGAAAGGTAAGGGAGAAGGAGTGGCAGAAAGGAGAGTTGTCAGGTCCGAAGGTGAGTATCGGAGCGGACGGGGGAAGCGTAGGAGGGTGACGGGAGGGTGGAGGTGTTGTGAAGGAGGAGTGGAGTAGGAGGAGGGTGGTGAGAGGGGCGGTGTTCGGTCCGAGGTGAGTATCGGAGCAGATGGAGATAGGGGAGGAGAGGGAAGGAGGAGTAGAGGTGGCGTGGGGGGTAGAAGGAGGTGTGTTGCCAGGACCGAAGGTGAGTATTGGAACGGCAGCGGTAGGGTATGACTCCGGAGGTGAAGAGGGTGGAGGTCCGGAAGTCGGGTCGGGGTCGGGTATGCACAGATATGACAAGCCCCACACATGGCAGTAACTGCCAATGCGACAACAGATTCCCCCGCTTTGGGTGCCTGGCTCAAATCATGGTCAGGCACCCCAATCCATGCCTGGTGAAAGCTACCGAGAATCCCACCAAATAAAATACAATGATGCGAGTTTGATGAGTGCTGGATGTGGACTCCAAGATTCGACAAGTGTCCTCCAACAACCCATATGACAATTTGATGGTTCTGAGGGGAAAACCAGGCAGTCAAGCAAAGTTACGTGATTCAAGTGATCATTTGAGCGATGAAAGTACCTGCTGAAGGAGAGAACGAAGGAAGGTCAGTTGGGAGGTTCAAACGAGACCACCACCAAGCTGTTCCCTGGTTCTCTAGTTAGGATGGGGAAGTGTACTAGTGTTATTTATTGTAAGTATAGTACCAATCCGAGTGTTTTGGCTAATTCTATTTTTATGGGTTAGTTTTAAAGTTCCTGGGAATTGACTTACAGATAAACCGAGCCCTGCGGAGCTGTTTCTTTATTGGAATTTATTAATTTGTCTAGGTGTAATTCTGTGTAGCGTTGTTTAATTTGGATTTAAACTTGAATTTAATCTTCTACTTGGTGAAGTTTCAAAGATTCTATTCAGTTAATGGATTTGGATTGTGTCTGGAGTGTCCCTTGAGTTTGTTTTATTTTTGTCTTATTTTATTGCTTGTTTTAACAGTAGCAAAATAACTGTTTTGTGTTTACACTTTGAAATCTGGAGTGTTAACCAGCTCTCCTCTTGAAATATCTACTTAATATTTCTCTCCTTTATTGCTGCCTTTTCCTACAGTGGCAATCTTAACTGTATATCACTTTTTCGCACTGGAGTGACAACCAGAAATGCTTGAGAAAAATAATACTCTATTTTCTTGCTTCTCTAAGGGGGGCGAAAAGTCGCAGAAAGGGTCTCCCTTTTATACTCCTTGGGTCACCTTCCTTTTTCACGCTCTACCTTCTATTTACAGGATTTATTTACAGTGTATTTTTCTCAAACTGAATAAAAATGAAATTTTCATGCTATAGTTCTACTGCGCTTTTGCTGTGCTGAACTGCGGTTCTACTGCGGTCAGACTGCGCCTAGAATTCTTATTGTCCTCCCTCGCCTAAGCTATTTTAATGGTTAATTGGAACTTGGCTGCACTGCATTTGCCGCAGTTACCTATTTCAAATTCTATATATATACCATTAAATTTGCTATGACTCGATGATTCTGAATTCAAACTTCGCATTACTATGCGTACGGCTGTGCTGAGACCTTCAGCTGATTTATTCCATTTTTATTTAGTGACATTTAGTTAAAATGAGACTGAAATGGTAAATGAGTGAATTATTCAGGTTTAAAACTGAAAGAAAAAGTTGCTAGTAGTCAAGAATTACTCAAACGAATGTGTTATAGCTCTCCACCTCATTAGAATATCGTTCCCTAAAATTCCCACCATGGTCCGTTGTAGTTTAGTGGTTTTCGTGAATTTCGTTCATATTCCCTGATTCCCCTTTGTATTATCACATCCTAATCCTCCATATGTATTGTTCATTGTTATAGTAGGTCGTCCTTGAAGATATCATATTTTTATGTATTTTATTTAGGACTCTGGACCTCTTGAAGCTGTTTTCCCACGTGTTTTCAGGTTTCTAACTTCATGTCCCTATATCTCATTCATTTCTGGATGTTTTCTCACGTTCTTGGTATCATAAATTTTCATTTATTCCCACCTTTCCAATGGTACTAAGATTGTGTCCTATTTCCTGGTATTCGTTGAGTTAGCAAAGATTCGTGCGCACATTTGGTAATCACGTGCATCATTCCCATAGTCGTTTGTATGCGGGAGCCGTTTTCGTTTTAATTGTTCGGGATTTATGATATGCGTGGGTGTTTATTTCTTTCATATGGGCTTCTGTGATTTATTTCAGATTTTTCCCTCATGATCTAAGGTTGTTTTGCACTTTCCGTGCTTTGTTTTGACCGGGCTCTTCCTTATTTGGACGGAAATTGGTCTTCGCGATCTGCCGAAGTGCGGATCTCGGTTCCGACGGCCGGTTCCCTGCGCATCGCCACCCTCACATGTCATTACACATGATGCGGATCTCTATATTCCCATCATGGGTATAACTTCACAACGGCTGGACCGTTTGGGCTGAAAATTTGCATAACTATAGTTCCCCATTCTTAATAATTTCTGTGTAAATTTCGTTGTATGTTTTAATTATGGATCCTATGCAAACATCGTCTTTTCCCTGAGCTCGGACTTTTGATGTCGCTATTCCCGTTATTGGATATCTCATTAACGCATGATCCTTTTATTATGAAACCTTGGGAGGATTAAGTTTAGATCCCTTCCTTTCTAATGGGCTATCAAGCTTGTCTCGGTCGTTACTAGTTAATCTTCGCGCTTGCCTTTTAGACATTGTCCTCGTTTTGCAGGAGTTTTAGTCATATCTCCATCGTTTATGGGTAGTTTCCCCTGTAATTACTCTCATTGGTTCCGTTTGGGGGACATCTACATTTCCTATTATAAACACGACTTTGACTTTTGCATTAGTTCCTGAGGAATCTTTGTTCCGTGGTACTTCCATCCTTGGCTACGTGTGCGGACATGGGAAAGTAGTTTCCGTGGAGGTTCTCTGATGATTTTTATAGTCAAATCTTGGTCGATTGTCCTAATTCTTGTTTTAATATTTGCTATAAATTCCCCCGGGAATTCCGTCTCGTTGATGGTAAGCTTGAAGTATTTTTGCTATTTTTCTTTCTTTCGATTTATCACATATAGTCATAATAATTCGTAAAAATTCGTAAAAATTCGTGTCCTTCAGTTTTCTTATATCTACTTGTTGTATGAGGTTTTTGTGATTTATCTGGCATATTTCCATAATGGGTTTCCATAGTGTGACCGTTATTTCTCCTACACCGCGCTAAAGTCATATTTGCGCAGTCCTACCTCAAGGGAATGGCCCTCGACTGGTTCGAGCCGGACCTGTTATTCGACCAGAATTCCACACTTCGTCCACAATGGATGAACGACTATCAAGAGTTCGTTAATGAACTTCAAACTAACTTCAGCCCTCACGATCCTGTGGGCGACACCGAGGTTCAACTGATGACCCTGGACATGAAGGATGGGCACCACATCAATAAATACGTCGTCGAGTTCAATCGACATGCCTCTCAACTTCACGGTTACGGAGAAGCCGCACTTCGTCGTTTTTTCTACAACGGATTACCGGAATGTATCAAGGACGATATTGCTAGAGTAGGTAAACCCTCTACTCTCTCTGAACTTCGCACCCTGTCCCAAACTCTCGATGCGCGCTATTGGGAGCGTAAATCGGAAGTTACACGCCACGCGAAACCCTCTTCCTCTAACGTTTTCGACAAGTCCACCGCCGCTTCTCGTTCCGACCCCGACCCTTCCTCCTCCTCTTTCAACTCCGCTTCCGGTAGTAGGCCTCCGAAGGACAATAAGAAGTCCGAGGCCAGCTCCGTTAAACCGGACCTCTCGTCTAAACTCGGAGACAATGGCAAGCTCATGCCACAAGAGCATAAGCATTGTCTCGACGAGAAACTTTGTATGTTCTGCGGTCAGTCTGGCTACATGGTCAAGGACTGTCCCAAGTCTTCTTCTCGCGCATCTAAGGCCCGTTCAGCCCAGACCAAGGAGCAAGGATCCGCTTCCGCAGAAGCAAAAAATTAGTCCGCACCCCTGTGGACTCCGCACGGACCGGGGGTTGCGATCCTTCCTTCCGTGCACTCAAAGAAGTGCGTTTAAACGCATCTTCCATTTCTGACTTATCCTCCCTCCACATTCCCGTTTCCTTTTCCCTTTCAAATGGTCTATTTTCTCCTCTCAATGTTGACCCTTCGGTTAATGTTCTACCCGTTGTAGATAGTGTTGCTGATGTACCACTCTCTCCTCCGCCCCCTCCGACTACTTCCGTAGATCGATCTACCTCTCTCCGCTTCTCTTCTTTTTCTCCTCCTGTTTCTCCTCCGTCCAATATTAGGACACAAAATAAACTTTTCCGCTCCTATGAGAACGTACCCGCACTCGTAGATTCTGGGTCTTCGGACTGCTTCATCGACGACACATTCGTAAAAAAGTTGGCCTTGAAGACATACCAGATTAAACCCCTACAACTATGCCTATTCAACGGTAGCACCAACTCAGTCATAACCTGCGCCGTTGATATTCCCCTCCACTTCGCTTCCGGAAACATCACCCCCACGACTTTCTTTGTCACATCGCTGGATGGATCATGTTCCCTATCCTAGGACACAACTGGCTTACCCGCTACAATCCGTTGATTGACTGGGTCTCAAGCAGTATCACGTTCCGAACTTCTGAACCTACCAAGACAGTTACTCCGAGCTCTCCCCCATCGTCTCTGGCACCACTGCCGTCGTCCGACATCCAACCATCTGATGTTTCGCCAGCACCTCAGTCACAGGCTGTTACTCCTCCGTTACCATCTATCGAGTTCATCAGCCGTTCCGCATTCGCGAAGGCTTGCCGACTTGAAGGATCGGTATCCTTCAGCCTAACCATCCCTTCCGAGGAAAGCCGCTTGAGGGCTGCCTCATCCCACACTGACTCCGTCGACCTCTCGGCCGTTCCGAAGGAGTATCACGAGTTCGCGGATGTGTTCAGTAAGAGCAAAGCTTCGATGCTGGCACCGCACTGTGAGCACGACCTAAAGATCGACCTTGAGGAAGGCACCTCCCCACCCTTGGGTACCATGTACTCTCTCTCTCCTTCGGAACTCGAGGCCCTCCGGGCGTTCTTAGATGAACACCTGGCCTCTGGTTTCATTCGCCCTGCTACTTCTGCTCACGTGGCACCGGTCCCCTTTGTCTGCAAGAAGGATGGATCCCTCCATCTTTGCGTCGACTTCCGAGGGCTGAACAAGATCACCAAAAAGGATCGCTACCCACTTCCCCGCATCTCCAACCTCCTTGACGCACCTAGTGGAGCCACAGTCTATACCAGACTCGACCTCCGGCATGCTTACCACCTGGTTCGCATTGCAGCAGGCGACGAATGGAAGACCTCTTTCCACACGTGCTATGGTTCCTATGAGTGGCTTGTTATGCCATTCGGTCTCACAAATGCACCTCCGGCTTTCCAGCGATTCGTCAACACGATCTTTGCCGACCTCTTGGACGTTTCTGTGGTAGTCTACCTAGACGACATCCTTACCTACTCGGAAGACATGGCTTCGCATCAGGAGCATGTCCGAGAAGTTCTTAGGAGACTCCGCAAACACGGCCTATACGCCAATCCGAAGAAATGCGAGTTCCATACGGACACTACGGAATATCTCGGTTACTGCCTCTCTCCTTCCGGACTCACCATGTCCATCGAGAAGGTCAAAGCCGTCCAAGATTGGCCCGAGCCCCGTAAAGTCAAGGATGTCCAATCCTTCCTTGGCTTCGCTAACTTCTATCAGTGTTTCATTCACCAATACTCCGACATTGTGGTCCCCTTGACACGCCTCACGCATAAAGGAGCCCCCTGGCTATTCTCCGACGATTGTCGCTCTGCTTTCAACACCTTGAAAGAAGCCTTCACTTCCGCTCCTATCCTCACACATTGGTTACCCGACGCCCCCCTCATTGTAGAAACCGACGCCTCCGATTACGCGATCTCCGGAATCCTTTCCATTCACTGTGATGACGGAGAGATTCGCCCCGTCGCTTTCCGCTCTAGAACACTCTCGGCGCCGGAGCTCAATTACGACACCCATGACAAGGAACTGCTCGCCATTCATGATGTGTTCTGATCATGGCGTCATTACCTCGAAGGTTCAGGAACCCCAATCGACGTCGTCACCGACCACAAGAACCTCGAGTATTTCTCCACCACCAAACTCTTGACCCAGCGGCAAGCCCACTGGTCAGAGTTCCTCTCCCAATTCCACATGACAGTCCGATTCTGTCCCGGAAGACTCGGAGTTAAACCAGATGTGTTGACTAGACGCTGGGACGTCTATCCCAAAGAAGGGGATATGGACTACGCTCGCGTCAATCTGCAGAACTTCCGACCGGTCTTCACTTCGGAGCAGCTCACTGCGTCCTTACGAGCTACGTTTCTGGCTGCCACAGTAATCCGAGCAGCCGTACTCGTCGACACAGAGGCTCTTCATCGAGACATCCTAACCTCCCTCTCCTCCGACACCTCAATCTCTTCTCATCTCGCTTCCCCCAACCTCCCCAACTCCCGCTGGTCCGTTGATGCCGAAGGCCTCTTAAGGCTGGACAATCGCATTTACGTGCCGGATTCTAACGATCTCCGTCTCCGCGTTTTGCGAGACAAACATGACCACCAACTTTCCAGACACTTCGGGCAAAACCGGACTCTGGATCTAGTACGTCGTGAGTATACCTGGCCGGGCATCCGTAACTTCGTCAAGAGTTATGTATCCTCCTGCACTTCGTGTGCCCGTGCCAAGGTCCCCCGTCATAAGCCTTACGGCTTACTCAAACAACTCCCCATCCCTGAACGTCCTTGGAACTCCATCTCCATGGATTTTATCCTCCTCTTCCGGATTCACTTCCATCTTGGTCGTCGTGGACCGCCTGTCCAAACAGTGCATTTTCATCCCTACCCACGATACCATCACCTCTCCGGAACTGGCCAAGCTCTTCCTCCTCCATGTGTTCTCCAAGCACGGAGTTCCATCCCACGTCACCTCCGACAGGGGTCCGGAGTTTTTCTCCCATTTTTTCCGTTCACTTGGTAAGGCCCTCGACATCCGCCTCCACTTCACCTCTGGCTATCACCTGGAAGGAGACGGTCAGACCGAACGGATGAACCAGACGCTCGAGCAGTACCTGCGCATCTACAGTAACTACCAGCAGGACAATTGGTCCGAACTCCTGCCTCTCGCAGAGTTCGCATACAACAACACTCTGAATGCCACCACGGGCGTCTCCCCATTCTTCGCCAACAAAGGCTACCATCCGAACATCACCGTTCACCCGGAGCGAGACCTGACATCAGTACACGCCCAAGAGTACTCCGCCGATCTCGACTCCCTCCACCACTTCCTTCGCAAGGAAATGCATCTCGCTCAGATCCGTTATCAGGGCCCAGCAGACTCCCGACGGAGCCCTGCCCCAGCTTTCGAAGTAGGAACCTCGGTCTACGTAAAGGCCAAGTACTTCCGCTCCACCCGACCTTCCAAAAAGCTCTCCGAGAAAAACCTCGGCCCATTCGAGATCATTGCCCGCGTTGGAACTCACTCCCTCACTCTCCGCCTGCCGGAAAACATGCAAGCCATTCACCCGGTATTCCATGTATCGCAGATCGAACTCTCCTTCCCGAACACCATTCCGAACCGCCACCAGCCACCTCCGCCTCCTGTAGAAATCGAAGGCGAGATCGAGTTCAAGATTGAGGAGATACTCGACTCCAAGATCGACCGATGTAGACGCAACAAGATGTAGACGCAACAAGATGTAGACGCAACAAGTTGCTCTACTTGGTCACTAGGCTATGAAGGGACCAACGAGGAGACACAATGGCTCCTTGCCGGCGAACTCGATCACGCCTCCGACCTCGTCGAAGCGTTCCACTCTCGGTACCCAGCAAAGCCTGGACCCGAAGCCCCTTAGGAACCCCGACTCCTCTCCCATTTCTCCTTCTCTCTCCACACCTCACTTCCATCTTTCATTTTTTCCATTTTCTCTTTCTCTGTAAGTACAGCTCCCCTCACCTTACTCATTCTGGGCCTTCAAGGGTTCAGGCCTAAGAAGGGGATACTGTCATATCCATCCCCGGCCATCAACTTCCGGTCCCTCCGTTCCCTCCAGTCTAACTCCGCTCCTTCTTCACTAACCTCGGAGCTCCCATATTCCGCAATCCTCTCGGTACCCCTCGATGGTCACCACCCCCTCATTTCAATTTATTACCTACGCCTCCCTAAGTACGGAGCCCCGAAGACTTCCGGACAGCTCTGACGTCCGCTAGCGCACTCCCGCCTCCGCTGGCCAATACACTCACCTGCCCTGCAGAGCCCACCTTCGGGCCTATCCCTCCTTTCCGTTTCTGGGTTATCGCCTGCCTTACCGCTAACCCCGCGACCCGACTCGTCGGTAATATTCAGTCGGCTAATGCTTTAACCCCGTTAGCCCCGCTCCGTTCGGCTCTGCCAGTTGCGGACCCGTCTTCGCTGTAACCATATATATATCCCGCTTGTACATAGGTTACACTCCAGTAATAAAATCAACTAGAGTTACCCCCCTGAGGTTCTGATTGCCAGTCAGTAAGTTAGGGCACGGACATGTCACTAGGCACAGCGCTCTTGGCAGAAGTCGCTGAGGCCAAAGCCCTCCGCTACGGAGACACTCCCTCATCTCGAATCTGGTCTCTGACATCAGGGACCGACCCGGGGTCGAGAGTGTCCAGGTATATCGCCCAGTGCTGAGGGCCTGGTAGGGTGTGACGTGGGTGTGCATGGCAGTGGGCCCGATACAGACAGACGTCCCTGGCCACTCAGGCTGAAGTGGGAAATGTGAGAAGAAGGCTACTTCTCAGTTCCCACTTAGGCTATGTTTATATACATGCAGTTGAGGCCACATGGGAGGCACCACATCATCTACAGACACAGCCATGCCCATCCGGGTATCTCTGCGAGAGATCCTAGGAGTGCCCAGTGCATGGGAAGTCACCCGGTGCACCCGGGTCCGGGCATGTTACATCACAGTTGGGTCAATGGTACATTGATATAAGGAAAGTTGTCCATGTAATGAAAGAAGAGAAGGGAAAGAAAGAAGTGAAGAAGAAAGGAAGAGGAAGAAAGAGGGGAGAAGGGAGGAAGCGGGGCAGGGGGAGGGTAGAGGTACCGGGTGGAGGACAACGGGATCAGGTGGGTCCGGGCCAGGCGGAGCAGGGTCAGGCGGGTGTGCCCTGACAGTTGGGCTTCGGCCTCAGCGACTCTGAAGGAGCACTGTGCCCACCTACTGTCTCAGTGCCCACATTTCAAGGTGACTTGAGGCTGCCTTGTTAGGGGGGACAAAACCTAGTCGATATTCAGACTGAAGTTACCATAATGTATATACAGGTATATATATAGTAAAGAGACTGAATGGGTCAGGTGAAAGGAGACAGAACAAGGGCCAGCATCCGGGTCAGTGTTAGATCAGGCAGATTCAGACGACTCCGGAGTGGAATCGGAGACTTAGCATGGAAGGACCTTGGCCTCAGTGACTCAGGCGGAGTGCTGTGCCATTGCTGGTTGTCCTAGGGGTCCCTAATTTCGGATCTAGCAAAGGAAAGTCTCTTGGGGGGAAATCAAGTCGATTTCGGACTGAGGTTACAAGTTACTATGTAAATTGTATATAAGGAGGGGTCCGGAATCAAAAGGAGCAAGGGTACTCCGAAAGGAGACAAAGGGAGCTGGAAGGAGGAACAACACCGAGGGTCAAGGGTTTGACTCAATGGTGTTTCCCCAAGGAGGAGTGAAGGGCCAAGGCCCAAGGAGGAAGGAAGGAGGATGGGAGTGGGGAATGGCTGACTGACTGAATAGAAAGGAAGCAGCAGCCCAAATAGGAATGAGGGAGAATAGTGGAATTGAATGGAGCAATGCAATAGTTGCAAGGTCCGACGTAAGTCCGGAAAGTCCGAACTCAGAAGTTAAACTCCGGAATATTGGCAAACGTAATTAAATGGAATGAGCTAACCAATACAATGGGTATAAGCGGGGGTGGGGTCAAAGTCCGAGGTTGGAGCTAAGACCAGAGGTTCCGGAGACAGAGACGCAAATGGGATTCCGGAGCGGAGGTCCGGAGTCGGGAGCATAGGTGTTGCATGCTCATCTGGAAGGTGTCGAGGTTGAGGTCGGACCCAGGATGTTCCAGAGTCGGACCAAAGGTGGTGTCGGAGCCGGAGGTGGGATAACCTCTTGGGAGTCGGCAAGGAGAAGGTGACGGGAGGGAAGTAAGGCTCCGGAGTCAGTTTCGGAGTTCTGGGAGCCTGGAGTGGAGGTCGGGATTGTATGGATATGACAGTCAGAATGCATGGTCATGACAGAAACAGAGGGAAGAACCTCTGCGTTGGCTATCCGAAAAACTACTGGACTTGTTCCAGGTTCCGTCCAAATGGAGGACAGAAAATGAAGATCAACTTCTTCTCAGGCTAAAGGCCCGAGAAGGTGTAAAGAAACGCCCTGAGAGCAGGATCTCTCAGAGCGCAGAAGCTCCAAAAGAACTTCTGCAGTTTACACAACCCCATGCCATGCCAGACAAGGCAAGGTTGCCAAGCTCGGAGGAGGTTTCCAAGATCATGAAGAGGAGGCAAACCGAAATGAGGGAGTTCACTGAGGAAGCCTTATGTAAAAACCAGTGAACAGACCCCTCTATGAAAGGGAAGTGCCCTCCGTGACAGCCTTGCCTAAACAAAGCGAGCATGGAGTTTTCACTCCAAGAACCCCTTCTGGAACCCCCAGAAGCAGCAATGTTACTGGGGAGAGTCACTACTCACCCAGCCAAATTTCCTCCTGGAAAACCAGGAATTTGTCAAAAACCCATGATCGAAGGGGGTAAATGCGTGAGTCCGAATGCAGGCGGGGCTCAACTAGAGGGGGGTCCGAGGACTCCGGTAGTGAACCGAAGCTTCTCAGGGAGCCCGGTTCTGCTGGGTGGTACAAGAGGCTCTAAGAAGGACGCGGCCTCAGCGACTCGGATGGAGCGCTGTGCCTCCATTACGTCTCAGTTAGTCCTTGTATTTCTTATGTCTGAGGTATCTTGTAGAACAGGAATGGGATTCACTCAGAGGGACTTTGGGTGGCATTTTAGTCGAGATTAGAACTGAGGAACTACAGGTTCTAATCTACGGGTGTTTATAAAGGGGAATGGGAAGGACTTAGTCAAAGTCCGAATGACAATGGGGCAACACCGAAAGGTGCCGAATGATACCGAGAGGTACCGAAAGGTTCCGAACGATATCTTAAACGGGGAACCGAGGTGTCGGGCCAAGGAGGGCGGAGTTGGAGGCCGGAAAATGAATGGGGAAGACAAAATGGGCAAAGGGGGTTAGCCAACTGAATGGTAGGAAGAAGGTAGTCGTGCTAAGAATGGAAGGTGACTAATAAGTGATAACGTGAGGGAGATCACCGAAGGATGTGGGTAGCTCCGAAAGCGGAGTTGGGTATCCGAAGGATGTTAGGTGACTCAAATAACTGAAATGGGTGGAGGAATGGTTTAAGGGCATGTCACGGGATGTCGGAGGTCCGTTGGGATATCGGAGCAAATCCGGGGTCTCCGAATGTTCCGACTCGGGACCGAGCTTCCGGGATGGGAGTAGCCAAGGTTCGGTGTGCCGCAACCAGACCGGAGCTGAGACAGTCAGGAGGGAAGGTGACTTGGGGGGTGGGTGTCAGGGCCCGGCCTCGGACTCGGAGGCTCCCTGACCTCAACCCCCATCTAACCTGTCCTCACACTATGCGGGGCATGAGATGTATAGTAAAAGGAAAGATAATATACACTTGCCTATGCGGGGCATGAGATGAGAAGAAGGGTAAAGGTCTCATCTCCCCGCATGGTTGCTATATAAAGGAATGGGTCACATGACCACAACTATACAGCTCTTAGAGTTGTGTAGTGTGACCCGGAGGGAGCATCCAGGTGGCAGTGCCCAGTAAGTGTGGGAACGTTCTGGGTGAGTTGCTCGCCCAGAACTGTGGCTGTGACCCGTGGGAACATTCTGGGCGAGCTGCTCGCTCAGAAAGTTCCCACGCTATCCCATGCGCGCGGATACACAACACAGAAAGGCAACAATGGGGGAATGGAAGGAAGGGATTGGTTGGGGAGTCTGGGGCACCCTAGGGCAGGGTGCTGAACCCTGACAGTGGGGAGGCATGGTGTAGGGGATGGTGAAGTTGTTAGGAAGGTGTGGTGTGGTGGGAGAGCGCAGGGTCGGGATTCCGGGATATGACAGAATTGTGCATAATAAACACAATAAACTTGATCCAAAAAAAGATCGAGGAAACGAGCCATAATAGCATGGCTCATCTAGAGATAACTCTAGAAAGAATGGCCAATGCAATCGACACATTGACTGACAAAATCAGCGAGCAAACGGACTTGCTGAAGGAAATAAATTTCTCACAAAATAGTGAGGAAACAAAAAAAATATCCCTGGGTCACAGGCCAGGACAAAACCAGAACTCATGGAAAATTCATGAAAAGAACAACCAGTGAAAGTACACTGGAGTATCATCAGCGACTCGACAGAGATGCTAAGGAGATCCTTCTCCCAAGGATAGGAGAAGACGATGCTGAAAGAAGGCACCGTTCAGAAATCAGGAGGAGAATCGGCATGTACCAAAGGTTCAGCCAAACATCCACCTTCAATGAACCTCTCGAACAGAGAGGTAACACAACCACACTCTCTCAAAACAATGAGAGAATCCAGATACAGCTTCAGGTGAGATCGCCCGAAACGAAAGAAACACTGCAAGGAAAGTTCCCTCCAGCAAAAACCCCCCCAAAGGAGAAATCTCCATTGGATAGTGACCCTGCGAAGGCAGGGGAGCAAGAGGAGTACCTGGAAAAATGGTACGAAAGGCCATAAGAATGGCCGAAGTGAGAATACTCACTCCCTACCCAGAGGGAGTGAAGCCTGAAGCTCTAAAGAATGGGCTGGCTTTCCCTGACAAGAAATGGTCAGGGGAGAATGACATGGAGTCATTCTGGCAGTGGTTCACAGAACTACTGGGATTCCTCACCTTGTGAGGATGCAAAGGTCCCCAATTCGATGAAGTCCATCTGGACTGCTTGATTCACAGATTAGGGGGACCTGCATTCGACCTCGGAATAAGACTCTGAGACGAAACTCTCCTCAGAGGAGATGAGGGCATGTTCCTCGAAGTTCTCAACATACTGATGAGAACCTTCATCAAAGCCTCTGCCGCGTTGAACATGACAAAGAAGTACTGCAACATTAAATACAAAGCAGAAAAAGGCCTAAAACAGTTCTACTTAGAACTGTCTAAAGCAGCGTCCCAGATGGTGACACTGCCAGACCAGGCATCCTTTAATGCCAGGTTTCTAAACAACATTCCCCTCAAATGGAAGAGGGAAATGATCGCTCATGACAGAATCAGAGCAGACTTCTCCTCAAATGAGATGTTAAAAATCTTGTGTAGACGAGATAATCGACAGGCTGAAGATGTCTTCAGCCTACAAATCGGGATATTATACCTGAACAACCACCATGGCAACCATGGGCCACAGTAGAACTCTCCCATCAGGAAAGAAGGCTGAAGAGCCAAAACCCAGATGGAAAGGGGATATATCCTCGAAAAATTCGAGGAAAACTGACCAAAAGTCAGTCCCAATTTGTGGCAAATGCGGCAAAATAGGGCAAACAAAAGATTGCCCAAAACATAATGCAATGAGTGATGAAAAACCAAGGCACATAGCCGCCATGGAAATCGCGAACGCATCAGAAGAAGAGTCGGAAGACTCATCGATGAAAAACCAGAGAACAACTCTGGTGACTCCAGAGCATCAAGCTCCGAAGTAGAGGACCCATACGAGGGACCTCAATACTCACCCAATTCAGAGGGTGAGGAAGTTAACGTCGGGACCATAAGGATGGGCCCAATGTCAGTCGTCAACCATGACGACATAAATTATAAAATCAAATTGGCTGTAGTGCACCAGTTAGAAAACATGGCAGATGAGAAAGTTGCCAAAGCCTTGGTGGAAGCACCAAGAAAAGACACCTTGGGGAAATACACCAAAGTACCCAAGGAAAACAAGGAGAAAGGGAAGAAGGACAACCCAGACCCCTGTTAGAACTGGGCAAGGGCAGACGATTCCAGAGGGGAACTGGAGACTTAGCAAGGAGGGACCTTGGCCTCAGCGACTCAAGCAGAGCGCTGTGCCATTGCTGTTTGTCCATTTGGTCCTTAATTTCATAGGGGGTGAGCAGGAAGTCTCTAGGGGGCATTTCAGGTCGATTTTAGACTAAGGGCCTAAAACGAGTATGTACAAGCGCCGGTATATAATGGAGAGGGCGAAAGCATGAGGGAAACAAAGGGGGTCCAAATGGGAACGAAGGCGTCCAAATGGGAACAAAGGGATGACAGAAGCGGAGTGGTACCGAAGGTCATAGGTCAGAACCTGTGGTACATCCGAAAGGAGATAGAGAGGGCAAAGCCCAGAGTGTCAGGGCACACCCCGCCTGACCCAGCGCTGCACCCAGCACTGCCCTGCCCTACTCCGCTCCCCCCGCTACCACTCCTCGTTCCTCCTCCCCCTTTTTCTTCTTTGTCTCTATTTCTATTCCACAGTTGATTTCCCTTTTCTCTATGTATCATCACACACCTAATACTGCTCCCCCATCGCTGCACTTGCTGCGCGCATCCCCGCCTACAGGGCAGCACACCCTTGGGATCCCCCATGGGCACACCCAGAGAGGTCCGGCTGTGGGCGGAGATGATGTGGCTCCCCCCATGTGACCCTGACTGCATGTATTTAATAGCACCTGGGGTGGGAACAGAAGAAGCAGCCTTCTTCTCAACTTCCCACCTCAGACCAAGTGGTTGGGGACGCTCCCCCATGACGGGATCGCCGCTACACACAGCTGACATCTGTGTCATATCCATTCCCAGCCATCGACTTCCGATCCCTCCAATCCCTCCAGTCTACCTCTGCTCCTTCTTCACTAACCTCAGAGCGTCTCATTTGAACCTCCCAACTGACCTTCCTTCGTTCTCTCCTTCAGTGTAGGAGCACCAGGATTTGTGACAAAGGGGCTCCTCAAGCCCCTAAACCCACCCCAGCCTCAGGCAGCCAGAAGAAGGCCCAGGATTCAACCTTGGCTAGTGGCTCTAAGTGACAAAACACTAAGAAGACCTCTGCAGCTGCTAAGACTGGGACTGGGACTGTGGCTGTGGCTGAAGGTGATAATGATAATGACCCGGCACCAGGCCCCTCCATTGCCCCTCTGGGTCGAACTTGCAAACAGGCTGCAAGCCCAGAACCAAAAGTCCCTACTGCACCTTCCTCTACAGTCCAGGCAGCTAAAGCAGGAAGAAAGAGGGCAAAACAAGATGTGAGCCAATTTTTCTTTGCAAAAATAACTTTAAAAAATCAACTCCCAACCCTTTCGGATAGGATTCCAAAGGGAAGGGTGCTACTCAGCAAACACACTTTGCTGAGGGAGTCACTGCAATTTCTGACTCCATGTCTGAATCAGCAAAGTCCAAATCAACTCTTCAAATTTTGGTAAGTTTTAACTTACTTAATACATACCTGAGAGTAAACCCTTATTATTACAGGATACTGCTCCAAGTGCAGTGGACACTGAAAGCAGAGATGATGCAACTGGTGACTTTGAAGAGTTCGATATCCCCAGCAGTGATGAGGATGTTGATGAAGACAGAAACAAACAGGATGAAGATAACAAAGAACAAGATACTATTCAGCTTTTGAGTGGTATGTTAAATGTTAATAAATGCTCCCATTATGCAGGAATTAACTCTCCCATTATTAGGATTGAAAGTTACAATCCAATTCATTGGTCCTGGGTCATCTCCACAGAACAATGTAATTTCCCCCTATAGCCATGCCACTTGGCCATCCACTCAGGTTGAAGTGGATGGATGGAGTGTCTTGATGCAGGATATTCTTTCCACTGCCCAGGAGTATCTAGGTACTGATCGGATTACAAGTGAGTTTCTATCTCTGGCTGTCATAAACCCAAAGTTTCATTTTTTTCCCAATGATTTACTCAGATGAATCTCGTATCTCATACCTGGATGGCAAAGACACTATTCACCTTGGAAAAGTTGAGAGTGACTCTTGCAGGACATATCGTATCCATATTCTTCGTGAACATTGAAGGATTATTTATGTTTATAACTCAACATTGTCAGGGACAGCTCCGAAAGCGGCGAGGTCCCTGCATGCGGGACTCGGTGGGACAGATAGCGGCTGTGCGTAGCAGCAATCCCGTCGTGGGGTGAGCGTCCCCGACCACTTAGGCTGAAGTGGGAAGTTGAGTTATCATTAAAGGGGAAAAGCTATGGTACTTACCTGAAGTGGGAAGTTGAGAAGAAGGCTGCTTCTTCTGTTCCCACCCCAGGCGCTATTATATACATGCGGTCAGGGTCACATGGAGGAGGCCATGTCATCTCCACGCACAGCTGCACCTCCCCAGGTGTCTCCGCAGGAGATCCCGGAGGCGGCCGCTCAGTAGGCAGGAGTGTGCGCGGCGCGTGCGGCGATCAGGGAAACGGGGTTAGGTATGTAGTGGTACATGGAGAAAAGGGAAATCGACCATAGAATAGAAATAGAGAGAAAAGGGGAAAAGTGAGGAAGGAGGGACGGGGCTGATAGCGGGGGTCGCGGAGTAGAGCAGTACGGCGCGGGGCGCGGGGCAGGGTCAGGCGGGTGTGCCCTGACAAACATCCACTCTTACCCAAACTACTCAGCTTGGCCCCTCTATTCCTCACCCCAATCCAATGAATCCCACTATCCCATATACACCACCTACTGAACCAGCCCCTTCTGCCACAATTGGAAAGGCTTCCCTTGGGGAACTCAGTAACCTCTGGAAGGTGCGGCAAACTATGGAGAAGCAGGCCCAATTCAATGCTTTGAAGGACTCTCATCATACAACAGCTTGCAGCATTTATCCCTGCTTCCTTTCCTGGACATGGAAAGGCTGTCCCCCTCCGAGAGCTCTATATCGCTGTGACTTCCTGTAGTGACAGTACTGTTGCTCACCATCTTATCATCTACAGTACCTACATGGAGTTCCAGAACAACCCTCGGGCATGTCGTCTTGAATCAGTATGGGACAATGAACCAGTCAAGGACCTCAAGTATGCATATGATGATCCAAACTCTGAGACAAAGGTTCATAGCCTCCAAGAAATCATCACATATCTCAAGTATCTCAAGGCAAATGGGGTGGAGCCAAACAAGAATAAGTAATTCTCAGTTTGTCATTTCTCAATCAAATTTTTGAGCAGAATGATTGTAACATTAGGAAATCCAATGTGTACCTACCTTTCAAATTGAGGAATGTTTTCAATGTCTTTGTACTCCTGTGTTTCCTGCCTATGGTGTATGCTTCAACTGCAATGGGCCTTGCAGAGACATTCACCTCAGCAACTCCAAGGATCACAGGCTATGCTGTGGCTGTTATTCTTATTTTCATCCTGCGCAATGGGGAATATCTCCATCACCATTATCTCCAATCTGAAGCAACCCTTAATCCCAACTTTCCATCTTCGTGGATACATCGTCTCAGTGCCCACCTATTCTCCCAGGACTCACTTGCCCTTCCTCAACTGGACCAAAAGACCCAGAACTATCTTATCCTTGAAGCTGCAAATGGACTTGGGCTTTCACATGAATTCCTTTCAGACCCACACCTCATTCATCTAACCAACCCTGTTAGGACCCAGTTATTTTGACTGCCAAGTGTGTGGTGGATGGTTGAAGCAAACTAGACAATGTGTGGATATATGGATTTTGGAGGATAATGGTGTCTACATTGGCCAGCTTGCACAGGGAAACTGCCAGTCCTGCAATACATCTCACTTTCCAGATTGCTATCGCACTTCAATCAATGGGAAACTTACCAATATCTTTAATCCTGATGCAGCTTATCTCTGCATTGGAGGTAATATCTGGATTAATCGGCAAGTTGCTCAAACCCAGTCCAATCTATGTTATACTGCATCAGCAAACTTGGTAGGGAGCTCTCAGAGCTCTGTGAGCAAATTGAGTCTTTTTGCTGTGCACCCTCTACACATTGGGTGGAGAAAATTAAATGTTTGAATGATTTTATTCTCCTAAGGATGCAGAAGTGCAAAGATAATATGTATATACATTTTTGGAAATGCATATTAAATGGCCAGCATCATTACTTGAAACACTCTATGGGCTCTATGAGCTCAGTGAGCTCATAGAGCTCATAGAGCTTTGTGTTTTTAAATCATGGATGGTCTTCATATCTCCATGAAATCTGCTTAGTTATTTTGGCACCAGTAGTGCAAAGATAATATGGATATATATGTGTGTAAAATGGCCATTGTCATTGCTCTGAAAGCTCTATGAGCTCTATGAACTCTATGAACTCAGTGGGCTCATAGAGCTCATATACCTTTTGTGTTTACTAAAATCAGCACCTTATTTGTTTATTGCTATTTACAAAATATGAGGAAAACTCTGAAATTCAAAAATTTGCACTTTATCTTTCATCTCATTTCTTGCTCAAAACTCAACCAATTTTGATGATTCTATGTGAATTGGAAAGCACCAAAGTGTGGCAATGTAACCATGCATGTTATGTAGGGTATAAATCAGTTTTAACAAAGTGTTCCAAATGAAGTAAATTGAAAATACCACCCAATAAAGCAAACAAAAAGCTGATGTATTCTTCAGATATCATCCAAGCCTTTGACACCAAATTTCCCATGGTCAAAAAGCCATGGTTATTTGGCTCACTGTCAGGGCCCAGCCCTTGTTCTGTGACGGGCCCAGGGGGATCCTCCTAGTCGCTGGGGTATCTAGTCCCAGTCCGAGATCCTCAAACTCACTGAGGGGGCTAAACCTTCTCAACCTCCTCTACAAATGGGAGCCAGGAACTATACAGTTTTCAGCTCTTTGTTGACTTTCCATAAATGGCACCCCCCCCCCCCCCGTGGGAACGAGCTGCTCACCCAGAAAGTTCCCACAGTTGTGGCTGTGATGGTTTCTGGGTGAGTAACCCAGAACTTTCCCATGGGTCTGCATGCATGCGGGATTGTGGAATAGTGAGGGGCTGTGCCCTGACACTCACCAAAACATGGTGGGAGACTTTTCTAACACTGAAACATACATTGCTACATTGCCCCACTTTGGCACTTTCCAATGCACATTGAATTATCAAAAAAGTGAATTAATTTTTTTTTTCCAATTATTCCTAATTTCCTGAAATATCTCTCCCTAACTTATCCCAAAATTTCTGATTTTTCCCCTGATTTTTTGGACATTCTCCTTTTTTAGAAAGTCCCCCATTTTCTGAATTTTCCTTAATTTTCCCTGACTTTTTTTCAAGTTTTTAGAAACCCCCCAGTTCCCCCTCATTTTCCTCCCATTTTCCCCTTCATCCCCCCCCCTCAATTTCCCCCCCATCCCCCCCTTCGATTTCCCCCTCATTTCCCCCCCCATTCCCCCCTCCCAATTTCCCCCTTCAAATTTCCCCTCATTCCCCCCCCATTTCCCCCCTCCATTTCCTCCCTCATTTTCCCCCTCATTCCCCCCTCATTCCCCCCTCCAAATTTCACCCCATTCCCCCCCTCCATTTTCCCCCCACTTCCCCCCTCAATTTCCCCCCATTTCCTCCCTCATTTCCTCCCTCATTCCCCCCAATTCCCTCCTCATTTCCCCCTCCAAATGTCACCCCATTCCCCCCCTCCATTTTCCCCTCATTTCCCCCCTCATTTTCCCCCCATTTCCCCCTTTAATTTTCCCCTCATTTTCTCCCTCATCCCCCCCAATTCCCCCCCATTCCCCCCCTCAATTTCCCCCCCATTTCCCCCCCATTTCCCCCCCACTCATTTTCCCACTCATTTTCCCGCATTTTCCCTAAGTAATTTCAGATTAACTGCATTTATATCCCTAAATTTGGCTTATATATTGATTGGGCTACATACCCTTGGTGTCTGGTGCCGCATTGGTGCTGAAAGTGAAGCTGAGTTTGTTCAGTCCCTTGTATGGTAGGGACTTGGCTATGGCTAGTCACATGATGCCATAGTCAATGCTTTTAAATTTTAATTTTAATATCGGGTAAATTAAACACTCAGGGAGCTCATATAGATAATAGTCCCCTGTGTGCAAATATAGCTCTATGAGCTCTCAGAGCTTTGACTACTTTTCGGAGCTCTCAGAGAAGGGGACCTGCAGTTTCAAAGTACTGAAGCTCTGAGAGCTCTGAGAGCTCTGAGAGCTCTATGAGCTCTATGAGCTCTCAGGCCTCCACATCCAGGTTTGCTGATGTGCACAAATGTCATCTGAGGGCTTTGCATCATTCTATTCACAGCGATATGGGAAGGATAAGATTTCCCTCCTTCCAAAGCATGCATGGAAGTTATTTGTCTTACATGAGTCCCTCAAGTTGTGCAAAGCTACCAATCATGAGCTTGTTCTTCCATCACACACAAGCATCACAGCTTTGGCTTCAAAGATGCAAGAAAAAATTTTCCCTGGAGCTGTCAAGACAATCCAAGGTGCACTTGCTCATTGGTGTGCTCAGTGCTTCCACCCATACCGATCCCTGCAAGAGGGAACTGCAGTATGTGATCTACTTACTATTTTTACTTTCCCTTGCTAACTCCTTCCTACCAGCAAGTGACAACTAATGATGATCAGGAGGTTGATATGATTGTGGTGGATGGCATTTGCATGGGACATCGCCTTTGTGCAATGCCTAAATGCCCTAACCTTCCACTTAATTTTCACTCAAAGAAACTCTGTGCAGAACATGAAAGGAGTAGGGGCCATTTATGTGGCATAGTCTCTTGTCAGAATCCATGTGTAACAGCCCCCTTGAACTCTGGTGCTTGTAGTCTCCCTGACCATCAACAATGCTGGGAGGCATTCTCTAGAACACATGATAAGGAGTCATATGGAGCATATCGAAGGGTCATACGGAACCAACAAGGACAAGGCCTTCTTGGAGTTTCATCCCCAACAGAGGAATGGGTTATGAATGCTCATCGCATTGCTCAGCAAGCCCTACCTTCTCCAGAGGATCCTGAACAAGTCATTCCACATCATCATTGTGATGGTGAGGCACCATCTCCAAGTGCATCATCGAGATCCACTCCACATGGGCAGCACACATTGCAATATAAACATGTATATTGCCTTGAAACTCTCACCCGTCCATGTGGTTGTATTGTGGCTTGGACTAAATATATGGTGTCTGAAAGCCCAACCAATATTCTTCATACACTTGAAGAAGTCTTTCCAGACCCAGACTCCTGGCCATCATACATTGTGATTGATAAGGCATGTAGAATCCTGGCTACACTGATGAGCCAAGGACAGCATCACAGATGGTTTCAAACATCCTGTTTTCTGGTTGATGCTTTCCATTGCAGGAACCACTACAATGACCCTACATGCCATAAATATTGCAATCCAACCCCTCAAGTCAAAGATGACCCAAATTTGGTTCTTCCTATTCAAAATGGAAATAGTCAACAAGCTCGGTTTCAGCATGCTTTCAATACAGAGGCTGCAGAGCAGTTGAATGCTTGGTTTGGAGGCTATGCTTCACAGCTAAGTCATATGCATCCAGCCAATCATGATTTTCTTGTGCATATGATGCCTCCATACCACTTTGAAGTTAAGGGTAACATGTAATTACACCATTATGCCCACACCTGTCATTGCTGTACCTACCAAGAATCCAAATTTATGATCAATCATAATGATTCATGGGAAGACTCATAGTGATTCATGAAGGTCCATGAGCCATGATCCTTTATGAAGCCCCATGAAGCCTCATGACACTTCATGACACTTCATATACAGGCATGTAACCACTCAAAGCCTGCTTCATAATCACTCATGGTGGTTCATGAAGGACATGATATCCCATGAAGGCTCATGAAGGCTCATGACACCTCATGAGGTTGCATGTAACTACTCAAAACCTGCCTGGAAGAACCACTTAAGTCATGGGCAATCATGACCCCCATGCAGCTTCATGACATCTCATGAAATTCCATGACAGTTTGTCATGAACCAGCATGACTGTGTATGACACTTCATGCTGCTTCATGAAGTTTGGTGACCATTCATGAAATGTCATGACTTCCATGATGGTTCATGAACTGCCATTACACTTTTTGCAAGTTACTGCCTGACAACGATGCACGCGGCACAAATGAGTGCTGCAAACCAACAACCATCCACGATGCCAACAGGCACTGCATTGTCAGGGGACGGACCCTGGGTCCCCATGACCCCTAACTCTATGGCCCACGGTCCAACCTGTAACAGCCTAGTCTCAAGGCAGGGAGCTACTGTGGGTAAGGAAGTGAGAAGACGGTTAACTTCTCATTTCCCACAGTGGCCCCAATATGGCAAAAACTTCCGGGGATACCCGGAAGTCACATGAAGGATGGGGACTGGGCCCGCAGCATGTGGTGCACGGAGCGTGTGGGGCGGAAGTGCACATGCGGGTCCGGGTCTGGGCTAGTCAGGGTGTGTGCCCTGACATGCATACCCCAGCCTCCTCAAAGGGGCTTCCAACCATATGCAGTGCAAACTGCACCAATGGCGCAACAAGCGCCATTCCAGGGGCAGCATTTGCTGCTGCAGCCCTGGCAGGCATACTCCCCAGGGAACTTCCCTGGCCAGATCACCCCCTGGATTGGCCAATTCGGCCCAGGTCCAACAACACCTCAGCCAAATGCAGGCTGGGAATCAGCCATCGCATCAGCGGTAGCTGCTCAGACAGGTCAACTCCATCAGGAGCTGAAAGAGATGAAGTCCCTCATAGGAGGGAAACGAGGGAGCGACAGCGGCTCCTCATCCAGGCTGTCCAAACGGGTACAATCTGATAACTTGAGGGCATCAGATGATGCCTGCAATAATTGCGCCCATTGGAGGTGCAAGTACAATAGAGCATGAAGAGATGCCGAGGGCATCTTCGCCTCTCTGAAAGACACAGAGAGAGAAGTCGATCTCCAAAAGAGGGAGATTGAAGTACTAAAACATGAGCTCAAAGAGGCATGCACACTGGCAGACCTTGCTGCCAAACCCATCATGATGGGGGCCTCCCTCAGGGGGAGGGGATACGGTGCCAGGGCATTGACTATCCTGCCACCCTGTGGGAAGGTGACCCTGTCTGGGTTACATAAGGGCCTGCCCTCAGAAGGGCAAACCCATGTCGTGGGGAAGAGGGAGAGTGGTGGGCAACTGACAGCAGACCCCAAAACGGGGACCACTGCCAGAGGCAGCAGGCCGCTGAGTACCTCAGCACCCTATGGGCAAGCTACCCTGCAGGGAAGTGTCCACATGCTATATGAGACTGCCAAACTCAACGAGTTCAGTAAAGTCAAAGCCCCAGTCGACGTAACAATCAACCCCAACTTCCCCATGAGGAGAATAGCAGGGTCAGAAGTGGTGCACAATGCCGCATACGCTTGGTGGACAAGCATGAGTGGGAAAGAATTCGTACACTGGTATGAACAGGCTGAAGCCGCCTTTAAAAGCGGCAAGGTACACAGAGTCCTTTGCAAAAAAGTGAAGGAAACCGAGAAATACTTCTTGGGACTCCCGAGTATTGCAAGACTTGCGGAGGAGTACAATTCCCTGGAGAACAAGGGAAAAATCTCCTGGGAAAGTCTAGGCAAAGCTGCCTATATAAAGTCCCAGTTCAAACCACTCAGGACTCCTGAGGAACGTGCCGCAAGAACTGTGGAGTGGGAAGCGAAAGCTTCCAAATACCGGGAAAGAGTTGCATATGCAAGTCTCCATGCTGGACAAACAGGCCAGCGACCACCCTTCCCCATGTGTCAGGGACTGACCTGGGGTCGAGAGCGTCCAGGTATATCGCCCGGGGCTGAGGGCCCGGTAGGGTGCGGCGCGGGTGTGCGTAACAATGGGCCCGAAGCAGGCAAGGGTCCCTGGCCACTTAGACTAAAGTGGGAAGTGTGAGAAGAAGGTTACTTCTCAGTTCCCACTTAGGCTGTGTTTATGTACATGTGGTTGGAGGTCATGTGGGGAGCGCCACATCATCTCCACGCACAGCCGTGTCTGCCCAGGTATCTCCATAAGAGGTCTCAGGAGCGTCCGGTGTGTAGGGCGTCACCCGGTGTGTCTGGGTCCGGGCGTGTTGCGCAGCCTGGCTAATGGTACATCGAGCAAGGAAGTCGTCCATGTAGTAGAGAAGGAAAGAAGGAGAAAGAAAGGAAAGAAGAAGGAGAAGGAAAAGAAGGAGAGAAAGGAGGAGGGAGGATGGGGGCAGTGGGTGAGGATAGTGGGATCGGGTGGGGTCGGACCGGGTGGAGTGGGGTCAGGCGGGTGTGCCCTGACACAAGCCCACAGTTCAACAATGTAGCTCAGGCTACGTCATCGCATCTGATGCAGCAATCGGATGTCCAGATGAACAACCTGGAGGAAAACCCTCCTCTGGGGCAATAACTCTACCCTTGAGGAAAGGGAAAGTGACACGGTAATAGCGCCTGTGAAAACACCTTCCCCCAACTCGAGGCCCCGCACACAATATTGTATGCAAGGAACTGCAAGTAACAATTGCGGAAATCTCTACCTCATCAAACCCACATCCACCACCGCTCATGTGTAAACACCATTTACACATGAATCCTCACAGAACAAGTGAGGAGGAACACCAAAGACACATATAATCTTTGGGTCAAAATTTATTTTCGAAAAAAAAAAACTCCTTCTCTTCATAACTTTCCCCTTTGCAATACCTGTCATATCTATACCAACTCCGCCTCACCTCCACTCCACTCCACCACCGCTCCGGTCCACCTCAGGTCCATCCTCCCCCACACCTCTGCTATACCCTCCAGTTCACCTCCAGTTCACCTCCACCTCTGATCTCCGGTACCTTCTCCGGTACCTCTTATCCTCATCCTACATGTTTATTAATATTTCTATCTACCCAATATTACTATGGACCTCCTAGGACCTCTGCCCACTCTGCAAAGGTTTTCCCACTCTTTAGTAGCTGTCGCTAATTCCACCCTTCACCTACCCACTCCACAATGCTCGATAAGGCAATTCTCTCACAAGCTCGCTGACCTGGCAAGTGGGTAAGTCCCCTTGGGTTTTCCCCTTTGTTCCCATTTGTCTTCTATTATGTATATAAGTCCTGTACTGTAGTTGATGGCACCTTAGTGCAAAATCGATGACAAGACTATCCCCCAGAGTTCGCACCCTCTTGTTCTGAAGTTAAGGACCAGACTCCTAAGCATTACCGAATGTAGGCACAGCGCTCCCCTCCAAGTCGCTGAGGCTGCAGTCCTTCCACCCATTCTCTACCTCTGGCCTCCTTCCGGGGAAAGGTCCAGGGACACTGCCCTCCTCACCGTGTCCTTTGACAGTATTTTGCACTGATTATGTGCCTTTAAACAATGCTGACTATGTCTAGAGTAATTCGTACACATTCACAGACTTGTGGCTTGGTTATAGACGCGATGCCGAGAGCAGGCACCAGTTCTGGTCATCCCGTTTCAAATAGACATGCTGGAGCTGAGTCTCCTAGTCCTACTTCTCAAACTGTTCCGTCTACTACTAGCTCACGATCCTCATCTGAAAGATGTTCACGTTCCTTACGTTCACAACCTAGACATTCACGTTCCTGCTCTTGAGTTACAAATCATTCTTTTATAGGTTCCGATTTCGACCATGTTGTTGCCAGTAGCATGCATGACTTGGCCATTTTTGTCGAGGCTGTTAATGAAGAAGGGCTGGTTCCTCATGAACCCATTCCTCTCGTTGACCTCAACCTCCCTATCCTACCAATTCCTATTCTCGTTGGTGACAACAATGAAGTTGAGCAAGTCCCTGTTCCGGTACTTGCCCAGTGAGCACAGGCGATAACCAGCCTTGCTCGCTCCACTGCTCATCCCACTCCAATTCCTGCTCCGGTTTCCGCTCCTGTACAACCTCCATCCACCTCCATTTGAACCAAGGTCCGAGAACCCAACCAGTTTGACGGGGTCAATCCTTGCAAACTCCGCACCTTCTTGGTCCAGTGTGAGTTGAACTTTCAGGACTGCCCCCTGGCTTTCACAAGTGACCACTCAAAGATTATTTATGCACAGTCATTCCTGACAGGGATGGCCCTTGATCGCTTCGAACCGGACCTCCTGGAAGGGCTGCCTGAGGGTGCTCGACCTTTGTGGACGGATAATTTTCAGGAATTTGTTTTAGAGCTTAAGGAGAACTTCGGTCCCCATGATCCAATGGTCGATGCTGAAGACGAGATCCTCCAGTTGAGTATGAAAGATGGACATCACATCAATAGGTACATTGTCGAGTTTAATCGATATGCTACATAGTTGCATGGTTATGGTGAGCCTGCACTTCGTCGGTTCTTTTACAACGGACTGCCAGAGCGTCTCAAGGACGATTTCTTGCATGTCGCTAAGCCTACTTCACTTTCTGCCCTCCGAAAACTCATGCAGATGTTTGACGCGCGATATTGGAAGCATAAGGCTGAAGCTGGACAACATGTTAGACCTCCACCCTCCTTCGCCACTACCTTCGACAAGGCTGCTGCCTCCCGAATGGCAAGTACTTCCTTCTGCCCTTCCTCTACTCCCTCTGCCTCGACCTCCACTGTGGTTGCGAAGCCTCCAAAAAGTCTGAAGGATGCCCCATGGCCAAACTGGACCTCTCTTCAAAACTCGGTGAAAATGGCAAGCTAACGCTGGAAGAGCGTAAGCACCGTTTCAATGGGAATCTCTGTATGTTTTGTGGCTTGTCTGGCCATATGGTCAAGGACTGCCCAAAATCATCCTTTTGCACTTCCAAGGCACGAATTGCCCAAACTGCGCACTCTATGGCTCTTCCTGTAGAGCCAAAAAATTAGTTCGCAACTCCGTGGACTCAGCATGAACCCGGGGTTGCATTACTCCCTCACATGCTATCAAAGAGGTTTGCTTAAGTGCCGCCTCGATTTTCAAAACATCCTCCCTCATCATTCCCGTTTCTTTTGTTCCTTTCTCTTCTTCTCTTTTGTCTGAAAATGGTCTATTTTCTCCTCCTCCTTCTCTCCCTTCTGTTGTTGATTCAGGAAAACTGTTTTCTCCAAATGGTCTACCTCTGTTAAAGAAATGGGTTAAGGGCAATCCATTTCTTTCCATCCTTATAGACGACTTGGAATCGTCCACCTCATGTATGTAGGGCAGCCTAGTCATGTAATTAGAATTGTCCGATAGCCTTGGAGCTTTTGACAGAAAGCTGAGACCTCGCGGTGAATGGGAGTCTGTTACGACAGATACTTGGCGCTCGTTATGTGAGCATACCGTGTGTGGATGTATAGGATCACAGGTTGAGAGAATGTCCAGAACGGGACTAGTTGAGGACATAGGGCTAGCGGGTACTTGGCGCTCGAGGGAGCGTACCGGTAGCGAGTGAGATAACAGCTCCTTGAGGGAGCTTCCTGAGATATGGTTGATGGGTACATGGCACCCAATTGGGTGTACCGGCAACGAGTGATGTTCTAGCTCCTTGAGGGAGCTACTAGAGGCTGGGTTGACAGATACTTGGCGCCCAGATGGGCATACCGGCAACGAGGTATGAGACTGTTCATCTGGCGAACGGTCCGTATTCGTGTCAATGGGTACATGGCACTCGTAAGAGCGTACCAGTGACAGAGGGGTTAGTCGATTGTAGGTCGAACGACACGTGGTGGGTTTGACGGCTACTTGGCGCTTGCGAGAGCATACCGGCAACGAGGGGAACGGGCTTGTATCGAATACCAATCCATCTGTAGAATTAACCAGATGCTCACCAGAAGGTGAGACAGACGTGAGCCCAGTACCTGGGTGAGCGACGTGAGTCGTAACAAAAGGTGTTCGTGCATACCTGAGTTGAGTCGCATGCGAACTCGATGATCCATGGCTAGAGTCATCAACCTCGGTAGGGATGACCCATATAGATGGTGACCGAGACATACACAATCTTACACAGACGATACAGTGTTGGCACAAGGAGGTTTACAGTTGTTGCACAGAAGAGGATGGTGTGTTATTCGTTAGGTTCCATCTTTTCAGCTGTTGTCGTACATGAACGTGATGCTAACTATTGAATAAGAAATGATCGTGAGAAATCTCGCGAAATAGAATAAATAATCTGGCCAGCACCAAAACCCGATAAGGGAAAGCTTAGCGTGGAGTGAACGTGTAAGAAAGGGGGGAAATGGGGAGAAGGTAACAAAGAGAAGGGAGGATATGGAGAAGGAGGACCCACTGTGGTGGACGTTCAGTCGACACGGTCGCGAGAGACTCCATTCCTATAACAACCTCCTTCATCTTCTGTTGCTCCAATTCCCCTGTCCTCAGTTCCTCTTTCTCCTTTGCCTGTTACTTCTGTTCTCCCCATTAATGAAAACACCCCCGATGAGCAATACCAAGCTCTCGTTGATTCAGGATTGTTGGATTGTTTCATTGACGAAAAGTTTGTGACTAAGAACAACCTGTCGACCTATCCAGTTTTACCATTGTCTCTCCACTTGTTTGACGGGACCACAAATTCCATCATCACTAAAGCAGTAGACATTAAACTCCATTTTGCTTCCGGTAACATCACCCAGACGAGTTTCTACATCACCTCGTTGGATGGTTCTAGGACACAACTGGCTCACCTGCCACAATCTGTTGATTGACTGGGTAAAGAGCAGTATCTTGTTCCGAACCTCCAAACATACCAGTCCTACCTCTGTGCGCACCCCTCCGTCACATCTGGAACTCATTCCGCCTGTCGATTCCTCTACCCCGATTATACCGATTGCATCTGACTGCCAGACTCCCTCCATGGAGTTCATTAGCCACTCCGCATTTGCGAAGTTGTGAAAACTCAAAGGTTCTACTTCATATAGTCTGAGCACACTCCCGATAGAAGCTAAGCTCCATGCTGCTTCTTCAGCCTCTGAAGCTGTCAACCTTTCGGCCATTCCAGAGCAGTACCATGATTTTGATGTGTTTAGCAAGAGCAAAGCCTCCATACTAGTGCCGCATCATGAATATGACTTGAAGATCGACCTGGAGGAAGGCACATCACCACCCCTAGGAACCCTTTACTCCCTCTCTCCCTTGGAACTTGAAGCTCTTCGCATGTCTTGGAGGAACACTTGGCTTCCGGTTTCATCCACCCTGCTACATCTTCCCATGCAGCACCAGTTCTCTTTGTCCACAAGAAGGATGGTTCACTCCACCTTTGTGTCGACTTCCGAGGACTGAACAAGATGATGAAGAAGGATTGTTATCTGCTCCCCTGCATATCAGACCTCCTTGATGCTCCTAGCCATGCCAAAGTCTACACTAAGCTCGACCTCTGCCATGCATACCACTTGGTCCATATTGCTGCAGGCGATGAGTGGAAGACTTCTTTTCGCACCCGCTATGGATCCTACGAATGGCTAGTCATGCCATTTGGTCTGACTAATGCCCCTGCAGCTTTCCAACAATTCATCAACATGATCTTTGCTGACCTCTTGGACGTTTCCGTGGTTGTGTATCTGGATGATATCCTCACTTACTCCAAGGACGATGCTTCTCACCAGGAGCATGTCTGTGAGGTTCTCTGGAGACTCCATGCTAATGGCCTTTATGCCAATCCGAAGAAATGTGAATTCCACACTGATACTACAGAGTATCTCGGCTACTGCTTATCTCCAGCTGGACTCACCATGTCCACAGAGAAGGTTAAGGCTGTTCAGGACTGGCCTGAGCCCCATAAGCTTAAGGATGTCCAGTCCTTCCTCGGCTTCGCAAACTTCTACCAGCGTTTCATCCACAAGTATTCTGACATTGTAGTACCCTTGACGCGGCTCACATGTAAGGATACTCCTTGGCTCTTCTCTGACAAATGTCACTCCACTTTCAATCTTCTTAAAGATGCCTTCACTTCCGCCCCCATCCTTACTGTCAGGGACCGGTCCGGGGTCAAGAGCGCCTGGGTATATCGCCCAGTGCTGAGAGCCCAGTGGGGTATGAAGCAGGTGCGTACAGCAATGGGTCCAGCACAGGCAAATGTCCCTGAAGTGGGAATGGTGAGAAGAAGACTGCTTCTCTGGTTCCCACCCCAGGTATGTTTATATACATGGCGCTTGGGTCACATGGACCTCAGATCATGAGGGAAAAATCTGAAATAAATCATGGAAGCCCATATTAAGGATACAAACACCTGTGCATACAATAAATTCCGAAAAATTAAACAGAAACAGCGCCCGCATACAAATGAGTACAGGAACAACACACGTGATGTAAGGGATTAACCTTACTTCACTATAATTCCGATTATAGTGATATTTATATTATGTTGCATCGCTATAATTCCCATTATAGTGATGCTGTTCTTTCTTTATTTATTTGTGCCGAGATATGTAAATTACATATATATACCTCGGAGTAGTTGTAAAGGCTCGGTAGCCTTTACCTCTACTCTGTTGAATATACAGCACATTAACGCTTATGTTTAGATGGACCTACTGAGGCCTGAGGTGAATGGGGGAACAGAACGTTACCATCCCCAAAATAGTAAGATCCCTTTCACGTGATTACCAAATGTGTGTATGAACTTTTGCTAACTTGACGAATACCAAGAGATAGAATACAACTTTGGTACCATTGGAAAGGTGGGAATAAATGAAAATTTATGATGCTGAGAATGTGAAAAACCATTTGGAAATGAATGAGATACAAGGACATTGAGATACAAGGACATGAAGTTAGAAACCTGAAAATGCGTGGGAAGACAGCTTCTAGATGTCCAGAGCCCCAAATAAAATACATAAAAATATGATATCTTCGAGGACGACCTATTATAGCAACAAACAATACCTATGAAGGACTAGGATGCAATAATACAAAGGAGAATCAGGGGAGATGGACGAAATCCACGAAAGCCACTAAACTACGATGCACCATGGTGGGAATTTTAGGGAACGATATACTAATGAAGCAGAGAGCTATAACACATACATTTGAACAATTCTTGACTACTAGCAACTTTTTCTTTCAGTTCTAAACCTGAATAATTCACTCATTTATCATTTCAAGTCTCATTTCAACTAAATGTTACTGGATAAAAATAGAATAAATCAGCTGAAGGTCTCAGTGCAGCTGTATGCATAGCAATGCGAAGTTTGAATTCAGAATGACCGAGTCATAGTGAATTTAATGGTAAATATGAGGAATTTGAAATAGAAAACTGCAACAAATGCAGTGCAGTCAAGTTCTAATTAAACCATTAAAATAGCTTAGGCAAGGAAGGACAATAAGGATTCTAGGTGCAGTCTGACTGCAGTAGAGCTGCAGTCCAGCGCAGCTGAGCGCAGTAAAACTATAGTGTGAAAAATTCATTTTTTTAATTCAGTTTGAGGAAAATACACTGTAAATAAATATGAGGTAGAGCATGAAAAAGGAAGGCAACCCAAGGAGTATAAAAGGGAGACCCTTTCTGCGACTTTTCACCCCCCCTCAGAGAAGTAAGAAAATAGAGTATTATTTTTCTCAAGCATTTCTGGTTGTCACTCCAGCGTGAAAAAGTGATATACAGTTAAGATTGCCACTGTAGTAAAAGGCAGAAATTAGGGAGAGGAATATTAAGTAAATATTTCAACAGGAGAGCTGGTTAACACTCCAGATTTCAAAGTGTAAACACAAAACAGTTATTTTGCTACTGTTAAAACAAGCAATAAAAATAAACAAAAATAATACAAGGTCAAGGGACACTTCGGACACGTTCTAAACCCATTAACTAAGTAGGATCTTTGAAAATTCACCAAGTAGAAGATTTAATTCATGTTAAAATCCAAATTAAACAATCCTACACAGAATTACACCCAGACAAATTGAGAAATTACAATAGAGGAACAGCTCCGCAGGGCTTGGTTTATCTGTAAGTCAATTCTCAGAAACCTTTAGACTAACCCATAACATAGAATTAGCCAAAACACTCGGATTGGTACTATAATTACAACAAATATTACTAGTACACTTCCCCATCCTAACTAAAGAACCAGGGAACAGCTTGGTGGTGGTCTCGTTTGAACCTCCCAACTGACCTTCCTTCGTTCTCTCCTTCAACACCGAAGACTTTGGTATTTGGTAAAGTTCACCAGCTGGCCAGACTCAGAAAATGAATGGCTCCCCCATGACCAACTAACCCACTCCCCTGACCAAATTAAGGAGTTCCACCAGACACACCCCCATGCCCCAGGGAGAGAAAGGGAGAACCCCCTGGCCACTTTGAGGTGAAGTGGCTTAAGGGGGGGGTGATGTCAGGGCACACCCACCCCACCCAGCTCCACCCGGCTCCACCTGGTTCCTGTCAGGGACAGCTCCGAAAGCAGTGAGGTCACGGTGCGAGGGACTCGATGGGACAGATGCCAGCTATGTGTAGCAGCAGTCCCGTTGCAGGGTGAGCATCCCCGACCACTTAGTCTGAAGTGGGAAGTTGAGAAGAAGGCTGCTTCTTCTGTTCCCACCCCAGGCACTTGTCATGACCGACAAATCCTGGGGCTCCGTCAGCGGCGAATCAATGCCGATAGGCGAATCCGCCGACCCGAAACCCAATCTAACCAGCCCCCAATCCGATGTCTGGCCCCCTGCCCTATCAACCATGCACTGCATCCAGTCCTCCACCCGCATCTGGACCTCTGCCTGCATCCGGACCTCCACCCGCATCTGTACCTCTGCCCACCTCCACACCCTCTGGACCTCTGCCACTCCTGGTTGCCCTCCACACCCTGTGGTCAGGCCAACACTCCCCTCTGACCTTGCTGGCCATCATGCTGCCCTTGTTTGTGCCGGCACTGACGGACCACCCTCTGTTGCGGACTTGTCAGCACCGCGCTGATTTCCATGTCCCTTCACGGACCTGTGTCGGCACCGCACCGACCCCGCTTATTTGCGGACTTGTATCGGTGCCGCGCGCCGACCTCCGCTTTTCTCTGGCCATCTTGTCACTCGGCAGCATACCATTCATTCCTTGCCGAGTGCCTATACTGTTCATCCATTCATTCGCTTAACTTGCCAATATTGGCACTTGATCCATGTGCTGATGCACTTCTTATTACCTGTCAATATTGGCACTTGATCCGCTTTTGTTTAGTTCATTGCCTCCCATTTCCCGGGCTCTTGTCCTTCATTCAGTTTGACAATCCCCGCTTATTTCCGCACCGGACCGCGCCGGACTGACCAGTCCTTCTGTGTTTCCCTCCTGCCTATTTATATCCTGTAAATACTTTCGGGGACCTTAGTCTGAAATCAACTAGAGTACCCCCCCTGTCTGTTCTGAGTCCCTCCTTCTGCAAAGGGGGCTTCCCCCCTCTGAGTCCGTGCTCGCGGAGTCCGCGCTCCTCCTATAGGTCCGCTCCGCCTGCAAGTCTTGTTTGAAGTCCGCTGTAAGTGTCAGTCCGTAAATATGGGATCTCCCCCAAACGTCAAGCTCAGGGCACAGCGCTCCACCTGAGTCGCTGAGGCCGCGATCCCACTCTGCTAACCTTGAACAGCACTTCCGGACGCGCCGCATATTTCCGCCCGCATATCCGCGCGCGCGCTCCAACAGACCTCTGCATCACCTCCGACCTCAACTCAGACAGAACCCAATCCATCGTCTATCTGTCTTCTGACAGTCTGCCAGACTCCAACAATATTCCCAGTCTCTGACAGCATCCCAGATCTCTGACAGTATTCCGACTCCGACAATAATCCCGTCTCTGACAGCACTATTATATACATGCGGTTGGGGTCATGTGGGAGGAGCCACGTCATCTCCGCACACAGCCGCACTTCTCTGGGTGTCTCCACAGGAGATCCCGGAGGTGTGCGGCTCTGTGAGCAGGAATGCAGGTGGCGGGCACAGCGATCAGGGGAGCGGGGTTAGGTGTGTGGTGATACATAGAGAAGGGGAAGTCGACCGTGGAATGGAAATAGAAAGAAAGAAGGAAAGGGACAAGAAGAAACAGGGAGTGATAGTGGGGGAGTGGAGTAGGGCGGTGTGGCATGGGGTCAGGTGGGGTGTGCCCTGACAGTTCCACTCCACCTGCTACCCCCTTCTCCCCCTTCCTATTTCCTCCTCCCTCTACTTCCCCCTCTTTCCATTCTCCCTCTGTATCATTCTTTATTCTTTCTATTTCTATTTACATGGACAACTTTCCTTTGATTGATGTACTATTGACCCTGTCATATCCCAGAATCCCGACCCCACGCCCTCCCACCACATCACACCTTCCTAACAACTTCATCATCCCCTACACCATAACTCCCCACTCCCCAAGTCACCTTCCTTCCTAACTGTCTCAGCTCCAGCCTGGTTGCGGCACACCTTACCTTGGCCACTCCCATCCCGGAAGCTCGGTCCCAAGTTGGAACATTTGGAGACTCCGGATTTGCTCCGACCTCCCAATGGATCTCTGACATCCTGTGACTTACCTCTAAACCATTCCCCCTCCCATTTCATTTATTGGAGTCACCCAACATCCCTCAGATACGTAACTCCGCCTTCAGAGCTACCCGCATCCTCCAGTGATCCTACTCACGTCATCACTAATTAGTCACCTTCTATTTATAGTACGACTGTTGTCTTCTTTCCATTCAGTCGGCTAACCTCCTCTTACCCATTTCTCGTTCCCATTCATCCTCCAGCCTCTTACTCTGCCCTTCTCAACCTGACACCTCAGTTTCCCGTTAAGGATATTGTTTGGGACCTTTTGGTACCTTTTGATATCATTTGGCACCTTTCAGTGTTTTCCATTATCACTCGGACTTTGACTAAAGTCCTTCCCATTCCTCCATATATAAATACTTGTAGATTAGAACCTGTAGTTCCCCAGTTCTAATCTCGACTAAAATGTTACCCCAAGTCCCTCTGAGTGAATCCCGACCCCTTCCTCCAAGATACCTCAGACACATGAAATACAAGGACTAACTGAGACATAACAGAGGCACAGCACTCCCTCCAAGTCGCTGAGGCCATGTCCTTCTTAGAGCCTCTTGTACCACCCAGCAGACCCAGGCTTCCTGGAGAAGCTTTGGTCCACTACTGGAGCTCTCGGATCCCCTCTAGTTGAGCCCTGCCTGCATTCGGACTCATGCACTTTCCCCTACATTCGGGGTTTTTGACAGACCCATCCACAATCCACGCACAACACACCCAGCCCCGGATGCTCCGGACGACCCCCAGGTGCACCCAGCATGCACGCCTGCAGTGGATCTCTTTGGGATCCCCCATGGGGATACCTAGATGGCTGGGGCTGTGCATGAGGACAATGTGGCAACCCCCATGTGACCCAAGTGCCATGTATATAAACATACCTGAGGTGGGAACCAGAGAAGCAGTCTTCTTCTCACCATTCCCACTTCAGGTAAGTAGTTTAGTTTTCCTTCTAATGATAATTCACACCATTCCCACTTCAGGGACATCTGCCTGCACCGGGCCCATTGTGTCAGGGCACACACCCTGACTAGCCCGGACCCGGACCCGCGTCCACCCACCGTGCTTCCCGCATGCACGCTGCATGCTCCGGACCCAGTTCCTACCCCTTCATGTGACTTCCGGGTATCCCCGGAAGTTTTGCTGATATTGTGGCCACTGTGGGAAGATGAGAAGTTAGCTTCCTTCTCATCTCCTTACCCACAGTAGGATTGTGCCCTGGATAGGGCTGGCCAGACCAGAGACTGTGGACCATAGGGGAGGGTCATGGGGACCCAGGAGTCGTCCCCTGACACATTGCCATATGTGCCTGCTTCATACCCCACCGGGCCCTCAGCGCTGGGTGAGATACCCGGACACTCTCAACCCTGGACCAGTCCCTGACAGAGGTGGGATAACCTCTTGGGAGGCAGCAAGGAGAAGGTGATGGAAGGGAAGTGGGGCTCCGGAGTCAGTTTCAGAGTTCCGGGAGCCCGGAGCAGAGGTCAGGATTGTATGGATATCGTTAGAACTGGGCAAGGGCAGACGATTCCAGAGGGGAACCGGAGACTTAGCAAGGAGGGACCTTGGCCTCCGCAACTCATGTGGAGCGCTGTGCCATTGCTGTTTGTCCATTTGGTTCTTAATTTCAGAAGCAGTGAGCAGGAAGTCTCTAGGGGGCATTTCTGGTCGATTTTAGACTGAGGGCCTAAAATGAGTATGTACAAGTGCCTGTATATACTAGAGAGATGAAAGCACAAGGAAATCAAAGGGGGTCCGATGTAGGCGGGCACAGCCGGTACTGCACAAATGAACCAAATACCGCGATTTCCCCATCCCTGCACATCCCTACTTCACGAAACACATCACACACGTCCTCATATACCATTTCTACTTTTCCATGATTTTCTTCTATTTTTCCAGCCACATTCCCAGTCCTCACAGACCAAATTCCCATGCCCACCCAGCAGTGCAGCCACACTCAGACTGGATTTCACTTATCTCAGCAACCACTGCACTGATTTGGATGGTATTGGTACCGTTGGACACGCGTTATTTGGGAGTATTAGGATCCATGATTAGCGAGAGTTGATTGGTGATGGATAGAGTTGGATATTTTTTGGCTGGAAATCATTTATTGCTTTATTGTTTTCTTGATGATTGTTTTCCCTTCCTTTTTCCGATATTGTTTGTTGCCCATATGATTCACCTGAGCACATGGGACTCATCGGATATTTTTCTTCATTTTTATTTGATCATTTCTCATATATACCTGTACATGAGGATGTATCTACTTTTTCCTTTGGATTAGAAACCACCGAGTTTGCCCCTCCCAAGCTAGTAGGGAGTAGTACGACATAGAAGACAACTAAGAAGACCTCTGGATCAGTCCTTGCCTTAGTGTCACCCAGAGAGGTGGGGTGAGAGATTGATTGGAGTACACCACTGAAAGGTTGCTTACTTATTTGGGGACGGTAACATTCTGTTCCCCCATTCGCCTCAGGCCTCAGTTAGTCTGTTTAAACATAAGCTTTGATGAGCTGTATATTCAATGGGGTAGAGGTAAAAGGCTACCAGGCCTTTACAACTACTCCAAGGTATATATATGTAAATTACATATCTCGGCACAAATAAATACAGAAATAATAGCATCACTATAATCAGAATTATAGTGAAGTAAGGTTAATCCCTTACATCCTCCTCCCTTGCGATATTGAATTGCAGACAGGGTACAAGCATATGAAAGGGAAAGCAAGCATATTAAAGAAATGTAGCACTCTACATACGAAGAATGTATGCAAGCAGGGGTACACTCATTGCAGGAGGCTATAGTAGTAGTTTGTAGGCAAACCCCACTTAGAGTTTCTCCTGGAACATATGTACCCAGCTCTCGATGACAGTGTTGTCAACGATGAAGTAGCAAGTGTCAATATGACAAGCCAGAGTAATGGTTGAGTCACTGTTGAAATTCAAAAAGGGAAAGAAAAAGAACCAACAATGGCATTGTTGTTGATGAGGAAGGGCAGTGACACCTGAATTGGTCCACTGCAGGGTTGGGCACATACTGTGCAGTTGAGTTTATAATGCCCACAAGTTTGTGGCATCATGGGTTCTGCAGTCAACCCGAAGGTTGATACTCCAATGCCCCAGTGATGGTCAGTGATTTCACACCCGAAGGTTGATACTCCGGTGACACAGGTAACTCACCGAAGGTCAATACCCCAGTGATGGCCAGTGATTCCAAAGGTCACTGAGGCCACTCCTCCTGTCAGAACCATGCGAAGGTTCGCCGAGGGTAGCCGTAGGCGACCGAGCGTTGCCCGCTAGTGATAAAGGCGTCCTACACCCGACCGAGCTTTAGCGAGGGATAAACCCCACCGATCTCGAGGCCGAGGCTACTTAGGCGAGTGAGCCGGGATTTCGGCTTCAACGACTCTAGGAGGAGCGTTGCGCCTCGTTCTCGACGCGGTCCCGATACTTAGAAGGTCAGAGGTCTCGCGGGGACAGAGGTAAGCTCTAGGGGTAATTCTAGTTGATTTCGAACTACAGTACAGGCATTAGTTACAAGCCGTATATAAGCGCTAGGGAACTGAATAAGGAATAAGTCGCCAGATCTCGCAGAGATTGTGGGCGGAGAAAAGAAGCAGGAAAACAAACAAAGAGCACGTGCTCAAGACAACGAAGGTCAAGCGTGACCTTCGCCGCGAGATAACAAGGTGCGGCGAAACATGGAACAACGGGTCGCGGCGCTCTGCGCCGCTAGGTCGTTCAACGACAAAGAGGAAAGGTGTTGTGGAGAGGTGGCGGGAAGTGGTTAGACGGCGACGGGCGGCGAGCGGAGTGTGCGGGGAGTGTTCGGGCGTGGGAGAAGGTCAGGGAGGAGGTCGTCTGGCCCCGGGGAACGCCGGGTCGTGACACCTCCCTAGAGTGTTGTCTGGGAGTAAAATAGTAGTTTGATATGAGTCAGCACGATGCTGACCCACAAAGATAACCACTAAAGAGTGACACAGGTTTGTTTCTCCTCCCTAGACAGTTGTCTGGGGGAGTAGTTGAATATTCAACCTACGAATCTAGGTTTTAAAAAAATAAGAAAAAATTTCCGCCACACTTGAATGTGGGCTAGAGGTCTGAGCAGCGACCTGCTCCTCCCTAGATCATCATCTAGGGGAGTAAAGAAGTCATTCTGTCCATATGAGTGACAGAATGGAAGCGCAGCCCATGAACTGGGCAGGACTGAGCATGTCTGATCATTCAGACACGGGTTTTTTGTTGGGGGCGGCTTGTCCGTCGGTGGGACAGCTTGTTCACTATGAAGTGAACAATAGAGAGAAGCCCTTTCCTTAGAAAGGGCCAGCCTTCCAGATGGGAAGGCAATAAGGAAATGAGCGCGGTGCAGAGAGGCACTGCGCATTTTGATGACCTGGCACTCAACAGCACCAGGAATACACAGACCTTCCCTTGGAGGTGGAGTGTCTGTTGGCAAGATAGATCGTTCACTATGCCGTGAACAACAGAAGAGCACCCTTTCCTTGGAAAGGGTTGGTCTCCCTGTTGGAATTTGCACGTGGTCTTTTAGGGAAACCTAAAAGTTGGACATACTGGGAATCGAACTCCAGTCTTCTGGATCGCGAACTCAGTGTGCACAGCCATTACACCATACGCCCCGTTAGGCTGAGGTGGTTATTTCAACACACCCCCTTCACATTGGATTGACCATGTGATCCACATGTGACCCAAACCACCGGGGTTCCAACAACCCGTGAGCCGTCACCCCCTGAATTTATATTCAGGCCGGACTTACTGCTAATCTCCTACATGTCCATGTCATGTGGTCTGAAGCAGCCGGATTTGGGTCCTTAGTGCTCTGAGCTACACCCCCTGAAACTTTGTCAGGCCGGCTAATTTAATGCTTGGCTTCACGTGCCCAGCTCACGTGGCAGCAACCGGATTTGGGTGTGCTCGGTGTATTCCGCAGAATGTCCACCATGTTGGAATTTGTACACGTGGTCTTGGGAACCTAAATGCTAAAATATGGACATTCTGGGAGTCGAACCGCAGAACCCTGCATAGGTACCAAGAGTGTGTTACCATTACACTAAATGCCCGCATTAGGCGGAGGTGGTTTCTTACACTCCCTTCCGTGGAAGGGGTAGACAACAATGAATCACCAAGACCGCAATGTAGAACATTGCCACGCATCTTGGTGACCTGGCACTTGAAAGCGCCAGGAAAGCGTCCCTCTTGGCCTGCAGAGGGCCTATGGGGTGCTTCGGATCTGTCCTCCCTCAGATCGGAGGGGGTAGGTGCCTCTGGGTTGTCAAACCCAGGAGCTGCTGAAGCGCTGCCGATCTCATCTGTAAATGGCATCGGGCCAGTCGTTTGAGCAGTCGGTATGACGCTGCGTTGGCACTCCGCTGCCACTGGGGCAGGGGAATCATTGTGACTTCCACACAGCGAAGTGCTGGGCGGCTCGGTGCGCTCACACTCTAGAGTGCTAGAGGAATGACAGGTCCGCCCCAAATTGGGCATAGGGGGCACCTCAGCAGGGTTCTCCAGTGCACAGGTGAGTGGAGAGGGAAGTCGGGCCTGTATGGCCACGGGTGGGTTAGCTCTGAGAGTGTCCCAGTCGCTGGGTCGCTTGGTGAGCTGGCACTTAACTGCAGCTGAAAACCCGTCAATCGGGTGTGAAGACGACTCTGAGCATGTTGTCTGTCTCATTCCAGTCTCTGGAAAGGAAGAGGAACAAGTCTGTGCTGGTAGCACAGACAGGATTAGGGAAAAGCGACCGCTGGATTTCAGGGTGGCAAGGTGTACTGAAAGAGAAGGAAGGTGGGAAGGAGGGAACAGGAGTGGGAAGGCCGTGGGGACGAACAGTCTTGGAAATCCTTTGCCTTCCAGCAAGGTGTTTGCGTGCAATAAGCGCCATTCTCCATAGTGCTCCAGAAAATGCAGTTCCAGCTCTTCTTCCACAAGCCAAAGAGCCCATTCAAACTTTTGCTTGAACATCTTTTCCAAATAGTTCTCTAAGCCTGGGGCATAGTGTTGGAATATCAACAATCGATTCCGACAACGGAGTGGCGAGGATGGTGTTGATTGTTGGTGGCAGAAGTGAAGTTTGGGGGCCTGTCTTTTACACCCCATTTTTCTTCTTTATGCGACGGGCTCGCCACTGGTGTAGTTCGCGTATAAGAAGGGAGTTTTTTGGACTCCCTCTCCCTCAGATCTCTAACATGAGTCTGAGGTGAGATAGATTTTATTATTCTTTACAAAACTGTCTAACTGTTGGTGCAGACACTTACGCACCATAGGTACATACAAATTATAGATCTCTAACATGAGTCTGAGACACTTATGTGCCATAGCCTTATATTTAAAAGGTTATGAGCCCAGAGATGGCCAACTCAAACGATAATACCAAAAGCGTTCATAACATTGAAAAGTTGAAGAACGATGGAAAGAACTATTGGATTTGGTCCATCCGCTGCTGCATGGTGCTCATAGACAGAGGTCTCTGGAGTGTTGTAAACCCTAAGGCAACAACCTCTAATCGCCCCACTCCTATCTCTACTTCTGCTGCTGCTCCACAATCCCCCACGGCTTCACAAACTCCTGCTGCTCCGCAAATGTCTACAGCTCCCTCTCCGGACCCTACCCAAGTTTGGGATGAAAAGGATGAGAGAGCGCTAGCGCAGATCTGTCTCATGCTTGAAGAAAACCCACTTAACATTGCCGAAGACAAGAAAAGCGCAAAAGAGGCTTGGGTAGTGTTAGAGAAGCGCTTTGTCGGACAAGGGGCTCTGGATGCCTCGGACCTGGCTTATGATCTACACCACATTAAACTGGATGACTCCAAACCTTTGGAGCCTCAGATCAATCAGATGCGGATACTGCACCAACAACTGGATTCACTTGGTGACACTATAACAGACACAAAATTTGCGCTGATTATCGCCAAAGCTCTTCCACCTGCATATAAACCACTCAAGACTATAGCTATAGCCAATACTCAGGATGCATCGACACTAGCTTGTGAAACCCTCATAGGCCAGATCATCAGAGAAGAAAAGTCTATTAAAAGCGAGGAGGCTGAGACAGCCGCACTGCTTGTTAAATCCACGAAACTACCGGAGTGTCAGAACCGTGCGAATCTTCGCTGATGGTAGCCATAGGCAACCGAACGTTGCCCACTAGTGGTACAGGCGTCCTACACATGACCGAGCTTTAGCGAGGGATAAACCCCACCGATCTCGAGGCTGAGGCTACTTAGGTGAGTGAGCCAGGATTTCGGCTTCAACGACTTGAGGAGGAGCATTGCACCTCATTCTCGACGCAGTCCCGATACTTCAGAAGGTCAGAGGTCTTACGGGAAACAGAGGTAAGCTTAGGGGTGAATTTCTAGTTGATTTAGAACTACAGTACAAGCATTAGTTACAAGCTGTATATAAGTGCTAGGGAACTGAATAGGGAATAAGTTGCCAGATCTCGTGGAGATTGCAGGCGGAGAAAAGAAGAAGGAAAACAAACAAGAAGCACGTGTTTAAGACAGCGAAGGTCAAACGTGACCTTCGCCATGAGATAACAAGGTGCAGCGAAACATGGGACAAGAGGTTGTGGTGCTCTGCGCTGCTAGGTCATTCAACGACAATTAGGAGAGGGGTCATAGAGAGGTGGCAGGAAGTGGTTAGACGGTGATGGGCGGCGAGCAGAGTGTTCAGGGAGTGTTTGGGTGTGGGAGAAGGTTGGGGAGGAGGTCGTCTGACCCCAGGGAACGCTGGGTCATGACATGGAGAAAGGCAACAAACTAGCAGGAAAGAAGTCCCAGAAGGGTAAAGACCGCCCATGTTGCACTAATCCGAAGTGTAACAAAATAGGCCACACATTTGAACAGTGTTGGGCCGAAGGGGGCAGATCTGAGGGACAATGTCCGCCAAAGTCCAGCAATGGACAGTCCAAGAAACCCTCGAAGGACAACAAGAAGGAAGCTAAAGTGGATGTTCTCCTAGCTGGAGAACATGCTGCAGTTGCAAAACACAGTCCTACTCAGATATCTGAGTGGGTTGTGGACTCCGGTGCATCATTGTCAGGGACGCATCCGGGGTCGAGAGGGCCCGGGGGTAATACCCGGCACTGAGGCCGTCGCAGGGTGTGGAGCGGGCGTGCGTACTGGTGGGCCCGATCTGGGACAGTGGTCCCTGGCCACTCAGACTGAAGTGGAGAATGTGTTATTATTATTAAAGGAGAAAACTATACTACTTACCTGAAGTGGAGAATGTGAGAAGAAGGTTACTTCTTCGGTTCCCACTTCAGGTACATTTATGTACATGCGGCTTGAGTCACATGACAGGTGCCACGTCATCCTCGGAGGCAGCCGCAGGCATCCAGGTGTCCCCGTGGGGGATCCCGAGAGCGTCCGCTACATGCGCGCTGTAGGAGAAATAACGGCCACACTATGGAAACCCATTATGAAAATATGCCAGATAAATCACAAAACCTCATACGACAAGTAGATATGAGAACATAGAAGGACCTGAATTTTAACGAATTTTACGAATTTTTACGAATTATTACGACTATACACGATAAATCGAAAGAAAGAAAAATAACAAAAATACTTCAAGCTTACCATCAACGAGACGGAATTCTCGGGGGAATTTATAGCAAATATTAAACCAAGAATTAGGACAATCGACCAAGATTTGACTATAAAAATAATCAGAGAACCTCCACGGAAACTACTTTCCCACGTCCGCACACATAGCAAGGATGGAAGTACCACGGAACAAAGATTCCTCAGGAACTAATGCAAAAGTCAAAGTCGTGTTTATAATAGGAAATGTAGATGTCACCCAAACGGAACCAATGAGAGTAATTATAGGGGAAACTACCCATAAACGACGGAGATATGACTAAAACTCCTGCAAAACGAGGACAATGTCTAAAAAGCAAGCGCGAAGATTAACTAGTAACGACCGAGACAAGCTTGATAGCCCATTAGAAAGGAAAGGATCTACTCTTAATCCTCCCAAATTTCCATAATAAAAGGATCATGCGTTAATGAGAAATCCAATAACGGGAATAGCGACATCAAAAGTCCGAGCTCAGGGACAAGACGATGATTGCGTAGGATCCATAATTAAAACATACAACGAAATTTACACGGAAATTATGAAAAATAGGAAACTATAGTTATGCAAATTCTCAGCCCAAACGGTCCAGCCGTTGTGAAGTTATACCCATGACGGGAATATAGGAATCCGCATCATGTGTAATGACACGTGAGGGTGGCGATGCGCAGGGAACCGGCCGTCGGAACCGAGATCCGCACTTCGGCAGATCGCGAAGACCAATTTCCGTCCAAATAAGGAAGAGCCCGGTCAAAACAAAGCACGAAAGGTGCAAAACAACCTTAGATCATGAGGGAAAAATCTGAAATAAATCACAGAAGCCCATATGAAAGAAATAAACACCCGCGCATATCATAAATCCCGAACAACTAAACGAAAACGGCTCCCGCATACGAACAACTATGGGAACGACGCACGTGATTACCGAATGTGCGCGCGAAACTTTGCTAACTCAACGAATACAGGGAAATAGGACACAACCTTAGTACCATTGGAAAGGTGGGAATAAATGGAAATTTATGATACCAAGAACGTGAGAAAACATCCAGAAATGAATGAGATACAAGGACATGAAGTTAGAAACCTGAAAACACGCGGGAAGACAGCTTCAAGAGGTCTAGAGCCCTAAATAAAATACATAAAAATATGATATCTTCGAGGACGACCTACTATAACAACGAACAATACATATGGAGGATTAGGATGTGATAATACAAAAGGGAATCAGGGAATATGAACGAAATTCACGAAAACTACTAAACTACGACGGACCATGGCGGGAATTTTAGGGAACGATGTTCTAATGAAGTAGAGAGCTATAACACATTCGTTTGAGTAATTCTTGATTACTAGCAACTTTTTCTTTCAGTTTTAAACCTGAATAATTCACTCATTTATCATTTCAGTCTCATTTTAACTAAAATGTCACTAAATAAAATTGGAATAAATCAGCTGAAGGTCTCAGCACAGTCGCACGCATAGTAATGCGAGGTTTGAATTCAGTATGACCGAGTCATAGCGAACTTAATGGGAAATATGGGGAATTTGAAATAGGGAACTGCGGCAAATGCGGCGCAGACAAATTCTAATTAACCATTAAAATAGCTTAGGCGAGGAAGGACAATAAGGATTCCAGGCGCAGTCTGACCGCAGTAGACCGCAGTTCAGCGCAGCAAAGCGCAGCGGAACTATAGCGTGAAAATTTCACTTTTTATTCAGTTTGAGAAAAATACACTGTAAATAAATCCTGTAAATAGAAGGTAGAGCGTGAAAAAGGAAGGCGACCCAAGGAGTATAAAAGGGAGACCCTTTCTGCGACCTTTCGCCCCCCTCAGAGAAGTAAGAAAATAGAGTATTATTTTTCTCAAGCATTTCTGGTTGTCACTCCAGTGCGAAAAAGTGATATACAGTTAAGATTGCCACTGTAGTAAAAGGCAGCAATTAAGGAGAGAAATATTAAGTAGATATTTCAACAGGAGAGCTGGTTAACACTCCAGATTTCAAAGTGTAAACACAAAACAGTTATTTTGCTACTGTTAAAACAAGCAATAAAATAAAGACAAAAATAAAACAAACTCAAGGGACACTCCAGACACCATCCAAATTCATTAACTGAATAGAATCTTTGAAACTTCACCAAGTAGAAGATTAAATTCAAGTTTAAATCCAAATTAAACAACGCTACACAAAATTACACCTAGACAAATTAATAAATTTCAATAAAGAAACAGCTCCGCAGGGCTCGGTTTATCTGTAAGTCAATTCCCAGGAACTTTAAAACTAACCCATAAAAATAGAATTAGCCAAAACACTCGGATTGGTACTATATTTACAATAAACAACACTAGTACACTTCCCCATCCTAACTAAAGAACCAGGGAACAGCTTGGTGGTGGTCTCGTTTGAACCTCCCAACTGACCTTCCTTCGTTCTCTCCTTCAGCGCGTGCTGGGCACAGCGGGAAGCCGGACGGGGTGTGTGGGCCGGACGGGTCAATAGTACATCGATACAAAGGAAGGTGGTCCGTGTAGATAGAAAGAAATAAACAGGAAGAGGAAGATGAGGAGAATGAAATAAAGAAAGGGGAAAGAAAAGGGAAAAGAAAGGGGAGGAGAGGGAGGAAGGAGGGGGGAGGGGGATAGACAGCGGGGAGCGGGTGTGGTGTGGCCGGGTGGGCCCGGGTGGGCCCGGGTCAGGCGGGTGTGCCCTGACAATCATCGCACATGTGTGCGCACTGCAAGTGGTTCTCATTCTTTACATCTCTCAATCCTCCCCGTCCCATTTACCTTGGTGATAAACGCATCTTGAATGCCATCGGGCAAGGACAGATACGTGTCATCATTCACAATAGTTTCGGTGAGCGACATGCCATACTCAAGGAAGTACTTTATTGCCCCCAGATCGGCACCAACCTACTATCCATCACACACCTCACTAAATGTGGATCGAATATTCACTTTGCCAACAACAAATGTCAGATATACAATCCCAACAATGATCTCATTGGGATGGCATTCTCATCAAATGGATTATATCGATTAACCTGCACTATCTTTGGAGTGGAACAGGCATACATCACGAAACGTGAAACAGACAATGTCAAGGCTGCCCAACTTGCATGTACAACAATGGCAACAGCCTCCATTGATGTGTGGCATGCCCGACTTGGACACATTTCAGTGGATTCAATCCTGAAAATGGTCCGAAGTGGTAAAAAGTATGGCCAGGGGAATGGATATAGGAGGAAACGAGCCAACAGAATACTGTGAGGAATGTGAAGCATCAGGACATACCCGATCTCCAATCCCAAAAGAAACACTTACCTGTTCCAAGGAAGTCCTTGGACGAGTCTTCTCCGACGTCTGCAAAGTCCAAACCATCACCCGAGAAGGCTTCCGATATTTTATCACATTCGTCGATGACCATTCCCGATTCCTCACCGTCTACCCCATCAAGCAAAAGAGTGATGCTCTTGAAATCTTCAAAGAATTCTTGGCAGAGGCAGAAGGGCAATCTGGAAACAAACTCAAAATCTTGCGCACTGATGGAGGAGGAGAGTACTTCTCTTCAGAATTCATCAAGTATTTGAAGGATGCCGGGATAGTCCATGAAAAGACAAATCCCAACACACTGCAGGAAAATGGTGTGGCTGAATGTGTTAACAGAACACTGGTCACTATGACAATTGCGATGTTGGAAAGCGTGAAGTCTCTAGTTGGGCACACTGCTTGGCCATATGCCCTACGACATGCTACTCACATCAAAAATGTCGTCCCACATTCATCACTCCCAGATGGTGTTTCACCCTACAAACTGTGGATGGGAAATAAGCCATCTGTCTCCACCATACACACCTTTGGCTGCAAAGCCACTCTTGCTGTCCCTGAGAACCAATGGGACAAGCTTGCAAGCCACTCTATAATGGGAGTCCACCTCGGACTTGCCATCGGTAAAAAGGTGTTCATCATCTATGACCCGACTACTGTCAGGGGACGACTCCCGGGTCCCCATGACCCTCCCCTATGGTCCACAGTCTCTGGTCTGGCCAGCCCTATCCAGGGCACAATCCTACTGTGGGTAAGGAGATGAGAAGGAGGCTAACTTCTCATCTTCCCACAGTGGCCACAATATCAGCAAAACTTCCGGGGATACCCGGAAGTCACATGAAGGGGTAGGAACTGGGCCTGGAGCATGTGGCGCATGGAGCGTGCGCGCATGCAGGAAGCATGGCAGGTGGAAGTGGGTCCGGACGCGGGTCCGGGTCCGGGCTAGTCAGGGTGTGTGCCCTGACAACTACCCATAGAATCCATGAATCCCGAGATGTCCACTTCTTTGAAGGGTCTACCGAGTCAGAGCATGTCACTATTGAAGTGCCCGAAGTTGTGTCGGGATCACACGTTGTTCAAAGGGATGAAGAAGTTGAGGGCCAGAGAGCTGAGTGTCAGGGCACAAGCCCTGGGCCCCCATTACATGTAGTCCTGTTGTAGATTAGTGTCACGTGACACGTGATGGGTTGGAACCTATCGCTTATCACCCCATAATACCCACACCTTTGTGACACTTACGGCCTGGTGACCTGAGCGAGCCCCACAGACCTCACACTTTTTTAAGTGCATGAGGTGTGATTAAAACTAATCTACACATCCTTTTTACATCTGTTCTGGGGACAGTGCCTGACATGGCACTGTCATACCCCCAAACGGGGAAGCTCGCATCTGCAGCGAGAACAAAGGGTGTGTCATATCCATGCAATCCCGACCTCCGCTCCAGGCTCCTGGAACTCCGAACTCTGACCTTCAGTCCGACTCCGGAACATTCTGGGTCCGACTCCAACCACAACACCTTCCAGACAAGTACGCAAAACCTATGCTCCCGACTCCGGACCTCTGCTCCAGAACCTCTGGTCTTAGCTCCGACCTCGGACTTTGACCCCACCTCCGCTTATACCCATTGTATTGGTTAGCTCATTCCATTTAATTACGTTTGCCAATATTCCGGAGTTTAACTTCTGAGCTCGGACTTTCCGGACTTACCTCAGACCTTGCAACTATTGCATTGTCCCATTCAGTTCCGCTATTCTCCCTCATTCCTATTTGGGCTACTGCTTCCTTTCTATTCAGTCAGCTAGCCATCCCCCACTCCCAACCTCCTTCCTTCCTCCTTGGGCCTTGGCCCTTCATTCCTCCTTTGAGAAACACCATTGAGTCAAACCCTTGACCCTCGGTGTTGTTCCTCTTTCCATCTCCCTTTGTCTCCTTTCGTCCTACCCTCGCTCCTTTTGATTCTGGACCCCTCCTTATATACAATGTACATAGTAACTTGTAACCTCAGTCCGAAATCGACATGAATTCCCCCCAAGAGACTTTCCCTCTGCTAGATCCGAAATTAGGGACCCCTAGGACAACCAGCAATGGCACAGCGCTCCACCTGAGTCGCTGAGGCCGAGGTCCTTCCACGCTAAGTCTCCGATTCCACTCCAGAGTCGTCCGAATCCGCCCAGTTCTAACAGGGTGGCTTTGTTAAAAAGCCGCAATCTCCCAATTTGGGAGATAACCTAAACACTGCATCATCGGATGATGACGAAGACCTGCCACATATTGGTAGGACCTCAGGGACAAACCCTGAGGATCCCAAAAACTTACATGGGGTAAATGCAGGGAACAATACCCTTAGAACCCCATGTGCCAACATGATCTCTCCTAGAAAGAGCGAGTTCTCACCACTGGGTGAGGAGGCAAACATGCACACATGTAAGCACGCGGCTGCCACACTAACAGCCTTAAGGGCTGGGTCAGACACGCCAAAAGAAGTCCCTGAGCCCCACTATCCTCAGGGAACCTCTCACTTGGTGCAAGACACTGACAAAAACAGCAGTAACTCCTGCTGGCACAGGGGGCCGTTTGTGGCCCCAAGCAATGTGGAAAAATTGTCCACATCGTCTCAAGTCACCTGCATGACATCCAGCTTGCAAGATTGCAGCAAGCCGGTTCACTCCCAAGTCTATTTGACTGGGAGTTACACAAAACCATCAAACGATCACTCCCACTGGCACAGGAGCCGTTTTTGATCCCAAAAAATGTGGAAAAATCTTTCACATGTCCAGCATCGTCTTGCATTAAACGCAAGACGTCCATATTGCAATATAGCAGCAATATGGTTCACTCCCCAGTCTATGCGACTGGGAGTTGTCATAAACAACCAAATGACCATTCCTGCTGGCGCAGGGAGCCATTTGGAGTTCCAAAAAATGTGGAAAAATCGTCCACATCTACGGAATGGTCTCGCGTCAGCCGCGAGACGTCCAGCTTGCGATATAGCAGCAAGCCGGTTCACTCCCCAGTCTATGCGACTGGTAGTTGTGCAAATCGATCAAACGACAACTCCTGCCAGCACAGGGAGCCATCTGTGGTCGCAAAAAATGTGGAAAAAACTTCCACATTGTCTACATCGTCTCACATTAACTGTGAGACGTCCAGCCCGCAAAATCGCAGCATGCTGGTTCACTCCCCAGTCTATGTGACTGGGAATTGTGCAAAACAATCGAACAACAACTCCTGCTTGCACAGGGAGCCGTCTTTGATTGCAAAAAATGTGGAAAAAACCTCCACATCGTCGTTACCGTCTTGCAGCTATAGTGAGACATCCAGCTCGCCGCCTAGGCGTGAGCCGGTTCAAACCCCAGTCTATAAGACTGGGAATCATCAAAAACCCTCATGGGACGACCCCCGCTTGTGCAGGGAGCCAGCCCTGAGGGGAGGAAATGTGGAAAAAACTTCCACACCACCGACACCATCTCACAACCACTGTGAAACACTCAGCGCTCTGTCTGAGAACGAGTGTACACACTCCAACATGGATATAAAAGCCATGTCATCCAGATCGACACAGACTCACAGGTTGAGCTCACTTCCAGACTGTCCTCAGATGGCCTCGGACCCAGCGTGGACACAGCAAAGGGACCAGGTGCAGGAGGATGAGGAAGCTCCCTGAAGTCGATTGTCCGAGAAACTTCTGGACTTTTTCCAGGTCCCATCCGAATGGAGGACAGGAAGTGATGAAGAACTCCTTCTCAGGCTAAAGGCCCGAGAAATAATAGGAGAAAAGGTCAAGGGCAGATGCTCAGAGAGCACAGAGGCTCCGGGGAAGCCACTGCTGCCAAGGCCGAACCCAAAACTTTTGCCAAAAAAAGCGAAGTCACCAACTTTGGATGAGGTCACCAACTTCGGATGAGGTCACCGAAGTCTGTAGGAGTGCAACATGGCAGAAGAAGGAGCCTAGTAAGGAGAACCCACAAATGAGTGGGCAACCATCAACACCAGGCCCCATCTTAGGCGATAAATGGCCCTCCTCGGTCACTTCACCCAGGCAAAGGATAAGTGGAAGTAACCTTCTGCAAAACCCCTCCAGTAATGCTGGAGAGAACCAAACAAACCCTTGTGAAAACTTCACAAGGAAAACTTCCAGCAAAACATTGCTGGAGGACAACTGGCACCTCGAAAGATGGTACCACAAGGCCACATGGATGGCCAAACTTCTAACTTTCACCCCGCACATAGACAGGGTGAAGTGGGACTGGTTAAATAACGGTCCTACTCGACTCCCTGACATGAAGTGGTCAGGCGAAAATGATACAGAAATTTTCTGGCAGTGGTACACCACACTGCTAGGATTCCTCACATCACGAGGATATAGAGGCGCACACTACGATGAAATCCATCTGGATTGTCTCATTGGTGGATTGGCAGAGCCTGCACTCTCACACGGACTAAAACTCCATGAAGAAGCCCTCCTTAGAGATAAAGGGGGGAAATTTCTTGAAGTTCTCGATACTCTAATGAGGACATATATCAAGGAGCCCACCACATTGAAGGTGACAGAAAAATACTGAAATGTAAAGTACAATGCAGGAAAAGGACCCAGACAGTCCTACCCAAAACCATCACTTAATGCTAGGTTTCTGGACAACATCCTCCCTGAATGCAAGGAGGAAATAATCAAAATGGGATTCTCCTCTTTTGAGGAGATGTTCAGAACAACATCTCGCATGGACGAGATGAAAAACAGGCTGAGGATAGCTCCAGCCTACAGGCCAGAACGCTATGCCAGACCTGAAACCACTGCGACCACAAATCGCGAAAAGCCCAACCAGATGGGAAGGGAGAAACACGCAGAGGCAAGAGCCAATGTGCAAGACCCTAAACCCAAATGGAAAGGTGAATCCTCCCTGAAGCAGTCAGGGAACACTGACCAAAGGCCGGTACAAGTATGCAATAATTGCGGAATACCAGAGCAGACAAAGAGCCGCCCTGAGCACCAGTTAGTAGGAGACAGAAACCCAAGGCACAGGATCGCCAGGGAAGTCGACTACAAAACAGAAGGTGAAGTTGGAGACGACTCTGACGAAGAAGAACTGGAGAATATCTCTGGTGATTTCAAAGTGGAGGACACCTCCAATGACTTCGAACCAGAGGACCCAAACAAGGGACCTCACTACTCACCCAGAAGAAAGGGTGAGGACATCAGTGTTGGGACCATAATAATGGCCCCAAGATCCAACATCATTGAAAACAATGACAAAAAAAATACACTAAAACTGGCGATAAAGACCAAAAAAAGAACTACCAACTCTTTGGTGACAACACCAAAGAGGGATCCCCCTGAGGAAAGTCCCTCAGAAGACAACACCCCTGAGAAAAAAACCTCGGAGGGAGACCCACTGAAGGAGGACCCTTTGGAAGAAACCACCCCGGAGTCTCCAGAAGAAGACGAGCTCTGGGTGGAGTTTATACTCGGCTGGCTAGTGGCCACAATCCACCCCCTCCCCAGTAGAAATACTGGGCTGCATCATGCACACATGGCCAACAAGGCCAATCAGCCCTCCTCGTACCTGAAGGAGGACCAAGAATTGGCAGATAAGATCAAGTAGAGATCCTAACTCCCACTTGTGCAGACAACCCAGTCCGCGCAATCTTGCTGCCAACTATTGGCAGCCTTCCTCTCATACCGAGAGGTTTTTGAAGGTCTACCTGACCATCGACCTATAGTAATATGCTATAGTTTAACTCCTCAGACTGAGGAGACTGTCAGGGCCCGGCCTCGGACTCGGAGGCTCCCTGACCTCAACCCCCATCTAACCTGTCCTCACACTATGCGGGGCATGAGATGTATAGTAAAGGAAATAGAATATATACACTTGCCTATGCGGGGCATGAGATGAGAAGAAGGGTAAAGGTCTCATCTCCCCGCATGGTTGCTATATAAAGGAATGGGTCACATGCCCACAACTATACAGCTCCTAGAGTTGTGTAGTGTGACCCGGAGGGAACATCCAGGTGGCAGTGCCCAGTAAGCGTGGGAACATTCTGGGCGAGTTGCTTGCCCAGAACTGTGGCTGTGACCCGTGGGAACATTCTGGGCGAGCTGCTCGCTCAGAAAGTTCCCATGCTATCCCGTGCGCGCGTGTACACAACACACAAAGGCAACAGTCAAAGAATAAAAGGGGGTAAAGTAGGTGGGGAGTCCGGGGCACCCTAAGGCAGGGTGCTGAACCCTGACAGAGACTCCATTGTGTCTGGAAGTGCTCCAGGCCCTCTTTTTTTGCCTTGTTTTTTTTTTTCTTTCTTCTCTGGCTCTTTCCTTGGGAAGGCCTTAAACACAGTGAATGAGAAAGTTACCGATGTTTTGGTAGAAACACCAAAGAAAGAAACAACCCAGTCCTAGCTCAGAAGAACTGGAACTCCCAGATAAATATCATCTGGAAGGCAATTGCTCGAGGAACCAAACTCCTTGAACTCGCAAACAGGGATAAAGCTGAATAACTTGGCCCAACCAATGTGATACTCATTTTAAATCCATTTTAATTGTAAATTTGCTCTGTTTTGAGCAATACAACTGTTGTACTAATTTCCAAAGTCCCAATGCCCCTACAGCATTGGTTTCTCAGACTTGGGTTCTCTATTCCATCTTCTTCATGTCGCAAGTGTGTGACATTGAATTGCATCGCAGAGCGTGACATTTAGATGTGTCACAGTGCGTGACAGAAATTCCTGTCATGCCTTGTTACATGCTCCCGACCGAGTAACTTCGGGTAAAGCCGAGCAACTCAGCTTAAGTCACCTGACATTCAACATGGTGTCGAATCGAAAGGGCAACTGTGTGGTCTCAGGGTTAACCCCACTTATCAATGGTGGGGAAAAACTTGGATAAACATCCGAGGGATAACAATAGGGGAGAAAACATCCCTAATACAATTCCTTGATAGGGGAATTCAGTTTGCTTCCGGTGCCAGCCTGAGACCTCCGGCTGACCACAAACGCAAACAGATCAAACTGGCATTAGAAGACCAGTTGTAAGGAGTCATCATAGGCATCATGCCTATGAACCTGAGATACTCTCGAGACCAAATAACCTAGAGGAAGCTCTAGGGGGGAGCAACAACCTAGAGGAAACTCTAGGGGGGAGTACCCAAACCCGGGAAGTAACCACATCCCAACAGACTTGGGATATGATTCCATCCAAGGAATTGTCCACAGGCAGAAACAACAACGTCCACCTGACCCCATTAAAACAACCATGAATGCATGAGAACTAGCATTCATGTTTCTTTGTGAAGTCGTATGACTTCACAGATCACCACACTTGATCGCATCAGATCGAGATTCAAAATTCACGTCAAAATTTGGCATGAACTACACTGAATACTCGGTGTGCAGTTGAAATTCACAACTGCATTCCATCCGCAAGGCAACAGCCAAATGGAAAAAGAATGATACAAAAAGTAGTGCAGATACTACACGCGATGGTCAGACCAGATCAATGCGACTGGGCAGTGAAGCTGTCAATGGCAGAATTCGCAATCAATGCGAGCTCAAAGACATTGACAGGATTTGCCCCGTTCGAATTAATCTATGGCCACATTGTGAGGTCTTTGGGTAGCTCAGCACACAAGGCCGTAAGTGATACAAGTTTGTGTATTTTACGGTGGTGTGTAAGCAGTTACCCGGAGGTTCCCGCTTGCCCACGTGACTATATGTATCTAATTTACATGTGGCTCGGGGTTCGGGGCTATTGCCCTGACACACATGCCAAAGATGTGCCTAACAGCACCACCCTCGGACTACCCAGGAGTGAATGACTTTGCCCAAAAGGCGAAGGAAAACCTCATGGCAGCACACAACACGATAATACACAATCGTGCTGCTCAAACAATCCAGGCAAATAAGAAAAGATGCCCGGACCTGCCTTTGAGAAAAGGCAAGCTTGCATACTTATCCACGGATAAGTTGAAGATGTCAAACTACATCCTCAAGTTGCCACCACAACTTGAACAACATGGAGTCCACCCAAGATTCCACATATCTTGGCTCACACCCCACAAGCCGAATGACCAAGAAATCTTCCCAAATAGGGAAGTAAACATATTTTACGATTTCGGGGAAGACCCCGATTGCAAAGCAGTAGTTCGCAAAATCTTAAACCACACATGGGTTCATGACGAACTCTGGTTTAAGGCTAAATGGAAGCTAGGGGACACCACATGGGAACCCCTAGGAAATCATAACGACCTTGTCCACCTGGATGAGTACCTCACATTACAAAATGTGAGGGAACCGGAAAATCTCCCAACCTAAGAAGATAGGGAACTCTCGGCATCACTATGCCCCCAAAAACGGAGGCGGAAAAAGTGAAGCTGAAGGGTGATCACCCACAGCCAAGAGCATGGGAAGATTCTGGGTGAGCAACTCGCCCAGACAGCCACACATGGGCTAGACATCACATGGGCTAGGCGAGTAACTCGCCTAGACCATGTGAACCCCAGGCTCACATGTAAAACCATATGCAGTACAAACTGCACTGATGGCACAACAAGCGCCATTCCAGGGGCAGCAATTGCTGCTGCAGCCCCAGGCATACTCCCCAGGGATTTTCCCTGGCCAAATCACTCCCTGGATCGGCCAATTTGGCCCAGATCCGACAACCCAGCCAAATATAGGCTGGGAATCAGCTATTGCATCAGTGGTAGCTGCCCAGACAGGTCAACTTCGTCAGGAGTTGAAAGAGATAAAGTCCCTTGTAGGAGGGAGATGAGGGAGCAACAGCGGCTCCTTGTCCAGGCCGTCCAAACGGGCACGGTCTGACAACTCAAGGGTGTCAGATGATGCCTGCGATAATTGCGCCCATTGGAGGCATGAATACAATAGAGCATGCAGAGATGCTTCGGCATCTTTGCCTCTCTGAAAGACACAGAGAGAGAAGTTGACCTCCAGAAGAGGGAGATCGAGTTGTTAAAACGTGAGCTTGAAGAGGCACATGCACTGGCAGACCTCGCTGCCAAACCCATTACGATGGGGGCCTCCCAGGTCAGGGGGAGGGGATATGGTTCCGGGCCTCATGAGGCACGGCCCCATATGGGGACTAGCGCACCAAGGGGTGGGGCACCGACTATCCCGCCACCCCATGGGCAGGCGACCCTGTCCAGGTTGCATAAGGGCCTGCCCTCAGGAGGGCAAACCCATGTCGAGGGGAGATGGGAAGACGGTAGGCAGCCAATGACAGACCCCCAAAAGGGGACCACTACCAGAGGCAGCAGGCCGCCAAGTACCATGACACCCTATGGGCAGGCTACCCTACAGGGAAGTGTCCACATGCTTTTTGAGATGGCCAAAGCCAACAAATTCTCGGCCCAACCCAAGCTGAGAGCAAGCTATCACCCCCGGTGATAGTGGACAACACAAGCCAACTCTGAAAGGAGTTGGATGAGACAGAATCCCTCATGAAAGGGAAACGAGAGAGCGAGACAAGCACCTCACTCAGGCCATCCAAATAGAGACGACCTGATTACTCAGAGGTGCCGAGAAATGCCTATGAGAACCGTGCCACCCAGAGGCAGGAGTACAAGACTCACATAGAAGTGTGAAGGACTATGTCAGGGCACACACCCTGACTAGCCCGGACCCGGACCCGCGTCCGGACCCGCTTCCACCCGCTGCGCTTCCTGCATGCACACACGCTCCGCGTGCCGCATGCTCCGGACCCGGTTTCTACCCCTTCATGTGACTTCCGGGTATCCCTGGAAGTTTGCTTGATATTGTGGCCACTGTGGGAAGATGAGAAGTTAGCTTCCTTCTCATCTCCTTACCCACAGTAGATTGTGCCCTGGATAGGGCTGGCCAGACCTGAGGCTGTGGGCAATAGGGGAGGGTCATGGGGACCCAGGAGTCATCCCCTGACAGACTACCTCTCTCCAAAATGAAGAGAAACCGATTTCCAGAAATCTAGGAACTTGAATGTGAGCCTGAGCTCACTTGCGCACAGGCAGAATCCCACTGCCAAGTCCACCATGATGGGGCCTCCCAGGTTAGGGGGAGGAGATGTGATATTGGGTCTCAGAAAGTGTAACCCAGACAGGGACTAACACGACTGGGATGGGATACCACAATTCTCGCTACCCTGTGGGTAGGTGACCCTGTCTGGACTGCAGAGTGGTGCTCCAACAAGAGCACAGACCCAGGTTGAGGGGAGGAAGGAAGGCAGTAGGCAGCCAATAGCAAACCCCAGGCTGGGACCACTGCTAGAGGCGGTGGGCTGTCAAGTACTTTGACACCCTATGGGCAAGTAACCTTGGTGGGAGGCATCCAATGCAACAGGGAACCGTTCAACCGAGATAAGATAGATCTCGGTCCAAAAATCCTCACGAACACTGGGGAACACAGCATGGGAGCTGTGGCAAGAGGCAACAGCCTCCAAACAGCACCGGAACAAAGTTCCGGGGACTCATGCTGGCCATGAAGTCGAACAATCATTTGCTCCCAAACCAGGAGCAACTAGTACTCTGTCAAGTTCTGCACTTGGCAAGGTGGCTCTAACTACGGAAAACCATTCAGCTAAACAGCCAGATGAACAAACGAAAATCCAGAGCACAAATTTCTCTGGTAAAGTGGAAACCACTCCACTCTTGCGAAAATGCAAGAACTCGCACACAAAACAGTATGTGAAGCACTGTAAACAATATTTTACAGACCTAAATTATCAATTTGAGGAGGAAACACAGGCCGAAGATGCAAAACATCTTTGGAGAATTTCCCATTGGGAAACCCGATATTTTAAGGACTTCATATATACTTATCCCTATGTATAACACTGCCCACTTTAAAGACGTTCACTCCTTTTCCTTTTTTTCTTTTTATAACTTGATGTACAATGTTGCCCACTTTAAAGTGGCAAACACATTCCTTATTCATTATTCCTTTTAAGCTTAAACTTTCCTTTTCTTTTTGTCTTGTATGCATCACAACTGCAATGCAAGGGGGGGAGAGTGTCAGGGCACAAGCCCTGGGCCCCCATTACATGTAGTCCCATTGTAGATTAGTGTCACATGACAGGCGACAGGTTGGAACCTATCACTTATCACCCCATAATACCCACACCTTTGTGACACTTACGGCCTGGTGACCTGAGCGAGCCCCACAGACCTCACACTGAGGGTCAGAGGGTGGAAGGAGGTGCAACAAGCATCATGGAGGGTGGAAATAAGGAATCCGGAGAGATGAATGGTAGAGTTGAAGATGGGTTGAATGATGACATGCAAGAAGAAGTAGTGCTGGAAATGCCGAGACAATCAGGACGAGTATGCCAACCCCGAGTACGAGATGATGATGACTGATACTTTGTTAGTTCCTATGATCGAGGAGGTCAGCCTGACAAACCAAACAATGCCCAATGAGAGGGCGAAGTACACACCTATGTAGCCCATACAGAAGTTCCACGCACCTATCATGAAGCCCTAGATCGACCCGACACGGACTCCTGGCTCAAAGCTTGCCAGGATGAACTTCTTTCTCTAAAGGAAACCCGGACATACAGTCCGGTTAGTACAGATGAGGTAGGCTCCGGTAATGTGGTCGGATGCAGATGGGTATTTGCCTTGAAGCGAGGGGCAGATGGTGCAATAGAGCACTACAAGGCAAGGATTGTCGCTAAAGGTTTCACTCAGATTTACCAGGTCAACTATGACGAGACATTTGCACCTGTAGTCAAATGGGCTTCCATCTGGATACTCCTTGCAATGATCGGTGTGCATCTTGACTTAGAAATCGACCAGATGGATGTCAAGATGGCATTTTTAAATGGTGACTTGGAACATACCATATTCATGGATCCACCCCCAGGCAGTACCGACTATGGGAACGAAGATGTGGTGTGGAAACTCCAAAGGAGCCTGTATGGTCTGAAGCAGGCATCATGGGCATGGTATCAGAAAGCGAAGGACGACTCGGGTTTACCCGATGTGATGCTGATCACGCTGTCTTCATTCACAGGGGCCAGAACAAACAGTTCTGCATCATTGCTCTCTATGTCAACGACCTTATGTGTCAGAGACCAGATTCGAGACGAAGGAATGTCTCCGTAGCGGAGGGCTTCGGCCTCAGCGACTTCTGCCAAGAGCGCTGTGCCTAGTGACACGTCCATGCCCTAACTTACTGACTGGCAATTAGAACCTAGGGGGGTAACTCTAGTTGATTTTATTACTGGAGTGTAACCTATGTACAAGCGGGATATATATATGGTTACAGCGAAGACGGGTCCGCAATTGGCGGAGCTGAACGGAGCGGAGCTAACAGGGTTAAACATTAGCCGACTGAATATTACCGATGAGTCGGGTCGCAGGGTTAGCGGAAAGGCAGGCGATAACCCAGAAATGGAAAGGAGGGATAAGCCCGAAGGTGGGCTCTGCAGGGCAGGCGATTGTATTGCCCAGCGGAGGCGGGGGTGCGCTAGCGGACGTCAGAGCTGTCCAGAAGTCTTCGGGGCTCCGTACTTAGGGAGGCGTAGGTAATAAGTTGAAATGAGGGGGTGGTGACCATCGAGGGGTGCCGAGAGGGTTGCGGAATACAGGGGCTCCGAGGTTAGTGAAGGAGGAGTGGAGTTAGACCGGAGGGAACGGAGGGACCGGAAGTCAATGGCCGGGGATGGATATGACATTATGATCCTCAGCAACGACGTCGACTTGTTGAATCTCAAGAAAGACCAGCTCAAGAAGACATTTAAGATGAAAGACCTCGGCGCAATCCATTGGTTTCTGGGTCTTGAAATCACATGTGACCGATCCCGCCAATTGATCTATGTCTCTCAGTCTCAATATGTCAACAACATCGTCAATCGATTCGGTTTCTCTAATGCTCGACCCATCTCTACTCCTATCACTGCCGGTCTCAAATTGTCATGACTCGACACCTCTGAAGTGAATGTCCACGACTATCAATCCCGCATTGGTAGTATCATGTACGCAATGCTGGGAACTCGCCCCGATATCGCATATGCCATAGGCGCTCTAAGCCAATACTTGGCCAATCCTGGAAAAGACCACCTCAATGCGGTAAACCGGGTTCTCAAATACCTCAACTGTACTAAGGACTACAAACTCATGTACAACAGAAAAGCACACAAAGGTGACTTCACAGCCTACTCTGACTCTGACTGGGCAGGCGATGCTCGCAACAATAGGTCCATTTCCGGCTATGTCTTTATCATGGCTGGCAGTGCTGTGTCATGGAGCTCAAAGAAACAGCCATCCACCACATTGTCGAGCACTGAGGGAGAATACATGGCATTGACCCATGCAGCAAAGGAGGCGATTTGGATGCAACAGTTCACTGGTGATGTCCTTCGTCCTCCATCTGTTCCTACCACCATACTTGGCAATAACCAAGGCGCATTAGCGCTCGCCATGAACCCCGCTTTTCATGCTCATACTAAACATATCCACATCTGACAGCATTTCATTTGAGATTGCGTTTACGATGAAGATATTATACTCGAATACATTCCAACCGCAGACCAAGTGGCCAATATCCTCACAAAAGGACTCACATTCAAGAAACATGACAAATTTACGAGGGGAATGGGAATTGTCGATGGGAACCATCGTTGAGAGGGCATGTTAGAATATCAACAATCGGTTCCGACAACGGAGTGGCGAGGACGGTGTTGATTGTTGGTGGCAGAAGTGAAGTTTGGGGGCCTGTCTTTTATACCCCATTTTTCTTTTTTATGCGACGGGCTCGCCACTGGTGTAGTTCGTGTATAAGAAGGGAGTTTTTTGGATTCCCTCTCCCTCAGATCTCTAACACAAGTCTGAGGTGAGATAGATTTTATTATTCTTTACAAAACTGTCTAACTGTTGGTGCAGTGTAAGGGGTTGGTGTAGGTTCCAACCCCAGTTCTCCTCAATCCTCAGGTTGTCAATAAAGTTGAGCTGTATGGAGCTTTAATTATCAATGATGGGGAGGAAAAGGAGTTCTGTTCCTTTTCCCAAATTCCCACATTATTGTATATACATTGTTTATACATGTTTATTATGAGACACATATAGAATGAAGATAGGAATTAAGGGTGGGGTTACCACTCCTTACATGCAGACACTTACGTGCCATAGGTACATACAAATTATAGATCTCTAACATGAGTCTGAGACACTTATGCACCATAGCCTTATATTTAAAACATAGAGTGGGCGCGTGAGTGCGTGGAGTCAGGAACATCAGCAAACCTGGATGCGGAGGCCTGAGAGCTCATAGAGCTCTCAGAGCTCTCAGAGCTCTCAGAGCTTCAGTACTTTGAAATTGCAGGTCCCCTTCTCTGAGAGCTCCGAAAAGTAGTCAAAGCTCTGAGAGCTCATAGAGCTATATTTGCACACAGGGGACTATTATCTATATGAGCTCCCTGAGTGTTTAATTTACCCGATATTAAAATTTAAATTTAAAAGCATTGACTATGGCATCATGTGACTAGCCATAGCCAAGTCACTACCATACAAGGGACTGAACAAACTCAGCTTCACTTTCAGCACCAATGTGGCACCAGACACCAAGGGTATGTAGCCCAATCAATATATAAGCCAAATTTAGGGATATAAATGCAGTTAATCTGAAATTACTTAGGGAAAATGCGGGAAAATGAGTGGGAAAATGAGTGGGGGGGGGAATGGGGGGGAATTGGGGGGGGATGAGGGAGAAAATGAGGGGAAAATTAAAGGGGGAAATGGGGGGAAAATGAGGGGGGAAATGAGGGGAAAATGGAGGGGGGGAATGGGGTGACATTTGGAGGGGGAAATGAGGAGGGAATTGGGGGGAATGAGGGAGGAAATGAGGGAGGAAATGGGGGGAAATTGAGGGGGGAAGTGGGGGGGGAATGGAGGGGGGGAATGGGGTGAAATTTGGAGGGGGGAATGAGGGGGAATGAGGGGGAAATCGAAGGGGGGGATGGGGGGAAATTGAGGGGGGGATGAAGGGGAAAATGGGAGGAAAATGAGGGGGAACTGGGGGGTTTCTAAAAACTTGAAAAAAGTCAGGGAAAATTAAGGAAAATTCAGAAAATGGGGGACTTTCTAAAAAAGGAGAATGTCCAAAAAATCAGGGGAAAAATCCGAAATTTTGGGATAAGTTAGGGAGAGATATTTCAGGAAATTAGGAATAATTGGAAAAAAAAATTTAATTCACTTTTTTGATAATTCAATGTGCATTGGAAAGTGCCAAAGTGGGGCAATGTAGCAATGTATGTTTCAGTGTTAGAAAAGTCTCCCACCATGTTTTGGTGAGTGTCAGGGCACAGCCCCTCACTATTCCACAATCCCGCATGCATGCAGACCCATGGGAAAGTTCTGGGCAAGTTACTCACCCAGAAACCATCACAGCCACAACTGTGGGAACTTTCTGGGTGAGCAGCTCGTTCCCACGGGGGGGGGGTGCCATTTATGGAAAGTCAACAAAGAGCTGAAAACTGTATAGTTCCTGGCTCCCATTTGTAGAGGAGGTTGAGAAGGTTTAGCCCCCTCAGTGAGTTTGAGGATCTCGGACTGGGACTAGATACCCCAGCGACTAGGAGGATCCCCCTGGGCCCGTCACAGAACAAGGGCTGGGCCCTGACAGTGAGCCAAATAACCATGGCTTTTTGACCATGGGAAATTTGGTGTCAAAGGCTTGGATGATATCTGAAGAATACATCAGCTTTTTGTTTGCTTTATTGGGTGGTATTTTCAATTTACTTCATTTGGAACACTTTGTTAAAACTGATTTATACCCTACATAACATGCATGGTTACATTGCCACACTTTGGTGCTTTCCAATTCACATAGAATCATCAAAATTGGTTGAGTTTTGAGCAAGAAATGAGATGAAAGATAAAGTGCAAATTTTTGAATTTCAGAGTTTTCCTCATATTTTGTAAATAGCAATAAACAAATAAGGTGCTGATTTTAGTAAACACAAAAGGTATATGAGCTCTATGAGCCCACTGAGTTCATAGAGTTCATAGAGCTCATAGAGCTTTCAGAGCAATGACAATGGCCATTTTACACACATATATGTCCATATTATCTTTGCACTACTGGTGCCAAAATAACTAAGCAGATTTCATGGAGATATGAAGACCATCCATGATTTAAAAACAAAAAGCTCTATGAGCTCTATGAGCTCACCGAGCTCATAGAGCTCATAGAGTGTTTCAAGTAATGATGCTGGCCATTTAATATGCATTTCCAAAAATGTATATACATATTATCTTTGCACTTCTGCATCCTTAGGAGAATAAAATCATTCAAACATTTAATTTTCTCCACCCAATGTGTAGAGGGTGCACAGCAAAAAGACTCAATTTGCTCACAGAGCTCTGAGAGCTCTGGGAGCTCCAAGAGCTCCCTACCAAGTTTGCTGATGAAGCAACTCCACAGAGTTCTGCCTGGCAGTCTGATTCCACTCTCTGGAACATAAAGTTGCATGCATATGCATGCATATCAACCTGATCAGGGCTCAGACACCACTGAATGTACCTCTGGATGAGGTCAACATCAGCCCCAGCACCAGGGGTGTGTCAGGGACAGCTCCGAAAGCGGTGAAGTCCCAGCATGAGGGACTTGATGGGACAGATGTCGGCTGTGCATAGCAGCGATCACGTCATGGGGGAGCATCCCTGACCACTTAGTCTGAAGTGGGAAGTTGAGAAGAAGGCGGCTTCTTCTGTTCCCACCCCAGGTGCTATTATATACATGCGGTCAGGGTCATGTGGGGGGAGCCATGTCATCTCTGCACACAGCCGGACCTCTCTGGGTGTCTCCACAGAAGATCCCAAAGGTGTGCCGCTCTGTAGGTGGGAATGCACACGACGGGTGCAGCGATTGGGGGAGCGGCATTAGGTGTGTAATGATACATAGAGAAAAGGGAAGTCGACCATGGAATAGAAATAGAGACAAGCGACTGCAAAGTCGTTAAACTAGGGAAGATAGTGCAAGATAGACGGGAAAAACACCAAACCCGTACTGAAAATAAGAAACAGGGAGAGAAGCTACGGAACTAGGAAGAGGGGCAACCTCAGGTAACATGGAAGCTACCAGCCGAAAATCACGGCCCCCCTGCCTCTAGGCAGGCCCATAACAAGGGACTCAGACAGTTTCTGAGCGGGATGAGGCCCAGGATAACCTTCCAGTAGCCGGCTAGACACCAGCCCCCCTGCTGTACAATAAACAACAACAATAAAAAAAAAAAAAAACAAACAAAAACAAAAAACCGTAAAATACTTGAAACCACTACCCCAAACCACAACACTATCCCACAAAACAACAAGAACTGAACACAAGCACTAGGGTAACAAAAACAGTGCCCACCTATAACCAACCAAAAACTGTACAGTTAGCAAGCCCCTGTGACAACCACAACCAGTATTAACATGGAAAACCGTGAGAAATCCTGCCAAACAATAACCCAACCACCACATGCCCGACAAACCACACCCTAAGGCCGACTGACCACCATAACCACAAAATCCAGGAAAATAAACAGATGAAAAACAGGAGAATAATAAGAAACTCACATACACACTGAGAATGTGAACCCACTGTAGCCAGCCTGGAAATTGAACCAAAAACACCAGAGAAACTCCCTGAAAACCCCACCCACCAAACCCCCTAGCAAACAAACCAACACGAAGCCAACTAAGCACAAATTCTCAACTTGAAATAACCAAAAGACAAATTAACATAAAATACCCACCATGTGACCCACCCGCCCACCCACCCTGCATACAACCCCCCAGAACACACCGATAACTGTGCAGTTACCTGCATAACTACTGAGCTGTTCCACACAGTAAGCGCAAATGCTGTCGATGCACCTGGACGCTGACCACGAAACCGACCACCTCCCACCCTTGGCAGGCCAGAAACGAGACCGGGAGGACTCCAGTGCCTCAGACAGATCCGGCCCCCCCAGAAAAGAAATCAGAATGTCCTTCGCCCCCATCCCCAGCCCAGCGCCGGACCAGATACCTGGAGAAAACCACAACGCGCCTCTGATAACCGCCTGGCCACCCCTAGAGTACTTGTTCACAGAACCCCATCCCCCCCGGGTACCCCAGTCCAAACCAACCCAAACTACTCCATGAATACCCCTACCCTGAGAACCCAAGCATCTGAGGCAGCGGACTCTGAGTTCCCAACCACCCAAGAAAAGGAACCCAGCCCACCTCCAACTACAGTCATCCACCCCTCGCTGGGCCCGTACAGCACGCCCCAGGATGACCTAATGGAATACAATGCCTTCCACCTACCTGTCAGAGACCTGGTTCGAGATGAGGGAGAGTCTCCATGGTGGAGGGCTTTGGCCTCAGCGACTTATGCCAAGAGCGCTGTGCCTAGTGACACGTCCGTGCCCTAACTTACTGACTGGCAATCAGAACTGAAGGGGGTAACTCTAGTCGATTTTATTACTGAAGTGCAACCTATGTACCAGTTGGATATATATATGGTTACAGTGAAGACGGGTCCGCAAATGGCGGAGCCAAACAGAGCGGAGCTAATGGGGTTAAACATTAGCCGACTGAATATTACTGACGAGTCGGGTCACGGGTTTAGCGGAAAGGCAGGCGATAACCCAGAAACGGAAAGGAGGGATAGGCCCGAAGGTGGGCTCTGCAGGGCAGGCAAGTGTATTGCCCAGCGGAGGCGGGAGTGCGCTAGCGGACGTCGGAGCTGTCCGGAAGTCTTCGGGGCTCCGTACTTAGGGAGGCGTAGGTAATAAATTGAAAGGAGGGGTGGTGACCATCGAGGGGTACCGAGAGGATTGCAGAATACAGGAGCTCCGAGGTTAGTGAGGAAGGAGCGGAGGTAGACCGGAGGGATCGGAGGGAACGGAAGTCGATGGCCGGGGATGGATATGACACTACCAGAGAGCTTTGAATACAGGGTTTTGGGAATAAGCAGCGAACACTTATGCCACAATGTCCTAGAAAGAGCCAAACAAGAATGGCAGAGAGCCAGGAACTTCTCAGTAATCATTGTTCCCTTCTACATGTCCTTCTCCCTCACCCAAATCCAAAAAGCCAAAACCAACGCCGCAATCTTCCTAAAGCGAGCCTTCCCAGGCTCACAAGGCACTCTAACCATCATCCCCGCTGCCAAGGCTATGGACCAGCAAGGAGAAGAACCCCTCCCGTGGGGGATCATGATAGCCGGACTGATGTACTGCGACGCTGCCACATTGCTCCACCACCAGTTCTGGCTGTCAAAGGCCTTCTGCTTTGTGGCATACCCTGCAACGCCCTTCATCTCGACCTGGATTGGGAACTGGGCCTTTGCTGCAAACGAGAACGATAAACCTGCTGTCATAGAATGCCTTAAGAGCAACCTCGCAAATGCCCACACAAAAATAGGAAAATACCTCCGCACAAAAATCCCAGACACAGCTGAACGCCTCTTCATCATCGAGTCTGTGAAAGTCCAGCCAATAAACATAATCAAACAAAATAGCGAGGCCACTCACTGGGCATTCACAGTTGACTCCCCCCACCCTACCGATGCCAACCAACATAAACAATGGATCACCGAGGCCGAAGCCACCATGTGGTACCACACAGAAATAGCCACTGGGGAACTCCGCAACCCCCGCAACACCTGTAAATGCTGCAAAGGCAAGGACCACTCAACCTACCAATGCCCACTTACCAAACTACCATTCTGGACCGAAATCTACCCCCGAAAAAACTTCACCAGAATGAGCACCGTCAGTAACAACCCTATAGCAGAAGGAAATCAATATGCAACGCAAGAAAATATGATGTCGCACGCTGGACTGAGCCGGGAGGAAGACCCAACAGAGGCTCCATGAGATCTGCATGAGGACCCGCAAGAGGCAACGCCTACTCCAGAGGAAGAGGAGCCCACCAACCTCTACCACAAACCTAAAAAATCCCTGTACTTAACTAGTAACCCAATCAAATCTACTTACATGCCTGGTGGGCCGTAAATGCTACCCTACGGACTTAGTCAAGTCCCTAAAAACTGACAACCCTTACATGAACTCACAGCCCAACTCTAAGCTGCCACCGGTCCCACAAACCCAATCTAACCATGTGGGAAGAGTGGTACTGCTGGAACCACCTGGTAGTGCCGGCCAGCATACCAGCCCAAAACTGTTAGGCCCTTCCCCACTTGAGCCAGGAGATGGGGACGTCGCAAAAGCAATCCTGCCTCACCCCTGTGCCTTGTCCATGGCAGGTGCATGGTTGAGTAAAACATGAGCTGTGGAAAACCCTGCTTGCACCGAGCTGGCCAAACACACTACAATAACGCAAAAAAACCCAAAAAATACAAAACACATACCCCTAAGACTCAGAGGTGGGAACAACAACCCCACTAAGGGTGGCTGCCTTAAACTTGGTGCCCTAAACCTGAAAGGAGCAAATAGCCAACAAACTCGGCACAAGTGGGATACCAAATAAGAGAAAATAGCAATAATGTGCGCCTCTGAAACCCACTCCGACCTCACCTTGGAAAACGCCCTCAACGACAAATACACACACACCTTCCACCTCCAACACTCCTATGACCCAAACCATACAAGAGTGGGAGGAGTATCTATAATAACTAATAAAAGCATAATAAAAACCTGTCATATCTATCCCCGGCCAACAACTTCCGATCCCTCCAATCCCTCTGGTCTACCTCCACTCCTTCTTCACTAACCTCGGAGCTCCCATATTCCGCAATCCCCTCGGTACCCCTCGATGGTCACCACCCCCTCCTTTCAATTTATTACCTACGCCTCCCTAAGTACCGAGCCCTGAAGACTTCCGGACAGCTCCGACATCCGCTAGCGCACTCCCGCCTCCACTGGGCAATACACTCACCTGCCCTGCAGAGCCCACCTTCGGGCCTATCCCTCCTTTCCGTTTATGGGTTATCACCTGCCTTTCCGTTAACCCCATAACCCGACTCGTCGGTAACATTCAGTCGGCTAATGTCTAACCCCGTTAGCTCGGCTCGGCTCGGCTCCGCCATTTGCGGACCCGTCTTCGCTGTAACTATATATATATCCAACTCGTACATAGGTTACACTTCAGTAATAAAATCGACTAGAGTTTACCCCCTTCAGTTCTGGTTGCCAGTTAGTAAGTTAGGGCACGGACGTGTTACTTGGCACAGCACTCTTGGCATAAGTCGCTGAGGCCGAAGCCCTCCGCCATGGAGACTTTCCTTCGTCTCAACCTGGTCTCTGACAAAACCCACCCCTCCAAACGAAGAACCTCATCCCCGGGCACGCAACCCTAGCAACCTATGAATGGCTGCTAGGCGAAGAACTGACCATAATTGCCATATACGCCCCAAATACAACTCATACTGGCAATGAGAACCAAGAATTCTGGGACACGCTCCTCAATGCGACAACAAACACCAGAATAGACGCCATCTTAGGCGATTTCAATATAGTGGAAGAAGCATTAGATCGCCTCCCCCAACACACCGATGCACCGAATGCAGTCAGTGCCCTCCAGAACCTCCTAACACTACACAACCTGCAAGATGGCTGGAGAAAAACTAACCCCGCTCCAACCAGAAACTACACTTTTGGACTCAACACAGGTTCCCATATGTCCAGAATCGACAGAATATATGCCTCGGAAAACCTAATACACAAATCCTATGCCTGGGAAATAAACAACTCCGAAATCCCCACCACCGACCACCAACTGATACTCACCAAAATCTATGACAACGACACCCCAACAATTGGCAGAGGGTGATGGGCAATGCCCTTATACCTAGTGAATGATAAACCCTTCCTCGAAGAAATAGAATCACTAGGAAGAAAGTCCGTAAGCAAAATGAAGACACTCCAACTCGAACAAAAAGAAGGCATACAGGAAGAATTCCAAGCCTTCATCCAATCCACCACAACCATCGCAAAAAAACTAGAAAAAATAAAATCAGGAAAAATGAACTCGTCAATACAAAAACTCACTAGAAGAAGAAATAAAATCATAAAAAACCTAAACCCAAATGACCACGATTCAGAAAACAATGCACTCAAACGAATCCGAGCCCTATCAGAAAAAATAAAAGAAATAGAAAGAATCAGACATGAGAAAACTAAATCAAACGCAAAAACAAACAGAAGAATACTAGCTGAAACGATAAACAAATACTGGTGCAACTGGGGAAAAACAAGAAAACCCAGAGACACAATAACGGAACTTAGGCTCCAAAATAACTGTCAGAGACCAGACTTGAGACGAAAGAATGTCTCCGTAACGGAGGGCTTCGGCCTCAGCGACTTCTGCCAGGAGCGCTGTGCCTAGTGACATGTCTGTGCCCTAACTTACTGACTGGCAATTAGAACCTAGGGGGGAACTCTAGTTGATTTTTCTACTGGGGCGTAACCTATGTACAAGTGGGATATATATATGGTTACAGCGGAGACGGTTCCGCAATTGGCGGAGCCGAACGGAGCGGAGCTAACGGGGTTTAACCATTAGCCGACTGAATATTACCGACGAGTCGGTTCACGGGGTTAGCGGAAAGGCAGGCGATAACCCAGAAACGGAAAGGAGGGATAAGCCCGAAGGTGGACTCTGCAGGGCAGGCGAGTGTATTGCTCAGCGGAGGCGGGGGTGCGCTAGCGGACGTCAGAGCTGTCCGGAAGTCTTCGGGGCTCCGTACTTAGGGAGGCGTAGGTAATAAATTGGAATGGGGGGTGGTGACCATCGAGGGGTACCGAGAGGATTGCGGAATAACGGGGGCTCCGAGGTTAGTGAGGGAGGAGCGGAGTTGGAACGGAGGAATCGGAGGGACCGGAAGTCGATGGCCGGGAATGGATATGACAATAACCCCAACCCACCAACATACACCTCTAACTCCTCAGAAATGGCTGACATAGCTGCAACCCACTTTGACTCTGTCCAGGACGTAGACCTAGACATCCCACCAGACCTAAGAGAGATCAACACACAAACAATGCTACAAAATGTAACAAAACTCACGGACCAAGAGAGTATTCCCCTTAAAAAGAAAACCAACCACATCGAAATAAAAACCGCCCTAAAACAATCACCCAATGGTAAAGCCCCTGGAATAAATGGAATACCCACAGAACTCTACAAGAAACTAGATGCCAGATGGTCATCGAAAGACCCACAAGACAATAAGAAACTCAACATAACGGAAATGCTCCAACTACTCACCAACGACATCGAGGTGAACGGAGTCACAGAACCAGCCCTCCTAACCGGCTGGATCTGCCTGATCTATAAGAAAAAAGATAAGAGACTGATCACCAACTATTGCCCAGTCACCATCCTAAATGCCAAATACAAAATAATAACTACGGTGCTCATGAATAAACTCCAACCTATTGCCCCAAAACTGATCAATAAATGTCAAGCAGCCTTTATTAAGAACCATAGCATCTTTGACCGAATTGACCTCGTAAACAGAATGATTGAGTTATGTGAGACAACCGGCCAAGATGGTGCAATCATAGCCCTCGACCAAGAGAAAGCCTGTCATATCTGTGCATACCCGACCCCAACCCGACTTCCAGACCTCCACCCTCTTCACCTCCGGAGTCATACCCTACCGCTGCCCATTCCGATACTCACCTTCGGTCCTGGCAACACACCTCCTTCTACCCCCCATGCCACCTCTACTCCTCCTTCCCTCTCCTCCCCTATCTCCATCCGCTCCGATACTCACCTCGGACCGAACACCGCCCCTCTTGCCACCCTCCTACTACTCCTCCTCCTCCTACTCCGCTCCTCCTTCACAATGCACCACCCTCCCGTCACCCTCCTACACTTCCCCCGTCTGCTCCGATACTCACCTTCGGACCTGACAATTCTCCTTTCTGCCACTCCTTCTCCCTTACCTTTCTCCTCTCTCCTCCCTCTGGTACTCTTCCACCGGCCTCCCACCAAGTTACGACCTTCCACCGCTGTCCTGTACTTCGTACTCAGGCACCGCTCGTACCTTTGCTCCGAGCCTCTGTCATAGTCCCTACCTCGGACTTTGACTCCACCTCGGTCTTAGTCCATTGCATTGGTGACCTCATACTACGTAAACACCATTGCCAATATTCCTCGGACTTTCAACCCCACCTCCGTAACCTCCATAAGCTCCGCAACCTCCGAGCTTCGTGGATTGCCTTCGGCACTTTCGCCGCTTGTAATGTATCTCTCGCGTTTTCCCCTCATCCCTATTTGGACTGCTGCTTCTTCCCATTCTAGCCAGTTAGTCATCATCCCCACTTCTCCTCATCCTCCTGCCCCTCTGGGCCTCGCCCTCCCTACCTCCTTTCGGACGTATCACAGGTCCTGCCTTATGACCTTCAGTACTGCTCCGCTTCTTCTACCCTTTGTTCCCGTTCGGACATCTTCGTTCCGATTCGGTTCCCCTTTGTTTCCTTGTGCTTTTGCCCCCTCCATATATATATCGGCGCTTGTACATACTCGTTTTGGGCTCAGTCCGAAATCGACCTGAAATGCCCCCTAGAGACTTCCTGCTTGCCTACTGTGAAATTAAGGACCAAATGGACAAACAGCAATGGCACAGCGCTCCGCTTGAGTTGCTGAGGCCAAGGTCCCTCCACGCTAAGTCTCCGATTCCACTCCGGAGTCATCTGTATCCGCCCGTTTCTAACAAAGCCTATGATAGAATAAGACACGACTACCTCTGGAGGACCCTATGATCAATGAACATACCCGAAAACCTTATCAACACAATAAGAGCCCTTTATACCAATGCCAAGACCAGAGTCATAGTGAATGGGGAAATAAGCCGTGAGTTCACAGTTAGAAGAGGGGTCCACCAAGGAGACCCCCTCTCCTGCCTCCTGTTCAACATGGCGATAGAACCGATGCCAATAGCCATAAGGGAATCGGACCAACTCACAGGCCTGAAAATCAAAACCCCAGAACTCACCCAAAGAGCTATCCTCTCACTATTTGTGGACGATGCAGCAGTATTCATGTCCAAAAATGACAGCCTCAATAACCTCTTCACCATACTACAAACATGGTGTGCCGCCTCAGGCGCAAAATTCAACAAAGAAAAGTCAATAATAATCCCAGTTGGAACCCAAGAATACAGAAATGAGCTTACAAACACTCGACTCCTGAATAGTAACAGCACCGAAAGAGTTGATGACTCAATCCAAATCATTAAAGACAGCGAAACAACACAGTACCTCGGAGCCCAATGTGGAAACAGAACTCAAAAAATTGAACCATGGCCAAACATCGTAGGAAAAATAAAAACCCAACTAAACGCATGGAAAAAGTCCTACCCCACCCTAGAAGGAAGAAAACTAATAATCCAAATGGTAATAGGCAGCATGACCCAATTCCATACTGTCACCCAAGGAATGCCGAAACAAATAGAAAAGGAACTAAACAAAATTTCACAAGAATTCCTATGGGATTCGGAAGCCCCCCCAGCGATAAACTCAGACACTATGAGTGACCCCATCAAGGAAGGTGGTAGAAACATACTTAACCTAACCCTATGCAATGAAGCAATAAATATTATGAAACTGAAAAAAATCCTCACAAAACCCGAAGAAAGACCACTGGCAAGCACAGCAGCGGAAGCCCTAATCATAACAGCCCTCCTGAAAGACACCCTAGACAAGGAGAAAAACGACCCGAGTATTATCGACATCTTCACCCAAAGTATCTTCTACAAATCAAAATACACAGGCAAACGACTCACTAACGAACTAAAATATCCTAAATACTGGGGCAAAATACAACTTGACCCTCAACGCCCCCCACCATACCAATGAAACAAAACTAGAACTTCCAGCCTGGCATCACATAGGTCGAAGCAAAAATGCCAAATACCAAGAGAGGCTCTGTGGCAAAATGCCTCCGAACAACCCATGAATGCAAAAGAACCGGAGACCTAGTAATACAAGCTAGTCAGTCTGAAGACCCAAACCACAATCAGAAATCAGCTACCTGCAGATGCCCCCCATGCGAAAACTACAGGGCGAAAGGCTGCATCAACCCCAATACCTGCTATAAAACAGCTGAAAAAATACTATCTAACATCAGACCCAAACTCGACCCCTACATAAATAACGTTGTAAAAATACCCCTGAAAACAAGTGACAAGGAAAGTACGAAAAACCATGCACTAGACAACCTAGATGACATCACGATCTTCGACCATGATAACAACAAAAACAACACCGACCTACATGAAAACTTCAGAATCTTCGGCATAGACATCAAAGAACAAAGAACAAACCAATATGCAACAAATGCAACATACCAAAGAAACCCACAAGATACCACAGCATACACAGATGGAGCATGCCACAACAACGGCGAAACCAATGCCAGGGCCGGCTGCGGCATATGGTTCAAACCAAATGACCCAAAAAATACCGCCATCCCCATAAACCCAAACCTTACCCAAACAAACAACACAGGCAAATGCTGGCCATACAATATGCAGCAGGAATAACCCCCTCAAACGCATGCCTACATATAAAATCAGACTCCAAATGGAGTATAAACACTCTATGCACTAACCTGAAAACAATCAAAGATCAAGACTACGCCACTACGAAAAATGCTGACCTCATTAAAGATACTGTCCACAGGCTAAGAAGCAGAACAGCAATCACCACCTTTGAATGGGTGAAAGGTCACTCAGGTACCAGAGGAAACGATGAGGCAGACAGTCTAGCCTCTGCTGCCATGGATACACCCCTAAATCAAAAAATACCCAAAAACATAAGAACCCATAAATCTAACTGCCCCAAAGGCGCTAGACTCAGAGCCCTAATGCAAGCAGTAGCCCTGAAACTCATAATACGCAAAAGGAAAAAAACCCGTAAGAAAGAAACCAACCAAAAAAGCACCACAACGAACCTCACCAAAATTAGACATGCCCTAAAAACAACAGGAAACGGCCAACCAACAGATGACAGAATATGGACAACCACCCTAAAAAACAAAAGAGACATACCCACAAACGAAAGAAACTTCATATGGAAAATGATTCACAATGGCCATAAAATCGGGGACTATTGGAAAAAAATCCCAAATTACGAACACAGAGGCCTCTGCCGAGAATGCAACCTAACGGAAGACATGCCCCACATCCTGTTCGAATGCACACACAACCACAACAAACTGATATGGGATGTCATAAGAAACCTCTGCCACAGAAGAAACATAGAATGGCCAAATAACCTCAACCTAGCCCATGTAATGGCAGCTTCCCTGATGAACATCAAATACCCTAATGGCGAAATAAGAAAAGGAGCCTCCTGTCTCCTAAGAATCCTAATCACCGAAGCGGCATGGCAAATATGGAAAATCCGCTGCCGTAGAGTCATAGACAGCGAGCAGAATGATAATACTGTTATTACTTTAACAGAAGCACACAATACAATAAAAGCAGCCATAAACGAAAGACTAGAATCCGACAGACTAGGAACAAACCGCAAAAAATATGGACCAAAAGCCCTCCCCAGTAATCTCGTCCTTGACACCTGGAGAGGGACCCTCGCAAACAAACACAACTTCCCAAGAGACTGGTTGAAAACCAGTGGGGTTTTGGTGGGTATTCCTGACCCTCCCCATCAGCACGAGCCCCACACTAGGGCAACACCCGACAGTGCGTAAAGGCATTTCCCTGTGGTGGAGTCTCCGGAACCTCCCAATGACAATCACCCTACACCACAACCTAGGAGCACAGCTCCTACTCACAAACCCCTGGGTACCCAGTACCTTGCGAAAGCTATGTGGGGTTCCACCAAAAAAAAAAAAAAAGAAAAGAAAGAAATAGAGACAAGGAAGAAAAAGGGAGAGGAGAAACGAGGAGTGGTAGTGGAGGGAGCAGAGTAGGGCAGCACAGCACAGGGTGCAGCGCTGGGTCAGGTGGGGTGTGCCCTGACATCACCCCCCCCTTAAGCCACTTCGCCTAGAAGCGGCCAGGTGGTTCTCCTTTTCTCTCCCTGGGGTGTGGGGGTGTGTTCAATGGAACTGTATACTTTACCAGGTACCGGAGTTTTCGGCATAGCCACTTAGAGTCCAGGATTTTCTCGACTTCGTACTCTTCTTCTCCATCTATGAGGTCTGGGCCTGGGTGGGGTCAGCAGGTCGTTCCATGATTTCGTCGGGGCAGTGTGGTCTGATGTTTGTCATGGATACTACTGGGTGGATTCCTCTTTGTCGGGCAGTGAGCTGGAGTTTGACAGCAGTGGGGGAGATGACTTTAACAATCGTGAAGGGGCCAGTCCATTTATGGTCCAGCTTCTTGGTTGGGCAGTCAGTAGTGTAATTCTGGGTGCTGAGCCAGACCCGGTCGCCTTCTTGGTATGTGGGGGCTGCCTTGCAGTTTCGGTCATAGTAGCAGGCCATCTCATCTGCCGCATGCTCTAGCGCCGCCTTCGCCTCCTCCTGCATCTTCATCATCCTTGATGAGAAGGCATTGGCGGCTTCTACCTCGGATGTGCGTGTGGGCTCCGTCCCCATCCTGGGTGTTGGCCAGTATCGAGCTCAAAGGGGGTTCGGCAGGTGGAAGAGTGGACACGGTTATTATAGGTGAACTCCGCTAGCGGGAGCCAGTCCGCCCAGTCGTCTTGGCGATGGTTGACAAATACCCGGAGGTAGGCCTCTACCTCTTGGTTCACTCTCTCCATCTGCCCATCTGTCTGGGGGTGGTAGGGCATTGAGGGGGTGAGTTTGACACTGAGGAGGTCCGCGAGTTCTTTCGAGAATCGTGAGATGAAAGCGCTCCCTCTGTTGCTGAGGATTTCCTCAGGGAGACTGCAGTGCTTCCAAACATGTTCAAGGAAAAGCTGCGTGATCCCTGCCAAGTCCACCATCATCACAGTTGGGATTGCGTGGATGCGTTTGGATAGGTGATCCACTACGACCAGGACAGCGTTGTAGCCCTTCGACTCAGGGAGCTCTCCAATCATGTCCACTGAAATCACTTGCCAGCAGCGGGTGGGGATCTTGTTCGGGATGAGCTTCCCCACTTTACGGGAGGGGAAGGATTTGACATGGTTGCAGGTGTCGCATCTGCGGACATATCACCCAACATACTCCGCCATCTGTGGCCACCAGTAGTCACAGGAGACGAGTTCTAGGGTTTTCCACTGTCCTGGGTGCCCCATCGCCCACGCATCATGGTGTAGCCGCACCAGGTCATGGCGGAGCTGTGGGTCCTTCAGGACGTATACCTAGCTCTCCCTGCTTCTCCCATTCATCCGACCTCAACATGCCCTCTCCTAATTCCCGCATCGCCTTCACCACCTTCTCATCCAGGTCTCTTTCCCTATTGATCCTCTTGAGGATAGTCATCTCTTTGCCCTCTACCAGGACCGCCTCCGCCATGCAGGCCTCAAACCAAGCGGGTTGGAGGAGAGTCAGCCCATCATTGTCGTCCTTGCCTTTCGGGTGGTCAGCACAGCGTGAGAGCATGTCCAGTTTTCCCATGAGTTTCCCTGGGCAGTGGATGAGGGTGAAGTGGAATTGGGAGAGGAAGAGTGACCACTGTGCTTGGTGCCGGTTCAGCCATTGTGCGGTGCAGAAATATCCTAGGTTGTGGTGGTCAGTGTAGACCTCGACTTTCTCCTCCGCTCCTTGTAGGAAATGCCGCCACTCCTCGAGGGCGTGTACTATTGCGAGCATCTCCCTGTCATAAACCTCGTAGTTACACTCTACGTCCGTGAAACTCTTGGACATGAAGGCTACCAGGTGGAACTCTCCATCCTGTCAGGGCACACCCCACCTAACCCCACGCCGCCACACCACCCGACTCCGCTTCCCCTGCTATCACTCCCCATTCTCCCTTTCCCTTTTTCTTCCTTCTCTCTATTTCTATTGGACAGTCGACTTCCCTTTCACTATGTATCATTACTTACACACCTAATCCCGCTCCCCCGCTCGCCACACCTGCCATGTGCATTCCTGCCTACAGAGTGGCACACCTCTGGGATCTCCCACAGAGATACCCAGGGAGGTGTGGCTGTGTGCGGAGATGACGTGGCTCCCCCCACGTGACCCCAACCACATGTATATAATAGCCCCTGGGGTGGGAACAGAAGAAGCAGCCTTCTTCTCAACTTCCCACTTCAGACTAAGTGGTTGGGGACGCTCACCCCGTGATGGGACCGCTGCTATGCATAGCCGACACCTGTCCCATCGAGTCCCTCATGCAGGGACCTTGCCGCTTTCGGAGCTGTCCCTGACACATCTGTCTGGAGCTGGGATAGGACCGCACCAGTTGCAAAGTTAGAGGCGTTGCACACAAGTTTGAAGCAACCGGTATCAGTGGGGAAGGCAAGGACTGGGGTGGAGGTGACAGCGTCTTTGAGGGCATGGAATGCATGGTCTTCACCTGGTCCCCAGGCCCATGCCTTGGTTTTGTGGGTCAACACGTGGAGGGGGCAGGCTGTCTCAGAAAAGTCTTTGATAAACCGGTGATAGAAGTTGACAAACCCCAAGACAGACTGTACTTCTTTGACCTTGGTTGGGTTTGGCCAGTCAAGAACTCCGTGGACTTTCACAGGATCCATCGTGACGCTTCCCTTGGAGATGATTAGGCCGAGGTACTCGATCTGCTTCTGGTTGAACTTACACTTCTCCGGCTTCAAGAAGAGTCTCCACTTCCACAGCGTCTCCAGGACCTCTCAGACAACCCTCTTGTGCTCCTCCAGGGTGGCAGTGAAGATCAAGATGTCATCCATGTAGCAGATGACAACCTCTCGATCAATGAAGTCCTGGAGGATGTCGTTCATCATTATCTGGAACATTGCTGGGGAGTTACACAGGCCAAAAAACATAACGGTGGGCTCGAATAGTCCGCAGTTGGTCGAAAATGCTGCTTTCCACTCATCGCTGTCCTTGATGCAGATGTTGTTGAATCCCCATCGCAAGTCTAGCACTGAGAAGTACTTGGCGTTTCGGAGGCATGCAAGGACGTCCGAAATGAGTGGGAGGGGGTATGAGTTTTTGACCATGATCTCATTGAGCTTCCGGTAATCTTGGACTAGGTGCAAGGATCCATCCTTCTTCTTGACGAAGAAGACTGGGGCTTCCATCGGGGATTTGGATGCCCATATGCACCCATTCCACAGGTTCTCGCACAGGAACTCGTCTAGTTCCTTCTGCTCTGGTTGTGACAGAGGGAAGGTCCTCCCTCTCGGGAGTTTGGTGTCCGGCACCAGATCTATTGCATGGTCCCAGGGCTTCCAGGGGGGCAGCTGGTCGAAGGCCTCTTTCGAGAATATGTCTTGGGAGTCCTGGTACTGTTCTGGGACTAGCGCCTCAAATGGCACAGGCTCCGCCTCCGGTTTGCGGGCTTCCTGGGCCATTGTCAGAGACTGGATTGAGATGAAGGATTGTCTCTGTGGTGGAGGGCTTCAGCCTCAGCGACTCAAGCCAGGAGCGCTGTGCCAAGTTACACGTCCATGCCCTAATTTACTTACTGGCAACGAGAACTAAGGGGGATCAACTCTAGTCGATTTTATTACTGAGGTGTAACCTATGTACAAGTTGAGTATATATAGTTACAGCGAGGGCGGGCCCGTAAATGGTGGGGCCGAGCAGAGCGGAGCTAACAGAGTTAAACATTAGCCAATTGAATATTACCGACAAGTCAGGTTACGGGGTTAGCAGAATGGTAGGCGATAACCCAGAAACAGAAAGGAGGGATAGGCCCGAAGGTGGGCTTGCAGGGCAAGCGAGTGAATTGCTCAGCGGAGGTGGGAGTGCACTAGCGGACGTCAGAGCTGTCCAGAAGCCTTCGGGGCTCTGTACTTAGGGAGGCATAGGTAATATATTGAAAAGAGGGGGTGGTAACCATCAAGGGAAGCGGAGGTGATTGCAGAATACGGGAGCTCCGAGGTTAGTGAAGAAGGAGTGGAGGTAGTCTGGAGGGACTGGAGGTAGTGAAGGACGATGGCCATGGATGGATATGACAGTATCCCCTTCTTAGGCCTGAACCCTTGAAGGCCCAGAATTAGTAAGGTGAGGGGAGCTGTACTTACAGAAAAAGAAAAAAGATGAAATGGAAGTGAGGAGTGGAGAGAAAGGAGAGATGGGAGAGGAGTCGAGGTTCCTAAGGGGCTTTGGGACCAGGCTTGTCTGGGTACCGAGAGTGGAATGCTTCGACGAGGTTGGAGGTGTGATCAAGTTCGCCAGCAAGGAGCCATTGTGTCTCCTTGTCAGTCCCTTCATAGCCTAGCCACTTGACCAGGTAGAGCAACTTGTTGCGTCTATGTCGGTTGATCTTGGAGTCGAGTATCTCTTCGATCTCAAACTCCATCTCGCCTTCGATTTCTATGGGAGGTGGTGGTGGCTGGTGGCAGTTCGGAATGACGTTCGGGAAGGAGGGTTCGATCTGCGAGACATGGAATACCGGGTGAATGGCTTGCATGTTTTCTGGCAGGTGGAGAGTGAGGGAGTGGGTTCCAACGTGGGCAATGATCTCGAATGGGCTGAGGTTTTTCTCGGAGAGCTTTTTGGAAGGTCAGGTGAAGCGGAAGTACTTGGCCTTTACATAGACCAAAGTTCCTACCTCAAAAGCTGGGGCAGGACTCTGACAGGAGTCTTGGGCCCTGATAACGGATCTGAGTGAGGTGCATTTCCTCACGAAGGAAGTGGTGGAGGGAGTTGAGATCTACAGAGTACTCTTGGGCACGTACTGATGTTAGGTCTCGCTCTGGGTGAACAGTGATGTTCAGATGGTAGCCTTTGTTGGTGAAGAACGGAGAGATGCCTGTGGTGGCATTCGGAGCATTGTTGTATGCGAACTCTGCGAGAGGTAGGAGTTCAGACCAATTGTCCTGCTGGTAGTTACTATAGATACGCAGGTACTGCTCGAGCATCTGGTTCATCCATTCAGTCTGTCCGTCTCCTTCTGGATGATAACCGGAGGTGAAATGGAGGCAGATGTCGAGGGCCTTACCAAGTGAACGGAAAAAATGAGAAACAAACTCCGGACCTCTGTCAGAGGTGACGTGGGAAGGAACTCCATGCTTGGAGAACACATGGAGGAGGAAGAGCTTGGCCAGTTCCGGAGAGGTGATGGTATTGTGGGTAGGAATGAAAATGCACTGCTTGGACAGGTGGTCCACAATGACCAAGATGGAAGTGAATCCGGAAGATGAGGGTAGCTGTTCAATGAAATTCATGGAGATGGAGTTCCAAGGACATTCAGGGATGGGGGGTTGTTTGAGTAAGCCGTAAGGCTTGTGATGGGGGACTTTGGCATGGGCACAAGAAGTACAGGAGGAGACGTAGCTTTTGATGAAGTTATGGATGCCTGGCCAGGTATAATCATGACGTACTAGATCCAGAGTCCGGTTTTGACTGAAGTGTCCGGAAAGTTGGTGGTCGTGTTTGTCTCGCAAAATGCAGAGACAAAGATCATTGGAATCCGGAACGTAGATGCGGTTGTCCAGCCTTAACAGGCCTTCGGCATCAATGGACCAGCGGGAATTGGGGAGGTTGGGGGAAGCGAGATGAGAAGAGATTGTGGTATCGGAGGAGAGGGAGGCTAGAATGTCTTGATGGAGAGCCTCTGTGTCGATGAGTACGGCTGCTCAGATTACTGTGGCAGCTAGGAATGTGGCTTGTAAGGATGCAGAGAGCTGCTCCGAAGTGAAGACCGGTCGGAAGTTCTGCAGATTGACACGAGCGTAGTCCATATCCCCTTTTTTGGGATAGACATCCCAGCATCTAGTCAACACATCTGGTTTTACTGAAGAAATTGCACGTTGCCTGCCTGGACTTACTCCGTGATATCCAAATGAGGTAAACCAGGTGACTGGACAAATGACATAAAATGGACAAGCCTGGTATCGAACCCAGGACCTCTAGCATGCATCCATACACTACTCGCCCGTTATGCCAGGGAGGTTACTCCATCCCATATTCCAACATTTACTCCGAGTCTTCCGGGACGGAATCGGACAGTCATGTGGAACTGGGAGAGGAACTCTGACCAGTGGGCTTGCCGCTGGGTCAAGAGTTTGGTGGTGGAAAAATACTCGAGGTTCTTGTGGTTGGTGATGACATCGATTGGAGTTCCTGAACCTTCAAGGTAGTGATGCCACGATTGGAACGCATCGTGAATGGCAAGCAGTTCCTTATCATGGGTGTCATAATTGAGCTCCGGCACCGAGAGTGTTCTAGAGCGGAAAGCGACAGGGTGAATCTCTCCATCATCACAATGGATGGACAGGATTCCGGAGATCACATAATCGGAGGTGTCAGTTTCTACAATGAGGGGGGCGTTGGGTACCCAATGTGTAAGGATAGGAGCGGAAGTGAAGGCTTCTTTCAAGGTGTTGAAAGCAGAGCGACAGTTGTCAGAGAATAACCAGGGGGCTCCTTGACGCATAAGGTGTGTCAAGGGGACCACAATGTCGGAGTATTGGTGGATGAAATGCCGATAGAAGTTAGCGAAGCCAAGGAAGGACTGGACATCCTTGACTTTATGGGGCTCGGGCCAATCTTGGACGGCTTTAACCTTCTTGATGGACATGGTGAGTCTGGAGGGAGAAAGGCAGTATCCGAGATATTCCGTAGTGTCCGTATGAAATTCACATTTCTTCAGATTGGCATATAGGCCGTGTTTGCAGAGTCTCCTAAGAACTTCTTGGACATGCTCCTGATGTGAAGCCATGTCTTCCGAGTAGGTAAGGATGTCGTCTAGGTAGACTACCACAGAAACGTCCAAGAGGTTGGCAAAGATCGTGTTGATCGCTGGAAGGCCACAGGTGCATTCGTGAGACCAAATGGCATGACGAGCCACTCATAAGAACCATAGCATGTGCAGAAGGAAGTCTTCCATTCGTCGCCTGCTGCAATGTGAACCAGGTGGTAAGCATGCCGGAGGTCGAGTCTGGTATAGACTGTGGCATGGCTAGATGCGTCAAGGAGGTCTGAAATGCGGGGGAGTGGGTAGCATCTTGTTCAGCCCTCAGAAGTCAACGCAAAGATGGAGGGATCCATCCTTCTTGCAGATGAAGAGGACTGGTGCCGCATGAGCGGAAGTAGTGGGACGAATGAACCCGGAGGCTAGGTGTTCATCCAAGAACACCCGGAGAGCCTTGAGTTCCGAAGTAGAGAGGGAGTACATAGTACCCAAGGGTGGTGAAGTGCCTTCCTCAAGGTCAATCTTCAGGTCATGCTCACGGTGCAGTGCTAGCATCGAGGCTTTGCTCTTACTGAACACATCTGCAAACTTGTGGTACTCCTTCGGAACGGCCGAGAGGTCAACGGGATTGGTGTGGGATGAGGCAGCCCTCAAGCAGCTGTCCTCGGAGGGGATGGTTAGGCTGAAGGATACCGATCCTTCAAGTCGACAAGCCTTTGCGAATGCGGAACAGCTGACAAACTCGATAGATGGTAACGGAGGAATGGGAGCCTGTGGCTGAGGTGCTGGCGGAACATCAGATGGTTGGATGTCAGAAAACGGCAGTGGTGCCGGGGATGACGGGGGAGAGCTCAGAGTAACTGTCTTGGTAGGTTCGGAAGTTCGGAACGTAATACTGCTTGAGACCCAGTCAATCAACGGATTGTAGCGGGTAAGCCAGTTGTGTCCTAGGACTAGGGAACATGATCCATCCAGCGATGTGACAAAGAAAGTCGTGGGGGTGATGTTACTGGAAGCGAAGCGGAGGGGAATATCAACGGTGTGGGTTATGATTGAGTTGGTGCTACTGTCGAAAAGGCGTAGTTGTAGAGGTTTAATCTGATATGTCTTCAGGGCCAACTTCTTTACGAATGTGTCGTCGATGAAGCAGTCTGAAGACCCAGAGTCTATGAGTGTGGGTACATTCTCATAGGTGCAGAAGAGTTTATTGTTTGTCCTAACATCAGACAGAGAAGGAGAAGAGACAGGAGAAGAAAGAGAAGAGAAATGGAGAGAGTGGTACATCAGCAACACTATCTACAATGGGTAGAACATCAACCAAAGGGTCAACATTGAGAGGAGAAAATAGACCATTTGAAAGTGAAAAAGAAACAGGAATATGGAGGGAGGATAAGTTGGAGATGGAAGACGTGTTTAAACGCACTTCTTTGAGCGCACGGAGGGAAGAATCACAACCCCCGGTCCATGTGGAGTCCATGGGGGTGCGGACTAATTTTTGCCTCTGTGGAAGCGGATCCTTGCTCCTCGGTCTGGGCCATACGGGCCTTAGACATGTGAGAAGAAGACTTGGGGCAGTCCTTGACCATGTGGCCAGACTGACCGCAGAACATGCAAAGTTTCTCATTGAGACGATGCTTACGCTCTTGTGGTGTGAGCTTGCCATTGTCTCCGAGTTTTGACGAAAGATCCAGCTTAGCGGAGCTGGCCTCGGACTTTTTGTTGTTCTTCGGAGGCTTGCTACCGCAAGCAGAGTTGTACAAGGAGGAGGAAGGAACGGGGTCGGAGTGAGAAGCGGCAGTGGACTTGTCGAAAATGTCGGAGGAGGAGGGTTTTGCATGACATGTCACTTCGGATTTACGCTCCCAATAGCGCGCATCAAAAGTTTGTGACAGGTGCGAAGTTCCGAAAGAGTAGAAGGTTTACCTACTGTGGCAATATCATCCTTGATACGTTCCGGCAATCCGTTATAGAAAAAATGACAGAGCGCAGCTTCTCCATAACCATGAAGTTGAGAGGCGTGTTGGTTGAACTCAGGGACGTACTTATTGATGTGGTGCCCATCCTTCATGTCCAGGGTCATTAGTTGAACTTCGGCGTCGTCCACAGGGTCGTGAGGACCAAAGTTGGTTTGAAGTTCATTGACGAACTCTTGGTAGTTATTCTTCCATCGTGGATGAAGCATAGAATTTTGATCGAATAATAGATCCAGCTCAAACCAATCAAGGGCCATCCCCTTGAGGTAGGACTGCATGAAGATGACCTTGGCGCGGTCGCTAGCAAAAGCGAGGAGACAGTCCTGGAAATTCAGTTCGCATTGGACCAGAAATACTCGGAGTTCTTGGGGATCTTTACCATCAAACTGTTTGGGCTCACGGACCTTGGTCCGGAGAGTGGAGGATGGTGGACATGGTGGACGTCCAGTGTGACAAGCCAAACTGGCGATGGCTTGGGCTAGTTGTGTAATAGCCATGTTGGGGATGGGTTCGGCATCATTGGTGGTTGGGACAGTGGGGATGGGAGGATCAGCAGGAGGAGGGTCGACGAAATTGGGGACCTCGGAACCAAGTCCAAAGAAGTGAACTGGGTCTATGGGCTGTTCTGTGGTGTCTCCGAAGTCGGAATCTGCAACTGGTGATCGATTTCTAATGGGATGCATGATCAGAGTCGAGTTTCTAGATTGGAGAAGCTGCGAAACTCAACTGGGTTTCTCGCCAGACGACTAGGACCAGGCTGTGAGGGTTCGGGGGATGGTGAGGCAGAGTTGGGAACTAATGTGCATAGTTGCAAACGAGTGCAAGGGGCTTTGGGTGCCATACAAGACGTGTACTAGTCAGGGAGTAATAAAATACTGTCAGAGACCGGATCAAGATGAAGGATTGTCTCTGTGGTGGAGGGCTTCGGCCTCAGCGACTCAAGCCAGGAGCGCTGTGTGTCAGGAACGTGCCAGACGTGTATCCGGGTGACCTGCAAGGCGTGTGAGGTCGTCTGGACTCGTAAGGTCGGAGGGGTGGGACTTTAGCTTCAGCAACTCGAGTGGAGCGCTGTGCTTCATTCTTACGTTGGTGTCCCAATTTCAGACAGGAGCCTTATGATGAGAAGAGGAGTCTAGAGGGGGAATCCAAGTCGATATACGAACTGAGGTACATCCGGTGTAACCTACACGCATTATAAACACAAGTAACTAAATAGGACCGGCCCGGAAGGAGTGGCGGATCAAGTGCGATATTAATGAATGAAGAAAGGAACAAATAGTTAATATCGGCAAACTTGGTCAACAAAAGGCAAGCAAGGAACAAAAGGAGGAACAATAGTCCACAAGCAGACAAAAGAGAAAAGGCCATCCGGCCGTCTAGCAAGCCATCCGGCTGGCGAGCGGACAACAATGAAGCAGGCAACCTAGGTTGGAAGGTACGCATGCAAGGGAGGAAGTGCAGATGAGGGTGACGGGTGGACAGATCGGTGGACGGATGATGATAGTGGGAGGGACGGGCCAAGTGGCACTAGGACGCATAGATGGAAGTGACGGATATGTCGGGTTGTGACACTGTGCCAAGTTACACATCCGTGCCCTAATTTACTTACTGGCAATGAGAACTAAGGGGATCAACTCTAGTTGATTTTATTACTGAGGTGTAACCTATGTACAAGTTGAGATATATAGTTACAGCAAGGGCAGGCCTGTAAATGGCAGGGCCAAGCGGAGCGGAGCTAACAGAGTTAAACATTAGCCGATTGAATTATCGACAAGTCGGGTTACAGGGTTAGCGGAATGGTAGGCGATAACCCAGAAACGGAAAGGAGGGATAGGCCCGAAGGTGGGCTTGCAGGGCAAGCGAGTGAATTGCCCAGCGGAGGTGGGAGTGCTGTCAGGGCACACACCCTGACTAGCCCGGACCCGGACCCGCTTCCACCCGCTGCACTTCCCGCACGCATGCATGCTCTGCATGCCACATGCTCCGGGCCCAGTTCCTACCCCTTCATGTGACTTCCGGGTATCCCCGGAAGTTTTGCTGATATTGTGGTCACTGTGGGAAGATGGGAAGTTAGCTTCCTTCTCATCTTCTTACCCACAGTAGAGTTGTGCCCTGGACAGGGCTGGTTACACTATGTCAGGGCACACACCTGACCCCGCGCCGTGCCGCCCTACTCCGCTCCCCCGCTATCACTCCCTGTGTCTCCTTTCCCCTTTTCCTTCTTTCTTTCTATTTCTGTTCCATGGTCGACTTCCCCTTCTCTATGTATTACTACACACTTAACCCCGCTCCCCCGATCGCCGTGCCCGCCGCGCGCATTCCCGCTCACAGAGCGGCACACCTCCGGGATCTCCCACGGAGATACCCAGGGGAGTGCGGCTGTGTGCGGGGATGACGTGGCTCCTCCCACGTGACCTCAGCCGCATGTATATAATAGCACCTGGGGTGGGAACAGAAGAAGCAGCCTTCTTCTCAACTTCCCACTTCAGGTAAGTACTGTAGCTTCCCCTTTTAATGATAATTCAACTTCCCACTTCAGACTAAGTGGTCGGGGACGCTCACCCCGCAACGGGACCGCCGCTACGCATAGCCAACATCTGTCCCATCGAGTCCCTCACACCGGGACCTCGCCGCTTTCGGAGCTGTCCCTGACACACTACAGGCTGTGGACCATAGGGGAGGGTCATGGGGACCTGGGAGTCGTCCCCTGACAAGTGCGCTAGCGGACATCGGAGCTGTCTGGAAGCCTTCGGGGCTCCATACTTAGGGAGGCGTAGGTAATATATTGAAAAGAGGGGGTGGTGACCATCGAGGGAAGCGGAGGTGATTGCGGAATACAGGAGCTCTGAGGTTAGTGAAGAAGGAGCGGAGGTAGTCCAGAGGGACCGGAGGTAGTGAAGGATGATGGCTGTGGATGGATATGACAGTCATCCACTGGGATGGCATCATGGTCGCTCTCAGTTCGTGTCCCCACCCTGGAGGGATGATAGTGGCATAAATCCCATCACCCAGTTCTACTGCAGGGTTTGGGTCGGCATGTCCTTGTGTCGACTGGCAGGAAGATGGGCAGCAGGACATTTTGACCTTTTGCCATGTCCAGTCCACCTCTGGGTTGTGGTGCAGCAGCCACGAGTGTCCTATGATGAGGGACTGCCACCCAAGGTTCGCAACAGCAAAGCAGGCCTGCTCTGTATGGTGTCCAAAAGTCAGGAGGGCCTCTAGTTCCTCAGTTATGGCCCCATTCTCGTTTGGGGTCCCATCAATGTTGTGGACGGGAATGGGTTGGGGGAGCAGGGTCATCTCAAGTCCGTGCTTTCTGACAAACTCGGGGCTTACAAAGTTCCCGGTGGCTCCCGAGTCCAGGAGCACTGACACAGAAACAGTGGTGAAGGAGGTCAGAGTGGTCAGCTTTACAGCTAGGTTGAGGGATCTGGGGGGTTGCTTGGACAGCATGTAGATGGCAGGTGGTGGGACTGCTACCTCCGGTGCTGCACTTGGTGTTTCTCTGTCCTTGCTGGTCGAGGATGCAGTTTTCCTCTTTTTCTTGGCGATGACTCAGTGGAATTTGGACGTCGGTGCTGGTTTAGGCACCTCACGGTATCTACACGAGCTACTACTATCGCCTACAGGTGGCCAGGGCGCATCCCTCACCGGTCACCTTCCTGAAAATCCTCTTGGGCCTCTGCCTCTTGCCCCTCTCCTCCATCTGTCTCTGGTTCATCCACCAACTGCCTTCTCAGCCCTTCCATGAGTGCCCTAAGGTCCTCTGGGTGCATCCATCTGGCTTGGCGGATTTTTCGTTGTGGGCAGTCTCGCACGATGTGCCCTGGTGTGTTGCAGTTATAGCACAGCCCATTCTGTCTTTGGTCTATCCTCAAGCGGTCGAGGTCCATGGGTTGCGGCCCTCCCCCCCACCGCAGGGCGGGCTGCAGGAGGCGGTGGTGCAGCGGCAGCTGGGGGGCTGTCAGGGACGCATCCAGGGTAGAAGGGGTCCAGATGTATCGCCTGGCAGAAGGGCCCTTGCAGGATGCAAACCGGGCGTGCATACTGGCAGGTCCGGAAAGGGACAGCAGTCCCTGGCCACTCAGACTGAAGTGGAGAATGTGTTATTATTATTAAAAGGGAAAACTATGCTACTTACCTGAAGTGGAGAATGTGAGAAGAAGGTTACTTCTTCGGTTCCCACTTCAGGTACATTTATGTACATGCGGCTTGAGTCACATGACGGGTGCCATGTCATCCTCGGAGACAGCTGTGGCCATCCAGGTATCCCTGTGGGGGATCCTGAGAGTGTCCGCTGCATGCATGCATGCTGGGCACAGTGGGAAGCCATCCAGGGTGTCTGGGCCGGAGGGATTGGAAGTCGATGGCCGGGGATGGATATGACAGATGCATCCTGTGGAACTCTTTGATCCGGTCGGGGGCATGGGCTAAGTGGTCCTGCTGGAGCCATTGGTTCTCTGAGCTTGGCCAACCAACGAATTTTACCAGATACCAGAGTTTCCGGCGTAGCCACTTAGAGTCCAATACCTTCTCGACCTCATACTCCTCTTCTCCATCTACGAGTTCCGGGCCTGGGTGGGGGTCAGTGGGTCGTTCTGTGATATTGTCCAGGCGGTGTGGTCTGATGTTTGTTACAGACACGACCAGGTGAACTCCCTTCTGTCATGCAGTAAGTTGGAGTTTGATGGTGGCTGGGGAAACGACTTTGACGATCTTGAAGGGGCCAAGCCATTTGTGGTCCAGCTTTTTGGTTGGACAGTCAGTCATGTAGTTCTGGGCACTGAGCCAGACTTGGTCACCTTCTTGATATTCTGGGGCTGCCTCATGGTCTCGGTCGTAGTAGTGGGCCATCTCGTCCACTGCGTGTTCCAATGCAGCCTTCGCCTCCTCTTGCATTTTCATCATCCTTGACGAAAACGCGTCAGTGGCTTCCACTTCGGACGTATGTGTGGGTTCCGTCCCCATTCTGGGGTGCTGGCTGGTGTCAAGTTCGAAAGGGGTTCAGTGGGTGGATGAGTGGATGTGGTTGTTGTAGGAGAATTCCGCTAGCGGGAGCCAATCCGCCCAGTCGTCCTGTCGATGGTTGACGAACACCTGGAGGTAGGCTTCAATCTCTTGGTTGACCTGCTCAGTCTGTCCGTCCATCTGGGGGTGGTAGGGTGTTGAGGGGGTCAGTTTTATGCCTAGGAGGTCTGTGAGCTCCCTCGAGAAGCGGGAGATGAAGGCGCTCCCTCTGTCGCTGAGGATCTCCTCAGGGAGCCCATGATGCTTCCAGACATGCTCTAGGAAGAGCCGTGCGATACCCTCCGAGTCTACAGTCGTTACAGTAGGGACCACATGGATACGTTTGGACAGGCAGTCCACTACCACCAGGATGGCGTTATAGCCCTTGGACTCTGGGAGCTCTCCCACCATATCCACTGAAATTACCTGCCAACGACAGGTAGGGACTTTGTTCGGGGTCAGCTTCCCAACTTTTCGTGAGGGGAAGGATTTGACACAGTTACAGGTATCACACCTGCATACATACCACCCGACATACTCTGCCATCCGGGGCCACCAGTAGTCGTGGGAGACAAGTTCCAGGGTTTTCCACTGCCCCGGGTGCCCTGTCACCTGCGTGTCATGGTGTAGCCTCACCAGGTCGTGGCAGAGTTGGGGGTCTTTTGGGGCATATACCCTCCCCCGGTACAGGACCAGCTTGCCTTGCCTTTCCCATTTGTTCGACCTTAGCATCCCCTCTCCCAGCTCTCGCATGGCCTTTACCACCCTCTCATCGTGATCTTTTGCCCTGCATATCCATCTAAGATGCCTACTTCCTCACCTTCTACCGAGAATGCCTCTGTCACACAGGCCTCAAACCAGGCCGGTTGGAGGAGGGTCGTTGTCATCTTTCCCTTTTGGGTGGTCAGCATGACAGGAGAGCGCATCCGGTTTTCCCATAAGCTTCCCAGGACGATGGACAAGGGTGAAGTGGAAGCGGGAGAGGAAGAGGGACCATCGAGCCTGGCGTCGATTTAGCCTCTGGGCCATCTGGAAGTACCCCAGGTTGCGGTGGTCAGTGTAGACCTCAACCTTCTCTTCAGCACCCTCCAAAAAGTGTCACCATTCCTCAAGAGCTCAGACAATCGTGAGCATCTCTTTGTCATACACTTTGTAGTTACATTCCACGTCCGTAAAGCTCTTGGACATGAATGCCACCAGGTGGAACTCCCCATCAGGTTGGAGCTGGGAGAGAACCGCACCAGTTGCAAAATTGGAGGCATCGCACTCAAGTTTGAAGCGGCTGGAGTCAGAGGGGAAGGAGAGAACTGGGGCAGTAGTGACAGCTTCCTTGAGGGCATGGAAGGTGTCGTCTTCGTTCATGCCCCAGTTCCAGGTTTGGGCCTTTCAGGTCAACTTGTGGAGCAGGCATGCCTTCTCAGAGAAGTCCTTGATGAACCGGCGATGGAAGTTCACAAACCCCAGGAAGGACTGCACCTCCTTCACTTTGGTCGGGGTTGGCCAGTCAAGGACTCCACGGACCTTTACGGGGTCCATCACAATGCTACCCTCTGAGATGACGAGGCTGAGGTACTCAATCCGGGTCTGCTCGAACTTGCACTTTTCTGGCTTCAGGAAGAGCCTCCTCTTCCGCAGCATCTCCAGGACTTCTCGGACGACCCTCCAATGCTCCTCCAGGGTGGCTGTGAAGATGAGAATGTCATCCATGTAGCAGATAACGACTTCCCGGTCGATGAAGTCCCTAAGGATGTCATTCATCATGGTTTGGAAAATCGTGGGGGAGTTACACAGCCCAAAGAACATTACCATAGGCTTGAACAGCCCTCGGTTGGTCGCAAATGCTGCCTTCCACTCGTCCCCATCCTTGATCCCAGACGTTGTTAAACCCCCAGTGCAAGTCCAGGGCAGAGAAGTATTTGGCATTCCGGAGGTGGGCGAGGACGTCCGAGATAAGTGGGAGTGGGTACGAGTTCTTTACAGTGATCTCGTTCAGCTTCCGGTAGTCCTGTATCAGGTGTAGTGATCCGTCTTTCTTCTTGACAAAGAAGACTGGTGCTCCCATCAGAGACTTGGACGGTCGTATCCACCCATTCTGCAGGTTCTCGCACAGGAACTCATCCAGTTCTTTCTGCTCCAGGCACAAGAGGGGGAAGGTCTTTCCTCTGGGCAGTTTGGCATCTGGTACCAGATCTATAGCGTGATCCCAGGGCTTCCAGGGGGGCAGCTGGTCAAAGGCTTCTTTTGAGAACACGTCCCAGAAGTCCTGGTAGTGCTCTGGCACCAGCATCTCAAACAATGCAGGTTCTGCATCCGGATCACGGGCCTCCTGGGCCATCCGCTGAGAGGGGGTCATGGTGGCCCTCAGGTCGTGTCCCCAGCCAGGGGGAATGATTGCAGCGTAGATCCCGTCCCCCGGCTCTAGTGCAGGGTCCTGGTCATCTCATGCTCACAGCTGTCTACAGGAGGACAGGCAACAGGACATGATAACTTTTTGTCATGCCCAGTCTACTTTTGGGTTGTGGTGTAGCAGCCACGAGTGCCTTATGATGAGGGACTGTCGTCCCAGGTTTGCGACTGCGAAGTGGGCATGCTCTGTGTGCTGCCCGAACGTCAGTGTCAGGGACAGCTCCGAAAGCAGCGAAGTCCTAGTGCGAGGGACCCGATGGGACAGATGTCGGCTGTGTGTAGTGGCGATCCCATCATGGGGGAGCGTCCCTGACCACGAGGTACTCTCCAAAAGTGTAATCCTGCGTCATGAAATCATGAGGAGTCATGACATGTCACAAAATTTCATGACCCCTCATGACATGTCATGACAATTGAATTGAATCAGACATTTTTTACATTGAAAAATTTGGATTTCATGACAGTTCATGACAAATTGTCATGAACTGTCACCAAATTTCATGAACCGTTGTTGTGGGGACAAGTCCGTGCAGGTCAAACTGTCAGGGACCGACCCGGGGTCGAGAGCGCCCGGGTGTATCGCCCGAGGCTGAGGGTCCGGTAGGTATGACGCGGGCGCACGTAGCAGTGGGCCCGAAGCAGACAAGGGTCCCTGGCCACTAAGACTAAAGTGGGAAATGTGTTATTGTCATTATCAAGGGAAGTGTAAGCTACTTGCCTAAAGTGGGAAATGTGAGAAGAAGGTTGCTTCTCAGTTCCCACTTAGGCTGTGTTTATATACATGTGGTTGAAGGCCACGTGGGAAGCGCCACGTCATCCGAGCGCACAGCCACCTCCGTCTGGGTACCTCCGTAAGAGGTCCTAGGAGCGTCCGGTGTGCGGGGGGTCGTCCAGTGTGTCCGGGTTCAGGCGCGTTACACTGCAGCCGGGTCAATGGTACATTGATACAAAGGAAGTCGTCCATGTGATAAGAAAGGAATAAAGAGGAGAGAGAATAGAAAAGAAGGAGAGGAAGGAAGGGAAGGGAGAAAAGGGGAAGAGGGGGGAGGTCGGGAGGAGTGGATGGTGGGGCACCAGGTTAGGTGGGGCCGGGTCAGGCGGGCGTGCCCTGACACAAACCAACCCTTATCACACATTTCACCCCCTACTGCATCAGGGACTAGGATTGGTGAGTTGTGGTAATAGTAGGAGTTGTAGAGACTGTGGAGGTGGTTCTGACGAGTCCAAGATCGTCGGATTTGGTGGATTGGTTGAGGAGATCTGACATTTTCTTTATTTTCCTTACTATTTTCATTCATTCACGCATGTGACTTTCCTTTTATATTTGTATCGGACTCTTCCATGACAACTGTACAGACAGTTAGTTAGAGGTTAGCTAGAAAGTATTAGCACCACACTCTAGAGGACCAATATACCCCACCTCTTACCTGACCTCAGTGAGATTTCTATCCCCCCTCCTTCCTGTTGCGAGTCTAGTTGGATAGACCCGTTACACCGTCATGAACCATCATGTGCTGACAAGGTTCATGACTGCTGGTGACACAATATGACATGATGCCTCATGGAGGTTCATGAATGGTCATGATATTCATGAGTGTTCATGAACCTTCATGACCTTTCATGACAGGTCATGAAAGGTCATGGAGTGTCATATGTTTATTTTGACCTTTCCCCATCATGTAAAATGCTATAATGTCCCATGATGCATCATGGACATTCATAATGCTCCATGTGTCAGGGACCGGTCCGGGGTCGAGAGCGTCCGGGTATATCGCCTGGCACTGAGGGCCTGGTAGGTATGAAGCAAGTGCGTGCAGCAGCAGGTCCAGCACAGGCAGATGTCCCTGAAGTGGGAATAGTGAGAAGAAGACTGCTTCTCTGGTTCCCACCCCAGGTATGTTTATATACATGGCACTTGGGTCACATGAGGATTGCCACGTCATCCTCATGCACAGCCCCAGCCATCTGGGTATCCCCATGGGGGATCCCGAGGGGATCCGCTGCAGGCGCGCATGCTGGGTACACCCAGGGGTCATCCAGAGTATCCAGGGCTGGGCATTGTAATGGGTCTATCACCACTAGACTTGAGACAGAAGAGAGGGGGAGGGTTGGAGTGGTCGCATGCACAGGTTTGTTAACTGGGAGTGGATTCCACTACTCCTCACTGTCTAGCTAACTATACAGCTGGTCACGGTATCACGGAAGAGTCCGGTAATGACAAATAAGGAAAGAACAATGAGAAGGGGAAACATCAGGTGGAAATGGAGTCAGAAAAATCAGGAAAAATAAGAAATGTGTAGGAGGGAACATTGGCTAAGGGTAGTAGAATCGCAGGATTTGGCTTGTTTATGGTACACCAGAAAATCCCCGTTACAGCATGTTGTGCGTGGACTGTGGGTGGGTCAATGGTACATTGATCAAGGAAAGTCGTCCGTGTAAATAGAAATAGAAAGAATAAAGAATGATACAGAGGAAGGATGGAAAGAGGGGGGAAGTAGAAGGAGGAGGAAATAGGAAGGGGGAGAAGGGGGTAGCGGGTGGAGTGGAACCGGGTGGAGCCGGGTGGAGCTGGGTGGGGCGGGTGTGCCCTAACACCATGAACATGTATGATGAGTCATCAGCATGCATGAATATGCATGAGATGTCACAAGCACTTATGTGACAGACCTTCAGCACTGACTGATCAACCTCCAACTCATGGACTTGTGTTGGCACTGCACTGAACTCCACTTTTCCTCCAGCCACCTTTGCTGCTTGGTATCAGAGACAGTGTTCAAGGGTATTCATGGGAAGTGGAGTGGAGTATGGCATTGTGAGTGATCACTTAGCTGATAGGTTACTCCATTGCCAGGTGTCAGGGGGTTGGGATGTTGGGATGTTGGTCCCAATGACTCAGTGGGAGCATTGTGCCACATGCTCCAGGCTATCCTGTATTTCAGGTGTAGTGGGGGGAACCTGGTGTAAGTACCTAATACATTTATCTATTCACTTAACTCACCAATATTGGCACTTGATTTGTTTACTTATTCATTTTTCACTTCCCATTACCTGGGTTCTTGTCCTTGATTCAATTTAACAATCCCCACTCATTTCTGCACTGGACCAACTGGCCCTTCCCATGATTTCTCTCCCTTATTTATACCTTGTAAATACTTTCAGGGACCTTAGTCTGAAATCAACTAGAGCAACCCCCCCTGTTTGGACAGAGTCTCAACTTCTCCAAAAAGGGGGCTTCCCCCCTCTGAGTCTGTCCCTGTCAGGGCTTGGCCTTGGACTCAGGGGCTCCCTGACCTCCTCACACTATGTGGGGCATGAGATGAGAAGAAGGGTAAAGGTCTCATCTCCCCACATGGTTACTATATAAAGGGATGGGTCACATGCCCACAACTATACAGTTCCTAGAGTTGTATAATATGACCTGGAGGGAACATCCAGGTGGCAGTGCCCAGAGTGTGGGAAGATTCTGGGCAAGCTGCTTGCTCAGAAAGTTCCCACACTACCCATGTGCATGGATACACAACACACAGAAGCAACAACAGGGCAACAATGAAGGAATGGGAGGAAGGGAGTGGTTGGGGAGTCTGGGGCACCCTAGGGCAGGGTGCTGAACCCTGACAGTCCCCACTGAGTTTTGCCCCATCTCCAACAGGCCTGCTCCATCCACAAGTTTGCTCAAAGTCCACTGTAAGTCTCTGCTCCACAAATAAGGGAACTCCCCCAGATGTCAAGCTCAGGGCACAGCACTCCCCTTGAGTTGCTGAGGCTGCAATCCCATTCCACCAACACTGAACAGCACTTCCAGACACACCACTTGCTTCCACCCATACCTCTGCACGTGCACACTCTGACAGATGGGATTCATGACTTTCTTATGTGATGCTTTCATATCACTTTCAACTTAAGGGTAACATGTAATTACCCATTATGCCCCCAATTGTCATTGTTGTACCAAGAATCCTAATTTATGATCAATCACAATGATTCTTGGGAAGACTCATAGTGATTCATGAAGGTCCATGTGGGTCCATGAGGGTCCATGATCCTTTATGAAGCCCCATGAAGGCTCATGACACTTCATGACACTTCATAGACAGGCATGTAACCACTCAACACCTGCCTGGAAGAACCACTTAAGTCATGAGCAATCATGACCCCCCATGCAGGTTCATGACATCTCATGAAATTCCATGATGGTTTGTCATGAACCAGCATGACTGTGTATGACACTTCATGCTGCTTCATGAAGTTTGGTGACCATTCATGAAATGTCATGACTTCCATGACAGTTCATGAACCACCATTACACTTTTTGCAAGTTACTGTTAGTCTGAAGTGGGAAATTGTATTATCATTAAAAGAAAGGAACTACAGTACTTACCTGAAGTGGGAAGTTGAGAAGAAGGCTGCTTCTTCTGTTCCCACCCCAGGTGCTATTATATACATGCGGTCAGGGTCACGTCATCTCCGCACACAGCTGGACCTCTCTGGGTGTCTCTGTGGGAGATCCCGAAGGTGTGCTGCTCTGTAGGCAGGGATGCGCGTGGCGGGTGCAGCAATCGGGGGAGTGGTATTAGGTGTGTGATGATACATAGAGAAAAGGGAAATTGACCATGGAATAGAAATAGAGACAAAGAAGAAAAAGGGAGGGGAGGAACGAGGCGTGGGAGTGGGGGGAGCAGAGTAGGGCAGGGCAGCGCTGGGTGCGGTGCTGGGTCAGGCAGGGTGTGCCCTGACAGTCAGGAGGGCTTCCAGCTCTTTGGTTATGGCTCCATTCTCGTTTGGGGTTCCATCAACGTTATGAATGGGAATGGGCTGTGGGAGAGGGGTTGTCTCGAGCTTGTGCTTGCAGACGAACTCAGGGCTCATGAAGTTCCCAGTGGCTCCTGAATCTAGGAGGGCTGATACCAACACTGATGCGAGGGAGGTCAGGGTGGTTAGTTTCACCATAAGGTTGAGGGATCTGGGGGATTGCTTGGAGAGGACATAGATGGCTGGTGGGGATACTGCCACTTCGGGTGCCGCCTCCATGGTTCTCTTACTCTCACAGGCTGAGGATGCGTTTTTTCTCCTCTTCTTTGCAATAACTCAGTGAAGTTTTGGCATTGGTGTCGACTCACGTGCACTGCAGTATTCACACGAGCTATCTTCTACGGGCAGCCAGGACACATCCCTCACTGGTCACCTTCCTGAAAATCCCCCTGAGCCTCTGTCTCCGGCTCTGTCCCTTCTGTCTCTGGCTCCTCAGTCAGCTGCCTCTTCAGCCCTTCCATCAACGCTCGAAGGTCCTCAGGGTGGAGGTGTTGTGCTGTAGGCAGGCACAGCCGGTACCACGCAAACGAGCCGATTATCGCGATTTCACCACCCACATCAAGCACCCCACTCCCAAAACACATCTACCACTGTTCCAGATACCCCTTCCATGTTTCCCATATTTTTTCCGATTTTTCAAACCATTCCTGACCATGCACAACCATCAGTTTCCAAATTGGGTAACTGTCACCCGCATATTCCACCGCTTCCTCCATATCTCCATCAATTCTCCACCGATCCGGACGAATTTGGTATCGTTGGAAAGCCCTTGTCAACACGAGTCGAACAATGTTACGAGTGACGCATTTGGTTCAGCGGTTGAGGCGATCGCCATGGTTCTTTATTTCCTTAACAATGTCAATATTTCTTTGATATTGCTTTTTTTCTTAAGTGTTCCTTGTGGATCTGTTTCCGTCCTAAACCCGTCGGATTATTTTCATTTCCACGTATTTCTTTCATATTTATAGTTACCCTCTTTCCTGTATTTACAAAAAGGACACCCCCAAAAACAGAGAGGTGCTCCCAACGAACATGAAGTTTTAGCAAGAAGCTTACCAGCGCCCAGAGCGGCGAATGCGAAGCCAAAGAGGCTCAAGACATAGTGCAGGGGCAGAGTTCCCCATCAGTTTGATTATCAATGAGATTTACGAGTTTATCATTTTTATCATATAGCACCGGACCATTTCTCCTCCCCCTCCTCATCATCCTCACCTCCCCTAAGCATTCCCAACTCTGTGGCCCCCTCTCTTTCTCATTAGGGTGGTAGATCCCTTGCCCCCTTACAGCAGCCAGCGGACTTTGGGGTGTGGGCAGTCTCGTAGGATGTGCCCCTGGGTGTTACAGTTGTAGCACCATCTCTGGTCAGTCCTCAAGTGGTCGAGGTCCATTGGTTGTGGGCCCCTCCCTGTCATGGGGCGGGCTGCTGGGGTGGAAGGTGGAGGCACTGGTGCAAGTCGTGGGGGCCCAGGCATGGGTCGTGCATGAGGTGGGGTCACGATCGATGGGGGTCGAGTTGGTGGGAGCATGGGTTTGGGTGGGAACGTGCACAGTTGAGTGGCCTGGAATCGTTGCCACTGGTTGTCCAGGAGCGTGGCTTCGTGCTTCCACTCGGCCCAAGTAGTGGGCATGGGACGGAGCCGGTATATGCTCTCTCAGAGGCAGGAGTTGATCACCTGCTCAAAACAGTCGACCAGTCCTATGTTGCCCAGCCTCAAGGTGGGTCCCAATATCTCGAACTCTTGGATTACTTTATCCACAGAGTCGCTCCCTTGGCAGATGGCTGCCAGCTTCTGTCTGGCTGTGGCCTCCCGGTTCGGGTCCTGGAACATGGCATCAAGTTCTGTGTTGAACTCGTCCATGGTGAGGGAGGGGGAGCCAGCCGTCAGCAGCATGATCATGCGTTGCATGGCCCATGCCCCTGCAGGTCCTCCTTTCATGTAAGACAACATGAAAAGGATCTGGGAGAGGGTGGTGGGGAACTCAGCCATGTGAACATGGAAATAGATTCCTGTCAGGGCACACCCACCTGACCCCACTCCACCTGGTCCGACCCCACCCGATCCCACTATCCTCACCCACTGCCCCTGTCATATCCGTGCATACCCGACCCCGACCCGACTTCCGGACCTCCACCCTCTTCACCTCCGGAGTCATACCCTACCGCTGCCGTTCCGATACTCACCTTCGGTCCTGGCAACACACCTCCTTCTACCCCCCACGCCACCTCTACTCCTCCTTCCCTCTCCTCCCCTATCTCCGTCCGCTCCGATACTCACCTCGGACCGAACACCGCCCCTCTCGCCACCCTCCTACTACTTCTCCTCCTCCTACTCCGCTCCTCCTTCACAACACCTCCACCCTCCCATCACCCTCCTACGCTTCCCCTGTCCGCTCCGATACTCACCTTCGGACCTGACAACTCTCCTTTCCGCCACTCCGTCTCCCTTACCTTTCTCCTCTCTCCTCCCTCTGGTACTCCTCCACCGGTCTCCCGCCAAGTTACGACCTTCCACCACTGTCCCGTACTTCGTACTCGGACACCGCTCGTACCTTTGCTCCGAGCCTCTGTCACAGTCCCTACCTCAGACTTTGACTCCACCTCGGTCTTAGTGCATTGGTGACCTCATACTACATAAACACCATTGCCAATATCCCTCAGACTTTCAACCCCGCCTCCGTAAGCTCCGTAAGCTCTGCAACCTCTGAGCTTCACGGATCGCCTTTGGCACTTTCGCCGCTTGTAATGTATCTCTCGCGTTTTCCCCTCATCCCTATTTGGACTACTGCTTCTTCCCATTCTAGCCAGTTAGTCATCACCCCCACTTCTCCTCATCCTCCTGCCCCTCTGGGCCTCACCCTCCCTACCTCCTTTCGGACGTATCACAGGTCCTGCCTTATGACCTTCGGTACCGCTCCGCTTCTTTTACCCTTTGTTCCCGTTCGGACATCTTCGTTCCGATTTGGTTTCCCTTTGTTTCCTTGTGCTTTTGCCCCCTCCATTATATATATCGGCACTTGTACATACTCATTTTGGTTCAGTCCGAAATCGACCTGAAATGCCCCCTAGAGACTTCCTGCTCACCTACTGTGAAATTAAGGACCAAATGGACAAACAGCAATGGCACAGCGCTCCGCTTGAGTGGCTGAGGCCAAGGTCCCTCCACGCTAAGTCTCCGATTCCACTCCAGAGTCATCTGTATCTGCCCGGTTCTAACAGCCCCCATCCTCCCCCCTCTCTTCTCTCCTTCTTCCTTCCCCTTTTCCTTCCTTCTTCTTTCCTTTCTTCCCCCTTGTCAGGGTTCAGCACCCTGCCTTAGGGTGCCCCGGACTCCCCACCTACTTTACCCCCTTTTATTCTTTGACTGTTCCCTTGTTGTTGCCTTTGTGTGTTGTGTACATGCGCGCGCACGGGATAGCGTGGGAACTTTCTGAGTGAGCAGCTTGCCCAGAATGTTCCCATGGGTCACAGCCACAGTTCTGGGCGAGCAACTCGCCCAGAATGTTCCCACACTTACTGGGCACTGCCACCTGGATGTTCCCTCCGGGTCACACTACACAACTCTAGGAGCTGTATAGTTGTGGGCATGTGACCCATTCCTTTATATAGCAACCATGCGGGGAGATGAGACCTTTACCCTTCTTCTCATCTCATGCCCCGCATAGTGTGAGGACAGGCCAGATGGGGGTTGAGGTCAGGGAGCCTCCGAGTCCGAGGCCGGGCCCTGACACCCCTTCTTTCCTTTTCTACTACATGGACGACTTCCTTGCTCGATGTGCCATTAACCAGGCTGCACAACACGCCTGGACCCGGACACACTGGGTGACGCCCTACACACCGGATGCCCCTGAGACCTCTTACGGAGATACCTGGGCGGACACGGCTGTGCGCGTAGATGATGTGGCGCTCCCCATGTGACCTCCAACCGCATGTACATAAACACAGCCTAAGTGGGAACTGAGAAGTAACCTTCTTCTCACACTTCCCACTTTAGTCTAAGTGGCCAGGGACCCTTGCCTGCTTTGGGCCCATCGTTACACACGCCCGCACCGCACCCTACCAGGCCCTCAGCCCCGGGCGATATACCCGGACGCTCTCGACCCCAGGTCAGTCCCTGACAATTCCGCACTCAGCCTTAAAACAGTCGAGGTCCTCACTGGCTCCTGAGAAGGGAGTGGGGGGGGGGGGCGACCTTAGGTGGTTTGGGTCTGGGTGCGGGTGCAGGGGTAGGCGCAGGGGCGGGTGCTGGTGCAGGTGCAGGTGGGGGGTGATTGCGGGCCTGGCTCTCCACAATGGCTTGGAGCTCTTGGAAGCGAGCTAGCAGCTCTTCATACTGCTCTTCTGACACCATGGCTGGGGAGGCAGGGGAGATGGGGGAGGCAGGGGAGACAAGGTTGAAACCTTCTTCTGCTGTCAGGGACGTGTCCAGGGTAGAAGGGGTCCGGATGTATCGCCCAGCAGAGGGGCCCTTGTGGGATGCAAATCGGGTGGGCATACTGGCAGGTCCGGAAAGGGACAGCAGTCCCTGGCCACTCAGACTGAAGTGGAGAATGTGTTATTATTATTAAAAGGGAAAACTATGCTACTTACCTGAAGTGGAGAATGTGAGAAGAAGGTTACTTCTTCGGTTCCCACTTCAGGTACATTTATGTACATGCGGCTTGAGTCACATGATGGGTGCCACGTCATCCTCGGAGACAGCCACAGCCATCCAGGTATCCCCATGGGGGATCCCGAGAGCGTCTGCTTGTCAGGGACATGTCTGGGGTCGAGGTGGTCCGGGCATAGCGTCCGGTGCTAAGGGCCTCACAGGGGGTAGATTGGGCGTGCATACTGGCAGGCCTGATGCGGGACAGCGATCCCTGGCCACTTAGACTGAAGTGGGAATGTTGAGTTATTATTAAAAAGGGGAACTATGCTACTTACCTGAAGTGGGAATGTTGAGAAGAAGGTTACTTCTTCGGTTCCCACCCCAGGTGTGTTTATATACATGTGGCTTGGGTCACATGAGGTCCACCACGTCACCCCAAGGTACTCTCCAAAAGTGTAATCCTGCCACGAAATCATGAGGAGTCATGACATATCACAAAATTTCATGACCCCTCATGACATGTCATGACAATTGAATTGAATCAGACATTTTTTACATTCAAAAATTTGGATTTCATGACAGTCCATGACAAATTGTCATGAACTGTCACCAAATTTCATGAACCGTCATGAACCGTCATGTGTTGACAAGGTTCATGATGGCTGGTGACACAATTTGACATGATGCCTCATGGAGGTTCATGAGATTCATGAATGTTCATGAATGTTCATGACCCATCATGAGGGGTCATGGAGTGTCATATGTTTATTTTGACCTTTCCTCATCATGTAAAATCCTATAATGTTCCATGATGCATCATGGACATTCATGATGCTCCATGAACATGTATGATGGGTCATGAGCATGCATGAATATGCATGAGATGTCACAAGCGCTTATGAACTGTCATGTGACATCATGTGGCTGTGTTAAACTTTCGCACTTGCTACCACCTCACACTCACACAACTATCACTGCACCCTACTGTGCTTTATTTGAGCTTGAATATCAATCACCTCTCATGGCTCACCCTTTTGGTCAACAATCAGAGACTGGGCAGCATAGGAGCACCAGGATTCATGACAAAGGGGCTCCTCAAGCCCCTAAACCCACCCCAGCCTCAGGCAGCCAGAAGAAGGCCCAGGATTCAACCTTGGCTAGTGGCTCTAAGCGACAAAACACTAAGAAGACCTTTGCAGCTGCTAAGACTGGGACTGTCAGAGACCAGGTTGAGACAAAGGAGTGTCTCTGTGGCGGAGGGCTTCGGCCTCAGCGACTTGTGCCAGGAGCGCTGTGCCAAGTAACACATCCATGCCCTAACTTATGAAGCTGGCAACCAGGACCGAAGGGGGATAAACTCTAGTTGATTTTATTACTGAAGTGTAACCTATGTACAAGTTGAGTATATATAGTTACAGCGAGGGTGGGTCCGCAAATGGCGGAGCGGAGCTAATGGGGTTAAACATTAGCCGATTGAATATTACCGACGAGTTGGGTTACGGGGTTAATGGAAAGGCAGGCAATAACCCAGAAACGGAAAGGAGGGATAGGCCCAAAGGTGGGCTCTGCAGGGCAAGCGAGTATATTGCCCAGCGGAGGTGGGAGTGCACTAGCGGACGTCGGAGCTGTCCAGAAGCCTTTGGGGCTCCGTACTTGGGGAGGCGTAGGTAATAAATTGAAAGGAGGGGGTGGTGACCATTGAGGGGTACCGAGGGGATTGTGGAATGCGGGAGCTCCGAGGTTAGTGAAGAAGGAGCGGAGGTAGAGTGGAGGAGTCAGAGGGATCAGAAGTCGATGGCTGGGGATGGATATGACAGGGACTGGGACTGTGGCTGAAGGTGATAATGATAATGACCCGGCACCAGGCCCCTCCATTGCCCCTCCAGGTCGAACTCGCAAACAGGCTGCAAGCCCAGAACCAAAAGTCCCTACTGCACCTTCCTCTACAGTCCAGGCAGCTAAAGCAGGAAGAAAGAGGGCAAAACAAGATGTGAGCCAATTTTTCTTTGCAAAAATAACTTTAAAAAATCAACTCCCAACCCTTTTGGATAGGATTCCAAAGGGAAGGGTGCTACTCAGCAAACACACTTTGCTGAGGGAGTCACTGCAATTTCTGACTCCATGTCTGAATCAGCAAAGCCCAAATCAACTCTTCAAATTTCGGTAAGTTTTAACTTACTTAATACATACCTGAGAGTAAACCCTTCTTATTAGAGGATACTGCTCCAAGTGCAGTGGACACTGAAAGCAGAGATGATGCAACTGGTGACTTTGAAGAGTTCGATATCCCCAGCAGTGATGAGGATGTTGATGAAGACAGAAACAAACAGGACGAAGATAACAAAGAACAAGATACTATTCAGCTTTTGAGTGGTATGTTAAATGTTAATAAATGCTCCCATTATGCAGGAATTAACTCTCCCATTATTAGGATTGAAAGTTACAATCCAATTCATTGGTCCTGGGTCATCTCCACAGAACAATGGCATTTGCATGGGACATTGCTTTTGTGCAATGCCTAAATGCCCTAACCTTCCACTTAATTTTCACTCAAAGAAACTCTGTGCAGAACATGAAAGGAGTAGGGGCCATTTATGTGGCATAGTCTCTTGTCAGAATCCATGTGTAACAGCCCCCTTGAACTCTGGTGCTTGTAGTCTCCCTGACCATCAACAACGCTGGGAGGCATTCTCTAGAACACATGATAAGGAGTCATATGGAGCATATCGCAGGGTCATACAGAACCAACAAGGACAAGGCCTTCTTGGAGTTTCATCCCCAACAGAGGAATGGGTTATGAATGCTCATCGCATTGCTCAGCAAGCCCTACCTGCTCCAGAGGATCCTGAGCAAGTCATTCCACATCATCATTGTGATGGTGAGGCACCATCTCCAAGTGCATCATCCCGATCCACTCCACGTGGGCAGCACACATGGCAATATAGACATGTATATTGCCCTGTTATAGATACAGAGTCTCCAACAACCATATCTGTCACATAGTCAAAGACTTCCCCTCTCCATCGCTCCCCCTCTCTCTCTCTCTTTCGCCCTCTATCCCAATACCTTACCCTCCTTACTTGTTCTACTCCTTCCCCCCCCCTTGTGCAAAGCTTTCCCCATTGGGGTTTTGGTGCTGGCCGAGGTTGCTTGTGTTTTGCGGGAAATCCTGTGACCTTTCCATTTGTAGATAGTCATGCATCTTGTATGGAAACCACCGAAGGTGGTTCCTGCTAACTACAACTACTCTCTACAACTGTCTTGTGCGCCATCCCTTGTAACAACCCCTTCTTGTGACTCAACTGAACCTGTGTGACTGTACAACTCTCAACATGTCCTATAAGTCTGGTTATGTCGAGTCCTCTAGCGGTCCTTGCCGTGAGAACTCAAAGTTGTGAGTCGAAGACTCTCGACTTGTGTATCATCCTATGGAACCTGTATCCTATGGGACTTCATCACTCAGCTCTTCCCCCAGTGCTCGATGGACAACATCATACCACGATCTTAGGGATCATGAATACTCTGAGGCCCACATTCCCATGATGCTGGTATGCTCGCTACGTGAGCGCCAAGTAGCCACCCATCCATTGTCTGTTCCCTCCCTCGTCAATCATCGTACTCCCTCGCCAACGGTACATTCCCTTTGGGAATGCCAAGTCACCGAAGGCCCCACTAGTCATTCCTCATTGTACACTCATGATACCAACCTGCTACCAGTATGTTCACACTGCAAACGCCAAGTAACCGATGGCAACTATACGAAATCTTCACCCAGCTCACGAGTCGTGACTGCACACACAGTACACTCCATTGAGGAGCACCAAGTACCCATGGCTGACCTGTCCATCCTGATGTCTCCAACTACCCATCATCAATTCCTTAATAGCTCACTTCATCACGAACTATGATCGATGGGAATTCGATCATCTACTCTCGTACAAGACTGGGAACACTCATCGATTACATATCCCATTATGGTACAGACTAGATATAACAATCATCATCCCTCTATAAGAATGGATCGAGAAAAGGGGAATTCTCCCCATCCTCGTAACACTCTCACCCATCCATGTGGTTGTATTGTGGCTTGGACTAAATATATGGTGTCTGAAAGCCCAACCAATATTCTTCATATACTTGAAGAAGTCTTTCCAGACCCAGACTCCCAGCCATCATACATTGTGATTGATAAGACATGTAGAATCCTGGCTACACTGATGAGCCAAGGACAGCATCACAGATGGTTTCAAACATCCCGTTTTCTGGTTGATGCTTTCCATTTCAGGAACCACCACAATGACCCTACATGCCAGAAATATTGCAATCCAACCCCTCAAGTCAAAGATGACCCAAATTTGGTTCTTCCTATTCAAAATGGAAATAGTCAACAAGCTCGGTTTCAGCATGCTTTCAATACAGAGGCTGCAGAGCAGTTGAATGCTTGGTTTGGAGGCTATGCTTCACAGCTAAGTCATATGCATCCAGCCAATCATGATTTTCTTGTGCATGTGATGCTTTCATATCACTTTGAAGTTAAGGGTAACATGTAATTACACCATTATGCCCACACCTGTCATTGTTGTACCTACCAAGAATCCAAATTCATGATCCTTTATGAAGCCCCATGAAGGCTCATGACACTTCATGACACTTCATATACAGGCATGTAACCACTCAAAGCCTGCTTCATAATCACTCATATAGAGGCTCATGGTGGTTCATGAAGGACATGATATCCCATGAAGGCTCATGAAGGCTCATGACACCTCATGAGGTTGCATGTAACTAAAAACCTGCCTGGAAGAACCACTTAAGTCATGGGCAATCATGACCCCCCATGCAGGTTCATGACATCTCATGAAATTCCATGACAGTTTGTCATGAACCAGCATGACTGTGTATGACACTTCATGCTGCTTCATGAAGTTTGGTGACCATTCATGAAATGTCATGACTTCCATGATGGTTCATGAACCGCCATTACACTTTTTGCAAGTTACTGGTCACCCCGCATACAGCCGCAGTCACCCAGGTGTCCCCGTGGGGGATCCCGAGGGCGTATGCTGCATGCATGTGCACTAGGTTGCGCCCTAGAGCCGTCTGGGGTCGTCCGGGGCTAGGCATGTTGTGTGCGCGTCACAGGCGGGTCAATAATACATATATATAAGGGAGAGGTCGTCCGTGTGAAATAGAAATAGAAATAGAAATAGAAATAGAAATGGGAGAGGGATAGAGGGGGAAGGGATATGAAGGAAGGGTGCAGGGTGGGAGAAGGGGTACCGGGTGAGGTGGGCCCGGGTGGAGGCGGGTCAAGCGGGTGTGCCCTGACATCACCCCCTCCTTAAGCCGCTTTGCCTCGAAGTGGCCAGGGGGTTTTCCCTCTCTCTCCCTGGGGCTTGGGGGTGCGCCTGGTGGAACTCTTCGATTTGGTCAGGAGTGTGTGTCAGCCGGTCTTGGGGGAGCCACTCATTTTCGGAGTTCAGCAGCCAGAGAACTTTACCAAATACCAGAGTTTCCAGCGTAACCACTTAGAGTTTAATATTTTCTCCACCTCATATTCCTCCTCATCTACAAGTTCTGGGCCCGGGCAGGGGTCAGGGGGTCGTTCTGAAATTTCGTCTGGGCGGTGGGGCCTTATGTTCATCACGGACATGACTGGGTGTATCCCCTTCTGTCGGGCGGTGAGCTGGAGCTTGACAGCAGCTGGGGAGACGACTTTGACGATTTTGAAGGGGCCTAGCCATTTATGGTCCAGCTTTTTGGTCGGGCGGTCTGTCATGTAGTTCTGGGCGCTGAGCCAGACCCGGTCGCCCTCTTGGTACTTAGGGGCTGCTTCGCGACCCCAGTCGTAGTAGCGGGCCATCTCGTCCGCTGCATGTTCCAGTGCTGCTTTTGCCTCCTCTTGCATCTTCATCATCCTAGATGAGAAGGTGTCAGCAGCTTCCACCTCGGACGTGCATGTGGGCTCTGTCCCCATCCTGGGGTGCTGTCCAGTGTCAAGTTCAAAGGGAGTCCGGCAGGTGGAGGAGTGGACTCGGTTGTTGTAAGCGAACTCTGCTAGCGGGAGCCAATCCACCCAGTCGTCTTGGCAGTGGTTGACGAATACCCGGAGATAGGCTTCGATCTCTTGGTTGACCCACTCTGTTTGTCTGTCCATCTGGGGGTGGTAGGGTGTGGAAGGGGTTAGCTTGACTCCCAGGAGATCTGCGAGTTCTTTCGAGAAGCGCGAGACGAAGGTGCTTCCCCTGTCACTGAGGATCTCTTCAGGGAGCCCATGGTGTCTCCAGACATGCTCCAGGAAGAGCCAGGCGATCCCAGCCGAGTCTACGGATGTCACAGTGGGGACCGTGTGGATATGTTTTGACAGGCAGTCCACTACAACCAGGATGGCGTTGTAGCCTTTCGAGTCTGGGAGCTCTCCCACCATGTCCACTGAGATCACCTGCCAGCGATGGGTGGGGACTTTGTTTGGGGTAAGTTTTCCAACTTTCCGTGTGGGGAAGGATTTGACACGGTTACAGGTGTCGCAACCACGTACGTACTGCCCGACGTACTCTGCCATCTGAGGCCACCAGTAGTCACGGGAGACAAGTTCCAGGGTTTTCCATCGTCCTGGGTGCCCCGTCACCCGTGTGTCGTGGTGGAGCCATACCAGATCATGGCGGAGTTGCGGGTCTTTCAGAACGTACACCCTTCCCCAGTAGAGGACTAATTCTCCTTGTCTCTCCCACTCGTCCGACCTCAGCATCCCCTCCCCTAGTCCCCTCATGGCTTTCACCACCCGCTTGTCATGATCCTTTGCTTCTCCTATCCTCCTCAGAATATCCGCCTCCTCGCCCTCTACTGAGACTGCCTCCATTGCACGGGCCTCGAACCAGGCTGGTTGGAGGAGTGTCAGCCCCTCATTGTCATCCCTTCCCTTCGGGTGGTCAGGACAGTGGGAGAGCGTGTCCGGTTTCCCCATGAGCTTCCCTGGGCGATGGACGAGGGTGAAGTAGAAGCAGGAGAGGAAGAGGGACCAGCGTGCTTGACGTCAGTTAAGTCTCTGGGCCATGCGGAAGTACCCCAGGTTGCGGTGGTCAGTGTAAACCCGACCTTCTCCTCAGCACCCTCCAGGAAGTGCCACCATTCTTCAAGGGCCTGGACGATCACAAGCATTTCCTTGTCATACACCTCATAGTTCCGCTCTACGTCCGTAAAGCTCTTGGACATAAAGGCTACCAGGTGGAACTCTCCATCCGACTGGAGCTGGGAGAGGACCGTGCCAGTCGCGAAGTTGGAGGTGTCACATTCGAGCCTGAGACAGCCCGAATCTGTGGGGAAGGAGAGGACGGGGGCAGAGGTGACGGCATCTTTAAGGGCATGGATCAAACCCAACCCCCACCTGCGCTTGCACCTGTGCTGGCACCTGCACCCACCCCCAGACCAAAACCACCTAAAGTTGCCCCCACCTCCTTCTCAGGAGCAACTGAAGACCTTGACCGCTTCAAGGCCAAATGCGGCATATACTTCCATGTTTGGGTGGTGGAGTTCCCCAATGCCCTCTCTCAAATCCTCTTTGTCTTGTCTTACATGAAGGGAGGGACCACAGGAGCGTGGGCGACTCAGTGCACCATCATGCCGTTGACAACGGGCTCCCCTGGGCTCACCATGGACGAGTTCAACACGGAACTCAATGCCATGTTCCAAGACCTGAACCACAAGGCCACAGCCAGGCAGAAGCTGGCCACCCTGCGACAAGGCACCGACTCTGTGGACAAGGTCATCCAAGCGTTCAAGATCCTTGGCCCCGCCTCACGGCTAGGAGACGTAGGGCTGGTAGACTGCTTCGAACAGGCGATCAACTCCCAGCTCCGGGAGAGCATCTACCACCTCTGCCCCATGCCGACAACCTGGGCCGAGTGGAAGCGTGAGGCCACCCTCCTTGACAACCAGTGGTGGCGCTTCCAGGCAACGCAGCCTCGCTTGCCCCCAGCCAGACCCCAACTCCCACCTGCAAGACCCCCACTCCCTACTACCTTCCCGCAAGTATGCCCAGCCCCTCCACCGCCGCGCCCCTGTCAGGGCACACCCACCTGACCTGGGTCCACCCAGACCCACCCAGCCACACCTCACCCGCTACCCTGCTGTCCATCCCTCTCCTTCCTCCCTCCCTCCTTTTTCCCTCTTTCTTCTCTCTCTTTCTTCTCCTTTCTCTATTTCATTCTTCTCATCTTTCTCTTCCTGTTTATTCCTTCTATCTACACAGACCACTTTCCTTTGTATCAATGTACTATTGACCCGTCCGGCCCAGTGTCAGGGACAGCTCCGAAAGCGGCAAGGTCCCAGCATGCGGGACTCAGTGGGACGGATAGCGGCCATGCATAGCGGCGATCCCGTCGTGGGGTGAGCGTCCCTGACCACTTAGTCTGAAGTGGGAATGTGAGAAGAAGGCTACTTCTTCGGTTCCCACTCCAGCTGTTATTATATACATGCGGGATCGATCACGTGGGGTGCACCACATCACCCTTGCACACAGCCATGGCTCTCCGGGTGCTTCTGCGGGAGATCCCGAGAGGGCCCACTGTGGGTGCAGGGCGAATGCGGCAGCAGTGGCAGCAATATAGGGATGTAAGATACAGGAGGGGAAATGGGCATGCGTGCTGGTGATACATTGAGCAGTGGGAAAGGTGGTCCATGTAAGAGAAAGAGAGAAAGAAAGAAAAGGAGGGAAGGGGAACAGGAGACAGGAAGGGGGAGAGGAGGGAGAGGCGGTGCAGAGCAGGGAAGCGGAGCGGGGATCGGGTGGGGTGTGTCGGGGCATGCCCTGACACCCAGACACCCTGGACAGCTTCCCGCTGTGCCCAGCACACATGCATGCAGTGGTGTCAGGGCACACCCGCTTGACCCGCCTCCACCTGGGCCCACCTCACCCAGTACCCCTTCTCCCACCCTGCACCCTTCCTTCATATCCCTTCCCCCTCTATCCCTCTCCCATTTCTATTTCTATTCCTATTTCTATTTCTATTTCACACGGATGACCTTTCCCTTATATCTATGTATTATTGACCTGCCCGCGATGTGCACACGACATGCCTAGCCCCAGACGACCCCGGACGGCTCTAGGGTGCAACCTAGTGTGCGCGCATGCAGCATACGCCCTCAGGATCCCCCACGGGGACACCCAGGTGACTGCAGCTGTATGCAGGGTGATGTGGCGGACCTCATGTGACCCAAGCCGCATGTATATAAACACACCTGGGGTGGGAACCGAAGAAGTAACCTTCTTCTCAACATTCCCACTTCAGTCTAAGTGGCCAGGGATCGCTGTCCTGCATCGGGCCTGCCAGTACGCATGCCCGATCTACCCCCTGTGAGGCCCTTAGCACCGGACACTATGCCCAGACCGCCTCGACCCCGGATGCGTCCCTGACAGCAGAAGAAGGTTTCAACTATGCTTCCTCTACCTCCTCCCCTGCCATGGTGTCAGAAGAACAGTATGACGACCTGTTGGCCCGGTTTGAAGAACTACAGGCCATTGTCGAAAGTCACGCCCTGAACCGGGCCGCACCTGCACCCGCCCCCATACCTGCTCCTGCCCCCCCACCTGTGCCAACACCTGCACCCAGACCCAAGGGCCCCAAGGTTGCCCCTCCTACCCCCTTCTCGGGAGCCAGTGAGGATCTCGACCGCTTCAAAGCTGAATGTGGTATCTGTCAGGGGACGACTCCTGGGTCCCCATGACCCTCCCCTATGGTCCACAGCCTCTGGTCTGGCCAGCCCTATCCAGGGCACAATCCTACTGTGGGTAAGGAGATGAATAGATAAAGAGGCAAGTATGTACACTTGCCTACTGTGGGTAAGAAGATGAGAAGGAAGCTAACTTCTCATCTTCCCACAGTGGCCACAATATCAGCAAAACTTCCGGGGATACCCGGAAGTCACATGAAGGGGTAGGAACCGGGCCTGGAGCATGCGGCGCGTGGAGCGTGCGCGTGTGCGGGAAGTGCAGCAGGTGGAAGCGGGTCCGGACGCGGGTCTGGGTCCGGGCTAGTCAGGGTGTGTGCCCTGACACAATCCTACTGTGGGTAAGGAGATGAGAAGGAAGCTAACTTCTCATCTTCCCACAGTGGCCACAATATCAGCAAAACTTCCGGGGATACCCGGAAGTCACATGAAGGGGTGGGAACCGGGTCCGGAGCATGTGGCGTGCGGAGCGTGCACGCGTGCAGGAAGCGCAGCAGGTGGAAGCGGGTCCGGATGCGGGTCCGGGTCCGGGCTAGTCAGGGTGTGTGCCCTGACAGAGTCAGGGTTTCCCAGATCCTGAGATCAGGAGGGTTTGCCTCTACTCTGAGGCATAGTTGAGTGTGCATCTAGGAACAGTGCACGCATGATTTGCATGTGAGAACTAAGTGCAAATGCACGTTGTCAGGGTAGACAACGCTTGTGGGACACAGTAGGGTTCCAGCGCCGATCACGGTGCCGAGATTGTAAAGGAAACTAGCTTAAAAAAGTGAAAGGTTGCTTACTTATTTGGGGACGGTAACGTTCCATTCCCCCGTTTGCCTCAGGCCTCAGTTAGTCCATCTAAACATAAGCTTTGATGAGCTGTATATTCAATGGGGTAGAGGTAAAAGGCTACCAGGCCTTTACAACTACTCCGAGGTATATATATGTAAATTACATATCTCGGCACAAATAAATAAAGAAATAATAGCATCACTATAATAGGAATTATAGTGATGCAACATAATGATATCACTATAATCAGAATTATAGTGAAGTAAGGTTAATCCCTTACAACCACGCACCGTACCACACCGGACCATACCATATTACCATTACCCCTTTTCCCTGACCTGTTGGATACCAATCCAGTCCCAGTCCAAATAAGGATGAGGGGAAATCATGAAAGATACATTACAAGCAGCAAGAGTGCCAGGTATGGTCCGTGGAGCTTGGAGATTGCAGAGCTTACGGAGGTTGCAGAGGCAGGGTTGGAAGTCTGAGAAATGTTGGCAATGGTGTTTACATAGAATGAGGTCACCAATGCAATGGACTTAAGCTGAGGTTGTGTCAAAGTCCGAGGTTGGGACCATGACAGAATCTTGGAGCGAAGGTACAGGCGGTGTCTGAGTACGAGGTACAGGACAGCAGCGGAAGGTCGTAACTTGGCAGAGGTTTGGCAGAAGAGGGGAGGAGGGAGGAGAGTGACGAGAGGAGTGGGTAGAGGAGTGGAGGGAGGAATGGGGTCACATCTGAAGGGGGGTATCGGAGCAGATGGAGGTAAAGTAGGAGAGGGGTGATAGGAGGTGTAGAGAGGAGTGGGAGGAGAGGTGTCAAGTCCGAAGGTGGGTATTGGAGCGGACGGAGGTAAGGTAGGAGGACTCCAGAGGTGGTTGAGAGGAGGGTCCGGAAGTTGATTTGGGATCGGGTATGTACAGATATGACAGATATGTGTCAGGGCACACCTGCCTGACCCGGCTCCACCCGGTACCCCGCTGTCCACCCCTCCTCACCTCCTCCCTCTTTTCCTTTCCCTCTCCTCATTCCTGCTTCCTCACTTTCTTCCTATTTTACTTCCTCTTCATTTTCTCTTTATTTTACACAGATGACCTTTCTTTGTACCAATGTACCATTGACCCATTTGCAGTGCACCCATGACACACCCGGCCCAGGCACCTCAGGCGACTTCCCGCTGTGCCCAGTATGCGTGCTCACACTGGATGCCCTTGGGATCTCCCATGGAGACACCTGGGTGGTTACAGCTGTGTGCAAGGGTGATGTGGCATCTGTCATGTGACCCAAGCCGCATGTATATAAACATACCTGAAGTGGGAACCGAAGAAGTAGCCTTCTTCTCATCTTTCCACTTCAGTCTAAGTGGCCAGGGACCATTGTCCCACATCGGGCCTGTCAGTATGCACACCCGATCCGCCCCCTGCCAGGCTCTCAGCACCGGACACTACACCTGGGCCTCCTTGACCCCAGATGAGTCCCTGACAATATGACAGATCCCATCTTTACCAAAGATGCGGACACATCCCAAGAGGCTCACGATCTCACAGCTGGGTGTATTCTCCAGCCAGTTATACCTCAAGGACTTCAAAACATATCTTGAACTTTGCAATTTTTTGGGAGTCAACACTAACCATGATGGGAACAATGAGGTCGAAACACAGAGCGATTGTAAGGCCAGTTGGGATGCTGGCCTGGGTTGACTCAGTCCTCAGAATGTCGAGATCTAGGCTGTATGGAGCTTATGATTTGACATCGGGTTGAGGGTAAAGAGTAAAAAACCCTTTACCTGAGCCCGAGCCATACATATGTAAATACAGTTGTTTTACATTGTATACAAAGAATAAAGATGAATAAAGAAAGCACGCTTTGCACGCATCACCACTCTACCACCCATCCCTTACAGTGATGGTTTTATCCTTCCCAAAAATTGTACAGAGATGCGCTTGGTCTGTCCATTTGATAACAGCCCTCTTGTTACAAAAATGGGGCCGGAAGCGCCCATTTTCGTTCGTTCTGGCGCAGGAATAGGGAAGGGGATTGGACATAATGGTTTACAGGTGGTTTCACAGATGGTTTGACATGTGGTGTAACAGATGTTAGCACAGCGGGTTTTTGGTTAATTGTTGATTGGATAAACTATATTACTATATAAATCACATGATACAGAACCCATAAGAGTCTAAAATGGAAATTCCCATTTCCATAACACCTCTGCCCTTTATCCACAGGCTCACGAGTCTCAGGAGGAAGGGTGAGTTTCCCACCCAATTTCAAAGAATTGTTCTTCACAACAACATGAAACACCCTAGGGATACCCTATACTTCCACTCATCTTGGATGAATTGTTCATGGAGCATTTGTGCGACCAGAGGATTTTTGATGACAAATGTGCACAGTGCTCCCAGCTGCCTATCTTGCCCATCGATCTGTCTGGATGTATTGATAGATTTATCATTGTCGATTCCGGTATGATAGAAGATATTTTCTTTAAATAAGATCAAATGAATGGGGGTTAGACATGGGAGCTGAAAAGTAGATCGAAAAGAATGTATATCAGATGCCAGACACAACTCACACGAGGGATACTGATTAATGCATATGCTGATAGTGTTTGAAGTTGCCACATTCGCTTGTTTCCTTTGTGAGTATCAATTCACTTGTCTCCACTGACAGTAGCATATTTCCTGTGTTGGGCCAGAGGTGGGGAGAATTTTGTCAGGGTGGAGCATTATCGTTTACCACAGTGGGAATTTGAGTCGCGTAAAAAAACCATTTTAAAGATGGTAAAATACAGAAAACCTACAAAACCCCTCTGAGATTAGCACAAAAGGAAATATGCATGTGATCATGGCTGAACAAAAAAATGAAGGGAATTGATTTAGAAACCAGCCAATGACCATTGCCTACATGTGACGTTATTATGTAATAAATATTCATTGCATGCGGTCTCATCATCCCCTCCCTGTTATTCCCCAACCCAACCCAATTACCAAACTAAAATTATTAATTACCATTACAGCGCTTGTGTATTGTAGAACGTGCTTGGAATAGGGTTTGTTTAGTGCAATTAGTGTAGCATTGCTTATCAGTGTTATATATACATTAAAGTCATCCTCGTGCAATAACTGTGGCAAAAAAAAATCCACCAAGAATGAATCAAACGTGCACAAGCAGGGGGGAGACAGGGTCATAAACAGTGCAATAATCCACTAGACCAAGTAGACCTCACATGGATCCGGTCCTAAAAGTAATATATAAAGTGTTAATTTCAGCCACGGATCCAGGGTTGATCACGAAGTCAAAAGCCGCCCAATGTACATTTTTCATGACATTGATCACCCCTTGGAATTGAAGTTTTTCATCTTAAATGTTTTCTAAGGGAGAAAAAAAACAAACACCATACAGGACTCAAACCAAGATCCATCCCAACACAGGATTGAAGAGAATCCAGCACCAGCCACTAAGTCAAACCACCATCACTAGGGGTCTCGACCAAACCATATATATGTATAGTTAAACTGGCCTCACAATTCCCTCGCCCCCCTTCATCCACTATTTCTTTCTTACTGCATACAACTTTCTGTTCCCTTCCGTTAAATGCCCCACAGTTATGAAGGTGCCCGGGCCCCTGCCCATGCATCTTCATGCTTGCATCCTATTCATTTCCTTCATTGTAATTGGTGGATTCAAAAAAAATATCATCATTTTCATATTTGTGTCAATTCATCAAACACGTGATTTTTTGCACTCATCTCAGAGGGGTTTTGTAGGTTCACTGTAAAATACCTCCACTTTTATGATGATTCGAATAGTATTTTACCATTAAGACTATGGTCCTTTACCGAGTTCCCATTACCATTACTAACGAGGGTAAAAGACCTACTTTTTCACAGTTTTCTACCATCTCAATGATGGTAAACGGTCACTTTACAATGGTCGTATTTGGTATTTTACCTCACAGGTCTGGTAATTTACGATGATTGTGGATGGTAAAATACATAACGGTTCATGGTTATTTGTGGCTATTAATATGGTAATATACAGTGAAAACGACATCGCATCTGCCAGGTTGCATCACGACAAACAGCATTGATTGTGAATGAGAAATCGAGCTGTTTTGAGCAGTGAGCAAGAGGCAAATGGGGGTTAGATATGAGTGTTGATTCGATCCTGATGAAGAAAGTTGATTCAATACAGCACGGACCGTGCAGCCTAGTAAAAATGCTGGAAGCCTCGGAATCGAGAGTAAAATGACAGACACAAACCTATGAGCGGCCGAGAATTTCAACTCCAACGTGAGGTACCATGAGGTACTGGATAGAACCTTGTCTTCCGAGATGGTCCAAGCACATCAGCGGGTTGGATGCGTACCTTCAACTCTCAAACTCTGGCTGCTTTTGCACATTTTGATTGTTTCCTGGTATGAAAGGGGGTCAGAAAGGCGGTGGAGGCAAGGAAATGGGAATATTGACCAAACAACAACCACACAAGCTTCGCCACTGGGTGTGGGAAATGCCACGATGGATGCATTGGTCCAGGAGTTATTCAGGAGAATAATTGTCGGGCCCATCTGCGGTGTCGTTCAGTAAGAGTGTTCAGTGAATCTGAAGTCCAGATCAGATGCTTTCAAGTATGAGCCCAGAAGAAACTAAAAATAGCGGACATACTCCAGGGCCAGACAACACCCTGCTGAGCGGATGCTTGGGCTCTCTCTTCATGGATGGTGGGTTGAGGCGACACAGTGGCTGGAGAGTGAGCAGACAAGAAAAAAGTTGCGCACAAATAGAGGTACACTGAAAGCAGAGGAATATTACGAATAACCGTGAAATCGACCCCTTCATCAAGCAGACTGGGGGTTGATCAAAATTGCGCATGCATTTGCAGTGCTGGACTGTCAGGGGACGACTCCCAGGTCCCCGTGACCCTCCCCTATGGTCCACAGTCCCAGGTGTAACCAGCCCTGTCCAGGGCACAACCTACTACTGTGGGTCAGAGATGAGAAGGAAGTTAACTTCTCATCTTCCCACAGTGGCCACAATACATCGAAAACTTCCGGAGATATCCGGAAGTCACATGAGACCCGAGACCCGAGGTCCGGGCCATCCGGCCGCACTGAGCATCCGGCACAGGGCGCGCGCGGGGAGTGCAACAGCCGGGTGCAGTCACGGGTGCGGGTGCGAGTGCGGGTGTGGATGCGGTATGGGCTAGGTCAGGGTGTATGCCCTGACATGGACTCTGTCATATCCGTGCATACCTGACCCCGACCTGACTTCCGGACCTCCACCCTCTTCACCTCCGGAGTCATAACCTACCGCTGCCGTTCCAATACTCACCTTCGGTCTTGGCAACACACCCCTCCTCTTACCTCTCCGACCCTTTCTCCGTCCGTTCCGATACTCATCCCGGACCAAACATCGCCCCACTCGCCACCCTTCCTACAACTCCGCTCCCCCCTCACAACACCTCCACCCTCCCATCATCCCCCTACGCTTCCCCCGTCCATTCCGATACTCACCTTCGGACCTGACTACTCTCCTTTCCGCCACTCCCTCTTCCTTACCTGTCCCCTCTCTCCTCCTTCCGTTACCCTTCCGCCAAGTTACAACCGTCCACCGCTGCTCCGTACTTCACACTCAGACACCGTTCGTACCTTACTCCGAGCCTCCGTCATAGTCCCTACCTTGGACTTTGACTCCACCTCGGTCTTAGTCCATTGCATTGGTGACCTCATACTACGTAAACACCATTGCCAATATTCCTCGGACTTCCAACCCCACCTCCGTAAGCTCCGTAAGCTCCGCAACCCCCGAGCTTCGCGGACCGCCTCCGGCACTCTCGCCGTTTTGTAATGTATTTCTCGCAATTCCCCCTCATCCCTATTTGGACTACTGCTTCCTTCTATTCTAGCCAGTTAGTCATCACCCCCACTTCCCCTCATCCTCCTGCCCCTCTGGGCCTCGCCCTCTCTACCTCCTTTCGGACGTATCACAGGTCTTGCCCTGTGACCTTCGGTACCGCTCCGCTCCCTTCACCCTTTGTTCCCGTTCGGACGTCTTCGTTCCGATTCGGTCACCCTTTGTTCTCCTTGTGCTTTTGCCCCTTCTTTATATATATCGGCGCTTGTACATACTCATCTGGTTTCAGTCCGAAATCGACCTGAAATGCCCCCAAGAGACTTCCTGCTCACCTACTGTGAAATTACAGCGAAGTGCAAAAAAATCTGCCGGTTTCGATTCGAATGGGTAAGTGGGGCAGGTGAATCCTCTACCTAAAAAGTTGGCAAGATCGTGGCTCACAACAGGGATTTCCTTATTTGGATCAACAGCTCAAGCGCTGGGGTCTTCACCCTCGGCAATCACGGCAAGGGCAGCAACCCTCAGATCAGTTTATGACAATGACGTTGAGTGTTGTGGGGTTCAATGGTGCCCATCGCGGTATATAGGATGTGCGGAATGACTGTAGGGCTAGAGGTTACCTCTTGCTGCCACTCTCAGCCACGATGTCCGACAGCAAACAACTTGATAGAGAATATTTCATAAAGAACAAAGACCAGCGACGCACTTGGAACATGGCCTATCTTCTAGGTCTGGCTGAGGAAAAGCCATTGCCAAAGAGCCGTCGTGAAGCGGTCTATCATTTTATCGAAAATGGACATCTCAACTACCTTCCAGATGATTCAGACACAGTTTCAAATGTTCTCACAGATGGTGGCGACGATGCCAGCGAGATGTCAGTGAAGATCCCCGAGAATTGTAAGTCTGATTTCCTGATCTGGTCTTTACCAATGACGCTGGTATTTGTCACAAGGGGAAGAGAAACCACTTGACGATCCTGTTCGCACCCGTGTTCAGACATATCTTACTGCGAAGCGCAATGGCCACTTCCCATATTCCTTGGAACCTCACCTGCCCACTACCAATCCACCTCCTGTGTCTGCACCCACTCCGTCCACCCAGGTCAATGTTCCCCTCTACCCGGGTCAATGGGGACCCATTGCCGTGCTCAATCCTGTGCCCGTATACACTCTGCCTAGTACACCCCAAACTCAGGTTGCCGCAGCAGGGCCAGCTCAGGCATCAGTCTTAGGGGCTAAGTCGGGGAACAGGCAGGTCAAAGGAAAAGACAAAGAGAAATCCAATGAGAAAGGTACGAAAGGTATGTCCCAATGTTTTATTACTTCTTTGGACCTCACCGAGATACTTCTGATCAGAATTTGAGTATCAATTCATGTTGAACACGATGGATCCGAAGAAACAGAACGAAACCGTCTACTTTCCAGACTCGAAGTCCCAATCACCAGAAGAGGTTCTCAATGGAATTCTCATTAGGATGAAGGTGGACCTCTCCATGCACCAGATCGGATATCGTTTATCCGATGAGAAGGAATCCATCTTCACTCAGATCCGCAATGTGGATGATTTCACTCGCGCTATTCATGCGCAGCGTGATATTCAATCTCGTGCATACAAATCAAAGAAACTACGAATTGTTAATAAGGTTTGTGGTCCACTGTGCTACCCACATGAGTCTTAAGTGTTGGGGTCTATCTAGGATGCCGTCAAAAAAGAGCTTCGACCTATGGCAATCAAGAAGCGCCGTAGAGCCAAAACCCCATCTGTTGACAACACTTCATCCATGCATCGAGTAATTTATGATGAACTTCACAAGAGACTCTTCTGCCATGGTTGTGGGCGATGCTGTTACCGCCATCCTGATGCTAATTTCCACCATTTGCATGTCACAAATGAGGCCCTTGCCCTTTGGGCGAAAGCATTGGTATGTCCAAGTCCATCTCACTCATGCTTTCACTTTCTAAAGCTGATGATCCCATAGGCCGATGGGGTTAAAGGAGTCTCCTTTGTTGAGCCACCCAAGAGTCGTTTATTTAGTGCTTCACCTCTCAAACCTCTCACGCAATTGGATGATCCCCATACCTGGAAGCGTGACCGATCAACTTCTCCTCCTTCTCCGACTCAGATGCCAGCCAAGCGCAGGAAGGCCCATTTGGAAGCTACTCGCAATATACGAGCACTCTCAAAGGACTTCCAGAATACCAAACAGTCCGTGGGTGACTGTCAAGTCCAAGTCCCGCACTCAATCACCACTTCAGAGAATAAACCCGTGGTCCTAGTCCCAGCAACTCCGAGTCCAGGGACCCGTTCATATGTTCTAGATCTTTCTCCGAGTCCAGTCAAACATGCTTCGACTTCACAGCACACCCACATCTCTCAAACCCAGACAAACTCTCAGGGAAAAAATTGGCGTTTTACTACTTGTGTGCAACATGAGAACAAGCCCGCATTGCCTCCATCTCCTTCCATTATTGAAATATCCTCCGATTCAAGCACTCCCGAGGAGTGCATTTCATTACCCTCGCCACCAGTGGCACACATTGGTCCTGACTCCGACCACGCATCTAACGATAATGATGAATATGATGGTGAGACTGCTCAAGATGAACTGGCCAATGATCCGTGGGAGGAAATCTGGTAATTTCTCTAGCAATTCTGTTGTACTATACAAGCCCCCACGGATGATGAGTTTTCTGTATGAATTCATCCTATGGATGTCTACTCACTGTATATCACTAGTCCCTCACTTGCGTAATGTCTTCACTTGCCCTGTATATTCTACGCATGCAAGTATAATGTACATAGGTTTTGTTTGAATGTAGTATAGGAAGAAATGAAATAACGTTGCAGCTTAGATGTAACCTGAGTGCCTGAACCATCCACCGGCTTGATGTCTTGTCACAGAGAACACAACTCTTATGAGTAACTCAGCTGCTCGGTAGTGTGACCCAGAGGAAAACTCATTGTTGACATAGTCTCGGTCCCGTCGGAGGCTTTGCTTGATCGTGGAGAATGCCAACTCTATTGGGTTGAAGTCAGGGGAATAAGGTGGGAGATATTCAAGGACAACACCGCTAAAATATATCTTAGTATATCAAATGCCTCTAGATTGAGAACCACGCGCACCACTCATGACACATCTCTAGCAAGGTATCGGATTTATGAATGGACGCATTGTCCATAACAAGGACAGATTGGGGCTGGGGATATGGGTTCATGTGAATGAGAAGGGAAGCAATGAAGTCGTTGAATGATTCAGTGGTATATGCGTTTTTTTGTATATCGACGTGAATGATTCCATTGACCGACAGGGCAGGAAGAACGGAGTACCTGAAGGGTAAAAATTGAATATTGTGGTTACCAATTAAATGCTCAGTACAAACTTAGTGCCACGGACAAAGAAATCATGTCGGCGAGCCCTATCTCCACAAGGGGCCCAGCCATATGTACGTGATGATGTATGACGGTTGACCCCTGTCTCATCCACAAAAACAAGTTGACTAGCATTGTAAGTCGCCCTCATATGCCTCCTGAAATCTGCTCGGAGCTGTTCATCACGCTCAGCTGCTGGCCTCTGGATCTAGTAAACGGGCGCTTATCAGGGTTTGAAAGGCAGTTGGGAGTCGGAAGATAAACCTTCTTTCTGGTGAGACCGTGCCTATGTAGCGCTCTGGAAATCGTCCAAGTGCTTGTTTCAATCCCAAGCTCATTTCTAAGCCCAGCCTGTAATTCGTCAAGGTACAAATCCGGCTTTTGTTCGATGAGGCTGTCAAGGAACTTGAGATCATACACCACAAGTTCTATTTAGACGCGATTTTTGTACTTACATTCACTGCATGGATACTAAGCGCTCGATGTCGCCCTCTTGTTTCAACTCGATCCTGATGGTGTGCATATGGAGCAGTGAGCAACTTCCGAACAGTGCGTTCGGACACTCCCGAGGCCTCAGCAATCTCTTGTTGGGTCATCCTTGAAGATAATGACACCAAGATGTCCTTCGCGCTGCGGTCAAGATGTTTTCCCATGCTAGGACAGAGTTCACGGTTTGTTGATGCTGGGGCAATGAGTTTGGGCGCTAAGCGCCACATTTAGGGGGAGTTCTACGGTGCCATTGGGGTTTCCATTCAAATCCTGGTTTTGGTAGTGGGTGACTCCACCCCAGATCACTTCCGTCAAAATCGAAACCGGCAGATTTTTTTGCACTTCGCTGTAAGGACCAAATGGACAAACAGCAATGGCACAGCGCTCCGCTTGAGTCGCTGAGGCCAAGGTCCCTCCACACTAAGTCTCCGATTCCACTCCAGAGTCGTCCGTTTCCGCCTCGTTCTAACAGACTCAAGATAAAGGGATCGAAGGGTAGCCACAAATGTGGGTATCTCTTGGGGGTGTTATTTGCATAGAATTGCCAAGATTGGAGGTGCCGATTGCCCAATTTTCCGCTTGCAATGCTCAACTGGACAGGTGATGATGAGTGTTGAAGTGTGTATATAGACGCAAAAAACAAACCACAGCAAGCCAAGGCCTAACTACACGTGTCATAGCAGCCAGGCATGGATCCAATGCGTATGGTGAGTGTATGGTGAGAGAGAAGTGTTGTGAGGCAACAACCCGTGACTCACCAGCAAGTGCACATGACCCGCATGTGACACACGGTCCTCGTGATCGCGAATGTATAGTTTCTCGTTATTTGGGATTGTTTTCTTTTTTCCTCAGTTCTCGCTATGGAGACTGAGGTCAGTTTCCTCTTTGACATTCCTCATAACTTAATAACTCATTCCAACCAGTATATTATTATAGGTTAGAATGCTAATAATATTAGTTCTCGCTACAGAGACTGAGTATATTATTATAGCCCTCCGTTAAGAAGAGGAAGTTCGGTGGGTCCGGGAGTTTCGGTTCAGTTTGACTTTAACTTGAGATCATTTCTGACGAGTAAAGATGGCAATGAAATGCCACATAAGGTTGCTCCCAATGCTGGCTTGCCTTTGTGAGGCATTGTGCAAATGGCCTTCAAGGGCGGGATCGAGGCATGTACCGCCCATGGTATGGAGGGTGATGTACTGTACCTACACGACCGGGAGCCGCCTCGGGTTTGAGCGTGACAAGGGAGAGCCTGCCACAAGCGGCCCTTCAAGGCATGACACATCTCCAGAGGCATGACACATGAGTCGGCATTTTCCTGCACAACAAAATAAGCAGGCAGCCTATATTTCTAAATTTGAACATTCGAAAATTCCCCTCTTGCAAAAATCCGCGAAAAGCGTCAAATGGCGATTTTTCGTTTTTAATTCATGAAGTATGATTGCCTTTTTTGGAAATTGAAAAATTGAATTGAAAATGTCACAGCTACCCTGAAACCGTACTCACAGCGTGACGAGGGACCCAGAGCCTCAGACCCAGTGTGACGCGTGACAAAGGACCAATTTGAGCCGTGCCGCAAGGCCAGCGTGACGCGTGACAGGCTCCCGGTCATGTAGGTACAGTATTAGCACCCCGCGCTCCGACTCCCCCAATCAGACTTCCTGGTGGTCTTACCTTCTTTGTGTCCCCTGATAAGCGCATGACGATATAATACGTCTTGGGACTCAGTTTGTAGCGACACTGAGGTGAAAACATGATGATCTTATGCACCCGCACAAGTTACCGTGAAACATGTAGTAAAATACTTGCCATGAAAAGTCAGTTCCTTGACTCGCAATTTCGATTTGGTAAAATACTAGACTCCAAAAACCATCGAAATGATGGTAAATGGTCAATTACCAGAGTAATTGTGGTCATTTACCGAGGAATATTTCCCATAGTGTTACTTCGTGCATTGTGGGTCTCACGGCTTTCGATTTCCATCAGGTGCTTTCCCCCCGTTTTACGCCTCCATGATGACGTGCCATACATATCTACATGGCGGCATGGACGCTTGTCCCATGCCCCTCTTTCCCATAGGTCATACCCCGCGCTCGCGTCTCATGTGCGATGACCTATCGATATCGGTGTCTAGGTAACTGTGTCGCCTGCTGAGAGTAACTCCATGGAGCAGTTGCATGCACGCAAACTCTTGCTCGGCTGTCTTTGTTTCGCATCTTGTAAATGGGACGAATTTCAAGATCTACTCACCACATTGGAACTCAAGCAACAAGAGTGCATATTGATGTGCGCGACAAAACATAGGACCAAGCTTGTGCTATTGTTCAGTCTACACCAATAATCCCGTAGTCGGAACCATCTCCATCAGAAATAGACCTGGATATATGTCAAGGAAACACTATGGAAGTTCTTCAAAAGCGACTTCCAGTTTGAGGCAAAGTAATATCTGATCTCCTTAACCACGGGTGGTGTCGTCTGTACAAGTGATATGAGATATTGTTGATGGAGCGATGCATTCTTTGTTTCGTGGAAGCCCGACCTCTCGATCCCAAAGGGGGCGCCTCCAACTCGTGTTTGAATTAGTGGGAATGGAGACACGATAACAAATATTGCTAAAAATCTGACACCCAATTGTTAGTCCCATGGTAACAGGGACGAAGGAAGAATGCGGGAATGCATAGGGCCACTGGTGGCTGGAGGGCGTGGTGGTTTTGTTCAATGGCTTTACGCTTCCACTCGTGGGAACCAGCGACTCGGAGGGAACCATCCCGTTTCGGCCACCACATCGTGCGTCGGAACCTGTCCCTTTGCCAACCCTCTACAAACATGCATGATTCCAATTGCGTCGAGCCTTCGACACCGAATATGTTTGCTTTACTCGGATGGGTTTTATTTTATTATTCTCAGATCAATTTGTTGTCTTCTACTTTTATTCCACAATTTATCCCGGGGACCCCCGACCAGTCAGAAAAAAATGAACAGAGCAAGTCTTCGCACCCTCGATCCTAGCGTTCCGAAATGATAGGATGTCACACACCGCACGGAAATCACTCTTGGGCGACACAACGCCGATAAGCCTTCACCATTCATGATTGGGTTCGAAGCATCTGAAAACAAAACCCATTAGCATTCATATAGGAATCGGCGATAGTTGCATTGTGTATAAATCTACAAAGTATAGGGGGCTGCACCAAGACTTGGAAGCAAGAAGTGATATGTGTTTGTTGATAATTACGGCTGCAGTCTGACGTAGTCTGTGCTGTTGGCACTATTGTGTCCAATCCTAGACGCGAACAGGCACCAGAATGCCTGGCTTGCAGTTGCTTCTTGCGATTTCACAACACGCTCGTGGATCCTTCACCCAATTGCGTTTACAGTCCTCCCCCACTCTATGGAAGTCACTGTCGTCCTCAACACCCGAGACAACACCACGCCCACCTAAGATTTTGTGAGCTACGTCATCAGTTGAGGAGCGCAAATTGCTCGCAGCGTACCTCCAACGTGGGGAGTCACCGCGTGTGAAAATTTCTTCGTTACCCCTCGTCCCCGCGGCATCTCTGCGCGTCACCGGAGACCCAAAGCAAGTTCGCCTAGGTCTGGACTTCTGTGCTGAATCAGATTTCAAATTATCCAGGGCGGTTTGCAAATCATTCTTCTCCCTCTCAAGGCTGGCGACAATTTCTCTCATCTGAGCGACATCACTTTCATGTTTCCTTTTGATATCGTCCAAGGAGCCTTGTAGCCGTTCTATACCCCCCTTTTGCGCATCGATACTCTCCCGGAAAGTGCTAAGCTGCTTCAGTGCGTGCTTGTTCTCAGCTTGTGCTCTGTGGGTTGGTGCATTCGCGTTATTCGGTTTTTCTCGTATTTCTTGAAGTCCCTGCTCCAACCTCAAATTTTCTAGGAGTTGTAAGTGAGGCCGGACCTGCAACTATAACAAGCCTTGACTGACCAGCATTGTGGACGCTCTCAAAGCCGAGACCCAAATCACCTTTTTCCTCCTTTGTTCCCTGTGAAGCCTTGTCGTACTCGTTCAACAGCGCGGGGATGGGCTGGGTGATATCAATCTCTCGCTTGGATTTGACGTCCAAGGGCTCTTGCAGCCCAGCTTCCCCGTTCGTAGACCCAAAGCGATTTGGCAAAGAGACGGACTTCTTGGCCAGCTCGGATTTCAAGACATCCAGAGCCGTTTCCAAGTCACTCTTCTCCCTTTGATGACTAGCGAGAGCTTTTCTCATCTGAGCAATATCAACCTCATGCTTGGATTTCATATTGTCCAAAAAGCTTTGCAGCTGTTCTGTCTCGTCCCTCTGTGAATTTATGGTTTCTTGGGCAGAGACAAGCTGTTTTAGCGTGCGCTTATTCTCCGCTTCCGCTCTCTGTGTGGATGAGTTCGCTTTGTTCAGTTTCTCCCGTAGTTCTTGAAGTGCGCACTCCAGATTCCAAATCTCACTATTTTTCTCTGTGGGTCTGCAGGTTAAGCCAGATCTGCAACTACATCAAACTTCAACTAACCAGCATTTGCTTGATGTTTTCTGAACGATGCCCGGAGGCTCTCCACGCTGCGCTCCAGATCATCTCTTTGTTCCCTCAGCTCCTGTAAAGCCCTGTCACGTTCGCCCACCAGCGCACGTATGCGGCGGTTTTCACCCGTCGATGGATCTCCGGTCTCGGTTGTGATTCTATTTCAATAATCCCGCTGTGAATAAGAATGGAGTAGCGTACTCACATCATCTGAATACCAATCTATCTCACTGACGTCTTTTGCGTTCCGCAGGCTCGCATTTTTGGTACGCCATGGCGATTGGGTGGCCGCTCGGGTTACTTCAGGGTGAGAAGACATATCCCCACCTGATGAGGAGCTGGAAGGGAATGATGGTGCAATGGGTGGGTCAACACCCGGCTTTTCGCCATAAACCACTCATAGAAATAATGTGAATGATCTACAAGTCTCCAATGCTTACGCCTACTAATGTATCAAGGGCGAGGGCGTTAACCCAGGTCTCTTGGTTCTCCGCCTCCCATGTTTTCAATGTCCTTCCCAAACTTTCCAGCTCATCTCTAGTGGGCGAAATGTCTCTAGAATCGCTGGACTGCGGCACCCCAATTTCTGCCTCGACCATTCGCTGTATACGTTCCTCGAGCTCAATCTCTTGGCTAAGGAGCCGTTGCCCGAGAGTCCCCACGAGGGTAAGTTGTCGTTTCTTGTTGCTGATCAATGCCTGTAGTTGTTCCCGTATTCCTGACCGCAAGGGTGGGTTACCCTTAGCAACTTGAGAGTTGCTGAAATTAGGCGGTATTTTCGGTTCCATTAGACGTGGAGGGCATAGCAAGAAAAGAGACGACAAGGTAGTAGGCAAGAATGAGGGACAGGTTGTGCAAACGTCGTTCGAGAGTATCACATATCCTGAAACCTGAAGGGTCTGGCTGCACAAGCAGCATTTCCTTGCCAGGATCCCAGGATTCCCATTCCAGCCACTTGGTTTGTCGGCTGATGCCGACGCGTAATCTGCGTAATCTGGGACCAAAACGAAGCCTCCCTTATTACTGCGTGAGGGTTCCCGCACTTCGCAGGCCCATCGGACGTCTTGAGAATAGATCTATGTCCCACACCTAATCAGGTACCGAAGAATTTGATAATGTGCCTGGCTCGTCCTTGGCAGCGTCGAAGAGCCCTAAGTGATTTCTTCCGTTTATGTAAGGAGCACATACTCCTTGCGGCGGCATAGCAATAGATTTCTATATGCGGTCTTTGTCAAACCCAGGACACAGCCGAGTCAAGTGCTGTAACCACAAATGTCTGAGTCTGTGTATACCGTCTCCGATGAAGGTGCCACCGTCAAGCTGACGCCGAGATCATGGAAGCCACTCATATTATGTAATCGAGCCTGTTCAATGGATTCGTCGGCAGCACTGCGGAGAATAAAGCAGGGGGCCGATCGAACCCTTCATTCACACGGTGCGGGGCCCGAGGAGCCCGTGCAGCAAGATCTCGACATAAAAAACGCCAGACTGCTAAAAACCAAGTCTAATTTCACCCACTCCGTTTTGGACGCCGTCAGAATCTGGTGGTGACCGGTAAATATATATACAGACTATTTTACTTTCTCCCTAGCAGCACATTCCTCGGATTTTCCTAACGTTTGTTGCATGTAATGTTGTTATGTAGCTCTCAGCGGGGACACTCGGATAACGGGGAACAACCAACTTGATATTGTAACCGCACAGCGGTATAAGTAGTTAAAGTAATAACACGGATATCAGACAAAAGTGATAAGAAAATGAGATACGCGACAGCGCTACATGTGGAAGGCAATCAACAGTGAAACACGAAACACATGGTAAAAGGGTATCATATCGGACAGCCGATATGGGCATGATATGCGTACCGGCGCGTCGTCATGTCTTGCTCAAACAACATGTAAGGCAGCTGGTTTGATGCATCAATGCCTCCCGCCAGTCGCACATTATCATCATCCGAGAATACATAACAGCTACTTGGTGGAAATCGGTATGTCCCTTCAGTACTCGAAGATTCCTTCCTCAAGGGGCATAGCGATCTCTCAGCATCACTACCTGATGGCCGACACCTAGCCTTGGATGATGGTATCATAGGTGTTTGGTAGGATATGGCGACAGGGGTTCCTGAAGGGTCATATTGATTTGGTCCATCGAATTTTCTCCCGATGGCAACCATCTGGTCTCAGCCACCCGATTGCATCGTGTGCCTCTAAAATGCTGTTGGTGGGAGCTGCATTGAACAGAGACAGCTCGATCTGGATATCGATCCTTGTCGACTGCCATTTTCCATAGATTACTTTGAATAATGATTCGTGTCAACGGTCCGACAGCGACGAAATATTTGGGTATTCCGAGCTTAGAAGAGATAACTCCAATCTCGCCCTTCGCGTCTGTCGGCTTTATGCCCATTTCTCGTATCGCACAACATGGGAATCGTTGAGCGAGAGGGGGTGCGACTGCATTCATCCATTTGGACCCCATTACACTTCCCAATGTGAGGTATTTGCGCACACACACGACATCATTATCACTGGATTTGCTATTGCATTGTCGAGATCTCACCCGCTAATGTTAGAGTTGGATGCAAGTGTGCGAAAATATATTAAGTATGGGTTCTCGATAGGACCCTCAGCGACAGTTGGATCAATTTCCCTATTTAATCTCACCCTCTTATGAGTCGTAGAACCAACATGTCCAGCTAATACGAAGGGATGCCTTGGGTGCTAACTTGGAGAAACTTCCGGGGTGGCCACGGAGAGGGGAGAAGAGATTTTTACCCACCAATTTTTCCAGGTGATCGATTTCGTCGATATTCTCGTTACTAGATTTCCAGAGTGAACCATTGTCAGATTGTTCCAGAAATCCCCCTCTCAAGCTCCCGAAGGCCGGAATTTTTTTGTTTTCCCTAGAATGATGTTTTAAAAGTTTGTTGAGCAATGACGCGCAGAATGTGATGATCGAGCAGGTAGGCGAGATAACAATGCGACCGTCGACCCATAAACTATTCCATCTGGATACGGAGGGAAGGAGTAATAGAACAACCTAGCGACGGACGATTCTGTGGAAGTACAGTTAACCCCGTAGTCATTCCATCTGCCCCCATATTACATTACCCCAGGGTGCGGTAAATTCGGCGAAGGCGCAGATTTGCTGTCACTCCAAAAATACTACTACACACTGGGAGGCAAAAGTCCATCCAAATTGAGAAATGCAATCATCCCCTCCTTTCCGCCAATGCAAACATTATTCCCATGTGCTGCGATAGGGGTACTGGGTTCAAAGTAGTCGGGGAGCCAACAGACGTAAAGACTAGTGTCCCCCTGCTTGATACAAAGAGCATTGTGGTCAAGGCAGACAGGGGATGGATTAGATTGGAAGAATAGCGGTGAAGCTGGGGGGATATATTCTCTAAACTCGGGAAGCTCAGATCTTCCGTCTCCGTTGGACCTTGGACATGGATCGTCAAGCCGTCGGCGGAGAATGAAATCTGACGAGGGTCAAAGCCCCAACCTAGCTGTCTTTGTCCAATACAGCGCCCGTCCGCAGCATCCCAGATACACACGACATCATCCTGAGTGGCTGAAACTAGATGACGACCATCGGGCGAATATTCGGCGGACAATACTGAGCCGGTGTGCCCCTTCCGTTCTCGATCAGATACTCCTGTCACTTGCCACACACGCATGGTACCATCATCTGAGGATGACACCACAAGACTGCCATCTGGCGAGAACTCCGCCGACAAGGCCGAAGCAGTGTGGCCTCTCAGTTCACGCGTAGGCGCTCCAAACGCCGTGTCCCCGATACGTAGGGTACCGTCTAGGGAGGCTGAGACCAGATGACGGTCATCGGGTGAGAATTTAACGAATGAGACGGAATGAGCATGTTCTTCCAGTTTTCGGACAAGGGCTCCGGTCTCCACGTCCCAGACACGCATATTCCGATCGTCCGACACCAGATGACGGCCATCGGGCGAAAATGAAACGGACCATACCTGAGCAGTATGACCTTTGAGTTCTCGAAGAAGCACCCCATCTCCATCCCCCCCGTCCCAACCATGCGACGCCTCCCAACCATACAACTCCTCCCAACCAGACAGCGCCTCCCAACCATACAATCCCTCCCAATCATTCTCGTTCCAAACACACACGGTGTGATCTTCCGAGGCGGAGGCTAGACGATCGCTGTTCGGTGAAAAGGCGACGGACCTAACCCAACCAGAGTGTCCCTTCCGCTGTCGAAGGAGTGTTCCTGCGGCAACATCCCACACACAGACTGTACGATCGTTCGAGGCTGAGGCCAGACGACAACCATCCTGTGAAAAGGCTACAGACCTAACCCAACTACCATGCCCTTTCAATTCTCGAAGCAGTCCTCCCGTCACCGGATCCCAGATCCGCACGACGCAGTCATTCGAGGCCGAGGCAAGATGACCTTCTGGCGAAAATGCAACAGACCCTACCCAACCGGTGCCACGACCCTTCAGTTCGCGGAAAAGCGCCCCTGTCGTTGCATCCCAAACACACACGCTGCCATTCGATGAGCCGGAGGCTAGATAACGGCCGTCTGGTGAAAATGTCGCTGACAAGATTCCACTTATGGGAATCTTCATGACCTGCGATGGCCATGAATGACCGCTGTCCATGTCACGAGCAACAATCCGGCATTTAGCATTCCCTTTCGTCGGAAATGTAGCATTCAATGAGGAACCTAACGGAATAAACGGGTGGCTACTCCCGAGTATGGATAAGGATGAGAGCGCTAATGCACTCTTGGATTGCATGACCAGACGGTATAAGTCATAAACTACATGACATGTGTCGGTACTTTGCTCATCGGATTCCTTGGAGATATGATGTGAGCGATAGGTTATCATTTAAACTTTTAACATACCAGCCATTGCGCCAGTTCTTTCAGTCCTCGGCAAGCTTGATCTATTTCGCCCATGATCCCCATTGCTGCAATCCAGTGAAGAAATGATGGCACAGCGCGAGATAGTGCTATCATTATCTCATTGTCCCGATGATTCGACACGCAAAGGAGAGTGGTCCACTGGCGGCAGACCAACTTCAACTCCAACGTTATTAGCATGTCGAATTCACTCTGAAGATTAGGAATAGTGTCGTTCATTTGGAAGCGCCACGCTGTTGGTAGACTATCCAACACCGTGCACAGACCCAGAAACTCCAGCGCAAACAGCACGACCTTGGGTCCTGGGAAGAGCTGGAAGTGGCATGAGACAATGCTTACGTGGCTACGAGCGGCCAGGGAATGTCGGCGTACCGTAATCTCAGCTACTTTCTGCTGGCGATAGATCAGGCGATCGGCAGTTGCAGCGGCGCGAGACAGCACGTACCGATGATCTTAAGAGGTCGGTGATGCTGGATATCAAAGTAATTATGTCATCCATGTTCTGTGAGGAACTCTGGAGACTCTGTTCCCATGATAAAACCGTCCGAATCAATTCACTGGCATAAGTGTGTCAGAGGGATGGCGCAAGACTGCTGTTTATCGAGAATTCACTGACTCGGGGAAACTCTTTGAGAATGTCCGTGCTTCCCGAGCCCCGTAGCATCTACGAAGATGCTCAAACAGGTCGTCATGGAGCATAATAAGAAGTCTCCGCGCAGATGAAGAGACTTGAAATGCATCGAACGCAAGGAAACTGTGAAAAGCAAACTTCTAGCTCAAAAGTGGATCAATTGTTGTGGAAAATACTTGGCGCGAACCGTTTTCCTTACATGATGTTTTTTGATAGTATTCAGAACTGACTTGACAGCCTTCGTCAGCGTTGAATCTGCAATTAACCCAGCGCTTCTCAAAATTTTGTCCGATGCAAGTTCGATCTCATTAGCAATAGAGGAATACATCAAAAGTCTGATACGGCCGCGCTGCTCGGCCCCAATTTTGGGATGATTGAGAGATGCACTCTCATACTTGGCTCCATACATCAATATTACCATTTCCTGGATGGTGGATGAAAAGAACCAACAATTATCCTACATGTTGCCCCGGATTAAGTGACCATAACGTAGGAAGGGCCAAACGTTGACACTTACTCTGGTCGACTTGTACCCAAGAGATTCTGCCACAACGGTATGCAATATCCGTGCGATCGTAACGAGAGGAGCCGGGGTCGGAAGGACCATAATGCCTTCAATTCCGGCCTTATTGTTCGTGGCATCCAGAAGATGCTCAAGTCGACCAGAGATAGCAACCTACAAGTGCTGCGTCTTAGCTCTCGCGCAATGACCGTATATCACGCAACACACAGTATCTACCACATTCGACTTCCCTGGATCTCGATCCAAGCGAATGTAAAAGTCTCTTCCACAGGCCCGGGTAACGTGAAGGATAAGAAATCGATGTGGGACGCCATGAAGGTCCCCATAACGTCCAATTGACATAATATTGGCATCGGCGGCGCGAGGGCTCTTAACCACGCTTTCGCAGAATGTTCGCACAGAGCAAGTCCTGTACGGCTGAGGGTTCAAGTCTTCGGAGTGGGCACCCGCTTCTGTGCCGCTTGCCACATGTGTGGCTGATGATGCACGAAGGATTGGGATAACAGCGAACACAGCAAGAGATGAGGCCATGGAAAATCGGTTACTAAGGGACGGCACCTCTGCGGATGAAGGATCGACACCAGATGGGCCAGGCTGGATTGGAAACTCAATCTCCCCATCAAGCTGTTAAGCCCAAGTGAGTAAAGCCCAGCTCGATCAGGAAGTTCATTCTCACATAGACAAGGAAATCTTCGACCAGGGTCGGCTGTGGAAATCCTGGGGGCCTAATTAAGTTAATGGGGGTGCACATGGATCCCGGGGGAGATCTAAGATGCAACTGGACGTCGGAGCTAGTAGCAGCGTCGTAACATGAAGAACTCCTTTCCTATCTGAACGCCGCAGTGGAGATAGAAGCAAAGGTCAGGAACTGTCTTCGATGCTCTTTGATTAAGGCCGCCGTTGGGTAGAATTTGATGGGTCGTTGAGAGGGTTAGGAGTCTTGGTATCGTCCACTGATATGGTGACTGGCTAGGGACGAAACGTGTGTGGAGGCAGGATGCCGCTTGTTGCTGTTGTTGTACTCTATTTTGTTACCCCGCGGCCGCGTTTGTACGTGGCAGTGCGGCTAGCCCGGTTATTTACATCTGACTGTACATGAGGGGCTCGTCAATACAAGGTAGGTTATCTGGTTGGTGTGGTCGGGATGACGGGATCCTCCGGTTTGTGATGTCTGGGATTAAGCCGTGTCTGGGTATGCGTGGGGGTGTGGTGGCGTCTATGTCACTCCTCTCTCCCTACGGGTGGATACTGGTTGTGTGCTCCTGTCCCCTGTTCCTCCGCTATGCATTGCTCTCTGTCCGCTCTTTTTGTCGATGGCCCGCGACTTCTTAATAAAGGCCGCTAGTCTAAGAATGCCTTTGGGCTTCCCCATCAGGATCGAAAATCTGCTCTGACGACCGCGGCCCAGTATGTGTCTGTATTTCTTAAACTGTGGGCATACCTGAAGGACATGTTCTCTTGTCTGGTTGGCAGCTCCACATGAACACTCTCTGCTCTCTGTGTGGATGCCGAACCGGTGATAGTATTCGCCCAGGTGTGCGTGGCCGGTGCGGAACTGGACCAGCCTACTGAAGGTTTTCCGGTCCAGCGATTTGAATCTGGTGGTGGGTTTAGTTGATGGGGAGATCTGGTTTGCCGTATGGAATCCTGATCGGATCGGGGTGGGTGTGCTTGTCCAACGTTCTTTCCACTCTTCTTCCATATCCTGCTTATGCAAGCTTTCTACATAGGATAATGAGCGGTAGCGGGGTCTGTCCGTTCTTTGGCCAGTTCGTCTGCCCGCTCGTTTCCCTTGATGCCACAGTGGCCTGGGCACCAACTTATCGCGACCTTGAGGTCAGCTCTGTCATCCAGTAGTCTGCACACTACCTTCCTAAAGGTCTGGGCGTGTTCTTGGGCTTTACCGGGCTTCCCTTGGAAGATGCGGCCGATCGCGCTCGTGTTATCTCAGTAAAATACCACGTCCGACGGCTTGTGGGTGTCCAGGTTGTTTTCGATGAAGCGACGTGTTTCTTCCGCTGCTGCCCTCAGCCCCATCATTTCTGTGTCGAAGGCTTCTACGTAGCTACCCATGGAACCGTTCCTCTCGAATACCGTTTCACCTGCTGAATAACCGACTACACCGAATCCTGTGGCGTTTTGTCCTTCTTCTGTGTACTTGGATCCATCGGAGTACACGAAGAGGAAGTCTGGGTCGTCCTCGTTTTCCGTCGTAAATTCCAGGTGGTCGTCTGTCCACGACTCCTTGGCGGATTCACCAGCGGTGTTCTCTGGTAGGTAGATCTGGATACGATCTTCGATGTCGAATTCTGAAATGTGCCATGGGGCTTCGCTGTGTGGGCGGATCCTCTCTGTGCCGTGAATCATATGGTCCGCGATGCGGGTGATGCACGTTGAGAAGGTGTCCCTTGGGTCTGTGCGATATCTTCTGTGGGGGTCGTATACCGGTAGTGGTGGTACAGTGTGTGGTGTTGTTAGTCTCCTCTGCCACGGGTAGAGGCGGTTGGTGACTGGGTGGTCGTCCGGGAGTCGGGACAAGCGTGTTGCCTCCATCTTCAGTCGGTATTCGAGGAGTATGTCGATGGGTGGGATCGATGCTTCGATCTCCATGGCCTGTATGCTGGTCGTTCGAAATGCTCCTGTAATCATGCGCAGGCATTTGTTCTGTAATGTAGAGAGATGTTTAATGATCAATTTAGATTTTTTGCGCCAGTATACCGGTAAGCCATATAAAGCGATAGGCAATACCGCTCCTAGGTAGAGGCGCCGGGCATGGGTCTGGTGGAGGCCTCTCTCTGAGTTGCCCAGCATACGAAGGGCTTGGGCTGCAGACGCTCCTTTCGAGGTGGTCCTCTTAATGTGTTCAGGATGCCGCTTTGTTGCTTGTTGTGGCACAATCAAGTTCAGGCTGTGCAGGCGAATCGCACTGCCACACATGCTTCCAGCGTTCGTTCAAGTGTACATATATCTCATCATAAGCTAGTCTCCAAAAATGGAACTCCCGCATTCAACTATCCGGTTCTGCTGTCCTCAAGGCCAAATGAATGCTATGGAATTCCACAGAACCATCAGGCACTACACTCGTGGTCAAATTACATTGAAGAATGCCCCTTGACAGCTCTGACCCGATACTGGCCAAGCTACACACACGCCTCGAGCTCTCTTCACCGAGCTGATCTACACCATACTCAGGCTTAGGCTGACATTTGCACGGTTAGCAGGAAACCGTGATTCAAAGTTTTCACCGGTGTGTCAAAGAGCATTCTCTCGGGCACGAGGACAATATTGATGTAGGATGAAAACTAGAGGGGTGCATTCCGATCGACTGATTTTCGACTCACGATATTCGATATCCCTTCCCCCTGTCTCTTCTTCATTGCGACGTCTCAATACAAAGGTTTCTCGATTATTGCGCTTCAGGGCCCGCAATGGGGGATGATCTTCTAGACTTCGTCATCAACCATGTGTTCATGCCTCCCAAGTTGCCCCAAGAGGCGGATGAGAGTCCGGAGCGCATAGATTTTCTTTTGTCAACTATTCGCAAGAGCATGAAGCTTTACAAACAGCAGCATGCTGCGCCTGAGCACCAAGCATTGTGGGATTCATTATTGAAAATGGTGGGTACATTGCGACGAATCAACATAGACCCCGAGGTCGGGATCAGCGAATGCATCAAAAGAAGGTGCACTGGAGGTAATGTCACTAGATACAAGCTGGAGCCGAACAGTAGGAGTAATATTTCTGGATGCAGATACAATCGCCATTTTTGTCCATGCTCAAAACGCGGGTGTGACCGTCCGTTGTGGTGAAGAGGAAATAATATTCGAAAGTTTCGAAGCATCAGCGATGAATACAGCCGTGATGCGCTGCACAGGGAAGCTTATCCGCTCCTTTCCTGGACCTGCAATTGCCCTTCGAAACAATGTTATGCAGGATCCGGATTTTCTAGAAGAATTGGCCGCGTTCCTAACCCAGATGTATGGGGGCCAACGTGAGGATGAGGGCATGGTGGACGGCGATCAACTGCTGGACGAGGACATAGTAGATAACGATTATTTGTAGGAAGAGGACACAATGAATGGCGATCAGCTGGACACTATGGACGGCGATCCGCCGCTCGGTGAGGGCGCAATGGACAGCGATCAACCATGGAATGGGGGAGAACGCGAGAACGGCACATTCGCATTCGCACCCCGATGGCGATGGGGTTCCACGGACAGGGGCACAACCCATCCGAAGTACATCACTGAATTGCTGACCGGGATACTCCGTGGACTAGGAGAGCCTGCCGACATTCCTCGCATCCAGAAGAGGACATCGGACGATGTTTTGCAGCGTGCGGATGATATTGTCCCATGGAGGCGCAGCTCCCTCTGGCTTGTTGTTCGTGTTGCCTTGCAAACTACGATTCACCGAGGCACTTCGAACATGAACGAATACAAGTCTTTTATGATACTCCTTCTGGCCGAGATTCTGCGGAGCGGTGTTGAGAACCGCTTACCGGGACATATCCTCTATTGCATGCGTGCCAAACTCAGCCGCCGACTCTTTAAAATCCGATCATGGGCAGCTCCGTCTCTGGTCACACTTGCCCACGAGGTTGCGCTTGATACTGAAGAACTGCTCCAAGATCGATGGAAGAGCATTCAGGATGCGCACGTGCGGGAAGCCAAGTGGGCACCAAACGAGCTAGATGTTATTGGGGACACTAGCCTCAACTTGAAAAATTGCAGGTCTTACATCTGTGCCGCTCTCGTCCCGGGGATTCCCGCCAATCCTAATGCTGCATTCCAATCACATCATCCACGATCATTCAATCATCTCTTTGACGATGAACCTGAGCGGTTTTCGGCAGCAGTAAAAGCCAATGGATTTGTTGCGCTTTGCGATTTTGAATGTTGCGTAAAAAATCGCATTGACGAATGGGTATCTCAGCAAATCTCCGACCAGAACTACGAAAGTGCTTGTGACTTAATTTCTCATTACATGACGACATACGCCAAAGAAGCCGGGGATCTGTACCAAAGGGCGCCAGCGGAACAGTCCATTATGCTCCTCACGCTTTTTGAGTTATGGATGGCACTCGACATTTTGGCGGTAGCTAGCTGTCCCCTCTTGAAGGATTATTCGCCTGAAGTTCCACCGACTCTATATGAGGGCCTCCTGCTTTCGAAAGCTGAGCCGTTGGCACGCATCTCGAGGATCCAGGCGTACCTGCGCAAGCGCTATTACGAAGCTGGCAGTAACCCTCGGTCGGTCTTCTCAGAAGTTGTTGACGCGGAAACCTTCGCAGTCAGATTTTTCGATTCGTCCCCGTCGCTCCAGGATCTTCAGCGCACCATAGAGCAGCAAGCGATGACGAGTCAAAAACTTCGCGAGCTTCATTTGCTGAAACTTGAATATAGGGGAATAATGAAACGAGCAGGTACTGAATATTGGGAAATGATGAAACGAGCAGGTACGACCTCGAAGAAGGCAAATTTTCTCATGATTAGACACTAAACTGGATCTTTAGGCTCTCACACTGTGAATCGCATGAGGTCCAGGCACAATCCGGAATCTTGCGAAGAATGCTGTTTCAAATGGCGGGCAAGAGCCCTGAGGACAGTTATTCGCGAATGGCCTCTTCCACAAAAACCAGTCCGAGCCAAATTCTTTGTGTTTGAACGAGCAGTTCCTAGCGTTTTCAAAACTTGGAGGGAGACGACTTATTGGCTTCTCCGTGACATCTGTATGTCGAAGGAAGGAAGGACACTTGCGATGGGCGAATCGTATATCCGCTCAGACTCATGGGAGTCCTCCTCGGGTAAGGAACGTCGCGTCCCAAATTCTCAACAACGAATATCGTTAGCACCGGAGGTGGAAATCCCAGACAAGGAAGGCGGTGTCTCCCGAACGTACACAGCTTCCTGTCGGCTGTGGGACAACAACCATCGCAGATGGATATATCCTCCATCTGGTTATTGCGATCTGAGTCACAGAACGTCCATGCGGATACCGGAAAAGTCTCCATATGCTTCCTTGGGACGCTTTGCGTTTGGAACATCCCACACTTCGAACGAAGTTCTTGCGAGTCAACATAAATGTCCCTCTTCGCTTAGCCTACGCAGTTTCGTCGCCTTCGGTTCGTTGCGCGCTGGAGCCCGGTTGCAATGGTGCAATATTGCCCGAGAGATTCCCTCCGGAAATTTAAGTTTTCAGTGCGAGGAGGTGTATGACCTCATCTCTCAGGCCGTGTGCCAAGTCGGATGCCTTTCCGGTGATGGTATTTGGGAATGTCACCAGGTTTTACAAGAGGTACCATTCGGTAACATGTTGTTGGACGTCCTTGAACAGCTGGGGACGGATATAGAGGGGAACTGGCGCCAGGGTATTACAGCACTGACTATCACTACACTAGCTTCTCGACTGCCGGTCTCGGCTGTGGCACAGCCAATCACCAATAGAACGTACAAACTACTCCAGAAGATACGAGACACCACTTTGCGCTGGTTGCACGAACTTCTGGCACTTCAATCACACGCTGAAACCGAAACTGAACGGGGGAGATATCGGCGAGCAATATGTCAAATAGCTGCGGTTTGTAGGAGCTCATTTGATGTCGATGCGTGCCATGCTGGCGAACTCCTTCGAACTCCGGAAGACGTTGCCATATTCATTGAATGTGCTATCATCCTTTGTAGCCACTCTCCCCAAGAAACCCTTACTAAGGCAGACCCTCATTTGCACCAGTTGCTTCTCCGAGACAAGCGCCTGTCCTGCAGGATGGAAGAACTTCTTGTTACTCGCATCCAGGAAGGGGGGACCATATTAGGTATTAACGGGGCAATATCAGCTGTTTGGAATGGTATCGATCCAACATGTAGCTGGACAAGGCGACCAAGACCTAACGACTGTTGGTTGACCACTGCCGTAGATGGTCAAAGGACACAAAACGTTCATTTCAACGTATTAAGTGGCGCTTTGCTCATTGATGGAAAACCACCTGGTTGGTTGCCATCTGACATTCGTGGGCATTCGATATACAAAGAACTCTTTGGTGCAGTACGGGACTATTCTCCACCCACAGTAAGACCCGCCGATTAACGGTTCATCTGCAGAGAAGCCCGGAAGTTGTTTCATCGGATATGGAAGACATGGACTATGTTAGCAAGGCTCACATGTTCTACGAGTCTCAGCTCGAAACCAAGGATACTGATGAGGTTCGTCGAGGAAGATGAAGGAAACGGGTTTGACTAATTCTCACCATTAAATAGACAATTCACTTTGGGTGGCGAGATGGAAGGCTCATTGTACGAAGCAGATCCCTTGCGCTTGATGGGAAAAGCTGTCGGATCTTGGAATTGTTACCACGTGAAATCTTTGAAGGGGATCTGCCATCCATCCTAGTCAAGGAATATTTTCACTGGATGGAGAAATCCACTTGTCAGATTGAGCTGCGGCCCAAGAACGCACCCTGGACATCCTCCCGATCGAACTGGCACCTCCGTCGTACTGCATGCTCCACATGGGTCATGGATAAAGGGTCATCTGTCAGACTAGTTGACTGCCAAAGCCGCACGGCCGAGATGATTCATGCTATCCTTCGTCCACTTGAACCTGAAAGTAACATTCTTATCACAATGGCAAGGTCGTCGATGCAAGAATTGCGCATCGATATTCCCCGGCTCCAGCTCTCCTTCACCCTGAAAGGCGGAAGGCTGCATTCATTAAACTTTCCGGGTTTCGAAGTAGATAGTAGTAATCAATCAACAGGCACAATGCTAGGCCTCCGCAGTCAGTTGGTTTTGCGCCGCAGCGGAGATCTCGCTCCTGGCGTGGAGCTTAATTATTCGAGGCGGGTCATAATCCCGACGGGGGATGTGTCTATCGCAAGTGACGGTGACCACGTCGCTGTGACGATTGATAACTCGGAACCGTTATGCGTCAAATATTGTGATTATGACGTTGATGTCTTACTGGGCCGTCTGGTTGGAGATGGAAGTTTGCCCAGCGCATTATTCCAGTCACTTCTTCATGCCATTACTAGTTACTGCTTGCCCGATCCTCTCACGTCATTGTCAGGAGTCGAGGAAGCGATCCAAATCCTTCAATCAGCGCGTTGCAAATCGTTCCAAAGTCTTGGTGACTGGGAGTGGCAGCTTCTGCGTCGGTTATCGGCGTTAACACCATCAAGAATTCGGGAACGGCCCAATGAACGGCGTCGGGAACGGCGTCGGTCACCGTATCAGCAACGGGAACGCGAACGGGAACGCGAACGGGAATGGAATCGGACACAGCATTTGAGAAAGCTTTGGAACGATGGTATTGGAGAAGTCGTTTGGAATGAAGCACTCAATCCGCTTGTTCAACACGGTGCCTTTTGGGATGAGACCCGATCTATTTTCAAATGGGATAACGAAATGGATATCTTTGATCCTTCCATAGGTTTCAGAGAATCGGAAAGTGATCGGATAGAATTACACCTGCTTTCCCGTGCTAGATGTCACAATGCAGTCTGGTACGGCCCTGATCTTCCATGGGGCATGCGGGGTGTAGACATGATATACGAATCTAGGGACGCTGACGATGGGTTCAATACCACCCGTATTCGTGCTGCATCCAATGTCTCTAGTTTGGTGTTCCATTGTCCTCGTCGGCTAAAGACCCCCAAAGATCTTCTGTCTCATATGGAATCATGGACGGACGACATCAGAGGTTCTTCCCCCAATCACTTGTCGGATGTGCGTTTGGGATTCAGCAAGGAATGGCTGTCCCTGAGCATGCCACGCAAATGGATTCCTTTGTACAATGCCTGTCGAACGGAGGGTTGGGGAAACCATACTCGTTTCAAACTGTTGTTTAGTCTTTCGGCACTGGGCCACTCTAATCCTTCACTTGAGAACTTGGTCCCTGCTCTACTTGCATTCACATGCTTCCCCGAGTTCCGTTCCATTGATCCACCGTTGTGGCCTGAATACGATTTGCACATGGGCTACAAACCAAATGCACCCCAACTCTATGACATCATTACGGCACCGATCCGTCCAGGCAAATTGAGTCGCCGAGCATCTTCTCAAGTTTCTTTTCTTGTCAAAGAATTAATCGCTCAATGGGATCATGAACCTACAGGAGCGCCAACATTACCAAGTCTGCCGGATGGCGATGTGTGGCTGATCAACACCTCTGACGCCATGACTGAGGTAACTAGGTGGTTTGAGTCCTGGTTTAGAAACCGGGATTTACTCCAGCACATTCAAGCAATCCAGACGGTATTGGACAAACACCGGACTTTGACTTCAGATGCTCCGGTTCTACCAATATATTCCTTCCGGACTTCCTTGCAACTTGCAGAAGTGGATCTGTCCAATGTATCATACAGTGATGTCTTTCTCCGACAACCTCCGATGCTTGCGCATCCACCTTCCCCTCTGAAAATGAAAGGATGGTTGACCATCAAACCGTCTTTGGAACATAATGATAGCCTCAAACCTCTCATCTCAACTCTCCGCTCATCCCACGACCGGATATCCTGTTAGACACTGGTCCGGGGTCGGCACCGGGGGTCGCCGTTGCGGGCCGCTATGGGCCGTGATGGCCGTGATGCCGCGAACAAGGCCCGGGGGTAGGGCATTTGGCCTCAGCAACTCTAAAGGGAGTGCTGTGCCCCCTAGCTGTCTCTTGGCCCTCATTTCGGACTCACTGGGGTTGCCTTGTTGGGGTCAGGACTTAGGGGTCGTGGTCACATCGATATTAGAGCTAAGGTACAATAAAGTATCATACAGGATATATATAGGAGGAAGAAATGAATGGAAGCGGACCCGGGCCGGAGGCCGAAGGGTCCGGAAGCAAACAAGAAGAAGGAGCGAGGTTGGCCGCATAGCGGCCGGCAATGACCGAGGGTCAAAACAAACAATAACAGATAAATAAAGGAAAGAGCGTAGGGCCGCGATAGCGGTGATGGTATCGTAGCGGAGTAGGCGATGTTGCGGAGTCACGCTAGGTCGGTGCCAGAGGCGGACTCGGGGCAGGGAGGTCGGTGTGGCTGTGGGGGAGTCGGCCAAGTGTAGGGGAGCCTAGGGGCAAGTGGGGGAGTGAGCAGGGAGCCCTCAGGGAGGATAGGGCTGAGGTCGGGGCTCGCGCTCGCGCTCGCACAGCGGGAATAGGCTCGGGCAGCATCGGGATGGGCGGCTAATGGGCCGGAATGCATGGTCGTGACATATCCCAGAAATACGGTGCTGATCTCGAGGCTAGCCGCAATGCATTGCACAACATACAAATCAGCCCGGAGCGGGTGGAATCCCTCCAAGAAGAGCTTTATCATGATCACCAGATGTACCAATCTCATCTCTCTCATGTGTTAGGGCAAATCCGACGGGTACTCAATCCAGACCCTCAGTCCGAGCGAGTACAGGAGGTTGTGCGGGTTGCAGGACTATGGCCGAAAAGCACCACTCGTTCTTTACTGCACCACCTATCATTCTCATCCCGTTCAACAGTAAACATATCCCCCGAATGGAAGAATGTCCTCGTTTGCCTCGCCCAGTCCATACTGCATCAGCAAAAAATTGTTATGCTCCTGAGTGCTCCGGAGTATCGAGAGCACTGGGAGAATCAGGAGGAGATTGGCCGGTCCAGGAACAGCCCATTTCCTCCGGAGTTGGCTAGGTACTCCAGGGCACTCCCAGGAGGGCCTGGAGCATTGCTTTGTGCACAAACATATCCAGTAAATACAATTTAAATGCTTCAAAGTGTATAGGGGTGAGAAGCTTCTGGGAGCTCCTGGAGCATTTGAAAATGAAAAGGAAAAAAAGAGGGAAGATCCCCCATGAATACCTCCTACCACAAGACTAACACAACAAGACACTGCTTAACATTTAGATCAAACACTATACTATATATCAAGGACACTGAGACTCACCAATACACAATCAAAATTTATGGCCTGATATATGATTAATCTGGCAACTTAATCACTTTCAGGCTGGCAGAATATGAGGGAGGGGGAAATGGGGGAGAATGAGGGGGGGAAATGAGGGGGAAATGAGGGGGAAATGAGGGGAAATGAGGGGGAGAATGAGGGGAGAATGAGGGGGAGAATGAGGGGGGAGAATGAGGGGGGAGAATGAGGGGGGGAATGAGGGGGGATATAGAGGGAAATGAGGAAAATTTGAAAAATAGGGACTTCTAAAAAGTTGAAAAAAATAATTAGGGAAAAAAATCAAAAAAATTCAGGAACTGTAGTGCCTTTGAAGTGCTTTCAGGATATATAATTATTTGCAAAATCGAGGAAGAAATGATGGAGAAAAATGGAAAATACTTTCGGAGACCCGAGAAATAATGAGAACTGAATTGATGGGAAAGTCTGAAAATTGAATAGGGAAGTGAGGGGAAGCCTTGTAGCATTGTTATTTTCTGCTGTTCTAATTTTTCCTGATTGTTCTTGGTCTCACTCCCAGCTGCTACTGGATACTCCTGGAAGCTCCTGGGAGGGTCCAGGAGTAGCTAATGGAAAATACTTTTGGAGACCCAAGAACTGAATTGATGGGAAAGTCTGAAAATTGAATAGGAAAGTGAGGGGAAGTCTTGTAGCATTGTTATTTTCCACTGTTCTGATTTTTCCCGATTCTTCTTGGTCTCATTCCCAGCTGCTCCTCAATACTCCTGGAAGCTCCTGAAAGCTCCTGGGAGGGTCCAGGAGCAGCTGGGAGTGAGACCAAGAACAATCAGGAAAAATCAGAACAGCAGAAAATAACAATGCTTACAAGGCTTCCCCTCACTTTCCTATTCAATTTTCAGACTTTCCCATCAATTCAGTTCTCATTATTTCTCGGGTCTCCGAAAGTATTTTCCATTTTTCTCCATCATTTCTTCCTCAATTTTGCAAATAATTATATGTCCTGAAAGCACTTTAAAGGCACTATAGTTCCTGAATTTTTTTTGATTTTTCCCTAAATTTTTTTTTTCAACTTTTCAGAGACCAAAATTTTCCTCCCACTGCTCCTGGCACATTACATACTCCTCACCACTCCCAGCTGCTCCTGAACCCCCTCCCAGGAGAACACTATTGGCTCCAGGAGTGCCCAATCTGCTGTTTTGTCTCCCACATGCTCCAGCCACTCTTGATGCTCCGGAGCATAACAGACTTTTGCTGATGTGCTTTGGCAGCGATCGGAGAGATTGGTAAGATTTGTTGGAGAAAGGGATCAAGTGATCTCCCAAACCATCAGGGAAGGGGTACCCCCCCCTGGCATAATGGGCGAGTAGTGTATGGATGCACGCTAGAGGTCCTGGGTTCGATACCAGGCTTGTCCATTTTATGTCATTTGTCCAGTCACCTGGTTTACCTCATTTGGATATCACGGAGTAAGTCCGGGCAGGCAATGTGCAATTTCTTCAAGATTAGGACCCAAAACTGACGAATTTCTGAAGGAATGTTCGAGTTATCCTGATCTGCATGACATTTCTGACGACTGGCTGCTCGTCCAGGTGAGCGTGTTGTTCATCAGCATGGACGATGGGATTGACTCTCCGAGATTCTCAGATTGACTCCAACTTTCTTGCGCGCCCTCTTCAAGTTGATGTTGCGTGTAACATGATGTTTCCTCGCTCACAAGGCAATACCATCCTTCAACTCAATATGGGGGAGGGAAAATCGTCCGTCATTGTTCCCCTTATTGCCGTATCTTTAGCAGATGGACAAAAACTAGTCAGAATCATCGTGCCAAAGCCCTTAGCAAATCAAACATTCCAGTCACTGGTTCAACGCTTGAGCGGCTTAGCGAATCGGCGAATATATTGCATGCCGTTTTCCCGTGCTATCGCAGTGAAGCCGGATGCTTTTCAAACGATCTACCATCAGTGCATGAATGTTGGTGGCATACTGGTTATGCAGCCTGAACACGTCCTATCGTTCAAACTCACGGGCATTGAACGACAGCTCTCATCGGCTAGGCGCAAGGGAACTCCGACTCCAAATGCAATGCTGGAGCTACAGCGATGGCTGGACGCAAGGGTTAGGGACATTTTGGACGAGAGTGACGAGATTCTGGCGGTCAAGTGTCAACTTGTGTACGCAGTTGGCACTCAGCAGCCCCTAGGTCCTCAGCCTGTCAGATGGACTACGGTGCAGCATGTGTGCTCCATCCTGCGTAGTAGGGGCGGGCTTCTTAATCAGCTGGCTTCTCAAGGGGGTCTCGAGCTCGAGCAACGAGACGGATACTTCCCTCGACTTCGCATTCTCAGACATGAAGCCGGCGTCCAAATTTTGAAATCTCTTTTACAAGGAATAATGCAAAGGGAGTCTCCTGATCTACCTCCGTTCAGGCTATTTCATGGAGGGGTACTCCGAGAAGCAGAGGCTTTCATCGCCCAAAGGGACGCTGGAACACTTCCTGAATTGCGAAACCACTGTCGCAGTGACAACCATCTATGGAGCATTCTGCTCCTGCTGAAAGGCCTTTTTGCGCATGGGATACTTATGTACGTTCTAAGTGGACGTAGGTGGCGAGTAGACTATGGGCTTGACCTAACGCGGTCACTTCTCGCCGTGCCCTATCGTGCAAAGGATGTGCCTGCACCGAGAGCAGAGTTCAGTCACCCGGACGTCTGCATCTCGCTCACATACCTCAGCTACTACTATGGCGGATTGTCTTACGATCAGCTTGATATGTGCTTCAAGCATATCAGCGAAGTTGAAGACCCTGTAGCGGAATATCGCAAGTGGATTAAGGACAATTGCTTGGTGCCAGACTTTCTCCGCAATTACAGTAGTTTCAACCCGGATGACCGCGAACAAAAGATCCAGCATCCCTATCCAGCTTTCGAAAGGAACCCACCGACGATTAACTTCTTCCTCTGTCAGGTGGTTTTTCCGAAGGAAGCCAAGACATTTCCTCAAAAACTTTCCACATCCGGTTGGGACATCGCCGAACGAAGGCAACACGTAACGACGGGTTTCAGTGGCACCAATGACAACCGCTATCTTCTCCCCACTTCTATTCAACAGGATGACATCCCTGCGCAATTGGGTACAAATGCTAAGGTGTTGAATTTGATGCTGCAGCCTGAGAACGATCACTACCAAAGCGTGGCCAGTAGCGAGTTTCTGGACGTCGTCGTCAGGGAAACACCCCAAATCCGAGTTTTGTTGGATGTGGGTGCCCAGATGTTGGAATTCTCCAATAAGGAATTGGCATCGATATGGCTTTCGCAAGTCTTGGCAGTAGATATAGATGCTGCGATCTTCTTCTCCGAAGATGACGAACTCTTCGTTATCAGGCGTGATGGGGCAACGGAACCATTCATCTCTTCGTCGTACAGACACCAGCTTGATCGCTGTCTCGTGTACCTGGACGATTCTCACACAAGAGGCACCGACTTGAAATTGCCCGCCGATTATCGTGCCGCAGTTACATTAGATCCGAAAGTGACAAAGGATAGGCTAGCCCAAGGTGAGCCTTCCCATTACTATGAGGATATGATCGAATCAGCAGGCATGTCTTCAGGATGTATGCGAATGCGCAGGTTGGGTAAGGGACAATCTGTCCTTTTTCTCGCCCCTCCTGATGTGGATCGCAAAATCCGCAAGTTCTCGAAAAAGATCCATGGAGAACGAATCGGTGTATACGACGTTCTTTCCTGGTCCATCAGGGAGACATGTTCCAGCCTAAGGCGTTATAGTTGTGATTGGAGAGAGCAAGGCATTCATTACATCGACAGGCAATGCGCATGGAAAGAGTTTTGGACATCCTACATCCGCCGCACCTCAGTGTTAGAAAAATATTGGTTGAGACCCGAGTTGAAGTCTCTCGAGGAAATGTATGGGGCACCGTCGTCCTCCGGGCCACTGGAACAGGAACCGTCCCATCCGGCAGCCGATTGTCGCGAGATCAAGCAGAGGAGTGAGATTTTCTCGTCCTCCACAATGAGTTGGCTGGTGAAAATGGCAGAAGAGCAGGAACGTGAAGTAGTCCACGAGTCTAGGCGCGAGCCGGAGGACGAGGAGTCACTACCACCTTTACGACCTGCTCGCCATCACCTCCATCCTGATGTCGAATCATTTGTGCACGATGGTCAAATACCACCATCTTCTCGTGCTTTCGTCTCGCTCTTTTCTTCAATCCCAATCCTCCCTCGGTCTCAGCAAGACACCAAGTGGTCACGCAACCTTCTTGCAACCAGCGACTTCGTCACCACAATCAAAGGTTCGAGTGCACACAAAGGCATCGAGTTTCTTCGGCCTGTGAACTGGATACTGTCTAGCATTCGCGGATCGATGCTCGTGGTGTGCAGTCCTTTTGAGGTGAATGAGTTGCTCCCAGAAATTCGTCGCAGCGGCAACGTCAGGTTGCACGTGTACTCTCCAAGAACAAGTCAGCCGATGAGGTCCTTCGATGATCTCAAATTTTACACAATTCCGTCCTTACCGACGACGTGGACCTACACGGAGAGGCTCACAGTCTCGCAGCTCAATATATTCTCAGGCCAGATGTACATCAACAACTTCGAAACGTATCTCGAACTTTGCAATTTTCTGGGCGTCAACACCAGTCATGATGGGAGGAACGAAGTAGAAACACAAAGTGATGGTTTTGTCCTACCCAGGAAGCGTACTCGGGAAATGAGCTTGGTCTGCCCCTTTGATATTAGTCCCTTGCCTTTCATCCGCAAGCTAACGAGTCTCCGGAGGAACGGTGAGTTGTTCCATCTGATTCTAGCAGCTCGAAGTACCCACGCTAACACGCCACGCTCAAGGAACGTCCTATGCCTCTACTCATCTTGGACGAATTGTGAATGGAGCATTCATACAGCCAGAGGAGTTTTGATGGAATACGCACCATTACTGATCATGTATATAATTATCCAGCTTGCAAATTCGCAGCTAGGCGTATACTTGTACCATTGAATGAGCTTGCGTCATGAAGGTCATGTTAGAGCCTCCCGGCCAGCGGAACCTCACATCCGATCCACTGTCACACGCGTGCAGACTGTGAATGGTATTGTCAGGGAATACTGCGCACTGGCATGTGCACCAAGGGTCCCACAGCAATCCTACAGTGTGGGTTGCCGTATTACGTAGAAAGGTAGCGAGTTTACGCTCAGTGTCGAACGTTGTTGAACTTACTAATTACGGCTACGTGAGTGCACGTCAGTCATAAAGACCAACACGAAAGAGAAAAGGAAAAGCAGCCAGACGCAAAGCATTGGACACGGAAGAGAATGTCGCAACGCGCAAAAAATCCTCGATCAAGCCGCACTGCCAGCAGCTCCGAACTGGCTCCCTAGCCTCGTCAATCTTCACGAGCAACTTACAACGACATCACTCCCTTCCAACCCTCTTCATTCTTCACCGACCCCCTCTCTTCCACCCCTTTGCCAACACCACCCTTAGCCAACCCCAACCCGCTCGCAATCCCTTCCCCACCCCGAATGCCCACCATAAGGCGTGACCACGTTGACAGCCAAATTTCCCATCGCTTTCGATCTCCTTTATAGGATTTTCTATCGTCCCCCCACGTTGAACGCCGAGAAATGAGTCTTATGAATTGTAGAACCGGCATAATAGTGATTGGCTGATGCGAAGGGGATTCCTCCTATGAATCGCGTGACGCGATGATCGAAATCTCTCAGAGTGGGTGCCAACTTGGAAAGAGTTTCGAGGTGGACTCGGAGGTAGGGAGGATCCCAGCCTCTACTACCTCGGAGGAAGAGGTTTCCGCCCACTGGATGTCGCGGTACAGGATCACTTTTCTCGTATGGCTAGAATGGGAGAAATGAAAGAAAGAAATGAGAAGTCGAGTTTTCCGGGGAACGGTGCGGTAGAATGGCTACTCACATTCCCAAAAACGCAAATACTCGACAACGCACACTTATCGCCCCCCTTCCTCAACATACAACGACAATACATTCGCTCCCAACGAGGACCCTCAGAGCCGGGGTTGAGGAGGTGTTAGGGTTACAGTGTGAGAATTCTAGTGAATAGCGCTCCAATGACGCTTCTATTTGTGTTCTGAATTCCCGATTGACACTTACAGCTCTTAACAAGGGCGAGGTATCTGTGGAGCCTGAAAATGCATACAACAAAGAGGAAATGCACTACTCCGGACGGTGTAATGGTGTCCGATGACCGGGGTTCAGATGCCTTCACCACGAAACTGACGGCCAGAGATGCCGATTGCAAGGCCATCGTGCCCATAATAAATACAGGTGAGCCAAGTTACTCCGAGTACGTTGTTCGGTTCATAGAAAACGTCATCATCACGTCATCATCACTATTCCTATTCAGAGCCCGGAAAGGGACCCGGCGCGTAAACAAACTTGGATTAAACCGCAGGAACCTTGGCACCATGACTTTCATCCATTTATAGTCAGGTGTAAGAACTGGTGGCCGTTCAGTCCCATTTTACCTCAGAATGCATGTTTGATGTAAGCGACGCAACAATTTCCAATGACTGTAGAAAGTCATTGGGGGCTCGCCATCCGAGCTCTAGACTGGGTGCTCTTGTCATGGTGAGCATTCACATTGCAGTTGAATGAGTGCCGAGCGCTCTGGGGACGTTGCAATCACTTATGAGAATGCTCCCCAACTAGCTGGGCACAAGTGATCCCACCTTCCGTGCTGTAGTAAGTCTGAGCGCTTTGAACAGTAGGGTCGCTCATACGTAAGTGCAACATATACGCGGCTTGATTCTGAGCGATCTAAGAATGCCGGCCACGCAGTGTTGAAATTCGACCCCTGCTTGAGACAACCAAGAGTTATTACGGGGACCAATGGAATGGGGCCCCCCATATATCCAGTCGCTCTGGTAAAAACTACGTTTGGCAGTAAGATTTTGGCTCGATGTAAACAATGGTAAATGCATGCTGTTCCAATGGCCTCAACGGCAGCCCTGCGGCTTCTATGTCGCAAACCACATCCCCCCACCGCTCGATCCAACTGCCAGGTTTAAAACCCTGGACCGCAAAACATTTAGAGTCACCCGGTACCCAGTTTCGCCACATCGGCGAATACTACCACCGCTTCGGTATCCGCATATACGGGTGCACATGTGGTGCGACCACACACCACACAGACCAGGGTGCACGCACTACAGGTATGCCCATGGCCACACCTCAGAAAGCTTAGACATCTATTGGGCCGTAGTCCCCAATCCAAGGGGAAAAGGAGGGAGCTCAACGGAGTTTGGAGAATATCAAAAATCGACGTCGAAGCAGGCGTATAACAACAACTGGGTTCTTTAATCTGCCAAGCTTCAGAAGACCAACGGCCCAGTGCTTGAATTCTCGAATCGGGAACAACCCCGAGAGCTGCCAAAATTAGACGCTCCTCTTAAGCGAAACGAGTTGGCCAGCGAACTCCAAGGTACGTAACTGGTGCAAAACCAAGAACGTGTAGGGGAGCGAACCACCGTGACATGACGAACCCAGAGATGAGGGGGGAAAAGGAAAAGAGTCATCTGGGATGACGTTCAAAAAATAGGAATCGGATTGAGCGGATGACTGCAGTACTACCATGGATCCAGCGGTCAGCTTTGGCGCCGCAACGTCAGCTGGGTCTCAAGTACAACCCGATGCCCATTGTCACGCTGTAACCTAGTTGGTACGTAGTGGATGTTCCGTGTCGCGGTTCATATTTCCCAATAATAAACCCAGCGGTTCGGGTTCAAACTTTTACTTTCCATGCGCAAGTCCGGGATCGCTAATAAAAGAGCGCGAGGAACAAACACGATCATTCTCAACTAACAAGCGCTCTTTAGTTATGGATGCTTCCATCGTCGCTCGTGAAGTTCTCGCTCACGCAAACTCTGCTAACTTCTTGGGTCCCATTGACCCCGGTTTAACCGTGGCTTACCGCAGTGCAGCAGTGTCTAATCAGACTATACGCATGGTGATCGCCAACGCACCGGCCGAATTCGGTTTTTTTTTTTGGGAGTGATCACCGTGACCGACGTCGGTCCATACGGTAATCAGCGTGCCGCGCCATTTAACGCGTGGCGCGAATAAGACGTTCGTCCTCTTTCCCCTCTTGCATTGTTCGATTCATCACTTACAATGTTCGGCAGCGCACCAAAGTGAATGGCACGATGTATCAAATCCAACTGGGTAATGCCCCCAATGGTTCTGGCACCTGAAACGAAGAAATTGTCTTGCGGACCAACTGTACGCTTTAAATCCTCTGAAAAACGCGTCTGGTCTCGGCCACCATTGTGAAGGTACGTGGCCAGCTTTCTTCGTTGTACTGGACCTCAGTCGTCGTGTACGTTTCAAGAGGACATGGTCGAAATTCATGAAATCGAGTATGGCTGGACTTACGCCGACAATCGTAACTGTTCTTTAACTTGCGATTTCTGCACCCAATGTTCAAGGAGAGCTGAGTCGTGGCTCCAAAGGAGACCAAGAAGGTTAAGATGTCTCTTTCTCTGGAAAATAGTAAGCGAGCGGGCGGCGGTGAGGATTCATTTCTCCTACTTCTAGATGATGTCGCACTCGAGGGGAGTAGTCTGATGGAAGAAGCGGGTTTGGCCTTCCATGTTCTCGCAGCCGGACTGGGACTCGGGGCGATTGCGAAGCAAGAAACGTGGGGGGAAACAAAGGAAAGGACAATAACTGCTGGAGGAATGAGAAACTCAGGCGGGGTCTCGACTGAGGGCGACGCCGTTTCGAGGGCCCCGCCGTTGATGGTGAAGGACACAATATGAGAAGAGTAAGCGGGTAGTGCCGCTTCAGGCAGTGTGTTCCCCAGTTATTCAGTGCGCCTTAGCTCTCGTGCAATGACCATATATCCCACAACACACAGTATCTACCACATTCGATATCCCTGGATCTCGACCCAAGCGAATGTAAAAGTCTCTTCCACAGGCTCGGGTAACGTGAAGGATAAGAAATCGATGTGACACGCCACGAAGGTCCCCATAACGTTCAATCGAGGCATCGACGGCGCGAGGGCCCTTAACCACGCTTTCGCAGAATGTTCGCACAGAGCAAGTCCTGTGCGGTTGAGGGTTCAAGTCTTCGGAGTGGGCACCCGCTCCTGTACCGCTTGCCATGTGTGTGGCCGATGACGCACGAAGCGTTGAGATAGCAGCGAACACAGCAAGAGATGAGGCGAGGCCGTGGAAAATCGGCTACTCGGTCGGCTGGGAAGTGACGGGACCTCTGCGAATGAAGGATCGACACCAGATGGGCCAGGAAACTCAATCTCCCCATCAAGCTATTAAGTAAAGCCCAGCTCTATCAGGAAGTTCATTCTCACATAGACAAGGAAATTCTTCGACCAGGGTCGGCTCTGGAAATCCTGGAGGCCTAATCAAGTTAATGGGTGGACACGGATCCCAGGGAAGATCGAAGATGCAATGGGACATCGGAGCTAGTAGCAGAGATAGAAGCAAAGGACAGTGGTGGAATTTGATGGGTCGTTGAGAGAGTTAGGAGTCCAGAACCGACTTGTTATCTCCCACTGAGATGGATGGGATTCGTGACTAGCTAGGGACGAAACGTGTGTGGAGGCAGGATGCTGCTTTGTTACCTTGCTTGCAAGGTCACTTTCCGGGTCCACAATTCGTGGGAATTTTACTTTTCCCACCCTGTGGTTCTCTCTTCCCATTGGCTATTGGGTTTACTATTGATTGTTCGTAACTATCTCGTGATGTTCTCACGTTGCCTCTCATGATCGATCCTAAGCTCTCTGATATCTTTCCCGTATCTCCTCGTTCACACTCTCCAATATGTTGGTTGCCTGAACAGCTTCTCATCAAACACTCACAAAAGTCGGATAGTATCACGGCCTGCGTCACGAAAACCGGCAGACGCTCTCATCAGCTCTTGAGTGCTCCTGAGCAATTAAAGCAATTAGAGCCCAGGAGAAAGGTACCCCCTCTGGAGTGCTCCCGAGCATCGATTTGCTCCTGAAGTGCTCTGGAGTGCTCTGGAGTACTCTGGAGCATATATTATACTCGATCTCACTGGCTCAGTCTATACATTGTAGACAATTAAATCGTCGTGTTGTTTCGTTGCAGAAAGAGGGATTGCAAAGTTCTATATACAGGAGATGTGACTAATCATCGTCTCTAAGTATCTGAACCACCTTCCCTCCCCCATGCACGCTTCTGGCAGCTCCGCTTTGGTGTCTACAATATACTTGCTGTTGGATGTAAATAATAAAGTGAAGTGGAAAGAACTCACAAGGCAGCGTTACCAAGCGATGATGAGATGTTCAACCACTCCTTGGGTCGCCTCTCACTCCATTGAATGATCCAATCCAAATGGCTCTGGTATATGTTGAAGAAAGAGCTCCCACTGAACTCCGTCGTGAGATGTCTCCCGGTCTCCCATTCTTTCAGGGCACATTGGATCTAGGAGTAAGGAGAGTGGCTGAGAACAGGAGGGAGAAGGGGGCGAACACACGCACTGCTGTTAAGGAAAAAGCCACAGTTGCCCTTGGCATCTTTTCAAATGCCTTGATGTTTCGGTGAAGAGAAGCCTCCCGTCGCCTCATAGTCGGGGTGAAAAATGCTAGGATAGTCTCCTGGATGCAGGGGTGCTGAAGCGCTCCCCTGCACTTGTTCTATGTGACTTCATAAGGTGGAATTGGGTTCAGTTCAGAAAAAGAGGTGCATACTGTTTCGGTGTCGTACTCTGCAAAACAGAAGTTTTCGTGCTGCAGCGCTGCACTAACAATCTTGCGATTGACATTCTCATCATTGGTTTCGGCCAGATGCATGTGTTGTCTGACACTGGCACTAGCTGCTGTCTTGAAAATCCCCCGAAATCTTGATGCAGTTTTTGTAACCTAAGTATGAAGATTGACATTTTGGGACTTATGGGCAGAATCATTGCAGCTCGTACCGTCAGGATCATGTCTCCGGTTAGATTAACATTTGCTAAGTGGTGTTCTTGAAAGGCTTCTGAGAGTGCGTGAGTTGCAAATGACTCATTCTCATCGTGCACCGGGAATGGTTGGTTAAGTAGAAGTGAAATATGATACAGTTCGAATGCAGTTTTGAGCACTGGGACCATGAGAGAGTCCGCTGTCTCATTGGTCCTGCTTTTCCACTCACGAAGCGTTGTGCATGTGCGATGCCATGTGATATTGGTGCCAGAATCTGGGCATCCAGAGAAATCCTCAGTGGATGCTTCAAAGGGTGGTGATTGTGAATGTTTCAAAGCAGTCGGTTCGAAAGAAGGCGAACGTGAATGTTTCAAAGACCGCCCTGAGTTGGGAGTTTGTGGCTGGTAATCGCCACAGTGCTTCAGAAAAGAATATGAAACATAATTTTGTCCACACGGACCTTGATCTGGTTCCAAATATGATCCATGGGTTGTCCCATAGCGAGTGAGTTGACCTTTACCCCCTATTTGTTGTCAAAATATTAATATTATGACAGACGGCAAGTTACAGCTATCCAAACCTACCCGGCGAAAATTCTTTGTAAGTGCGGGTGGGGCCACATGTTCATCATCATCTGGCAGCGAGTGGCTGAGACAGTCCTCAGAGTCTGGGAAGAATTGCGATGCAGAGGGCATGGAGTCACATGTATTGGTGGCAGTGTCATGTGCAAGGCCGGTGCTTGATGGATTCACAAGTTGGTTCTAATTAATTAAAACAAGGAAAATCAGTAGGATGAGAAACAAACCCAAATATGTAATGGTCATCCTCGCACCTCACCACCCCTTAGCCATGCATTTGGCACTGTGCTTGTGGTGACACGTGTACTGTTTTTCTGAGATATCCTCTGTTTTCTCCTTTGATGATGCTCTTCATCCTCCTGTCTTCGCCATCCAGCAATCTCTTGTTCTTCTGTGTCCAATGAATCGATAGCTACATCTACGAAAAAATTCAACTCAAAATAACAATAATTCCACGTTGACTCACCAGAATCACTCATACTGATGGCAAATCGGTCGTTACTCCACACACTGGCCTTTGAAGTCCGTGGCATTGCCTTCAAACCCTCATTGCTGGAATCCTTGTCACCATCATATGGATGTTTGCGCTTTCGGTTTGGGTTCTGATGACATTGCGGAATCTTTGAGTCAGTGATGATATGCACGCAAAAACATTCCAAGTGGCTCGCACCTTCCGTTTTCCTGGAGTGACCAGTGGGTCACCCAGCCCAATTTTTCGTAAAAGCTCCTGATTCTCCTCTATATTGCGCCGCCTATATTCTTCCCAGTCATCACCTGAATCTCCAAGCTCCAGTTGCGAAGCGATATTCCTCAAGTTGCCTGTGCCATCTGACTGACGGGAGTCCTGAAGAGTAAACCAGCTTGTGTAAGTATGGAAGAAAGTATAAGTAAACCAGATTTCGAACCTTTTTCTTCAAAGTTCCACGACGTGATGCCCTCTTTGTTTCTGCTTGTGCCAGTGCCTTTTCAGTTGGCCTTCGTTCCCTTCGGAGCATATTTGAGTGGGATTGTTGCAGGACGGAGCCAAGTATCAACAGTGAGAAGATTTTCACAGAAGGACAAGGAAGAAGCCCTTGAAAAAAAGGGGGGAGGACAAATATTAACTAATCGGGAAAATTCGAACTCCGCACGTTTCAGCTTCTGGGTCACAATATGCCTTCACCCGAGTCCACTAGCATGGGCTATGCACACAATTTATGGTGCCGTTTCTGCCGAGCTGGTCCTTTCAAAACAGATGGAGGCTTGAGGTCACATATCCGCCAGAAGCGTGCCTGCCGAAAAGCACGATTAGTTGCTGCTAGTCTGAAAAACGCCCACGGCATTGGTGTGGCACAGTCAGGATGCATCCCACCAGTCAGTTGTAGGAGCCACGCTAACCCAGAACCCGGACCTGAGGGGACCGAGGCCCAGGAGCCTGAGAGTGGTCCAGGACCTACTCTTTCTGGCCACGAAGATTATTCCCCCGGTACCAAGCTTGAAGCTAGCCGACAGAAGAAGTATATGATAGAGCGAGTAGACGGGGCAGCAGCAATCGTTACATCTACATCAAGAGATGGCAATCCAAGACCACAAAATCGGTGGGAAAGGCTCCTTGCACAGGAGGATTTCGAATATCCCTACTTCCCTTGGTGTTCACTCGCGGAATCGAACCTCGTAGATTGGCTGGCATCTAGTGGGCTCTCTAAAGCAAAGATCGACAGCTTCCTACAACTTGAATGGGTGAGGAATCCTCTTCGTGCAATGCTGTATATATTCAGTGACATGACTCACCACTTGCTAACCAGACCCGGGACCATCCTTATCTGCCATCATTCCCGAGTGCAAGCAATATGTTTGAGAGGATTGAGACCTCGATGCCAACGGGCCCGGACTGGTTCAAGACAGAGATTACCTTGTTGGATGCGCCAACTGAACCTCAAACATTCTTCTATCGCGACATAATCGACTGCGCCAAGTTCCTCTACTCCAACCCATCCTTTCAGGAAGCCATGAGTTATGAGGCAATGAAAGTTTTCGAACTTAAGGGACAAGGTCGATTGAGGATATATCATGAGTTCATGACTGGAAAGATAGCAAATAAGTTACAGGTGTGGCAATTAATAAATCTAAGTATACTTATCTTATGTCCGTGGTGATAGATTTCCATCCCAACTGGTACTGGATTCATCGGAGTAATGTTGGCATCGGATGAAACACACCTTACCAACCATAGTGGGAATAAAACTGCACACGCTGTCTATATGTCCATTGCCAACATTGACAAATCTGTTCGTCGGAAACTCACACAGGGTGCATGGATTGCGATCGCAAAGATCCCAGTCTCAAAATTTTCAAGAACTCACTTTCGAACAAAAGCAGAGGATGCCAGGATGCCAGGGTTGCTCCAAAGTATCCTGTTCCATCGATGCATGTGGATTGTCCTTGAGCCACTGTGCATGGGGCCAATCTCCAAGCCACATACTGTGATCGACCCATTAGGTAACTTTCGCCAGTGCCTATTCTTCCTCGTTGCTTGGATGGCAGATCTGAAAGAACAGTGGCTGATTGCTGGGTTGGGTCACTCAGCCTGTCTGAAATGTCTTGCTGTGACTGCTGATTTCGAAAAGCCACATGCGTGCAAGAAAAGATCAGGGCAATCGACACTCGAAATGCTGAAATCAATCCGAAATTGGTATCCAACAGCGGACACGTGGCAGTTCTTCCTGAAGGCCAAAGAGCTTGGACTGGCCGGAGTTGAGAATCTGTGCTGGGAAGGGTTGGCTATTGACATCTGCAATGTATTGTGTGTGGATGTCTTACATGGAATCCATAAATTCTTTAAGGACCATGTGATGGAGTGGCTTACAAATACGATCGGAGAAGATGAGCTTGATCGGCGTATGATGGCTCAGCCTCATCGGATCGGGTACCGTAACTTTAACACTGGTATATCTCACCTTTCCCAATGGACTTGTCGAGGAAATCGAGACCTTGAACGGCACATCTTGCCCGTTATTCTAGGAGCCGCAGGAGCTATTCCCCCCGTCATTAAGGCCTTGCGATCTCTGCTAGATTTTACCTACCTTGCCCAACTCCCAATGCACAATGAAACAACCCTGCATAAGCTCGAAGAGGCCCTCCAGAACTTCCATGCCACAAAATACATTTTCATTGCCAATGGCTCGAGACGAGGAACTAATGGCAATGTTATCATTGAAGACTTCAACATCCCAAAGCTTCACATACTCCACCATTGGCGGGATAATATAATTGCATCTGGTACCAGTGACAACTTTTGCACTGAGGTCGGGGAGGCTCTACATAGGGTTGGACCAAAGGCTGCATACAAAAGTACGAACAAAAAGGAGTATGAAACCCAAATGATTCGGTACTTTGTTCGGTCTGAAGTGCTTCAGCTTTTTTCAGCATATTCCGAATGGCGTTTGAAGAAACAACAGCAGGATGGCACATACCAGGGTGTGACAGAGCAACGTGTTTCCCAAGGTCAGATCACTCTTTCAAGGCGACCTCACATTTCCCTGCCTGTTGCCACTGCCGTTGAGAAATTTGGTCTCACGGGCTTCATCTCATCCCTTCACCGGTTCCTCGAACTTGGAGATAACGGGAGTCAGCGACGTGCCCGCTATAACTATAATGCACCAGCACCGTGCAGATTTGAGAAAATCCTGATCTGGACTTCATTTCGCCTCGATCTCCCTCTCCCAAATGAGTTCTATGACCCTGTGTCAGAACGGATTCACTGCAACGCTCGGGATCCCATACTGGTCGAGTTAAATCCAAATCGGAGAGATATCCAGCGTGCGTACTACCTATCTAAAATACAACAGCACCCGCGTGCAATGCTAATGTGAACTGGCAGGTTTCCGCATGGCCACTATCCTCCTATTATTCTCATCACCTGCATCTAACTCCAACACACTTTATGCCTTTGTTGAATGGTTCTCACCCTGTTCAACCCCGACTCCACACGCTCAACTTTATGAGATTCGAAAAGAGTATAGAAGTTCAGGTGAACGCGCCACTGGGATCATACCGGCCTCCTCCATACGGCGTCCATGCACCCTAGCTCCAGTGCTGGATGAAGAATGGAGTCAAGACATTATGACAAGCGAGTGTTATCAGAAAGTGGATAGATTTTATATAAATTGTTTCTCGAGTCACTTGGATTATGCCTTCTATACATCCTTTGAATCTTAGTAATATTATCATCATCACCAATGAGAAAACTTGCCTGTGATGTTGGGGAAGAGGTGTCGGAGAGCAGGAAACCGCGAGGGCAGCGAAAGTGTAGTTACTTGATGGCGAAATGTCAATGTGTCCCTTCTCCGTGACAGCCCCAGGGGAGCCGAGTCCTCAGGCTTACCATTGGTCAGCGCCACAGGTGAAGAAGTGTCAGAGTGAGGCTGAGAGGGAGAACCAGCAGCGAAAGCGCAGTTGCTCGATGACAAAGTGTCAATATGTCCCTTCTCCATGACGGCTCCAGAGGAGCCGAGTCCTCAGGCTCACTGTTGGTCGGCGCTGCAGGGGAAGATGTGTTGAAGGGAGCCTGAGAGGAACTGGAACTGTTGGGCGGTGAGTCCGAGGAGGTGCCTTCGCGAAAGCGTAGTTACTCGATGGTGAAGTGTCAATGTGTCCCATCTTCATGACAGCTCCAATGGCCATAAGAGGAGCTGAGTTTCACTGTTTGTCAGTGCTGCAGGGGAAGTTGATGTGGGCTGGGAGAACGGGGACCATCGGACAGTGAGTCCGAGGAGCGCCTTCAATCAATCGATCGGATGTCACGTGGCATGAAAATTAAATCCGGAATCACTTGGGAGCTATAGGAGCTGTTGAGAGCTTGGGAGTATGCAACCAATCTCCAGAGCACTCTCGAGTGCTCTAGAGCCATACCGGTTTTCGTGACGTGAGCCTCCATAGTGGATGCTATCTCAAGCTCGAGCCCACAGGCATCTCAATGTGCATGATGCTCGGTCTTCCTGGATCCGAACCAATCCCAATGATCTCTGCCTCTCCAACCGTATCAATGGTAACCGCACAATCAGCACCCAGGTCTCTAAACTTCAGAGCTTTGCCCTCGATGCCCTCTGTAATTGCCCTTAGCTCTTTTGGCTTCAACTCTCGGGTTCGCGATGTGTCAAATAAGCTGCTCTGAACTCCTGAAGCCATTGCATGTGGCACCTTAGGGTGCCATCACCTCTCGTTATTCCAGCCGACTTCCCTCTCATCACTTTGGACTGGGCAGCTCGCTCTATCGACAGCCAAGGTCTCCAAGATCTCTCACCCCATTCCAGGTTGCAGTCAGATCTTTTTCCTGCTGAACTCGCTTTAACACAAGACCTTAGACCAGCATTCTTGCTCATGAACTCCGGACTTGTCACGTTCTCAATATTACCAATAACGATGCTGGGCCCGAGGCTGGGAGGCCTAGGTTTGCCCCATGTGCTCTGGACTCTGTTAGAATGGGGCTGATACAGACAACTCCGGAGTGGAATTGGAGACTTAGCGTGGAGGGACCTTGGCCTCAGCGACTCAAGTGGAGCGCTGTGCCATTGCTGTTTGTCCATTTGGTCCTTAATTTCACAGTAGGTGAGCAGGAAGTCTCTAGGGGGCATTTCAGGTCGATTTCGGACTGAACCCAAAAATGAGTATGTACAAGTGCCGATATATATAATGGAAGGGGCAAAAGCACAAGGAAACAAAGGGGAACTGAATCGGAACGAAGACGTCCGAACGGGAACAAAGGGTAGAGGAAGCGGAGCGGTACCGAAGGTCATAAGGCAGGACCTGTGATACGTCCGAAAGGAGGTAGGGAGGGCGAGGCCCAGAGGGGCAGGAGGATGAGGAGAAGTGGGAATGATGACTAACTGGCTAGAATGGGAAGAAGCAGTAGTCCAAATAGGGATGAGGGGTAAACGCGAGAGATACATTACAGGCAGTGAAAGTGCCGAAGGCGATCCGTGAAGCTCGGAGGTTGCGGAGCTTACGGAGGTTACAGAGGCGGGGTTGAAAGTCCAAGGGATATTGGCAATGGTGTTTACGTAGTATGAGGTCACCAATGCAATGGACTAAGACCGAGGTGGAGTCAAAGTCCGAGGTCGGGACTATGACGGAGGCTCGGAGCAAAGGTATGAGCGGTGTCCGAGTAGGAAGTACGGGACAGCTGTCACGACCATGCATCCTGGCCCGTTAGCCGCCTGTCCCTATGCTGCCCGAGCCTATTCCCGCTGTGCGAGCGCAAGTGCGAGCCCCGACCTCAGCCCTATCCTCCCTGAGGGCCCCCTGCTCACTCCCCCACTTGCCCCTAGGCTCCCCTACACTTGGCCAACTCCCCCACAGCCACACCGACCTCCCTGCCCGAGTCCACCTCTGGCACCGACCTAGCGTGACTCCGCGACATCGCCTACTCCGCTACGATACCATCGCTGCTATCGCGGCCCTACACCCCTTCGTTTATTTATCTGTTATTGTTTGTTTTGACCCTCGGTCATTGCCGGCTGCTGTGCGGCCAACCCCGCTCTTTGTTCCTATCTGCTTCCAGACCCTTCGGCCTTCGGCCCGGGTCCGCTTCTATTCATTCTACCTCCATATATATATCCTGTATACTACATTATAGTACCTTAGCTCTAATATCGATATGACCACGACCCCTAAGTCCTGACCCCAGCAAGGCAACCCCAGTGAGTCCAAAATGAGGGCCAAGAGACAGCTAGGGGGCACAGCACTCCCTTTAGAGTTGCTGAGGCCGAATGCCCTACCCTCGGGCCTTGTTCGCGGCCTATAACGGCCCGCATAGGCGACCTTCGGTGCCGACCCCGGACCAGTGTCTAACAGTATATTAGAGCTCTCTCCCTAGGTTGTCTCAACATCGTTCCTAGTTTTGACTCCGATCTCAGTTTTCGCGCAATACCGTGCCACGTCGCCGATCACGGATCTTTCCCACGGCCGATAATCACGCGAAAACCACTCCCACTGAAGCTGGATCGCTCTCAGTAGGGATTCTTGGGTCCCTGATGCCAGTATGGCTCAAACCCGCGTTCTCTGACTCTCTGGGGCCTTGGATAGGCACTCAGATGTGGGTTTTAGGTCGCTGAATACCATATTCACTGGATGCGCGACATTTCAGTCCCAACCCGACTCTGGCTACACGACTCTTGCTTCAGATTGTACCCCAATCGGCGAGCCTGAGTTGTAGTCCCTTCCTGTCCTTTCTGATCCTTCATCCAGTCTTATCGCGACCCCCATCAGTCTTATCCGACCTCGATCAGATTTTGGAAACCCAACTTCCACCAATCCCGATCTCCAATCCGACCCCTCTGACGCCGCTAGCAAGCCGCTGGCACCCCAAGCCCTTGTGGGCATCTCTTCCAAAGTCCTGGAAGCAGTTCAGATAGGCACTCCTTCACTCATTCAACTCCGACATCCAAACCTCCGGCAAGCACGCAACTGATTTCAAGATCGCTGCCGCTTTGCACCCTGTTACCCCTTCCAAAGTCCTGGAAGTAGGTTGATTTAGGCACCTCCACTCATTCACCCGCGATACCGTTGACCTTCGGTTATCAATCCCGCATTCCAAGCCGCTGGGTATTCACCCGGATCTCTAACTGTTGATCGCTGGAGACGCTTAGTGCGCCGCTGGTCACATCATGGTTGGATTTCCTTATGGGTTTTCCCTGCTGGCATCCAGCTCTCCTCAGTCCGCTGATGGTTGAGTTCGCCGTCACCCCCGCATACGGCTAGACGCCACTATTCTGTTAGGCCCGAGTGGTTAGGAGTATGGCGAAAGTCTCGGTGAGACAGTACCCACACCCCTACCCTCAGCCGTTATCTTGTACCCTAGGACGCATCTGTAGATGCTTGTGAAACCCGTTAGGTTGATAGAAACCGACCATCCCCGCATTCCCGCAATCCCGTTAATCTGCAGCGAGTCCAGGCCTAGATGACCAAGACTGCCAAAGATCGCCATTACACCCCCGCTGTTGTTGAAGCTTGCCGCTTCACAACCTCTTGTTAGTCTGCGGTTAACCCAGCCTAGATGGCTTGGGACTGCCAAGGACCTCTGTCACATTCTTGACCCATTGTTGAAGCTCGCCGCTTCACAACCCCACATTAGTTTGCGGCCTTTCTAGCCTTAACGGCTTTGAATCGCCTAAGACTCTTGTTAGTGCACCTTTGGCTTGAGCAACCAAGGCCGCACCTCCGGAAATCAAACCGGGCGTCTCTTCTGAGACAAAACAAATAGTCTGCTCCATTTCCGTTTTCTCTTTCTGTTCCCTTTTTGGGTTTGACTACGGTCGATTTCCCGTTCAAGGGGACATGCCCCAGCTCTAGGTTGTTTCCATTTCCGGGACTTCTGTCTCCCATCCAATCCTTGTTTTCTTGTTCCTAAGATTTTCAAATAAAAATATGACTTCTCCGATAAGTTGTTAAACTTTGCCGATACTTCATTCACCGGCATTTCGCCGATATTTTCACCGATTTTGGCTTTCCATCTCTGTTTCTCTTCAATGGTCTACTTCCATTTTGAAACATGTCGCTCGTTTTCAATGTCTCTCTGTTTTCTGTTTCCGTTTCTGTTCTTCTGGGACATTTGTTTCCTTTTTTGGGAACGCCGTCCACTCCATCTGAGGACTCTGTCCTCTCGCCGATTTTTCGGCCACCATCTCCTCGCCTCTGAGGATTTTTGTCACCCCCGATGATCTGGCTCATCACCGATTATCACTTCGACTGTTGTAGAGGTACTACCGGCACACCGGTATCCAGGCCCGCAACAATTATCAAACCCGCTACGCTACCGGTGCAATCAATTTGGACATTTCAATGTCACCTTGCTATATGGACCTTACCCTACCGTTTCTGGGACACCAACTACACTCACCCACCTCGCTCCATTGAGCGACCAGGATTTTGAGCAAGTAAATCAGTCTGAATGTCCGAGTATTCCAGTTTAGTACCCCCGCGCACCCCCGGCCACCTTTGGGCAGTACTCCCATTGGTTGGCATTCAAGCTGATTCGCCGTGTATGCACTTTGACCGCCAGGCATTCCATTAGTAATGCTAGGTATACCATCCCAGGATAGCGCGCCGTTGTGCCGCATCCACCCCTAGTTTCCCTGTCACCTTCGGCCATCACACCGCTGGTTGACTACCCACTTTCGCCTATCTCACCGATGCTTTGTCATCAACTTTGTTGGATGGGCCACGATCCCACTTGTCTTATGACAAGGTTGTTCTCCCTGAGGCTCCGTTGAGCAATGGTACTTGAACATACCGCATCTAGATAACGGCGCACCCAGTCTAACCCCAAACACTCCACTCCGACTCTACTCCGCTCTACCGCTAGGATCACGGACTCTAGTCATGATACTCCGTTGAGTAATTGATGTTATGGGCCACACATCCTGAGCATCTGAGCACCCAAGCCCCGCACCCTCCAACTTTACCGGTCACCGGCTTCACCACCGCTGGCTGACACCCCATCTGGCCGTCACCGGCCTTGTATTATGGGCTAACACCCCATCGCCGTCGACCTCTCTGCCAACTCCGAGGGTATACCATGTTTCATCATGGGTTTAACCTTAGGATCGACTTTGAGGAAGAACCTTTGCTATTCCGCCTGTGTGTGGAATTCCAAACACCCATGGTAGTTTATTGGGAATTACCCTGATAGCGCCGCACCCTCCGGCTTCGGCTATTTTGGCTTGCCCATTAGTTGAAGTACTCTCCCGACACCGTGATGTTCCGCCGCTGTCCCCAGAAGACTCGGTGCAAGCCTATAAGTACAGTTAGACGATGGGACGTCTTCCCTAAGAGGGGGATAAGGACTCCGCACCTAACAACTTCTGGCCTTTGACCGGTCTTCACCTAGGATTTTCGCCATGTCGTCCTGTCAACCACTGCACCGCTTTAGCCTGGAGCAAGCCTGTGCATGACGCCGATCCTCCCTCACCACCTGGACATCACCCCTATCCATTACTGATCCTTCGGTGCCTGAGTGCACACCCCTACAGTCCTCTCCCGACCTCATAGGACAGTCATTGCAGAAGGCCTAGTATGGCCGACTCTTGTATTCCAACCCCCAATGACCTCTGAGCCCGTATCTATTGATACAACACCACCGGTTCTGAACCCACCTGGCCGGGTCCTTGTAACCCAGTTGAGGACTAGATGTCTTCCTTCACCCGTGCCTGGGTACACCGCTCCGAGCCTGTTTGGCTCCCCCAGTTGACTCTGATTCCCCAAATGGCCATAGGACTCCATCCCGTCAATCCCGCTATTGCCGCTTTCGCCGTAATCAACATAGCAGCATGGAGTACCTCCTTGTGCCATCACCGAATGGGATCCCAAGTCCTTCATCCCCGTTCTCCTGGTCATGCCATTGCCACTTAGCTGATTACTCATACCAAATGCCGCAAATCTGCGCATTCCCGGCCCTTGGCAGGCTAACCACCTGAACACCCTGAGCGAGTCTACCCTCGGCCCGTGCTCCAGCACTCTGAGGACCTCGTCTCAACTTCACCATTTCCTTCCGTGATGAGTTTGCACCATGCCGCAGCGGTACCGTGCCTTGTACTGCCGCACCACTGGGAACTCTACCACATTCCGTTCCTTTGGGCACTATGAGAGCCACTTGTGTGGTCTCCCATGTGTCATCATTTGACCCCTCCGCTTGTGGCTGCCTTGTGAGTTGACTCCCGTCCTCCTTGCGCCGCATTCCCAAACCCTGCGGTCATGTTGAGTGGACTCTTGTCCTCCATGCGCCGCACCTCTGAACCTTGGACATGATGTGAGTTGCCCAACCGGCCTCCATCTGTCGCCTCCACACCCTTTGGGCCAATTAGGCCACTTCATTTCCGCTACCTGGATCCCTGGACTCATAGGAAGCATGGTAGGAAGGCCAAGTTTGAGTTAAGAGACAAGTCCACCAGCTTGTTCTCCTCTGACCCTCCAGCCATCATCACCGACTTCCATTTTGAGTACCATATCAATCCTGCGCCGACTTCGCCTCCGTTTGAGGCATTCTGCTTTCCCTGTGCTGCCGCTTGTGGCGCTCCGACTTTGTCTCCTTGTGGGACACCCTCTGCCGTACCCTCTGCTGATTCTGGACTCGGTGCTGCATGCACTGACTGGATACCAAAGCAAGGTACCGTGCCCTTGTCCTTTTATGGACACCAAGCCCCTGCCGAGATGTCGGCAGCATTCATCTTGCACCTTTTTCTCTTCCGACTCCGGTGCTGTGCTGTAGCTGGCATTCCTGACATCACCACTCTTAGGCCTTCAAGGGTTCAAGCCCTAAGAGGGGGATACTGTCACGACCATGCATCCCGGCCCATTAGCTGCCTGTCCCTATGCTGCCCGAGCCTATTCCTGCTGTGCGAGCGCGAGCGCGAGCCCTGACCTCAGCCCTATCCTCCCTGAGGGCCCCCTGCTCACTCCCCCACTTGCCCCTAGGCTCCCCTACACTTGGCCGACTCCCCCACAGCCACACCGACCTCCCTGCCCGAGTCCGCCTCTGGCACCGACCTAGCATGACTCCGCGACATCGCCTACTCCGCTACGATACCATCGCCGCTATCGCGGCCCTACACCCCTTCGTTTATTTATCTGTTATTGTTTGTTTTGACCCTCGGTCATTGCCAGCCGCTGTGCGGCCAACCCCGCTCTTTGTTCCTATCTGCTTCCGGACCCTTCGGCCTTCGGCCCGGGTCCGCTTCTATTCATTCTACCTCCATATATATATCCTGTATACTACATTATAGTACCTTAGCTCTAATATCGATATGACCACAACCCCTAAGTCCTGACCCCAGCAAGGCAACCCCAGTGAGTCCGAAATGAGGGCCAAGAGACAGCTAGGGGGCACAGCACTCCCTTTAGAGTTGCTGAGGCTGAATGCCCTACCCTTGGGCCTTGTTCACGGCATCACGGCCATCGCGGCCTATAACGGCCCGCATAGGCGACCTTCGGTGCCGACCCCGGACCAGTGTCTAACAACAGCGGCGGAAGGTCGTAACTTGGCGGAAGGGTGGCGGAGGAGTACCAGAGGGAGGAGAGAGGGGAAAGGTAAGGGGGAAGGAGTGGCGGAGAGGAGGGTTGTCAGGTCCGAAGGTGAGTATCGGAGCGGACGGGGGAAGCGTAGGAGGATGACGGGAGGGTGGAGGTTGGGTGAAGGAGGAGCGGAACAGGAGGGTGGAGAAGTAGTAGGAGGGTGGTGAGAGGGGCGATGTTCGGTCTGAGGTGAGTATCGGAGCAGACGGAGATAGGGTAGGAGAGGAAGGGAGGAGTAGAGGTGGCGTGGGGGGGGTAGAAGGAGGTGTGTTGCCAGGAACGAAGGTGAGTATCGGAACGGCAGCGGTAGGTTATGACTCCGGAGGTAAAGGGTGGAGGTCCGGAAGTCGGGTCGGGGTTGGGTATGCACGGATATGACAGACTCGGCATGAGTAATGCATGGACTGGGGTGAAGGCCCAGAGGCCTGAGCTCTTAAGCTTGAACTCTTGCTGTGCTCGACTTGACGTTGATATCAACACTCAGCAACACGGGTACTTTCATCGCTCAAATGATCACTTGAATCACGTAACTTTGCTTGACCGCCTGGTTTTCCCCTTAGAACCATCGAATTGTCATACGGGTTGTTGGAGGACACTTGTTGAATCTTGGAGTCTGCATCCAGCACTCATCAAACTCGTGTCATTGTATTTTCTTTGGTGGGATTCTCGGTAGCTTTCACCAGGCACGGATTGTGGTGCCTGACCATTTGAGCCAGGCACCCAAAGCGGGGGAATCCATTGTTGCATTGGCAGTTACTGCCATGTGTGGGGCTCCCCTGACCCAGGAGGGTATTCCCACTGAACGCCGGCGTATTTCATTTGGCCTTGGGATGCAGATATGTAGATACTGAGTCAAAATCACATACAAGAAATAGTGTGGGCCTCATGACCCCATGGTTTATATAACCCCAAAGTTGGATCCATGTATATTTATATTTAACGCCCTTTCCAATACTGTACTGGCATGACCAACAACTGGTCATGCATCATCCAGTTTGGAGCGTGACACCGGACATCCGACTGGCAAGCTTGAGTGATGTGTGACAGCCAACAGGCCAAGGCCAGAACTGCGTGACACAACCCCTCCGGGTGTGCCTGGACAACGGGTTTTCTGTTTTATATCCGAGAGAATTTGATAATATTTGAATTTTGAAATGGAAATTTTCATGTCCACGTGTCCAAATTTTCTGCACAGTATTATGGATGGATTTGTGCTTGCCAGCCGTATTGCGGCCTGTGCTGGAGAAACTATCACATACAACAATACCCCTATATTTCTCATTGGACCCTACTTCCCCCATGAAACCCTATCAATCAGGGAATTCATCTCATTCAAGCTCCCTCCTGTTCAAACTCACATAAAAAACCCAAGCTCACACCTCAGTAGCAAACCACCAACTATGGAAATCCTCTCAGAAGGTGACGTTCGCTTGGTGGATCATCCTAGCCCACTTAATATGAAGAAGCTCATTGCGAAGTTGGATGCAGATGATGAGAGCCTTCTTACCTCAGTTGAGATTGGCTCTTGCCACGTCCCAATAATTATCCTTGAAATCTGGAGAATTCACCTCCATCTATGGGATCTCCAGAGCCTTTGGAAAGACTCATTTCAGCAGGCAGGGGATTTGGCAGTGCAGTGCCATAGTCAGCGGTCAGCCATAAAGGCAGCTCTGCAGAGACTTACCTCATGCCAATGGAATGAAGAAATCCGAGGGTTTTCGAGCATTGGAAGGAGTGGTATTGGCATCTTGATGCGATATCTCTCCAACTCATGCCTAGTCATGACTGATATCATTCGCCACATCGAGGTCTTGCAAAGCAATGTGGAAATGACAAACCCGATGGTCTGGCTCATGTCTCCACTTGAAACCCAACACATTGCTGCATGTGCCTCTCAGGGAAACACTACTCTGGGCACTTACAAGCACCTTCCAACATACAAAGGACTCCGTCACCTTGGAGGTGAACTCATATCTGGAGTGATCACTCACTGTGGCGGCATTGTTCATGTTAATCAAAATCATTGGATTTCCTTCATAATCAGTTTGGAAGACTCCACCATCTATCTTGCCGACTCCCTCCATACTGGTCCATCAAAAGTAACAGTGGAAGCTACAGGGATTATTCAATGGTGGTTGAATGCATCCTATTTGTGTTCAAATAAGCCAGTGATATTGTTCCAAGTTGTTTCACTCACAACGGCATACCAAAATGATGCCACATCTTGCAGTTTTTTTGCATTGAATGCATTAGCAAACCATCTCCTCCCGACCCAATATCCACTTCACACAGACAGTGACGCTGTCACGACCGACAAATCCCGGGGCTCTGTCAGTGGCGAACCAATGCCGATAGGCGAATCTGCCGACCCGAAACCCATCCTAACCAGCCCCCAACCCCATGTCTGGCCCCCCTGCCTTACTGCGTGAGACTTGGCCAATAATCAGAACCTAGATCCTGCCAGTATTCCGACCTTACCTCCAGTTCCTGAGCCCTTGGCACTCCCGGCATTCAGTCATGCCTGCCTTGTCTCCATCTGAACCACACTCATCGCTTCCTGCTATGTGGTCACAGCCATGCCCCGCTTCTGTGCATTCTGCACCCTCTGCCTATCTCTGCACCCTCTGGCCACTTCTGGTTGCCCTTGACACCTCTGGTCAGGTCAACACCCCCACTCCCCTCTGTACCTCTGTTGGCCTTCATGCTGTCCTTGTGTGACAGTGCTGGCAGATCAACCTCTGTTTGCGGACTTGTGTCGGCACCGCACCGACCTGTCAGGGATCAGCAATGACCCTGGACCCTATGCCGGCTGCGCGTATGCGCGTGGGAAGTATGCCAGTAATTCCCGTCTACTCCGCTTACCTAAGCCCCGGTGACCCGGATCATCTCCGGCATTGTTCTGGAACATTCTATGATCACGTGATTCTATCGGCAATCTGTTTGGTTTCCTTATTGCCGGACTCTACATGTATATAGCTGACCCTAAGATGGGGACATCCCTTTCCCCCGGCTTTAATCACAACTAGGTTATCGGAGCATCTTGCGCGAGCACGCGCGTCCCCTGACACGACCCCGCTTATTTGCGGACTTGTATCGGCGCCGCGCGCTGACCTCCACTTTTCTCTGGCCATCTTGTCACTCGGCAGCATACCATTCATTCCTTGCTGAGTGCCTATATTGTTCATCCATTCATTCGCTTAACTTGCCAATATTGGCACTTGATCCATGTGCTGATGCACTTCTTATTACCTGTCAATATTGGCACTTGATCTGCTTTTGTTTAGTTCATGGCCTCCCATTTCCCGGGCTCTTGTCCTTCATTCAGTTTGACAATCCCCACTTATTTCCGCACCGGACTGACCAGTCCTTCTGTGTTTCCCTCCTGCCTATTTATATCCTGTAAATACTTTCGGGGACCTTAGTCTGAAATCAACTAGAGTACCCCCCCTGTCTGGTCTGAGTCTCTCCTTCTGCAAAGGGGGCTTCCCCCCCTCTGAGTCCGTGCTCGCGGAGTCCGCGCTCCTCCTACAGGTCCGCTCCACCTGCAAGTCTTGTTTGAAGTCCGCTGTGAGTGTCAATCCGTAAATACGGGATCTCCCCCAAACATCAAGCTCAGGGCACAGCGCTCCACCTGAGTTGCTGAGGCTGCGATCCCACTCTGCTAACCTTGAACAGCGCTTCCGGACGCGCCGCATATTTCTGCCCGCATATCCGCGTGCGCGCTCCAACAGAACTCTGCACCACCTCTGACCTCGACTCAGACAGAAACCCAATCCGTCTTCTATCCGTCTTCTGACAGTCTGCCAGACTCTAACAATATTCCCAGTCTCTGACAGCATTCCAGATCTCTGACAGTATTCCGACTCTGACAATAATCCAGAACTCTGACAGACGCAACTCACCTACGAGTCAACTTTTTAAATAATGTTCTTGATTGTCACACAGAAACCATGAGTGAAACAAGCCAAAGAAGAGCGAATCAAACTTACTAATTGGCACGCTAGCATACAACTCACCTTATGCCACCCAGTGAGGAGTTGCACTTGGAGCCTCCAGCCTTCAGCCATAAATCACGTAGGAAAAAGAGCCTGGGGATCCTATGGAGGACGGAAAGACTGGACTGTTCCGCTACTTCCACTGAATAACCCACAAAGAATACCATGAACAAACCTTGGCCCAACTTGAAAACATGAATGAGAGAACCCAAGAACTGCAGAAGGCCGCACGACTCAAGAAAATGAGGCAGCAGCAGCGGCAACGGGAGCTAGCTACTATAAGACAGCAGCGACGCCGTGCAAGGCTGGCAGCAGAGAGACAGGTGTGTATAGATGACTTACATGTGGCACAAAAAATGCCTGATATTCACGTCTCAGGCCACACCCCGAAACAGAGAATCCATAGTTGCTGAGATGTCCAGACCAAAAAGGGCAATTCAGCAGTGGCTAAAGGAACATAAGCAGCAGAAAGGAACATACTATCTGAAGCTCTCTAGGCAGAGTTTTCGTAAGTTTTCAGTAGCTACCAACTGGTTCCAACCAATGTTCTGGACAATAATTGGTGAGGTAGCAGAAACAGTCGGCCAGGAGATGAGCCCGACAAAGATAGTGAAAGGTTGTCAAAGAAGGAGTTGGAAGTTATTCCGTCTACTAAGGGCCGATGTAGTGGGGAAGTGGATTGATCGGAGTGGGTCATGGCCATGTTGGTTGACAGCTGTGCTTGCAAAGGTTGCAAAGGGAAACTGCCCAGGTGGCTCTATCACTCGAAAAGGAGTGCTGGTTAGTGGATGATTAGCGTTTAACACTGATTTGGACTCACATAAATGATGTAGGCATCCTACCCAGAAATGATCGACAAGATCAAACAGATGCTATTGAACATTCGACAGGCAGGTGCTGCTCTTGATGTCCACCAGATCCATGGTGTGATTGTTGTGCATATCCAGTACACTCACCCTGAGATATTCAGGACTGTCATCAAGAGAGATGTGTTAGAACTGGGCGGATTCAGACGACTCCGGAGTGGAATTGGAGACTTAGCGTGGAAGGACCTCGGCCTCAGCAACTCATGCGGAGCGCTGTGCCATTGCTGGTTGTCCTAGGGGTCCCTAATTTTGGATCTAGCAGAGGGAAAGTCTCTTGGGGGGAATTCATGTCGATTTCGGACTGAGGTTACAATTTACTATGTACATTGTATATAAGGAGGGGTCCGGAATCAAAAGGAGCGAGGGTAGGACGAAAGGAGACAAAGGGAGATGGAAAGAGGAACAACACCGAGGGTCAAGGGTTTGACTCAATGGTGTTTCTCAAAGGAGGAATGAAGGGCCAAGGCCCAAATAGGAATGAGGGAGAATAGCGGAATTGAATACGACAATGCAATAGTTGCAAGGTCCGACATAAGTCCGGAAAGTCCGAACTCGGAAGTTAAACTCTGGAATATTGGCAAAGGCAATTAAATGGAATGAGCTAACCAATACAATGGGTATAAGCGGAGGTGGGGTCAAAGTCCGAGGTCGGAGCTAAGACCGGAGGTTCTGGAGACGGAGACGCAAACGGGATTCCGGAGTGGAGGTCCGGAGTCGGGAGCATAGGTTTTGTGTACTCATCTGGAAGGTGTTGAGGTTGGGGTCGGACCCGGAATGTCCCGGAGTCGGACCAAAGGTGGTGTCAGAGCCGGAGGTGGGATAACCTCTTGTGAGTCGGCAAGGAGGAGGTGACGGAAGGGAAGTAGGACTCCGGAAGTCAGGTTCGGAGTTCCAGGAGCCCAGAGCGGAGGTCGGGATTGTATGGATATGACAAGATGGAAGTATATTTGCTGCAAGCATGAAGTGGGTTCGGAAGTTTATTGCTGAGGGGATGAACTGGACATTGCGTTGTAAGCGGGCTAGGGATCTAACCCACTAGGAAAACAGGAAAGGATGGGGACCGGATTGGTATCCAACAGGTCAGGAAAAAGGGGGTAAAGAGAATTGGTGATATGGTATGGTGTGGTACGGTGCGTGGTGTACTCCAATCAATCTCTCACCCCACCTCTCTGGTTGACACTAAGGCAAGGACTGATATAGAGGTCTTCTTACTGATGTTCTTCATCGTAATACTCCCTACTAGCTTGGGAGGGGCAAACTCGGTGGTTTCTAATCCAAGGGGAAAAGTAGATACATCCTCATGTACAGGTATATATGAGAAATGATCAAATAAAAATGAAGGAAAATATCTGATGAGTCCCATGTGCTTAGGTGGATCATATCGGCAACAAACAATATCGGAAAAAGGAAGGGAAAACAATAATCAAGAAAACAATAAAGCAATAAATGATTTCCAGCCAAAAAAATACCCAACTCTATCCATCGCCAATGAACTCCCGCTAATCATGGATCCTAATACTCCTAAATGACGCGTTTCCAACGGTACCAATATCGTCCAAATCGGTGCAGTGGTTGCTGAGATAAGTGAAATCCAGTCTGAGTGTGGCCGTGCTGCTGGGTGGGCGTGGGAATTTGGTCTGTGGGGACTGGGAATGTGTCTGAAAAAATAGGAAAAAATCATGGAAGGGTAGGAATAGTATATGAGGATGTGTACGACGTGTTTAGTGAAGTGCAGATGTGCAGGGATGGGGAAATCGCGATATTCGGTTCGTTTGTGCAGTACCAGCTGTGCCCGCCTACAGCGTCGAGCAACACGTGCCTCCAAGAAAATCCCTGCCAATGCCCAATATCAGCTTCATGCCTCACTCCTCTGCCATGCATACTCTGTCCGTCACTATTCGATTCTGGGTAATCTGCGAGTCAACTCCGATCAAACACAAGTTATTTACCAGCAAGGCTCAGATTCAACTTACGAACGGAAAGGGTCTCAACAAGTTTCTACTGTTGGCCTGGATGAGAAGCGAGCATTCACCCTCAATGTGGCTATTTCTGCAAGTGGGGTTCTTCTGCCATTCCAGGCGATCTTTAAGGGGAAAACTAAGGCTAGTCTCCCTAGCGCGAACTCACTCTCCCACGATGAAGCCACTCGACTTGGATTCTTCTTTGAGTTCTCGGGCACTGACAATTACTGGGCAAATCTGGGGACAATGAAGTCATTTGTTATTAATATTCTTGTCCCATACTTCACTGCTGAGAAGAAGCGTCTGTTGCTTGATCCGCTACAAGAATGCATCTGGCAACTCGACGTCTGGTCCGTTCATGCATCCCTTGAGTTCCGAACTTGGATGTTCAACAACTATCATTGGATTATCCTTGATTACATCCCTGGAGGCTGCACGGGCCTTTGGCAACCATGTGATGTTGGTATTCAATGCATGCTTAAGCTTGCTGTGAAGCATTCACAACAAACCACTATCGTATGCGAAGTAACGGAATAACCACTTGCTCTAATGCTAAAGCTATAAGGTAATATACAATGAGTTACAATGTATAAGAAATCAGAGTAAACTAACCTCAGTCTCAAGCTAATGCGCGAGAACTGAGGGAAAAAGGAAACTGATCCAAATGAATGAATATAGTTTGTGGACCTCGTGGATAAGTCCGAAGTGACTAAAATATATAAGAAGAAAAAGGTGTTGTGACCAAGTAGTCACGCTACCGCGGGAATGTGGCTGTCCGGGCGAGTTCCTCGCTCGGATGTGGGAATGTGGCTGTACGGAAACTCGTCCGGCCTCCCATAGCACACGGTTCCTCCAACACGCCCACTCCGTGTGCGCCCACTGGAACGAGTCCAGGTGAGTTTCCCTAGCTCTCAATGCTCCTCCAGAGTCATCTGTAGCGATGGGGTAAATCCTGCAGTCCAAATAATGGATGCCCAGATCACACAAATTGGATGTGAGGCGTTGTCAAAGAAACAACAAACACAAGATAAAAGATAAAAGAAAGAACGGGGTTTCAAAACAGGTGAGCATCATTATTCACCGTTGGGCAGCCTTTAGCTGTCTCTCCCGTCAATTTCGCCTACTAACTCTGCCTCTTAGCAGTACTGATTCGACTTTCGCACAACTGCGCGTCGATCGGATTGTCAATCTCGACATCCCGATATCGTTCGAAGTTCTCATACTTCGCGATAAATGCTTCCACCCGGCTTGAGGTCTCTCTGTGCCTCATCTCTTGATTGCATCGGGGAGCTTCGTTTGTTGATCGGTATGTTGTCTCTTCACCTGTGCTTCCTGTGCATTCGTTGGTGTGGACCGATCTTTGCTGATCTGACTCTGTAGTCGTCGATCCTGGCGATCTGTTCCATTTGAACAATGGGATTGGATTGGGGAATGGATATCGATCTGGATTTGGAGTGAATGGGAGGTTTCGGCGGTTCGGTATGGCCAATTCGCGTGCATATCTTGCTCCGTCGTGTCCATTGGTCATCGGTTCCCCCTTGAAGCGCCACCTTCCCAACTATCTTCTCCATCCCTACATTCATCTCTACAATCCTCTCCACTCTCATAGTCTTCTATGAGTTCTTCCATCCAGTCTGAGGCATCGCGCACCGTCGCTTTGTCAGAGTCTTGTAGCGATTCTGACGTGCGCGAATCAATTTCATCACCATTTTCCGTCCTCGAAAATGCGAGTGATGACCCATCGTCGTCTTCTGTATCGCCCACTGAAGAATCCATCTTGATTTCGCCCACTGAAGTCGTTGCTTCGAAGATTTTTGGTGTATGACTTAGGCGTTCCGGATTTGAGTCCGTACTAGTGTCCGGGTCTGACTCCCTGGACAACTTCCTGGATCTCTGGCGATTGGATCGACGGTGTCCATTATCTGTGGTGGTGAGCCGCTCTGTGTGCGCTCTTAGCCTCGGTTTTGGTGTCACTGGTTGGTCTGATGAATAGTCAGTGTTTTGGTCAATTTCGCGATTTCTGTCGACATTTTTCGACGATTTCGAAGGATTTTTGCGCGTTGATCGACGGGGAATGGATTCTTTGGTGACAGGCCGCTTCGCGCGAGCATTTGGCGTCGATTTCGATGGGTTTTGGAGGTTGGATGGGCGAGTTTTCGTCGATTTGGAGATTTTCGGTGCGCACTTCTCCATTTTCTGGTTCTTCGCACCTTTCTCCCCCCTTAAATCGCCATATTGACGTCCTGCGACGCCTTTAGCTTTACTCTCAGCCACTCCTTTCCATATTCCCCCCTTTTCATCGACCACACCCATTCGCGCGCATCTGCTACTGTCGGTTTCAATAAACTCGACCTTGCGCGCGCCGATTATCCGTCGTTTCTCCCGGTTATAGAGCATCCAGTTGCTCTTCCCCTCATCAAATCCGATGTAGACTCCCTCGAAAGATCGCACACCCAGCCTTTCCTGGGATTTTTCTGGTATGCGCATGTATGCTGCACACCCAAATGGCCTCATCTGCCTGGGTTTCGGTTTCTCCCCAACATAGATCTCGTATGGGGTCTTCTCTCCCTCTGAGGCACCTGCCAAGACTCGGTTCTTGGTCCAGATCTCGTGTCGGATCACGAAATCCCAGAGGTTCTGCGGGAGTTTCTTAACTCTCAGCACTTCCCGGGCTTTCTCTAGCATGGACTTTGCGCGATTGTTCCAAGTGTGGTCTGCGCACTCTGCAATGCCATCTTGTGAGGAATCTGCGTTGATAATTTCGTGCTTGATCCCCTCTTTCGCCAGGAGCCTCTGGAAAATTTCCGAATCATACACTCCACTTTCATTTGTCCGGAATATCTTGAGTTTCCGACCAGTCTCCATCTCAGCACTGGCTTTCCAGCTCTTGAAGAGCTCTAGGGTAGCTTCCTTTGTGCTTGCGGATCCAACATGTGTATAGCGACTATATTCATCGGTGAAGGTTGCAATGTAGCTGTTAAACTGAGAAGCGGGATACGTCTATTGTGATGTATTGGCTCTCAGTGCACATCAGCAAAAAATTGTTATGCTCCTGAGTGCTCCGGAGTATGGAGAGCACTGGGAGAATCAGGAGGAGATTGGCTGGTCCAGGAACAGCTCATTTCCTCCGGAGTTGGCCAGGTACTCCAGGGCACTCCCAGGAGGGCATGGAGCATTACTTTGTGCACAAACATATCCAGTAAATACAATTTAAATGCTTCAAAATATATAGGGGTGAGAAGCTTCTGGGAGCTCCTGGAGCATTTGAAAATGAAAAGGAAAAAAAGAGGGAAGATTCCCCATGAATACCTCCTACCACAAGACTAACACAACAAGACACTACTTAACATTTAGATCAAACACTATACTATACATCTGTTAGACACTGGTCCGGGGTCAGCACCGAAGGTCGCCAATGCGGGCCGCTATTGGCCGCGATGGCCGCGATGCCTTAGACAAGGCCCAAGGGTAGGGCATTTGGCCTCAGCAACTCTAAAGGGAGTGCTGTGCCCCCTAGCTGTCTCTTGGCCCTCATTTCGGACTCACTGGGGTTGCCTTGTTGGGGTCAGGACTTAGGGGTTGTGGTCACATCGATATTAGAGCTAAAGTACTATAATGTAGTATACAGGATATATATAGGAGGAAGAAATGAATAGAAGCAGACCTGGGCCAAAGGCCGAAGGGTCCGGAAGCAAACAAGGGTAAGGAGTGGGGTTGGCCGCATAGCGGCCGGCAATGACCGAGGGTCAAAACAAACAATAACAGATAAATAAAGGAGAGAGTGTAGGGCCGCGATAGTGGCGATGGTATCATAGCGGCGCTGGACTCGGAGTTGGGCCAGAGTCGGGTGCAGGGATGATAGCAGCCCTGTAGGGGCCAAGTGGGCGGGGTAGGGGAGTCACGCTGGGCACGGTGCTGGAGGCGGACTCAGGGTGGGAAGGTTGGCGTGGCTGTGGGGAGTCGGCCAGGTGCAGGGGAGCCTAGGGGAAAGCAGGGGAGTGAGCAGGGAGTCCTCATGGAGAATAGGGCTGAGGTTGGGGCTCACGCTCACGCTCACATAGCGGTAACGGGCTCAGGCAGCATCGGGATGGGTGGGGAATGGGCCAGAATGCACAGCCGTGACAACATCAAGGACACTGAGACTCACCAATACACAGTCAAAATTTATGGCCTGATATATGATTAATCTGGCAACTTAATCACTCTCAGGCTTGCAGAATGTGGAGGAGGGGGAAATGGGGGAGAATGAGGGTGGAAATGAGGGTGGAAATGAGGGTGGAAATGAGGGTGGAAATGAGGGTGGAAATGAGGGTGGAAATGAGGGTGGAAATGAGGGTGGAAATGAGGGGGAAATGAGGGGGGAAATGAGGGTGGAAATGAGGGGGGAAATGAGGGGAAAATGAGGGGGGGAATGAGGGGGGAATATAGAGGGAAATGAGGAAGATTTGAAAAATAGGGACTTCTAAAAAGTGAAAAAAATAATTAGGGAAAAAATCAAAAAAAAAAAAATTCAGGAACTGTAGTGCCTTTGAAGTGTTTTCAGGATATATAATTATTTGTGAAATTGAGGAAGAAATGATGGAGAAAAATGGAAAATACTTTCGGAGACCCAAGAAATAATGAGAACTGAATTGATGGGAAAGTCTGAAAATTGAATAGGAAAGTGAGGGGAAGCCTTGTAGCATTGTTATTTTCTGCTGTTCTAATTTTTCCTGATTGTTCTTGGTCTCACTCCCAGCTGCTCCTGGATACTCCTGGAAGCTCCTGGGAGGGTCCAGGAGCAGCTAATGGAAAATACTTTTGGAGACCCAAGAAATAATGAGAACTGAATTGATGGGAAAGTCTGAAAATTGAATAGGAAAGTGAGGGGAAGCCTTGCAGCATTGTTATTTTCTGCTGTTCTGATTTTTCCCGATTCTTCTTGGTCTCATTCCCAGCTGCTCCTCAATACTCCTGGAAGCTCCTGAAAGCTCCTGGGAGGGTCCAGGAGCAGCTGGGAGTGAGACCAAGAACAATCAGGAAAAATCAGAACAGCAGAAAATAACAATGCTTACAAGGCTTCCCCTCACTTTCCTATTCAATTTTCAGACTTTCCATCAATTCAGTTCTCATTACTTCTTGGGTCTCCAAAAGTATTTTCCATTTTTCTCCATCATTTCTTCCTCAATTTCACAAATAATTATATGTCCTGAAAGCACTTTAAAGGCACCATAGTTCCTGAATTTTTTTTTGATTTTTTCCCTAAATTTTTTTTTCAACTTTTTAGAGACCAAAATTTTCCTCCCACTGTTCCTGGCACATTGCATACTCCTCACCACTCCCAGCTGCTCCTGAACCCCCTCCCAGGAGAACACTATTGGCTCCAGGAGTGCCCAATCTGCTGTTTTGTCTCCCACATGCTCCAGCCACTCCTGATGCTCCAGAGCATAACGGACTTTTGCTGATGCAAGTCCTGTCCTTATATACATTTAATGTCAGTTCTACGCCACTGAAGTGAAACGCGAGCGGTAGCCAAAGCATGAAAACAAAGGGCCAAAGCGACATTATGTTCACCGTTGATTGCCCTAAAAAGCGCCTCCTTCCCAAAGCTCTCAAAGCGCAAATGTACGGTCCTAGGACCGTCAGTGGCGTCGGGCTGTAACTTCCAACACTCCCCCACAGCCCAACGTCCACGTATCCATCTAGGCCACAAACTCCATCCCCAGCATTAGGCAGAAGCGATCGTGCTTTACCTTGGCTAAGGACTTCATGAGTATGTCGGCTGCCATATCGTTCGTCCCAATGAGTTTCAGGTCAATCGTTCCGTCCGTGATACATTCCCATATGAAGTGGTACCTGACATCGATGCTCTTGGTCACAGCGTGATTGACGGGGTTTCGGGCGAGTAGATTCACAGCTCGATTATCGATGTGTAGCGTGGTCGGACTGGATGTTCCTTCATGCAATTCCTCCAGGAGCCGTCGGAGCCAGATCGCTTCCTTGGCTGCTTCGGCCACTGCAACGTACTCTGCATGCATCGAGGATCCTGCCACACCTACTTGCTGCTTTGACATCCACGAAATCACCCCCCCAGACAAGAGGAAGGCGTATCCGGATACCGACTTCCTGTTTACTACATCGTTCGCCCAATCTGCGTCAGTATAACCTATGAGGTCTTCTCCCCCGGTTGTGTATACTATCCCTCGGTTCATAGTCCCTGCGAGATACTTCATTACGTGCTTCAGTCCCTCGATGTGTTCCTGTCCAAAAGTCGATGCGAATGGTGCCAGCGCTCTTACAGATGCGCAGATATCCGGGTGAGTTCCTAGAGCGGCATACATGAGAGAACCAATAGCTTTGAGGAAGGGGTACGAGGAAACTTTCGAATGTTCTTCTGTTGATGCCGGTTTGTAGTGTATCCCAGTGGGCAACAGTGTGACACATGGCGTGCAGTCTGTCATGTTGAAGCAAGCAAGGATATCCTTGATATACTGTGACTGGTCTATTGATAGCATGCCGGCTGATATGTCTTGGCGAACTCGGATCCCTAGGATCCATGATGCTTCTCCTTTGCTGGAAACTTTAAAACGGTCCCCGATGGTGTCTTGGATAGATGCAAGCAGTTTTTCATCGTTCCCAGCAAGAAGTTTGTCGTCAACGTAGATGGGAATGATTACAATGGATCGTCCTCATTTGAATATGAAGACCGAGTGGTCAGCATGTGTTCGGCGAAATCCAAGTTGAATCAGGAAGTCATGTAAGGTTGCGTACCACTCCCATCCAGCTTGCTTTAATCCATAGAGCCCCTTCTTAAGCTTCACAATCATCTGTTCCCTCCCCTTTTCCTCGTATCCCTTTGGCTGATGCATGTAAATGTCCTCCGAGAGTACCCCATTGAGATATGCCGATTTGATATCCATCTGGTGGACTTTCCAACCGTGGCGAGCGCATATGGCGAGAAAAACACGTAGAGAGGCCGATTTTACAATGGGAGCAAATGTCTCCGAGTAATCAATTCCCTCCCGTTGACCAAAACCTTGAGCAACTAGGCGGGCCTTAAAACAGGTCACTTTTCCATCAGCACCACGCTTCTTGTTGAGTACAAATCGACAGCCAATGACGTTACGAATGCTTGAGGATGGGTCGACAAGGTCCCAGGTGCCAGCGTCCCGGATGGCAGCGAGCTCCTCTAGTACGGCGGCATGCCATTGTTCCCGCTCGGGCCCAGCCAAGGCCTCTTGCAAGGTTGGAGCATCTGGTAGATCGGTGTCCTCAGTCAGTATGGGGTTTGCCAGGTGGGCCTCATCCAATACAATGTCCAGGACGTCTTCCGTGGTGACAGTCGCCACAATCGGTACCTCGTTCAGAAAATCCTCATATACATTCGCGATCTCGTCCCTGCGTCGGCCATGTGCGCCATAGTCTGATGGATCAAAGCGATGAGGTGGACGCTGTTCCCTCTGTGGTCGAGCAACGGGCTGGGTGGCAGCAGTAGGCACGGTGGGAGGTGATCTGATGGACTTTCGGTGAGAGGATCACGAGGTGGACTTACAGGCGTGGGTCCGGGGGTTGCCGCCTCTGTCAGGTGATCCGAATCATCTGACTCGTCACCGGGGTCATCATGTGCCCTTGATTCGAAAACGGCACGTGGCTGGATCCTCGCTTCTTCCCGAAAAATGGGCGCGCGGACAATTTCAACTTTGTGAGTCCGTTCATCATACGCCTTGTATCCGGAAGAACTCTCTGGGTACCCTAGAAACTTTGCCGGCCGCCCCCTCTCCCCCAATTTCTGCGCTCCCAAATCCTTCGGCTGGTGAACAAATATGTCAGCGAACCATACCCTCATGTGCATGACATTCGGCTTCCTTCCGTGAAATCGTTCAAAAGGCATCATCGCATTTGAGTGAGTGTCAATGGTCTGGTTCATGGCGTAGATGGCTGTGGCCAAAGCATCGGCCCATAGAAAGTCCGGAGCCCCAGCATCCTTCAGTAAGGTTCGTCCTTTGTCCAAGATCTTCCGATTAGCTCGCTCAGCCACTCCATTCTGCTCAGGCGTGTGTGGGACCGTCTGCTCCATGTCAATACCTTTGTCCTTACAATACATCCCCAGGATGGAGTTCAGGTATTCCCCCCCCCCTATCCGTCCTCAAGATCTTGACGTGGGTCCTGTACTGATTCGCAAAGTATGTGTCCATCTTGATGAACCACGCCATGAAATCTGATTTAAGTGAGCATGAATAGAACCAAGTGAAGCTCGTCTTGTCATCCACGAGTGTGCAGAAGTATCGGCTTTTTCCAAGTGACGTCACCTCCATAGGTCCGCTGAAGGAGAGAACGAAGGAAGGTCAGTTGGGAGGTTCAAACGAGACCACCACCAAGCTGTTCCCTGGTTCTTTAGTTAGGATGGGGAAGTGTACTAGTGTTGTTTATTGTAAATATAGTACCAATCCGAGTGTTTTGGCTAATTCTATTTTTATGGGTTAGTTTTAAAGTTCCTGGGAATTGACTTACAGATAAACCGAGCCCTGCGGAGCTGTTTCTTTATTGAAATTTATTAATTTGTCTAGGTGTAATTTTGTGTAGCGTTGTTTAATTTGGATTTAAACTTGAATTTAATCTTCTACTTGGTGAAGTTTCAAAGATTCTATTCAGTTAATGAATTTGGATGGTGTCTGGAGTGTCCCTTGAGTTCGTTTTATTTTTGTCTTTATTTTATTGCTTGTTTTAACAGTAGCAAAATAACTGTTTTGTGTTTACACTTTGAAATCTGGAGTGTTAACCAGCTCTCCTGTTGAAATATCTACTTAATATTTCTCTCCTTAATTGCTGCCTTTTACTACAGTGGCAATCTTAACTGTATATCACTTTTTCGCACTGGAGTGACAACCAGAAATGCTTGAGAAAAATAATACTCTATTTTCTTACTTCTCTGAGGGGGGCGAAAGGTCGCAGAAAGGGTCTCCCTTTTATACTCCTTGGGTCGCCTTCCTTTTTCACGCTCTACCTTCTATTTACAGGATTTATTTACAGTGTATTTTTCTCAAACTGAATAAAAAGTGAAATTTTCACGCTATAGTTCCGCTGCGCTTTGCTGCGCTGAACTGCGGTCTACTGCGGTCAGACTGCGCCTGGAATCCTTATTGTCCTTCCTCGCCTAAGCTATTTTAATGGTTAATTAGAATTTGTCTGCGCCGCATTTGCCGCAGTTCCCTATTTCAAATTCCCCATATTTCCCATTAAGTTCGCTATGACTCGGTCATACTGAATTCAAACCTCGCATTACTATGCGTGCGACTGTGCTGAGACCTTCAGCTGATTTATTCCAATTTTATTTAGTGACATTTTAGTTAAAATGAGACTGAAATGATAAATGAGTGAATTATTCAGGTTTAAAACTGAAAGAAAAAGTTGCTAGTAATCAAGAATTACTCAAACGAATGTGTTATAGCTCTCTACTTCATTAGAACATCGTTCCCTAAAATTCCCGCCATGGTCCGTCGTAGTTTAGTAGTTTTCGTGAATTTCGTTCATATTCCCTGATTCCCTTTTGTATTATCACATCCTAATCCTCCATATGTATTGTTCGTTGTTATAGTAGGTCGTCCTCGAAGATATCATATTTTTATGTATTTTATTTAGGGCTCTAGACCTCTTGAAGCTGTCTTCCCGCGTGTTTTCAGGTTTCTAACTTCATGTCCTTGTATCTCATTCATTTCTGGATGTTTTCTCACGTTCTTGGTATCATAAATTTCCATTTATTCCCACCTTTCCAATGGTACTAAGGTTGTGTCCTATTTCCCTGTATTCGTTGAGTTAGCAAAGTTTCGCGCGCACATTCGGTAATCACGTGCGTCGTTCCCATAGTTGTTCGTATGCGGGAGCCGTTTTCGTTTAGTTGTTCGGGATTTATGATATGCGCGGGTGTTTATTTCTTTCATATGGGCTTCTGTGATTTATTTCAGATTTTTCCCTCATGATCTAAGGTTGTTTTGCACCTTTCGTGCTTTGTTTTGACCGGGCTCTTCCTTATTTGGACGGAAATTGGTCTTCGCGATCTGCCGAAGTGTGGATCTCGGTTCCGACGGCCGGTTCCCTGCGCATCGCCACCCTCACGTGTCATTACACATGATGCGGATTCCTATATTCCCGTCATGGGTATAACTTCACAACGGCTGGACCGTTTGGGCTGAGAATTTGCATAACTATAGTTTCCTATTTTTCATAATTTCCGTGTAAATTTCGTTGTATGTTTTAATTATGGATCCTACGCAATCATCGTCTTGTCCCTGAGCTCGGACTTTTGATGTCGCTATTCCCGTTATTGGATTTCTCATTAACGCATGATCCTTTTATTATGGAAATTTGGGAGGATTAAGAGTAGATCCTTTCCTTTCTAATGGGCTATCAAGCTTGTCTCGGTCGTTACTAGTTAATCTTCGCGCTTGCTTTTTAGACATTGTCCTCGTTTTGCAGGAGTTTTAGTCATATCTCCGTCGTTTATGGGTAGTTTCCCCTATAATTACTCTCATTGGTTCCGTTTGGGTGACATCTACATTTCCTATTATAAACACGACTTTGACTTTTGCATTAGTTCCTGAGGAATCTTTGTTCCGTGGTACTTCCATCCTTGCTATGTGTGCGGACGTGGGAAAGTAGTTTCCGTGGAGGTTCTCTGATTATTTTTATAGTCAAATCTTGGTCGATTGTCCTAATTCTTGGTTTAATATTTGCTATAAATTCCCCCGAGAATTCCGTCTCGTTGATGGTAAGCTTGAAGTATTTTTGTTATTTTTCTTTCTTTCGATTTATCGTGTATAGTCGTAATAATTCGTAAAAATTCGTAAAATTCGTTAAAATTCAGGTCCTTCTATGTTCTCATATCTACTTGTCGTATGAGGTTTTGTGATTTATCTGGCATATTTTCATAATGGGTTTCCATAGTGTGGCCGTTATTTCTCCTACACCGCAGACATCGGAGTGTACTCGCCCCAGCCTCTTGTCAGCTATCTCATGTCCCCTCCTGAAAGGACCTCTCGTCATCTTCCCCCTAATGCATGCTTCGCAATCAAAACCCTTCGAGTCATCCCGAACATTCTCCATTCCCAGAACTGATCCATTCTTTATCATCTCATTCAACGCATCCTTACCAGGGTGGGCTAGACGTTTGTGGAGAAGATCGAAAGAGGGGATGGGGGCTTCCACAGCCGGGTTTGCCCTCCCAGTCATGGTAGATGTCAGCTGCGAGGATGGGTGATTCAGGTAGAACATGGGTGCGAACTCTTTTAGTGACTCAGCAACTAATTTCCCATCTGCTCCCTCGATTCTGCAGACATCATCGGAACCGAACGTAATCCGGACTCCTCGGCGAATCAGGATCCTGCAAGACAGGAGACCATACTTGAGGCTGGGTACGTACTGTACGTTCTGGATCCGACAGGTGACACGCTTCCCTCTAGCGATGCAGCCGATCAAGACGGTTCCTTCACCCAAGGAGGGGACGCGACTGTCATTTCCAAGAGCGATTTGGCATGGGGGGTCAAAAGGTGTGTATTCTATGAAGTCATCCTTGTTTGGACAGAAATGGTTACTGCACCCTGAGTCCACGATCCAGGGCTTTGGCACATCAGTGATTGACACAGCATTCGCAACGCTTTCTGCACACAAAGCCTTCGCCTCCTCAGTTGCGTTTGCGTTCTCCTTCTCAGCAGCTTTCTTCTGCTGATACGCTTCTTTTTCAGCTTCTGTCGCTGTGCATTTTGTTCGGAGATGGCCCATCTTTCCACACTTCCAACATGTTTGGCGCGTTACCCAAGTAGGGTCATTCCTTCTTCCCTTCGTGTTTTCTTCTGCGGCGAGTGCCTTCGGAGTATGTGTGGGTCCGACTTTTGTTCCAAGGTCCATTCCGTTTACTCGGGCATGGAGTTCTTCAGTCTCTATTTCCCTCCTCAGCTTGTCAAGATCCCAACCCATGTTGCTGGTCACTGCTGGGGCATTCTGGACAAGCATGGTCTGCAAGGTGCTCATGCAGGATGGGAGGCAGTGGATGAGTTGCATGGCGATCATACGGTCTTCGATGCGTCCTTGTTAGAACGGGGCGGAAACGGACGACTCCGGAGTGGAATCAGAGACTTAGCGTGGAGGGACCTTGGCCTCAGCGACTCAAGCGGAGCGCTGTGCCATTGCTGTTTGTCCATTTGGTCCTTAATTTCACAGTAGGTGAGCAGGAAGTCTCTTGGGGGCATTTCAGGTCGATTTCGGACTGAAACCAAGACGAGTATGTACAAGCGCCGATATATATAATGGAAGGGGCAAAAGCACAAAGAGAACAAAGGGTGACCGAATCGGAACGAAGACGTCCAAACGGGAACAAAGGGTAGAGGGAGCGGAGCGGTACCGAAGGTCATAGGGCAAGACCTGTGATACGTCTGAAAGGAGGTAGGGAGGGTGAGGCCCAGAGGGGCAGGAGGATGAGGGGAAGTGGGGATGATGACTAACTGGCTAGAATAGAAAGAAGCAGTAGTCCAAATAGGGATGAAGGGAAAACGCGAGGAATACATTACAGGCGGCGAGAGTGCCGAAGGCAGTCCACGAAGCTCAGGGGTTGCAGAGCTTACGGAGGTTACGGAGGCGGGGTTGGAAGTCCGAGGAATATTGGCAATGGTGTTTACGTAGTATGAGGTCACCAATGCAATGGACTAAGACCGAGGTGGAGTCAAAGTCCGAGGTAGGGACTATGACGGAGGCTCGGAGTAAGGTACAAACAGTGTCCGAGTGCGAAGTACGGAACAGCGGTGGAAGGTCGTAACTTGGCGGAAGGGTGGCGGAGGAGTAACGGAGGGAGGAGAGAGGGGACAGGTAAGGGGAGAAGGAGTGGCGGAAAGGAGAGTAGTCAGGTCTGAAGGTGAGTATCGGAGCAGACGGGGGAAGCGTAGGAGGATAACGGGAGGGTGGAGGTGTTGTGAAGGGGGAGCGGAGTAGTAGGAGGGTGGCGAGAGGTAAGGAGGAGGCGTGTTGCCAGGACCGAAGGTGAGTATCGGAACGGCAGCGGTAGGTTATGACTCCGGAGGTGAGGAAGGTGGAGGTCCGGAAGTCGGGTCGGGGTCGGGTATGCACGGATATGACAGTATCCCCTTCTTAGGCCTGAACCCTTGAAGGCCTTAGAATAGGTCTCTGGATATGCCTGCTGCAATACCGACGAAGGTGGTGATGGAACACGAGGAGCGTGGTGAAGTGGAACAAGGAAGACTTACAACGACCAGCTCGGGATCTTGGGGATGGTGTTCGATCAACGAAGGGAGGACGGGAGGAGTGAGGTCCGACAGGAATTCACGAGGAACTAGGGAGAGTGGGGAGACTCGGAGGGGCGGAGTCGGGTACGGAGATGGCAAGGACTCAATCGGGAATAGGGAAGCGGTACTATAGGAAGGGTTGGGTCGCACAGATATAGGTAGTCGTCTGGCGAGTAAGAGCTGAAAGGTGAGTGAAGAGGTCATGTAGATGCGGTCTTCGAGGAGAGTTTCAGTCTTAACTTCCATGAAATTCCTAAGAGTCGAGGTCCGGGGGTCGTGGTGGAAAGTCCGGAGCAAGGTCTGTTCCAAGACCAAGCTTTGGTGGGTTGGGAGGTCCTCAAGGAATGGAGGAATCCAGGGGTGACAAAATGGAGGCCGGATGGGCAACTCACGAAGTGTGTTGGAGGGACCGAAGGTCCATGTGATGATACAAGGAGGACCGAAGTCAGCTCCGAAGTATCCGAAGGAGCGGAGTGAAGGAGTTCCCAATTGCGACAACAATCTCAAGGATGGGATTGTGCTGTGCATGGTACAACTCAGTCACAGGAGGGATGATGAGATGAGACGAGTCTGTGGAGTTCCAAGGAACTTGTAGGTCTGGAGCTCGCTCAGAAGGAGTAGAGGTCCATGTGGTGAGGCTTATGGCGAAGAGTGGAGGTGCTAACGTAGCAACTCATACGAACACTCAGCATGTTTGTCTTCCCGGAATGGGTACCGGAGTGGACAGATACCTAAGGAGGCCATAACCAGAGGACAGTGGAAGGTCGGAGAACAAACTCGGCATCCCTTTCGGAGCTGGCAAGGGGAGGAACTCAAGGTTTGACAACACAAGAGTGGAGTTCCATGGTCGTAAGGGAGTCGGGGTTGTTCGGGGTACAAGCCGAAGGCTTGAGAAGGGTACGTGGACTAGCGAGGGGGGTCCGAAGGTCCGGAGTAGACACTCGGGTACTGTCCAGGTAAGGTTTGTCGGAGGAAGGGAGTGTATCATAGATACAGGGTCGAGGGTAGTCGATGTCAGGGAGGAGAGGTTGGTTGCCCACCTGAATGGGTCTTATGCATCGATGGAGTCTCGATTGTCGAAAATGATGGAGGTCCGAGGGTGTGCGAGGCACAGGGTGACGAAGGTGGAGGTTGGGTATGATGTTAGGGTACAGCTTTCGGCATCGGAGGTAGAGCTAGCTCAGGGAACTTGAGCAGCTAGGGTTGTCTGTAGGGACAATGCGAAAATACTCCTGGTGGAGACCGATGTATAGCGCTGAGGTAGATAGAAGCGGAGTCCATATCCCCTTCTTAGGATTAGACGTCCCAGCATCTAATCGACACTACAGGCTAAAGTCGGATCATCCGGAAGCGGAAGCGGAACATCATAGGGAAGGTGGAAGAGAGGAGTGTGGAGTAACCGGAGGGTTCCAGAATACTTCCAAGGAGAAGTGGGAAGGTGAGGATCGTGATAACGATCGTCCAGAGAGCTCTTGGAGGTGAGCCCGAAGGCGAGAGAGTAAATGGAGTAGAGATGTGTGCGTGCCATGTGCAAAGGTTAAGAGTTAACCGGTAGCAAGCTTTGGCAAAGCATACAAGGTTACCAATGGTGTAGGAGTCTTCCTCAGGGTAAGAGGTAGACAGAGAAAGAGTGCCAGCCATCGGAGCAAGGTCCGGAGGCGACAGGGAAAGGCGATGGTGAGGAGGAAAGAAGGCGTTCTCATACCCGGACAACATCTACTCAGGTCCATTACTCAACGGAGTCTCAGGGTGAGCAGGCATCAGCCAGATACTTGAGCACAAACTTAACCAATGGGGAGACGTGGAAACGTCAACAGATGGGATCCTAACTCAGAGAGAGAGGACGGAGGGAACGGGTCAACCAGCGGAACTAGGTCCGGAGGTGACGGAAAGAGTATGGGGAGGTTGTGGTGGGGTGTCCGGTGTTTCGGAAATACTGCTCATGATCTAGGCTCAACGGAGCACATAGGTGAGACAGTTATCCTAACGATGGAACACTGACCGAAGGCAACGAGGCGAAGTAGAGTCGGGATTGGAGTGTGAGGTGGTCAAACTGGGGTGTCCGAAGTGTCCGGACGTAAGGTACTGCGGTACCAGTCACTCAACGGAGCAAGAGGTAGAGTACCAGTGTGTCCTAGCCGGTAGGCAAGGTCCATTTGACAAAGGCGATGTATGAACATCTTCGGAATTGATGAGGGAAGTGTGTGTCAACCAGCGGTGTGAGGTCCGAAGGTTAACGGAAGAGTAAGTGGAGGTGGGTGAGTTGGGTTGTGGAGTTCAGAGGTCCGGGCAAGGTGAGCTCAAGAACTACCGCTCAACGGAGCGCATAGGAGAGACA